>NC_081862.1:14943650-15577197 GCF_963259705.1 Myotis daubentonii
CTCTTGGTACAAAGGCCTACTGAGCCACACTGGCCAGGCACACTCTGCTTCTTCGAGTGGGAAGAGAAAATGCTGAAGTCTCAGTAACAGTTGCTGAGCTCTCCCCCCCCCCCAAAAAAAAAGAGGATAAGAGAACAAGGGTCAGAAAATGTATATCTCTTACAGCAAACGCTCTCTTTCTCTTCCTCTCTCTCTCTCCTATTCCATCTCCCTCTCCCTGTCCCTCTGTCTGACATGCACCTTGTCTTCCCATCCCCGCCTTCACAGGAAATAGTGTCCATAATATGAATCAGAACCTCTAGAATTTGAGGAAAAGCATAACAATTTGCAGGTTCTGAGGGAGGAAGGGCAAAGGCAAAACATCCTGTGGTCTGGGTGTTAATTCCTCCACACACAGAGCTCGTGCCCATTACCTTGTGTGGAGATTCACCTGTGGGGCCAACTTATGTAAAGCTCTTGTCAGCATGTCCTCCTCTGGAATTGCCCACTGTTATTAGCATTGATAGTATTTATTAACCACCAGATGCAAGATAAGGAAGAAAATAGAAGTCAGTGCACCCTGGCCAGTGTTTCTGGGCATTGTCCTGTGCACCAGAAAGTTAACCCATTTGATTTCTGGCCAGGGCACATGTCCAGGTTTCTGGTTCAGTCCCCAGGCATCCAATATTGTATCCCTCTCACATGAATGCATGCTTCTGTGTCTGTCTCACTCCATTTACCTCTCTCTAAAGAATCAATTTTAAAAACCCACCATATTAAGACAAAACAAAAGGAAACTCATTGCTGTATGTTGCCTCTAAAACAGAGTGTCCTGCACTTGACGCTTTATTTGTTCTGTAGACCACAACTGAGAATTAAAGCAAAATATTGGAATCTGGACTTTTCCATCAAAATATTCAGAAAAGCATAGTATCAAGGCAATGAGGCTTATAAAGCTTAGACAGTGATTGCATCTGTGAAGATGGGCACAGAAGGGGCATGGATAGGAGGTGACTGCTGGTGCACAAGCATCTTGTACATGAAGGCCCTATGGGCAGGGTCTCTAGGATATCAGAAAGCAAGCAGGGAGAGGAAGGCACACATAGTAGGTTCCTTAGTACTAGAATGTACCCCAGAGTCCCCCAAACTGCACAGCAGTAAGGCAGGCTGGATACAGGGCAGCTGGAGCACACGGATTCCAAAGGGAAGACTCTGAATAAAGAAGAGCCAAAGCCTGGACTGCTTGTCTCAGTGGATGAGTTTCGACCTGTGTACCAGGAGGTCAGTTCAATTCCCAGGCTGGGACATGTCCCCGTTGTGGGCTCTTAGTCCAGTAGGTGTCTTGTAGGAAGCAGCCAATCAAGGATTCTCTCTCACCATTGATGGTTCTCTCTTTTTTTTTTTAATTTTATTGCTTAAAGTATTACAATGGGTATTACATATGTGTCCTTTCCCCCCCACCCTGCCCTTGACAATACCCTGGCCTCCCGTAGCCCCCAGTATCTTATGTCCATTGGTTATGCTTATATGCATGCATACAAGTCCTTCGGTTGATCTCTTACCCCCTACCCTCGTGCCCCCCAACCATCCTCGGCCTTCCCGCTACAGGTTGACAATCTGTTTGGGGCAGCTCTGCCTCTCTATCTGTTATAGTTCATCAGTTTATAATGGTCTTTATTATCCATATATGAGTGAGATCATGTGGTATTTTTCCTTCATTGACTGTCTTATTTCACTTAGCATAATGCTCTCCAGTTCCATCCATGCCATTGCAAATGCTAAGGGTTCCTTCTTTTTTACAGCAGCATAGTATTCCATCATGTAGATGTACCGTGGTTTTCTAATCCATTCATCTACTGATGGGCACTTAGGCTGTTTCCAGATCTTAGCTATGGTGAATTGTGCTGCTATGAACATAGGGCTGCATATGTCCTTTCTGCTTGGTGTTTCTGGTTTCTTGGGTTATATTCCTAGAAGTGGGATCACAGGGTCAAATGGGAGTTCCATTTTTAGTTTTTTGAGGAAAGTCCATAGTGTCTTCCATAGTGGCTGCCCCAGTCTGCCTTCCCACCAGCAGTGCACGATTGTTCCTTTTTCTCCACATCCTCTCAAGCAGTTGTCTTTGTGGATTTGTTGATGATAGCCAGCCTGACAGGTGTGAGATGATACCTCATTGTTGTTTTGATTTGCATTTCTCATATGATTAGTGACTTTCAGCATGTTTTCAAATGTCTCTTGTTTTTCTGAATGTCTTCTTTGGAAAGGTGTCTATTTAGATGCTTTGCCCATTTTTTGATTGGATTATTTATCTTCCTTTTGTTAAGTTGTATGAGTTCCCTATAAATATTGGAGATTAAGCCCTTACCAGATATGATGGTGGTAAATATGTTTTCCCACGCACTGGGTTTTCTTGTTGTTTTGTTGATGGTTTCTTTTGCTGTGCACAAACTTTTTATTTTGATGTAGTCCCATTTGGTCATTTTCTCTTTAGATTCAAGTGCCCTGGGTGCTGTATTGGTGAAAAAATTGCTTTGGCATATGTCTGAGATTTTATTGCTTTTGGATTCTTCTAGCATTTTTATGGTTTCCCATCGGACATTTAAGTCCTTTATCCATTTTGAGTTTATTCTCGTGTATGGTGTAAGTTGGTGGTCTAGTTTCATTTTCTTGCATATATCTGTCCAAATTTCCCAGCACCATTTATTGAAGAGACTATCTTGACTCCATTGTATGTTCTTGCCTCCTTTGTCAAATATTAATTGAGCATATTGGTTCGGGCTGATTTCTGGGCTCCCTATTCTAATCCATTGATCTATATGCCTGTTCTCCTGCCAGTTCCAGGCAGTTTTGAGAACAGTGGCTTTGTAATACAGCTTGATATCTGGAATTGAGATCTCACCTACTTTGTTCTTTCTCAGGATTGCTACAGGTGTTCTGGTACTTTTTTTATTCCAGATGAATTTTTGGAGAGTTCGTTCTAGATCTGTGAAGTATGCCATTGGTACTTTCATGGGAAGTGCGTTGAATTTATGGATTGCTTTGGGTAGTGTGGGCATTTTAATGATTTTGATTCTACCAATCCATAAACACGGTATGTTCCTCCATCTGTTTATGTCTTCCTCTTTCTCTTTTTTCAAAGTCCTGTAGTTTTCTGAGTAGAGGTCTTTTACGCCTTTAGTTAAGTTTATTCCTCGGTAGCTTAATTTTTTTGGTCCAATGGGAACTGGGATTATTTTTATAATCTCTCTTTTTCAAAGTTCACTATTGGTGTATAGAAATGCCTCAGAGTTCTTGGGGTTAATTTTGTATCCTGCTACATTGCCAAATTCATGTATTAAGTCTAGGAGTTTTTTGATGGAATCTCTAGGGGTTTCTATATATAATATCATGTCTTCTGCAAATAAGGACAGTTTTACTTCCACTTTTCCAATTTGGATGCCTTTTATTTTTGTTCTTGTGTAATTGCAATGGCTAATAATTCCATTACTATGATGAACAGGAGTGCTGAGAGTGGGCATCCCTGTTTTGTTCCTGTTCTTAGGGGAAATGGTGTTAGTTTTTGTGCATTGAGTATGATGTTGGCTGTGGGCCTTTCATAAATGGCTTTTATTATGTTGATCTTTCTACTCCCACCTTGTGGAGAGTTTTTATCAAAAATGGGTGTTGGGTTTTGTCAAATGCTTTTTCTGCATCAATTGATATGATCGTTTGTGTTTTTTTTTTCTTTTAATTTGTTTATGTGATGTATCACGTTTATTGACTTGCGGATATTGTACCATCCTTTCATCCCTGGGATAAATCCTACTTGGTCATGGTGTATGATCTTTCTGATATACTGCTGGATCCGATTTGCTAAGATTTTGTGGAGGATTTTGGCATCTATGCTCATGAGGGATATTGCCTGTAATTCTCTTTCATTGTTTTGGTATTAGGGTGATGCTGGCTTCATAGAATGATCTTGGAAGTGTTCCTTCCTCTTGGATTTTTTTGTACTAGTCTGAGGAGGATAGGTTTTAGTTTTTCCTTGAATGTTTGGTAAAACTCCCCTGTGAAGCCGTCTTGTCCTGGGCTTTTGTTTGATGGAAGCTTTTTGATGACTGCTTCAATTTCTTCCATAGTTATTGGCCTGTTGAGATTTTTAGATTCTTCCTGATTGAGATTTTGATTGATGTATTTTTCTAAGAATTTGTCCATTACCTCCAGGTTGTCTAGTTTGTTGGAGTAGAGTTGTCCATAGTATTTTTTAACAATCATTTTGTATTTCTGTGGGGTCTGTTGTTGTTTCGCCTCTATCGTTTCTGATTTTGTTTATTTGGGAACTCTCTCTTTGCATCCTGGTGAGCCTGGCTAGAGGTTTGTTAATCTTGTGTATCCTTTCAAAGAACCAGCTCTTGGTTTCCTTGATTTTCTGTAATTTTTTTGTGTGTTTATGTCAATTATTTGGGCTGTAATCTTTATTATCTCCTTCCTTATGCTCACTCTGGGGTTTTCTTGTTGCTCTCTTTCTGATTCTTTGAGTTGTAGAGTTAGATGATTTACTACCATTTTTTCTTGTGTCTTGAGAAAGGCCTGTAAAGCTATAAACTTCACTCTCAGGACTGTATTCATTGTGTCCCATAGGTTTTGGATTGTTGTGTTTTCATTGTCATTTGTTTCCAGGATGTTTTTCATTTCTTCTTCGATCTCATTGGTAAACCAATCAATATTTAGTAACATGCTATTCAGCTTCCAGTGTTTTAGTATTTTGGGTTGTTTTTATTGTAGTTTATTTCAAATATTATTCCATGGTGGTCTGAGAAGATGCTTGGTATGATTCCAATCTTCTTGAATTTGGGGGGACTTTGTTTGTGACCCAATATGTGGTCTAATTTTGAATCTGTCCCATGAGCACTTGAGTAGAATATATATTCTGTGGCTGTGGTGTGAAGTGCTCTGAAGATGTCAATTAAGTCCATCTGTTCTAGTGATTCATTTAGGATCGCTGCATAATGATTATGAATAAGACAAACTCCCAATTTTCTACCACAGGCCTAGTGCTCAAATTTGTGCATGGGTGCAGTCTGGCCAGCCCGGCCCCAAACCAGTCCTTCGGTCATCCCTCAATTTGGTCATGATGAACATAGATTTTAAAATCCTCTACATATGGTAAAATCCTTTACCATAATGCTGTCCATCTCCTTCCATGCTTTTTGGAAAGGGAAGGGTTCTTTCCTTTTTACAGCAGTGTAGTATTCTGTTGTGTAGATGTACCCCACCATTTTTATCCATTTATCTGCTGATGGGCACTTAGTCTGTTTCCAAATCTCAGCTATTGTAAATTGTGCTGCAATGAACATATGGGTGCAAATATGCTTTCTGATAGGTGTTTCTAATTTCTGGGGAAAGACCCCTAGTAGTGGGAGTACTGGATCAAATGGCAGTTCCTTTTTAATTTTTTGAGGAAACTCCGTACTGTTCTCCACAGTGGTTTTACCAGACTGCATTCCCACGAGCAGTGCAGGAGAGTACCTTTTACTCCACATCCTCCTCAGCCCTTGTGGTCTGTTGATTTGTTGATGATAGCCATTCTTACCAGTGTGAGATGGTATCTCATTGTCATTTTGATTTGCATCTCTAGGAAGATTAAGGATTTTTAGCATGTTTTCATATGTCTCTTGGCTTTCTGTATGTGCAATTTTCAAAAGTATCTATTTAAGTCAATTTTTTTGATTGCATTGTTTATCTTCCTTTTTTTTTTTTTTTTTTTTTTAAGATGTCTGAGTTCCCTATGAATTTTGGAGATCAGGCCCTTACTGGATATAGCATAGGAAAATATGTTCTCCCAAGCCATGGGCTTTCTTGTTTTGTTTTTTGTTTGTTTGTTTGTTTGTTTGTTTGTTTGTTTGTTTCGTGTGTGTGTGTGTGTGTGTGTGTGTGTGTGTGTTGCTGATGGTTTCTTTTTCTCTGCAGAAGATTTTTATTTTGATGTCGTCCCAATTGTTTCTTTTCTCCGTATTTTCCATTACCCTAGGAGTTATATTGGTAAAGGGCTTCTTTGAAATATGTCATAATTTTCTGCCTATGGATTCTTCCAATATTTTTATGGTTTCCATCTTACAATTAAGTCCTTTATCTATTTTGTGTTTATTTTCCTCAATGGTGTGAGGCGGTGGTCTAGTTTCATTATTTTGCATGTATCTATCCAATTTCTCCAACCTCCTGTATTGAAAAGACTGTCTTGACTCCATTGTATGCTCTTGCCTCCTTTGTGAAACATTAATTGGGCATAAAGGCTCAGGTCTATTTCTATGTTCTCAGGTGTGTTCCATTGGTCTACTAGTACCCGTCTGTTCTTGTGCCAGTACCAGCAAGCTTGAGAACAGTGGCTTTGAAATATAACTTGACATCCGCAATTGTGAACGACCAACATTGTTCTTTTTTCTCAAGATTACTCTGACTCTTGCGGGTCTTTTTATTTTTTATTGTATACGAATTTCTGGAGACTTTGTTCTAGGTCTGAGAAATATGTCATTGGTATTTTAATGGGGGTTACAGTAAATCTGTAGAATGCTTTGTGTAGCGTGGCCATTTTAATGAGATTTATTCTACTAATACATGAACATGGTATATTCTTCATTTGTTTATGTCTTCTTCTACCTGTTTTTCAATGTCCTGTAGTTTTCAGAGTAAAGATCTTTTACTTATTTAGTTAAGTTTATTCCTAGGTATCTTCATTTTTTTGTTGCAATTGTAAATCGCATTGCTGTTTTTGTTTATTTTTCTGTGAATTCTTTATTGGTGTATCAAAAAGCCATAGATTTCTGGGTGTTAACTTTGTATTCTGGTACATTACCAAATTCATTTATTAAATGAAGAAATTGTTTTATGGTACACTGAAGGAGTTCAATACATATTGATCCTTTTACTTTACATTTATCTTTTAGTATTTGTCGACAGCCAAGATTTGGATTTGTCTCATGATTTTTCTTTCTTTCTTTCTTTTTTTTTTTTTTTTTGATAGAGCAAATTACTTGATCTTTCTTTTTTTTTCCAATGATTCTTTTTTCAATTTTTTTTTGTTTATTAAAGTATTACAAAGGGTATTACATACGTGTCCTTCCCCCCCGCTCCCGCCCTTGACAATTCCCTGACCTCCCCTACCCCCCAGTGTCTTATGTCTATTGGTTATGCTTATATGCATGCATACAAGTCCTTCGGTTGATCTCTTACCTCCCTCCCTCCTGCCCTCCAACCCCCTCCGGCCTTCATGCTGCAGTTTGACAATCTGTTTGAGGTAGATCTGCCTCTCTATCTATTATTGTTTAAACGTTTATAATGATCTCTCTTATCCATGAATGAGTGAGATCATGTGGTATTTTTCCTTCATTGACTGGCTTATTTCACTTAGCATAGTGCTCTCCAGTTCCATGTCATGAGTTTTCTTGAGTTCAGAAGTCCATTTATTTGATTTATGAAGAATAGTTGATTTTGTTTCTCAAGTGGTAAGCAGTAGAAAATGTAGTTTGTGTACACATTATTCCTAAGTGTCTTCTTTCAAGTGATATTTAGTAGCCTACACACTATGCTGCATAATGATTATGAATAAGACAAACTCCCCATTTATTGGGTAGTTATATTTTACCAGAGGCCTAGTGCTCAAATTTGTGCATGAGTGCAGTCTGGCCAGCCCGGCCCCAAACCAGTCCTTCGGACATCCCTCAATTTGGTCATGCCACACGCAGCCTGATTGATATGGTGGCACTTCCAGTACTCACTCAAACAGGAGTGGTGACAGTGGGCATCCCTGTGTTGTTCCTGTTCTTGGGTGACTTGTTTTTTGTTTTGGCCTATTGAGTATGGTGTTGTCTGTATGTTTTTCATATAAGGCTTTTATTATGTTGAGTTATGATCCCTCTATTCCCAGTTTGCTGAGAGTTTTTACCCAAAAGTGTGTTGGGTTTTGTCAAATTCTTTTTCTTCATCAAATTGTATGATTATGTGATTTTTATCTCTCAATTTGTTTATTTTTACCTCTCAATTTGATGTATCATGTGTATTGATTTGGGGATGTTGCACCATCATTTCATGCCCAGAATAAATCCATGTGCTCATGGTGTATGATCTTTCTGATGTAATGCTGGTTCTGATTTGCTAGGATTTTGTTGAGGATTTTTGAATCTATGTTCATCAGAGATACATTGGCATGTAATTCTCTTTCTTTGCAGTATCTACATCTGCTTTGGGATTAGGGTAATGCTGGCTTCTAGAAATAGCTTGGAATTGTTCCTTCCTCTTGAATTTTTTGGAATAGTGTAAGGAGGAAAGGTTTTAGTTTGAACGTTTTGTAAAACCTCCTATGAAGCTGTCTGGCCCAAGGATTTGGTTGCTGGAAGTTTTTCAATTACTGCTTCAATTACCTTCTGTTTATCCGTCTATTCAGACTTTTTTATTCTTCTTGATTGAGTTTCAGAAGGTTGTACTTTTCTAGGAATACATCCACTTGTTCTAGGTTGACCAGTTTGTTGGAATAGTATTTTTACAACCCTTTTCATTTCTTTGGGGTCAGTTGTTATTAAGCCCCTTTCATTTCTGATTGTTTATTTGGGATGTGGGTCCCCTGTCTGTGCTTCCTGGTAAGCCTGAAAGAAGTTCATCAATCTTATTTATCCTTTCAAAGAACCAGCTCTTGGTTTTGTTGATATTTTGTAGTGATTTTTTTTTTTTTGTCATCATGTTATTTAATTCTGCTGTGATTTTTACTATTTCCTTCCTTCTGCTCAGTCTGGGTTTTCTTGCTGCTTTCTTTCTAATTCTTTAAGTTGTAGAGTTATATAATTTATTACCAGTTATTTTTTGTGTTTTTGCTTTTTTGTGGCTGTAATGCTATGAACTTCTCTCTCAGAACTGCTTTCAGTATATACCATTGAATTTGAATTATTGTGTTTTCATTGTCATTACTTTGCAGGATGTTTTTAAATTCTTTTTTGATGTTTTTGATAACACAAACAAACATTGTTTAATAATGTACTATTTAGCCTGCAAGTATTTGAATTTTTGTTAATTTTTATTGGAGGTTATATCTAATATTAGAGGCCCAGTGCACAAAATTCTTCCATGAGGGGTGGTGGTGTTCCTTCAGACCAGCCTATACCCTCTCCAATCCGGGATTGCTGTCTCCTAATTGCTCACCTGCCGGCCTGCCTCACTGCCTGGTCACCCCTAACTTCCCCCCCGCCCCACCTATAGCCTGATCGACCCTCACTGCCTCTACCTGCTGCTCTAATCACCCCTAATTGCCCCACCAGCTGGCCTGGTCTCCCCTAACTGCCCTGTGATCGACCAGGTCACCTGCACCTGCCCCCTACCTACTAGCCTGGTCGCCGACAACTGCCCCTTCAACAGCCTAGTCACCTTTCACTGCCCCTCCACACACACACTGCAGGCCTAATCGCCCCCAATGAAGCCCCTGCCAGACTGGTCACCCCTAACTCTCCCCCTGTCAGTTTGGTCACCTCTTACTGCCCCATCACCCGCTAGCCTTGTCACATTCAACTGGTCCTCTAATGCGCTGGTTTCATTCTACAGTCCCCCTGTCTTCCTGGTTGCCCCTCAGAGCACCCCCACAGGCCTGATTGCCCCACACAACTTGCTGTTCAGTTGTTTGTTTGTCCCTCACTAAGCCGCAACTGGCCTGGTCGCCCCAAGTAGCCTGCTGTCTAGTCGTTTGGTCGTGGCTCATTAAACACCCCCCTCCCGCCCCCCCCCATGCCAGTCTGGTCTCCCCATGCAGCCTGCTTGTTCAGTCATTTGGTTGTCCCTCACTAAACTCCCTGACAGCCAGGTCATAGGCAGCAATCTTGTTAGGGTGTGAGGAATAATTTGCATATTACCACTTTATTATATAGCAGTATGCCTTTGTAATCAGAGAAGATGCTTGATATGACTTCCATCTTGTTTAATTTGAAGAGACTTTGCTTGTGTCTCAAGTGGTCTATCTTTGAAAATCTCCCATGTACACTTAAGTAGAATGTATATTCTGTATCTTTGGGATGAACTGTTCTGAAGATGTCAATTAAGTTTGTCTGATCTAGTGAGCTGTTTAGGATTGTTGTCCCCTGTGGTGGCCTTCATGTTAAAGTCTATTTTGTCAGATATGTTTATTTCTAGTCTAGCTTTTCTTTTCTTTTCCATTTGCATGCAAAATTCCCTCTCATTCTGTATGAGTCTTTTGTTTTGAGGTGGGTCTCTTATTGGCAGCGTAAAGGTGAGTCATATTTTTGAATCCATTCTGCAACCCTACGCCTTTTGATTGGAGCATTTAGTCCATTTACTTTAAGGGTTATTATTGATGGATACTGATTTATTGCCATTTTAATTCTGTATGCCTAGGTTTCCCTCTCATTTCTTCTTCTCATTACAGCAGTCCCTTTAGGATTTCTTGTAATTCTGGTCTGTGGTGTTGTATTCTTTAGCCATTCTTTGTCTGGGAAACTCTTTATTTAAACATCTATTTTGAATGACGGCCTTATTGGATATAGTAATCTTAGTCTAAGAACCTTGCTTTCCATTACATTAAGTACTTCATGTCATTCCCTTCTGGCCTGTAGAGTTTCTGATGAGAAACCAGGTGTCAGCCCTCATTGGAACTTTATTGTAGGAAACACATTTCTTTTGCTGCCTTGACAATTATCACTTTTTCTGTAATTTTTGGCACTTTAATTATTATGTGTCTGGGAATGGGCCTGTTTGAGTTCTTCTTGTTTGTGGTTCTCTGTGGTTCCTGCACTTGTGTGACATTTTCCTTTAAGAAGTTAGGGAAGTTTTCTGCCATTGTTTCTTCAAACACCTTCTCTATGCCTTTCTCCCTTTCTGCCTCTTTGGGCACACCCACTACTGTAATATTGTTACATTTCCGGTAGCCTCACAGTTCCTTTAACCTGTCCTCCTGTTTATTAATTGTTTTATTTTCTGGTTTTTCTGATTGAGTGATATTTTCTCTCTGACTAATAATTCACTGATTTGATCCTCAGCTTCCCTAATACGCTGTGTATTTCTTCCAATTGGTTCTTTACTAGTGTTATGTCATATTTTTAATCTATAACTTTTCTTTTTTTATAGCTACTATATTTTTTTTCATGCTATTGAGCATTTTTACCATGAATGCTCTGAACTCTGATTCAGATAAATTTCTTATCTCTACTTCATTTTTCTCCTCTGAGAATTCTCTAGTTCTTTCATTTTGGGATTGTTTCTTTGTTTCCTACTTTTGGCTTTCTGTTTGAGATTGTGATGATTCGTTATGTAGATCCTCTATCAGTGGTTCTTCATCTTATGGCCCTTTAAATACACTTCCACATGTTGTGACCCAACCATAAAATTATTTTAATTGCTACTTCATAACTGTAATGTTGCTACTGGTATGAATCGTAATGTAAGTATCTGATATGCAGATTTGTCTTAGGCAACCCCTGTGAAAGGGTCGGCCGAACGCCAAAGGGTTCGTGACCCACAGGTTGAGAACCGCTGTTCTACACCTCTCAGTCTGTCATGCTGGACAGTGTTAAAGGCTGTTTATGACTAATTAGGTCAGGCAAAGACTCAAAGCCTCAGGAGACCACCTCTGGCTACACACTTGTAGGCTTCTGACTTGAATTGACCCTGTAGGCAGTCATCCTCAGGCAAGAGATTAGAAACAGAAAAGTGAGTTCCTATGCTGATGGGCCCAAGCTAGAAGAGTGGAAGGTATAAGAGAAAGAAAGGAATGGCAATAAAAAGAGAACGAAGGGCCAGGTGCTGTATGTAACAAGCTAGGAAGCTGCTGACACACAGTAGAGAGCAGCAAGCACATGAGTGGCTGGCACTGAATGAGAGGCAGTAGAAGGAGAAAAAGCAGGACTGACTTCCTCACAATTAGGGAGACATACAGGCAAATGGAGCCCTGCCCCTGGGCCTGGATGTGTGGCCTTCTCCCTAGGTGCTCCTCTGGCAGGCCACTCAGTGAGCAAACTGAGACAGCCTAGGGCCAGAATGCAGTGGGAGGTGGGCAGGGAGCCTGTTCCTTGCTGGCCAGCTAACTGTCCACTGACTGTGGGATCCAACAGCACACTAGGACATCTCTCTTTCACTTGGTTGTATTGACCCTCAGGTTGGCCCTCCATACCCCCATATCCCCAGGGTGACCTTCACTTGTGTCCACTTAAGTGCTCTCCGGGAACTGGCTTGGGGTTGTCCACTCTTCAGACGCGGGGCCTGTCACTGGCTCAGAGTTGCTTTACCACCTCCTTGATTGATGGGAAGGAGGATCATGAGGGGAAAGTATTCCAACATTAGACCATCGTCTACCAAAGGATGTCCTATTCTTAGGACAGGACACAGAGCAAAGCAGAGGTTTATTCCAGCTCAGTATTTTGCTGAAAAGAATGTAAATGTGTTTACAGGCCACAGGAACTTGAATTCAAGAAGGGGCTGGATCCAGGGGAATGACAGGCATGGACTTGTGAGGCCAGGGCTCTGGCTCCCTGGCAGGCTGATGACCCTTTCAGTACTGGGGGCCTGACTTGTGCACAGGGAAGCCCTACCATGGAACAGCCAGAGGCCAGCAATGGAGGCTCCCAGTGGCGAGAATTTTAGTCCAAGGACTGGACTAGTTACCTGTGACGGCACCAGAGAAGTTGTACCTTGTTGGTGCTCACTGGAAGCCACTTGTTCCAGTCCCTGTGGACGCACCTTGTGTGTGCTATCCCACTGAACAATCACAGAGGTGAGTGAATAAGTACTGGTACACCAGAAAGAACCACCAAACCAGAAAGGATAAATGGTGCTGTGATCTACTGGAACCAACCTCATCCAGCCTAGTGTCTGCGCATCACGATGCTCATGCCTTCTTACTTGGCCAGTAACTGCAGGTGGGAGAGTCGTGTTAACATGTCATGGAGGACACCAGATGGTTAACATCCAGTTCTCTTTATTACTGACATTTATTCACAACCATTCAAGCAAAGGTAATCACCGCATCTACCACCCAAGCCTCAATCCCTCCCCCTGAGAGATTCAGGTGCATATTTCTAACTCCTTAGGACAAATCTCCCCAAAGAAACCATCCAGTCCCCTGTGAGCATTTCCCCCCAACCCTGAGTAGCTGTCTGAAACTGGCTGCTGTGTTCCTGAACGGTACACTTATGCCTGGGCTTCAGTGCCCAAGTGCCCAGAGTAAAGCCTATGAGATGTGCACCCAGCGAGACATTCAAGCAATAGGATCACAGAATGGGAGTTGGGTCATGGAAGGTTCTACAGCCACAGTGAGGACAGAGATAAGCACAGAGCCAGACCATGCCGGGCCAACCCAACTCCTGAAGCATATGCTTCAGCATGGCATGCATCTGGGCAAGTCGGCCCAGGTTGATGGTGCCGCTCGTTTCCTCGTAACGAAGATTTTTTCTTCACTATTTCTTTACCACCTCAAGACTAAGAGAAATTTGCATTTACTGTCCCGGCTTTAAATCAGGCTCAACCCACTCAACGGTATCAATAGAACGTCTTACCACAAGAAATGTTCAACAGTCCCACTATATGTCAGGCATATGTGCATCAACCTTTAGGAATAGTCAAAAAAAGATTTCTTAAGACTCGAATTTATCAATAAATAGATGATATTTTAATAGCTTCTGAAATTCAATCACAATTACAGGAGATTTACCAATACCTCCTTGAAAATTTCTAAGACTATAGATTAGAAGTAGCCCCAGAAAAGAAACAATGGCAGGAGTCATGGAAATATATGGGGCAAAAATTAACAGATGTCTCCATTATTCCACAGAAGGTTCAAATTAGAAGAGACAGTATAGAGACTCTAAACGATTTTCAAAAGTTATTAGGAGACATTAATTGGTTGAGACCCAGTCTTGATATACCTACTTATCAATTGACTAATTTATTTCAAATACTAAAGGGGCCATATGAATTAAATAGCCCACGTGTTTTAATCCCTGCTGCAGAAAAACAATTAACTTGGATAGAACAGCATATACAACAAACACAATTAAATAGAATTCTCTCCATAGACAATTTTAAATTATTAGTTTTCCACACTGAGCATTCTCCTACAGGGTTACTTGTTCAAGATAGTAATGTTATTGAATAGATTTTCTTGTCTCATAAATCACAGGAAAAAAAAGACTTATATTCAAACAATTTGCCAAATTATTTACAAGGGAAGATTAAGCTTAAGACCATTATGTGGTTAGATCCATAAGAAATTACAGTACCTTTTACTGTCAAAAAATTCAAAAATTGTTTC
Organism: Myotis daubentonii; assembly: GCF_963259705.1. Taxonomy (NCBI): domain Eukaryota; kingdom Metazoa; phylum Chordata; class Mammalia; order Chiroptera; family Vespertilionidae; genus Myotis; species Myotis daubentonii. The sequence goes on from NC_081862.1 coordinate 14,957,905, forward strand.
AAATATGTGACAATTAGCAAACTGCTTGTGCTCATTTTTTAGAGAAAATACAGAATCATTATCCTACAAACAAAAGGTTACAATTTCTTAGGAAAACTCAATGAATATGGCCTCATCATATTATAGCTAATGAACCAATTCAAGGCCCTACTGTTTATACCAATGCTAACAAGCTAGGAATAGCTCGGGTTTTCATTTTCAACAGCTAGCAAAGGTAATTCACTCTCCATACACTTCAGTACAATCCGCAGAACTATTTGACATTGCTTTATTACTACATTTTCATCAAGCTGTAAATATTGTCACTTATTCTCAATATGAAGTAGTTACTCACTTACTAAAAGCTTTTGCAGTAATGGAAATACCTCAAAATATTAAGACTGACAATGTTTCTGCATATCTATCTACAAAATGTCAAACATTTTTTTCAATTTCATCATTTCACTCACATCACTGGCATCCCTTGTAACAATACAGGACCAGATATTATTGAAAGATAAAAATCACACCTTAAAGGAAATGCTCAAAAAACAAAAAGGGGGAGAATCCCCTAAATGAATACTATTAACAGCTCTATTTACTTTAATTTTTTTAAATCAAGATGAGACTGACAGTACTGCTGTTCAGGGACATTGGGTAAAGGAAGTTTCAAAAGAATTCAATCAACCTGTGTTTTATCATAATGAGTCCTCTCAGTCGTGGGATCCTGCATGGATCCTACGATGGGGGCAAGGTTATGCTTATATTTCCACAGGTAAAGAAAACTTCTGGGTTCCACAGAGGTGTCTTCAGTGGAGACATGGGAACCAAAAGGAAGTTCTACTTAAGTGATCTGACCAAGGATTTCTCAGAGATGAGGTTGACGGGGCCTCCTACCCGCAAAGCTCTAAGGTCAATGCAACATTCATCTGTACCAACCTGGGGTCAGGTGAAGAAGCTTACCCAAGAGGGAGAACAACTGGTTTGGTGTCATGCTAATGAAGTGACGCCATCGACTTTGTTCCTTGCTATGCTTGCACTAATAACCACTCAGGTAAATGCTGAGAATCACACATACTGGGCTTACATTCCTAATGCCCCACTAAATAGAGGTGTTTCTTGGTTGGATTCAAAGGTTCGAATTTATGTTAATGACTCAAATTGCTTACCCGGACCTTATGATGATCGAGGTCCATTAAAACCAGAAGAGGAAGGTAGAGTCATAGAAAATCATACCACTGGAACGCAGGGAGTGCCAATATGCTTAGGTCAAGGAGACCATTGTTTAACAATACAGGCACAAGCCCTGCTGAACATTTTGGAAACACTACTACTGAAACAAAAAAAAAAAGGCATTTGATTCTTCTGAGTGCCCATGGGTTTAAAAATGTTAGTTGGGATAACAACAGTACACATCCATTACTTCCCCCATGTCATGTTCCAACTTTTATGCACTTGTCTGATTGGGTCCACTGGGAATCCTGTCGAGGAAAGAAAGTTCTGTTTTTATCTAATACTTCCTATGGAAGCGTCATTGATTGGAGCCCTTCAGGTTCTGCCCGTTCCAAAGCCAATGGAGCTGATATATGATAGCGTAGAGGAGAGAACAAGCCCATATCCACGCAAGCGAATGTGAGCATTGTATGGCATGATGGAGGATTTGCTCCCCCAAAACCTCATCAAGAAGGACATCCTGTTGAATCTAATTTATGGAAACTGGGGTCTGCCTTACACTCTTTGAAAACATATATTTTCATAAGATAAGCAAAACTATAAAAATAACTCTGGGAATCACACCTTACAATTTTATGCTATCAAACTGCCTTTGTACAAACCTGTGTTCGATTACCATTTTTATTAATGATAGAAGATCAAATTGTAAGTCTGCAAAGACAAATGCATATGAAATATAACTAGAATTATTCATCAATTTGCATTACTCCTGTACCTTAGAAGGAAAGTATCTTTCCATGGGAAAAGGTTAAAAAATATTTGTTCAATCATAAAAATCTAACACAAGAAATTCATAAATTTAAATTCTCATATACAAAAAATATTTCAAAAGAAATTGCATAAATTAACTGGGCAAAATGTGTTTAAAATATGGTTAAGGAATTGCAACAATTAAATCCTATACCCCATTTACAAGCCACTTTAGGAGCTTCTGCTGGAATACTATTATTAATACTCTATCTCTGTATCATTTTATATTTAGTCTTCCAAGGACTCGGGAAAGCCAAGCAACTAATTAAGAGAAAAACAGCTGTGTTATCTCTGATGCTCCATCTAATGAAGCAAGAAAAAAAGGGGGATTTGTAGCTGGACATTTGTAAACCAGGATCTGAAGTCCTGCCAAGAAGAAGTGAATGTTCTATCAGGAGCACAGTGTGACTTGCAAGTGAGTCATGCTGGGTCAACACTGCACACAATCTTGAGTTCCAGGAACATTTGCCTCCATGACAAAGGCTAGGATTAAATAGTCATGGGTGTAGAACAGAAAGGGAGGGCACAGCTGCAATTTGTCCTCAATAAGCTCTTGTAATAATGGAGAACAAAACAAGATTTAATTGATTAACTGCTGATGCAATGACCTTGTGCCAAACACCAATAAAAGCAATGGTGAGAGTGCAAATTTTGCTACATTCCGAAGCGAGCTGTAGCCCTCTGTCCAGCATCAATCATCCTATATGGCCGTCTTACCTCTGCGTCTTTGGTTCATTAAACATCCCTCATCAATCTGGACAAAATAGATATATTCCTAGAAAAATACAATCTTCCAATACAAAATCAGGAAAAGGCAAACAACGTGAACAAGCCGAAAACTAGTGATAAAATTGAAACAGTAATCAAAAAGCTTCCAGAAAACAAATCCCTGTACCAGATGACTTCACAGGGGAGTTTTACCAAACATTCAAAAAGAAGTAAAACCAACCTTTCCCACACTCTTTCAAAAAATTCAGGAGAAAGGAACGCTTCTGAGCTCTTTTTATGAAGCCAGCATTACCCTAATCTGAAAAATAAAAAAAGACACCACGAAGAAAGAGACTTACAAGCGAATATTCCCGTTGAACAGTGATGCTGCAATCCTCAACTAAATTCTAGCAAACTGGATCCAGTATTATATTAGAAAGATCATACACCATGAACAAGTGGGATTTATCCCAGGGATGAAAGGCTGGTACAATATCCGCAAATCAATAAGCATGATACATCGCATAAAAAAAATTGAGAGACAGAAACCACACAATCATATCATTAGATTCAGAAAAGGCGTTTTACCAAGTGCAACAGGCTTTTCTGATAAAAAACACTCAGCAAAGTGGGAATAGAAGGATCATCCCTCCCCATATAAAAGCCTTATATGAAAAACCTACAGCCAACATCATACTCAATGGGCAAAAACTAAAGCCATTTACCTCAAGAACAGGAACAAGACAGGGATGCTCGCTTACACCACTTCTGTACAAAATGGTACTGGAACTGCTAGCCACAGTGATCACACAAGAAAAAGAAATACATGGCTCCCAAATTGGAAAATAACAAGTATATTGTCATGATTTGGAGATGACATGATACTGTACATAGAAAACCCCAAAGACCCCATCAAAAAATTAGTAAACTTCATAAATGAATTTGGCAATATAGCAGAGTAAAATATTAATGCCAAGAAATGTATGGCATTTTATACAAAAATAATGAACTTACACAAAGAGAGTTTGAAAAACAATCCCATTTATCATCCCACCAAAAACATTAAGATACATAGGAATAAACTTAGCTACAAAAGTAAAAGACCTCTACTCAGAAAACTGCAAGATTTTGAAAAAGAGATAGAGGAAGACAAAACAGATGCACGAACATGCCATGTTAATGGCTTGGTAGAATCAACATCTTGAAAATGGCTATACTACCCAAAATGAACTATAGATTCAATACACTCCATGTTAAAATACCAACAGCATATTTCACAGACCTAGATTGAACTCTCCAAAAATCCATCTGTAATAAAAAAATGACCCTGAGCCCGAACAGGTTTGGCTCAGTGGATAGAGCGTTGGCCTCCAGACTGAAAGGTGCCAGGTTCAATTCTGACCAAGGGCATGTACCTTAATTGGGGGCGCATCCCAAGTAGAGGGTGTGCAGGAGGCAGCTGATCCATGTTTCTGTCTCATCAGTGTTTCTATTTCTCTATCCCTCTCCTTTACTCTCTATAAAAAAATCAATAAAAGATGTTTAAGAAACAAACAAATCCCAAATAGCTGCAGCGATCCTGAGAATGAAGAACCAAGTAGGAGGGATCTCAGTACCAGATATCAAGCTGTTTTACAAAGCCACTGTTCTCAAAATTGCCTGACAATGGCACAAGAATAGACATATAGGCCAATGGAATAGAATTGAGAACCCAGAAACCAATCCAAACCACTAAGCTCAATTAATATTGACAAAGGAGGCAAAAACATACAATGGAGACAAAACATTCTCTTCAGTAAATGGTTCTGGGAAATTTGGCCAGATTCATGCATAAAATGAAACTAGGCCACCAACTTGTACCATACACAAAAAATAAACTCAAAATGGATAAAGGATTTAAACATAAGATGGGAAACTAAAAATATTAGAGGAAGCCACAGGCAGCAGAGTCTCAGATATATGCTGAAGCAATATCTTCACCGACCCAGCTCCTGGGGCAATGGAAAATAAAGTTAAAATAAACAAATGGGACAACATCAAAATAAAATGCTTCTTCATAGCAAAATAAATGACCAACATACAACAACAAAGCCCACTGCATGGGAGAACATATTTGCCAATGTTCTCTGTGATAAGGGTTTCATCTCCCTTATCATTTACAGGGACCTCATACAACTTAACAAAAGGAAGATAAACAACCCAATCACAAAAATGGGCAACGGAACTAAAAAGATACTTTTCCAGAGAGGACTAAAGGAAGGCCAAGAGACACATGCTCAGAATCATTAATCATCTGAGAGATGCAAATCAAAAGGACAGTGAAGTACCACCTCACAGCTTTCAGAATGGCTATCATCAACAAATCAACAAAGGGCGAGTGCTGGTGAGGACGGGGAGAAAAAGGAACCCTCCTTCACTGCTGGTGGGAATGCAGACTGGTGCAGCCACTATGGAGAACAGTATGGAGTTTCCTCTAGAAACTAAAAAGGGAACTCCCATTTGACCCAGTGATCCCACTTCTAGGAATATATCCCCGGAACCTAGAATTACCAATCAGAAAGGATACATGCACCTCTATGTTCACTGCAGCACAATTCACAATAGCTAAGATTTGGAAACAGCCTAAGTGCTGGTCAGCAGATGAGTGGGTTAAAAAGCCGGGGTACATCTACGCACTGGCATGGTATGCTGCCACAAAAAAGGAAGGAGCACTGACCATTTGCAACAGCATGGATGTAGCTGGAGAGGATTATGCTAAGTAAAGCCAGTCAGTGCAAGAAAGATAAATATCACATGACCTCACTCATCTGTGGATTATAATGAACAATATAAACCTATGAACAAAAACAGATCCAGAGACAGAGAAGCATGGATCAGACCATCACCCTCAGAGGGAAGGTAAGGGAGGGTGGGACTGAGGGGGAGAGATCAACCAAAGGACTTGTATGCATGCCTAAAACCTAGCTAATGGACGCAGACACCAGGAGGTGAGAGTGAGGGCATGCTTGCGGGCGTCGGGGTGGGAGTGTGGGGGCAGTGGGAGATAAGAACACATATGTAATACCTTAATCAATAATAAGAAAGAAAGAAAAGGAACCCAGGAACATAAGATCAGGTGAGAATTCACACACTCATACTCATGCACACCCAGGCACAGGCATACTCACACGAGGAAAGGGCTCTGCAGCTCTCAGTGGGAATCACCTCTTATCTCCTAGCCTGGTCACTGCTTTCTCGCCAGCTGAACCAGAGGACAAGGATGAGTGACGGGCCTGTTGCTCTGCGGAAAGTGACCTCTCACTCCTGGATATTGCCACTGTCGAGAAGCCACTTTTCTGCCCCTTCTCTGTCCCCCTCACCCTGAGCAGGGCCGGGCTGGCCTGAGAGCCCACAGACTTCAGGAGCCAGATCCCTGGGGAGCTGGCGCAGGGGGCTGTGGGGACCCCCTTTGTCAAGTGCAAACTCGGCCAGCTGAAGTCACACAATAAAGGCAAATGCCGGAGTTCCATGAACTGTTGCGTGTAAGTCTTCTCAGCAAGCTCCCACTCTGGCACAGCAGGCAGACAGCCTAACCCCAGGGAGCCTGGTTTGGACCTCAGGCTTTCACTCCAAACAGGTAGGAACTCATTTTCAGATGGAAAACGCCGGCGGGGGAGGTGCTGCGGGTTATCAGTGACTATAGCAAGTGCACCCCTGGAGACAGCAAGTTCACCAACAGAGACAGCAAGAACCCAGAGTGTGTGCTTACCTTTCCCAAAGGCCATGCTCCTCACCAGGTGGTCTCCCGCTCAGCAGGGAGGCTGGCAGGAAGGAAGCGGTGACAGGTGCCACCTGGCAAGCATCCTAGGGCTTTACCCGGGTTCCTTTGGGGGCAAAATCTCGTGAGATCACGAGATCAGGAGCAAACAAAGTACCGGGGAGAGAAGGGGGGCTGTGTCTTAACAGGCACAGAGAAGGTGGGGACAGGGGCGTCTGTGCTACACCCACCAGGCTGCAAGGTGTGGCAGAGGGTGGGTGGTTGTTAGGGGGACCCTGTGCTTCCAGGTATGAGGGTGGAGGTGGTCTCAGATATGGAGGGAGAAAGAGGAGGTCGCGACCCCCAGCTAACCCCCCACTTGCCACCCCTGGTCTGTGTTTCTGGGGACCACTTTCCCTCTGTGGGTGTGCCTGCTACTTACCTACCTCGTTCCTGGGCCAGGCTTGTTGCCTCACTCCCACCCCACCGCAGCCCTCTGTATAGAAAAGAGCTCCCTGCCCTGGGCTAGTCCACTGTCCCTACTGTCTGGATGGGGACATGTTAGTAACCCCTGGGGCAGAGGAGAGCTGGCCAGATGCAATTACATTGTCTCTCTCCACAGGTGCTCTCCTCAGACTTCCCCTGAGGTTTGGGTCACCAGAGCTCTTTGACAAGCCCTGAATCCAGCCTTTGCTCTGCTTACCTCCCCTAAGCCTTCAGGTGATGGCAGCCGACCTGCCTTCCTCCCCCCTCATGAAGGGGTTCTCATCTCACCAACAAATCCCTTTGGCAAAGTCACACCTGGGCCTGAAAGCAGAAGGAGTGGGCAGGCCAACAAAGCTGAGGAGAGGTAGGGAGGCACTAGCCACAGCCTGGTGCTCAGGCTCTGGCAGAGCTGCCCCTTAGCTGAACCTTAACCCAGGGCTATCCTCTCAGGTGGCACCTCCAAGGGGCACAGGGGTCCTGGCATGCTCTGTCTGACAAGTTTTGCTGCCTGCTTTTCCATAGTCTCTTTAGGAGATAAATTCAGGCTTGTGAGGAGAGAGGGAGAGGGGAAGAGCAAAGCTGAGGCCCAGCCCTGTCATCCAAGCTGGCCTGAGGCATCTCCTGAGGGTCTTTGGAAATCAGCTTCTCATAGTGGGGAAGGACTTGTAATAAGAATAGAGCCACAGTTGTTTAATAATTACTTGCAAACTATAAATACGAGACCCTGGGACACTGGAGGATGAAACAGTCTCTACTGAAAACATAGGCTGCCTCCATGGCCCATTATTCAGAAAATAATTGCATTTTGGGAAGAGACCAGGCACAGGACAGGCTTTGATTTGGCAGCAGTGCCCACATCCTGATCACCTCCTGGTGTCTTTCTCAGGAAGGCTGACCATTCCAATCTCATCCCAGGAAGGGCCTCAGATGATCCTAAAGTCATAGAAGTTTAGCCATCTTGTGGTCAGACTTTGAGCTCCTGAAGGGCTAGACAGCAGGCCCTCCCCTCCCCTTTCCATGTTACACTTGCAGCTGGCAGCTACAGGTAGCTATCTTCACTCCTTAGTGGCTGAGAGCCGAATTTCCAGGGTGAGCAACTGCTCTCCCCATACTGACCGCATCCTTGGATAAATACTCATTGTGTGGATCAACCCTGTCTCTGCTTAACTTGGCTCTAGTAGTGACAGGCAGCCTCAGACACATTGTGCTGCCTTGCTCTTACTCACTCAGACTTGGGGAATATTCAGAATCTGCAAACTGTGAGACCTTTTCTGAGGGTGAGCATGGAGTGAGGACACTATGTCCCTGTCATGCAGGTGATGCTGCATCTCTTCAACATAGGGTATGGGGAGGTTGTGGGGGCGGAGCATAACAGCAGGGTGGTGAGGCTGGCTTCTTGTGGGTCCCTACCCTGCCATTCCTCCAGAGGTTCCCCATGCCTATGAAGTAGCAGAGTTTAAGTTTTCCAGCTACATAGATGGAGGAATGAGGACAAATGAGGCGACTGCACTCAGTTCCAGTGGATCTGGGATTGTCACCTAGAGCAGAGCAGATAAAAAGCAGAAACAGAAACAACTCCACTATTTCACCTGGGAACTAGAGATTCAGCCTAGCCCTCCCACCTCTCTCCTAGATGCATTTGGCAACTATTTGACCTGGGGTGGCTGCTAATATCATGCTCAGAGCTACACACAGTCTCTCCTCACAGAGTTTAGGACGAAAATAGAAAACACACACACACACACACACACACACACACACACAATCAAACACAGCAAAACCCAAGAAGACCATTGTCTACAAATGGCTCTTTGTAACTAATTCTTTCATGAAAACAAAGGTCCTGGTATGGAAAGATACAGATGCAGGAAGACTCCTGCCTGAGGGTTGTACAAGGAGGGGCCATCAGGGGCTTAGAAGGATCCTGTTCAGGGCATGAGGACAGACTGCACAATTTCTGAGAGAGTAAAGTGCTTGGCCAATTTCAGAATGCAAGAGACACTGGGGCACAGGGGAGGGTCATAGAGTGACACAGACCGCAATGGATGCACCCTGGAAGGTGAAATTCAAAGGGAATCTATTTGAAGTTTGTCCACCCTTATATTCATGATGATCCGGTTGCTTGTCAGCATTGCAGAGGTTGATGCACTAAAAAGACAAGGTCTGTTATATGAAAAGCAAAATGCAGGCCACCCGACTGATTACATAATACAACCCTATTCTTGTAAAATTAAATGTGAATGTAACATTCATTTATTCCAGTCCTTCACCCATTGCCTCACAATGTTAACTATGTTCCTAGGTCACAGTAAGCCTGCATAAGGAAGGGGGAATGAAAGTTCCCGGGCCCCACTCTCCTGGGAAATCAGCAATTCATATTTATGAATCTCTTAAAGCAGTCCACATGTCCACTAAAAATGCTAATGCTAGTTATTGTAAATTATCTTCCTGTGTTTTTTTTTTACAAGGCTCTCTATCACAATTGCCTCTCCTGGAGTAGTGATGTAGAGCTGTTTTCATTTTAGAAACATTAAATGTGTCAATCCAACAGCACTGCATTGTAATGATCACCCTTGTGACTTAAAAACCCTTCAGTGATGGAAGAGAGGGAAGCTGGAATGTTTCTGAAAGAGCTGCTCTGTGTGTGTGTGTGTGAGTGTGTGTGTGTGTGTGTGCGCGCGCACACACTCCTGCACAGCTGAGAGAGGCTGAGTCTAGCCCATCCTGTGAGGGGATGAAATAGAGATGAGGTGAAAGGGGTACCTCCTTTTGTCTACAATCACCTACAGTAAGCCTAAGGGGGAAAGAAGCTGCATTCTCAAACTAAGCATGCTTTACATGGATAAAACATACAGTCCTTACTGACTAAGGAAAACTTAGCCTTTTGATGTTGTAGCCAGACTAATGAAAGGACATTTTGAACTTTAATGCTGTCAGTTGTTTTCAGGTGGAGACAATAAGAAGAGGAAGAATAAACAGGGGTCCAAAGCAGGGAGGGTCAGACAGAATTCAGAAGACAGAAAGACACAGAACTTAGAACACAGGGCTTGGAAGACAGGACCAAGAGAGACAGAGCCTAGGCACAGAACCTACACAGAACGTTCTCTAGAGACAGAAGATGGACCCCAGCATCTGAACCTGACTACAGAAATTGGCAAGAGAACCTGACTAGAACCTGGTGACTGAACCTGACTGGAGTACCTGGACAGAACCTCTCTGGAGAGCCTAAGCAGAACCTCTCTGGGGATCGAGACCAGAACTTGGCTGGAGATCCTGGCTAGGCTGCTGATCAACTGAACGCTGCCTCTGTGTCATTCCTTCTTCGCCAACTCCGTCCACACCTTTGGGGACCCCTGGACCTGCTGGGGCCGGACCCCGGCATATGGCGCCCGAACAGGGACCCCTAGGGAAAAATGCAAGACTTTAGAGGCCAAATTAAGAACACTTACTTAAGGGGAGAACCAAGATGGCGGCGATATAGGCAGAGGTGTCCCAGGTCGTGTCCCGGAGCAAATGGAGCGAGCAGCTGTAGCTAGTAACACTCACACCGAATTGGCGAAATTGCTCAGCTGGTGAGAGGGTTTACAGCCGGGAAGAGCAGAACTCCCCTGGTAAGGTAAAAAAAAAACAGGGATTTGGGCAGGAAAGTTTGCCAGACCTCTGAGCCCAGAGAGTCAGAGGGAGACCGCATGGCAGACAGCCGCGTCCCTTGGGACAGGCACAGCCCCTGACGGGGGAAAGGAGAACCGCGGGATTCCTGGCGCCGCCAGGGAAATTGAGAGCTGGGTTCTGTGATCACGGAGGACTGAGCCTAAAGGGGGCAGCCTGAAGAGCTGACCTGACCATGCAGTCCCGGTAAGAGAAGAAGCTTACAGAAACCAAGCCTTCCCCGTATCTGCGGCCGGCGTTTGTTTGTTTGTTTTCACTGAATCCTGTTCATGGGACATCTCGGATACAGACACTCACCTGTGCTGAAGAGAGGGAGAGTGTGCTGAGGAGTGGAATCTGGGGAGAGACTGGGGAAAGAGGGGGAGCCGGGAGAGGTGGTAGTGAATTGAGTGCTGAGACACCCCAGAGCCAGGGGCTGGGGCAGCCACCCGCTCGTGAGAGGGAGTCTCCTCCCCCCAGCCCCCAGGCAAGGAGCACAGCCACACCCAGATTCCACCAGGTAGGAGATCAAGGATTAAGATAACCTGATCAGTCCCTGGGAGTTAACAGGGTCTGGCCTATAGGGGGATTTTCAATCCCAGCAACAACATAGCTCCGTTAACTAACTATTATGCAGTCAGCTCTGGGCAGTGAACTTCCACTGCACAGAGAGGCCCTATAGCCTCAGAGGCCAACCCCAGAACACTGCCACCCAGAGGCTGACCCAATAACTGACTCTTTGCTAAAAACAAAATAAGGCAGTCTGGGAAATAAATGCGGCATGCTTTAAAATAAGGACTGTGGTTTACAACACAGAGGAACAGTATATCGCAGGGAAACTCAACACTCTCCTGAATACCTGGAAGGTCTAAGGCGAGCCACAGTGAAGAATAGAAGAAACGAAGGACCTTCACTACTGCAATTTTTTTTTCTTTTTTCACTTTTTAACTAAGAAACCAATTTTTTTTTTCATTCTTTTTTTTTCTGTTCTTTTTTTTTTCTTTTTTTCTTTCTTTTCTTCTTTTTCCATCACCTGATTTTACCCTTTTAATTACTACCTTCTTATTTTTAACCAGTATTATTACTGCTACCATTTTACCATTTTTTAAAGTGCCATTTTATTTTTTTCTTTATTTTATTTTGGGATTAGTGTTCACCATTCTATTTTCATCGTTATATTATTGGTTGTTTCTAGTTTGCATTCATATCCAGGGATCTGTTGCTGGAATTTGTTGGGATTAATGGCTGTTCTATAGGAGTATTCTCCTCATATAAAAAGTCTCTTCCCTCTTCCACTTCTTTCTCTCTTTTCGCTCTTTTTTTTTTTTCGTTTCTCGCTTTTATTTCCCCCCTTCCTTTTTCCCAATTTCATTTTTGCACTCCCTTTTTTTGGTCCCTACTTTTCTTTTCCTTTTTCTCTTTTATCTTTTTCTCTTCCTTCTTCCTTATCCCCTAATTCTCTTAATTCAGGTGGTCACCTTTAATTGGGGTTATTAATATCGTGAATATATTTGTGTATAGTGCCTGGTATGTGGTGCCTTGTTGTGTTGTATTTTATGCCTTTAAATCAACACAGCAGATCCAAGCAACAGCAACCTCCTGAGCACCTCATCCTCTGCTGAGGAACAGCAGCTGTACGTGAAACCTCGCCCCACCAGCCGGAAGAGCCACCACAGCTGTGAACAGCACCCACCAGAGGAGCTGCTGACAACTGAAGAGCAGCTGCTACCGCAACCGCCCGAAGAGCAACCACAGACCAAGGAGTCACTGCCACCAAGGGAGCAACCACTGAACAACTCAACGTCTAGATATGTCAGTGAGATCAAACATGGGTAGACAAAGAAACCCCCAAAGGAAAGAGAAGGAGGACTCTCCAGAAAAGCAGCTAAGTAATACAGAGGCATGCAACATGACAGATAAAGAATTCAGAATAAGGATCCTAGAGTGCATAAACCGGATGGAGGAAAAAATCGACAACCTCTACAAGAAGCAAGAAGAAACAGATGAAAAAATCGATAACATATGGAAGAAGCTAGAAGAAACAGATGAAAAAATCGATAACATATGGAAGAAGCTAGAAGAAACAGATGAAAAAATCAACAACCTAAGTAAGACCCAAGAAGAAATGAAGAGTGATATAGCTGCAATGAAAAACTCCATTGAAAGTATCAACAGTAGACTAGGAGAAGCGGAGGACCAAATAAGTGAATTAGAAGACAAGGAAGCAAAACACACCCAAAATGTACTGCAATTGGAGAAAAAAATTAAAAGACAGGAGGAGAGCCTAAGGGAGCTTTGGGACAACATGAAACGAAACAACATACGAATAATAGGAGTACCAGAACAACAGAAGGACGAACAAGGATTAGAAAACCTACTCGAAGAAATAATATCAGAAAACTTTCCTGAGGTGGGGAAGAAAAAAGTCACACAAGCCCAGTGAGTCCCAAACAAGGTGAACCCGAAAAGACCCACACCAAGACACATCATAATCACCATGGCAAATGTTCAGGACAAAGAGAGAATCTTACAGGCTGCAAGAGAGAGACAGAAAGTTACATACAAGGGATCTCCCATTAGATTGTCAAATGACTTCTCAACAGAAACACATCAGGCCAGAAAAGAATGGACTGAAATTTACAAAGTGATGCAAAGCAAAGGACTGAATCCAAGAATACTGTATCCAGCAAGGCTATCATTCAAACTTGAAGGGGAAATAAGAAGCTTCACAGACAAAAAAAGACTAAGGGAGTTTGTCACCACCAAGCCAGCAATGCAAGGAATGCTAAACGGACTGGTATAAAAAGAAGAAATAAAAATCTCAGAAGGAAAACAGCCACACAAAAAAAGAAATGGCTACAAACAAGTACCTTTCAATAATAACTTTAAACGTAAACGGACTAAATGCTCCAACCAAAAGACATCGAGTGGCTGAATGGATAAAAAAACATGACCCATACATCTGCTGTCTACAAGAAACCCACCTCATTCGAAGGGACTCACACAGACTGAAAGTGAAAGGATGGAAAAATATCTTTCAGGCAAATGGAAAGGAAAAGAAAGCTGGGCTAGCAATACTTATATCGGACAAAATAGACCTCAAAGTGAAGGCCTTAACAAGAGATAAGGAAGGCCACTTCATAATACTAAAGGAATCAATACAACAAGAAGATATAACCCTGGTAAACATATACGCACCCAATGTAGGAGCACCCAAATTCATAAAAAAAACTCCTGGAAAATTTCAAAGGAGAGATCGACAACAATACAATCATAGTAGGGGACTTTAATACACCATTGACAGCACTGGATAAGTCCTATAGACAAACAATCAGCAAAGATACAGCAATCCTAAATGACTCACTAGATCAGATGGACTTAATAGACATCTTCAGAACACTTCACCCCAAAGCCAGAGAATATACGTTCTTCTCAGGTGCTCATGGGACATATTCAAAAATAGACCACATATTGGGTCACAAGCAAAATATCCCCAAATTCAAGAAGATTGAAATCATAAAAAGCGTCTTCGCAGACCACGATGGCATAATATTAGAAATAAACTACAATAAAAACAACCCAAAATACTCAAACACCTGGAAGCTGAATAGCATGCTATTAAATATTGATTGGGTTACCAATGAGATCAAAGAAGAAATTAACAACATCCTGGAAACTAATGACAATGAAAACACAACAATCCAAAACCTATGGGACACAATGAAAGCAGTCCTGAGAGGGAAGTTTATAGCTCTACAGGCCTATCTCAAAAAACAAGAAAAAATGGTAGTAAATCATCTAACTCTACAACTCAAAGAATTAGAAAGAGAGCAACAAGAAAACCCCAGAGTGAGCAGAAGGAAGGAGATAATAAAGATTAGAGCAGAAATAAATGACATAGAGACCAAAAAAACAATACAGAAAATCAATGAAACCAAGAGCTGGTTCTTTGAAAGGATAAACAAGATTGATAAACCTCTAGCCAGACTCACCAAGAAGCAGAGAGAGAGGACCCAAATAAATAAAATCAGAAAAGATAGAGGTGAAATAACAACAGACCCCACAGAAATACAAATGATTGTTAAAAAATGCTATGGACAGCTTTACTCCAACAAACTAGACAACCTGGAGGAAATGGACAAATTCCTAGAAAAATACAGCATTCCAAAACTCAATCAGGAAGAATCTAAAAATCTCAACAGGCCAATAACTATGGAAGAAATTGAAGCAGTCATCAAAAAGCTTCCATCAAACAAAAGCCCAGGACCAGACGGCTTCACAGGGGAGTTTTACCAAACATTCAAGGAAGAATTAAACCTATCCTCCTCAGACTACTACAAAAAATTCAAGAGGAAGGAACACTTCCAAGCTCATTCTATGAAGCCAGCATCACCCTAATACCAAAGCCAGGTAAAGACAACACAATGAAAGAGAATTACAGGCCAATATCCCTCATGAACATAGATGCCAAAATCCTCAACAAAATCTTAGCAAATCGGATCCAGCAGTACATCAGAAAGATCATACACCATGACCAAGTAGGATTTATCCCAGGGATGCAAGCATGGTACAATATCCGCAAATCAATAAATGTGATACATCACATAAACAAATTGAAAGAAAAAAACCACATGGTCATATCAATTGATGCAGAAAAAGCATTTGACTAAATTCAACACCCATTTTTGATAAAAACTCTCAGCAAGGTGGGAGTAGAAGGATCATACCTCAACATAATAAAAGCCATATATGATAGGCCCACAGCCAACATCATACTCAACGGACAAAAACTAACACCATTTCCCCTAAGAACAGGAACAAGACAGGGATGCCCCCTCTCACCACTCCTGTTCAACATAGTACTGGAAGTGTTAGCCATTGCAATTCGGCAAGAAGAAGAAATAAAAGGCATCCAAATTGGAAAAGAGGAAGTAAAACTGTCCTTATTTGCAGACGACATGATATTATACATACAAAACCCTAGAGATTGCATCAAAAAGCTACTAGACTTAA
Organism: Myotis daubentonii; assembly: GCF_963259705.1. Classification (NCBI taxonomy): domain Eukaryota; kingdom Metazoa; phylum Chordata; class Mammalia; order Chiroptera; family Vespertilionidae; genus Myotis; species Myotis daubentonii. The sequence goes on from NC_081862.1 coordinate 14,973,458, forward strand.
TAAATGGATTTGGCAATGTAGCAGGATACAAAATTAACCCCAAGAAATCTGAGGCATTTCTATACACCAATAGTGAACTTTCAGAAAGAGAGATTATAAAAACAATCCCATTTACCATTGCACCGAAAAAACTAAGCTACCTAGGAATAAACTTAACTAAAGAGGTAAAAGACCTCGACTCAGAAAACTACAGGACGTTGAAAAAGACATAGAGGAAGACATAAACAGATGGAAGAACATACCGTGTTCATGGATTGGTAGAATCAACATCATTAAAATGTCCATACTACCCAAAGCAATCTATAAATTCAACGCACTTCCCATTAAAGTACCAACAGCATACTTCAGAGATCTAGAACGAACTTTCCAAAAATTCATCTGGAATAAAAAAAGACCCCGAATAGCTGCAGCAATCCTGAAAAAGAACAAAGTAGGTGGGATCTCAATACCAGATATCAAGTTGTATTACAAAGCCACTGTTCTCAAAACTGCCTGGTACTGGCACAAGAATAGGCATATAGATCAATGGAATAGAATAGAGAGCCCAGAAATCGGCCCGAACCAATATGCTCAATTAATATTCGACAAAGGAGGCAAGAACATACAATGGAGCCAAGATAGTCTCTTCAATAAATGGTGTTGGGAAAATTGGACAGATATATGCAAGAAAATGAAACTAGACCACCAACTTACACCATACACAAAAATAAACTCAAAATGGATAAAGGACTTAAATGTACAACAGGAAACCATAAAAATTCTAGAAGAATCCAAAGGCAAGAAAATCTCAGACATATGCCGAAGCAATTTATTCACTGATACAGCTCCTAGGGCAATTGAAACTAAAGAAAAAATGAACAAATGGGACTACATCAAAATAAAAAGCTTCTGCACAGCAAAAGAAACCATCAACAAAACAACGAGAAAACCCACTGTGTGGGAAAACATATTTGCCAATGACATATCTGATAAGGGGCTAATCTCCAAAATTTATAGGGAACTCATACAACTTAACAAAAGAAAGATAAACAATCCAATCAAAAAATGGGCAAAGGACCTAAATAGACACCTTTCAAAAGAGGACATTCAGAAAGCCAAGAGACATATGAAAACATGCTCAAAGTCACTAATCATCCGAGAGATGCAAATCAAAACAGCAATGAGGTACCATCTCACACCTGTCAGACTGGCTATCATCAACAAATCAAGACAAGTGCTGGAGAGGATGTGGAGAAAAAGGAACACTTGTGCACTGCTGGTGGGAATGCAGACTGGTGCAGCCACTATGGAAGACAGTATGGAGTTTCCTTAAAAAACTGAAAATGGAACTCCCATTTGACCCTGTGATCCCACTTCTAGGAATATATCCCAAGAAACCAGAAACACCAATCAGAAAGGATATATGCACCCCTATGTTCATAGCAGCACAATTCACCATAGCTAAGATCTGGAAACAGCCTAAGTGCCCATCAGTAGATGAATGGATTAGAAAACTGTGGTACATCTACACGATGGAATACTATGCTGCTGTAAAAAGGAAGGAACTCTTACCATTTGCAACGTCATGGATGGAACTGGAGAGCATTATGCTAAGTGAAATAAGCCAGTCAATAAAGGAAAAATACCACATGATCTCACTCATTCATGGACAATAGAGACCATTATAAACTTTTGAACAATAATAGATACAGAGGCAGAGCTGCCTCAAACAGATTGTCAAACTGCAGTGGGAAGGCCGGGGAGGGTTGGGGGGCAGGAGGTAGGGGGGTAAGAGATCAACTAAAGGACTTGTATGCATGCATATAAGCATAACCAATGGACATAAGACACTGGGTGATAGGGGAGGCTAGGGGACTGTCTAGGGCGGGGGGATAAAATGGATACATATGTAATACCCTTTGTAATACTTTAAGCAATAAAAAAAAAAATTAAAAAAAAAAAACAAAGCAGGGAGGGAAAATCAAGAAGGAATTTGGGGCTGATTTGTGTTTCCATGACACCCACTCTACAACAGGCTCCTGATGTCCTTACGGGCACATGCAATGGACTCTGAACGCCCAGTTCTCTGCAAGAATAGCCGATATGAAAGGTCTTGGAGAGAATTCCGGGTGGCCAGATTGCATTCGCCACAGTGTGTGTCCCAATTTGTGTGAACCACACCTTTTGAAAATTCTTTTCGCATATCTATCTAGGAGCCCAGAGGGAAAGGCAGGAACCTTCACCCCTGGGCGGCATCCCTTCTCCCAGATTCGGGCCTCACAGAGACTGGACTTGAAGAGGATAGAGCCATCCCCATTTGGGTAACTGTTGGGGGAGAGGTTGGGTGTATGGAGAGGAACCCTCAGCTGAAAGCCAGCTGCTCACTGACAGGCGGGGTCTCTCACAGCTCCAGGGCCTTGGCCCAGCCTCAAAGCAATTTTTTGGGAAGGCGATGTAGCCTGCCCTACCAGTCCTGGTCCAGTCCTGCGTGGACAGGGTGTCCACTGGTACCTCCCCTTGTTGCTAAGCCTCAAGCTTGTAACAAAATTCTTAGAATCCTCAGAGTTCAGGATCAATTTGCATGGAGATCCCTCCTCCCCTGCCAACCTGGTTGGGGAGGGGATAAGAGAGTCAGTGGTGAGTGTCCTTCCAAGTGTCAGAGTGTCAGTGGGCAGAGCCCTGAGGTTTCTTCCCCATGGCTGGGCTCTACTCCCCTCTCTCTCCTCAGGACACAGGTGACCTTTCCCAAGGACAGTTCATGTGGGTATCTGCACTGACACCTCTCCCTCCCCTCCAGGTTCACCTGAGTCACCCCCCTCTGTTTTCCCCCTCTTCTCCAGGTCCTAGGCCAAGCCAGCCTGGAGCCAGCCTCTGCCTTGTCCAGCTGTGGCTCAGGAGGTGTTCTGGGTGTGCTGGGTGAGCTGAACTGCAGCCGCTGGAAATTATAACCTTGCTTCTTGGGAACAACAATGACTGTGAACCGCTCCCACACTCCTGATTGATGGTGTCACAGGGGAGGAAGGGAATATAGCTAATAGACATCTGCTGAAGCCCTCCTGTTTACCATGTTTCATTCCAATCAGGCAAATGCAACAGCCTTCTGAAGAGGGTCTATCTCTCTGAATGATTTGGGCAGGAGCAGGCAGGGGTTGCCCAAGGGTGCTCTCTGACTCTTGGCTTCTAAATAAACAGCTGAAAATCAATATCCCAAAAGGCAGCTTAGGGTGGAAGAATCTTGATGGCCTTTTTTCTTAACTATTGGCTAAGAGGGTAGACTTGTGTCAGTCATTCATATATATATATATATATATATATATATATATATATATATATATATATATATATATATATATATGTATATATATATATATGTATGTATATATATATATATATATATATATGAAACAATCAAATGAGTAAACAAAACACAAACAATGAAACTTTTAGAGGACTTTAATTGAGAGCCTGAAAACAGGACAGTCATAGTAGAAAACTTTTATCACTCCTCTGACTTCACTGGATAGGTCTTCCATGTGACAAAATAATGATACAGAGACTCTAAAGGACACACTGTATCAGATTGATTTAATTGACATTTTAGAACATTTCACCCCAACAGAGCAGAATATACATTCTTCTCAAGTGCACAGGGATCATTCCCAAAGATAGACCACATCTAGGACACATAACAAGTCCCTACAAGTTCAAGAAGATTTAAATCATATAAGCATCTTCTTGGATCACAGTGGAATGAAATGAGAAATCAAGTAGAGTAAAAACACCCAAAAACATTTAAATACTTAGAGGCTAAATAGCATGCTATTAAACAATGAATTTGTTACTATGAGTTCAAGAAAATATCAAAGACTTTTTGGAAAAAAGGAAAATGAACAAATAACAGCACAGAATCTCTGGGAATCAGCAAAAGCAGTCCTGAGAGGGAAGTTCATAGCACTATAGACATATCTCCAAAAATAACAAAAATCAGCAATAAACTATTTATCCCTACAACTTAAGAATTAGAAAGAGACCAACAAGAAGAGCGCAGAGTAAGTAGAAGGAAGGGAAAAATAAAGATTATAGCAGAAAAAAATAACAGAGACAAAAAATTCAATGAAACCAATAGCTGGTTCTATGAGAGGATAAACAAAATTGATATACCATTAGCCAGACTCATTAAGAAACAAACACACATGATTCCAATAAGTAAAATCAGAAACAAGAGTGGAGGAGTAAGCACTGGCACCGCAGAAATTAAAAGGATTGTAAGAAAATACTATGAACAACTATATGCCAAAATGCTGGACAGTGTGCATGAAATAGATGAAGTCAGTAAAAAATGCAATCTACCAAAAGTGATTCAGAAAGAATGAAGAAACCTGAATAGACTCATAACAACTAATGAAATAGAAGCAGTAATCAAAACACTTCCAACCAACAAAAGCTCAGGTCTGGACAGCTTCAAAGGGGAGTTCTACCAAACATTCAGAAAACTACAATCTATACTCCCCAAATTATTTCAGAAAATGAAAAGAGGAAAGAATACTTCCAAACTCTTGGTAGGAGGCCAGCATTATTCTAATTCCAAAACAAGGTATAGACACTACAAAGAAAGAGAATTACAGGCCGATATAGCTGATGATGACAGATACTAAAATCCTCAACCAAGTATTAGCAAATTGCATCCAGCATTATATTAAAGGACCAAATGCCATGATCAAGTTGGATATATTCCAGGGATGCCAGGCTGGTATGATATTCACAAATCAATAAACATAAAACTCATAAACAAACTGAGAGACAAAGATCACGTGATCATATCGATAGATGCAGAAAAAGAATTGAAAAAAAACCCAACACCCAATTGTGATAAAAACTCTCAGCAACGTGGTAATAGAGAAGCATACCTCAACATCATAAAGCTCATATATGAAAAACCCACGGCCAACGTCCTACTAAATTGGCAAAAACTAAATCCATTTCCCGTGAAAGAACAGGAAAAAGACGGTGATGCCAATTTTCACCATTCCTGTTCAACATAGTACAGGAAGTGCTACCATAGTGTTCATGAAGAAATAAAAGTGATCCCAACCAGAAAAGCAGGTAATAAATGAATTTGGTCATGTATCAGGATACAAAATTAAAACCCCAAAATATATGTCTTTAGATACACCAAGAATGAACTCACAAAAAGAGAAACTAAGAAAAGAATCCCACTTACCATTGCAGTAAAAGAATTAAGGAAAAAACTCAATGAAGGAAATAAAATAACTGCACTTGGAAAACGACAGAAAAATGAAACGGAGATAAAGATATCAACCAATGGACTAATATACCGTGTTGATGGGTTGGTAGAACTAACATCATTAACATGTCTACAAGTACAGAGAGTCCCATGCAAGGTGAACCCCAAAAGACCCACACCAAGAAACGTCATAATAACGATGGCAAATGTACAAGACAAAGACAGAATCTTAAAGGCTGCAGGAGAGAAACAGAGAGTTACCTACAAAGGATCCCCCATCAGATTATCAAATGATTTCTCAACAGAAACACATCAGGCCAGAAAAGAATGGACAGAAATTTACAAAGTGATGCAAAGCAAAGGACTGAATCCAAGAATACTCTATCCAGCAAGGCTATCATTCAAAATTGAAGGGGAAATAAGAAGCTTCACAGACAAAAAAAAAGGCTAAGGGAGTTTACTACCACCAAGCCAGCAATGCAAGAAATGCTAAAGGGACTGGTGTAAAAAGAAGAAATAAAAATCCTAGAAAGAAAACAGCCACAAAAAAAAATTGGCTACAAACAATTACCTTTAAATAATAACTTTAAACATAAATGGACTAAATGGTCCAATCAAAAGACATTGAGTGCCTGAATGGATAAAAAAAAAAAAAAAAGCATGACCCATATATTTGCTGTCTACAAGAGACCCACCTCAGAAGAAGGGACTCACAAAGACTAAAAGTGAAGGGATGGAAAAATACCTTTCAGGCAAATGGAAAGGAAAAGAAAGCTGGGGTAGCAATATTTATATCGGGCAAAATAGACCTCAAAGTGAAGGCCATAACAAGAGATAAGGAAGGCCACTTCATAATACTAAAGGGATCGATACAACACGAAAATATAACCCTGATAAACATATATGCACCGAATGCAGCAGCACCAACATACATAAGAAAACTCCTGGAAGATATCAGGGGAGATATTGACAACAATATCATAGTAGGGGACTTTAATACACCACTGTCATCACTGGATAAATCAAGCTAGACAAAAAGTCAGCAAAGAAACAGCAATCATAAATGACTCACTAGCTCAGATGGACTTAATTGACATCTTCAGAACACTTCATCCCAAAGCCACAAAATATACGTTCTTCTCAAGTGCTCATGGGACATCTTCAAAAATAGACCACAAATTGGGTCACAAACAAAGTCTCCCCAATTCAAGAAGATTGAAATCATACCAAGCATCTTCTCAGATCACAAGGCCATAATATTAGAAATAAACTACAATAAAAAGAACTCAAAATACTCAAACACTTGGAAGCTCTATAGCATGTTATTAAACATTGATTGAGTTACCAATGAGGTCAAAGAAGAAATTAAAAACATTCTGGAAACTAATGACAAAGAAAACACAACAATCCAAAACCTTTGGGACACAATGAAAGCAGTGCTGAGAGGGAAGTTTATAGCTCTACAGGCCTATCTCAACAAACAAGAAAAAATGGTAGTAAATCATCTAAATCTACAGCTCAAAGAATTAGAAAGAGAGCAACAAAAAAGCCCTGAGTGAGCAGAAGGAAGGAGATAATAAAGATTAAAGCAGAAATAAATGAAATAGAGACCAAAAACACAATACAGAAAACCAATGAAACCAAGAGCTGCTTCTTTTAAAGGACAAACAAGATTGACAGACCTCTAGCCAGGCTCACCAAGAAGCAAAGAGAAAGGACCCAAATCAACAAATTCATAAATGATAGAGGCAAAAAAACAACAGATCCCACAGAAATACAAATGATTGTTAAAAAAAATACTATGGACAACTCTACTCCAACAAACTAGACAACCTGGAGCAAATGGACATATTCCTAGAAAAATACAACATTACAAAACTTAATCAGGAAGAATCTAAAAATCTCAATAGGCCAATAACTATGGAAGAAATTGAAGCAGTCATCAAAAAGCTTCCAGCAAACAAAAGCCCAGGACAAGACGGCTTCACAGGGGAGTTTTACCAAACATTCAAGGAACAACTAAAACCTATCCTCCTCAGAATACTACAAAAAATCCAAGAGGAAGGAACACTACCAAGCTCATTCTATGAAGCCAGCATCACCGTAATACCAAAACCAGGTAAAGACAACACAATGAAAGAGAATTACAGGCCAATATCCCTCATGAACATAGATGCCAAAATCCTCAACAAAATCCTAGCAAATCAGATCCAGCAGTTCATCAGAAAGATCATACATATAAATCAAGTAGGATTTATCCCAGGGATGCAAGGACGGTACAATATCCACAAATAAATAAGCGTGATACATCACATAAACAAATTGAAAGAAAATAACCACAAGGTCATAGCAATTGATGCAGAAAAAGCATTTGACAAAATTCAACACCCATTTTTGATGAAAACTCTCAGCAAGGTGGGAATTGAAGGATCATACCTCAACATAATAAAAGCCTTATATGACAAACCCACAGCCAACATCATACTCAATGGACAAAAACTAACACCATTTACCCTAAGAACAGGAACAAGACAGAGATGCCCAGTCTCACCACTCCTGTTCGTCATAGTACTGTAAGTATGTGACATTGCAATTTGACAAGAAGAAATAAAAGGCATCCAAATTGGAAAAGAAGAAGTAAAACTGTCCTTATTTGCAGATGACATGATATTATACTTAAAAAACCCTAAAGACTCCATAAATAAACTATTAGACTTAATAAAAGAATTCAGCAATGTAGCAGGATACAAAATTAACGCCAAGAAATCTATGGCATTTCTATACACCAAAAGTGAATGTGCAGAAAGAGAGACTAAAAAAGCAATCCAATTTACCATCGCACCAAAAAAATTAGGCTACCTAGTAATAAATTTAACTAAAGAGGTAAAAGACCTCTTCTTAGAAAACTACAGGACGTTGAAAAAAAAGATGGTGGAAGACATAAAGAGATGGAAGAACATACCATGCTCTTGGATTGGTAGAATCAACATCATTAAAATGTCCATACTTCCCAAAGCAATCTATAAATTCAACGCACTTCCCATTAGAATACCAATGACATATTTCACAGACCTAGAACATACTCTCCAAAATTTCATCTGGAATAAAAATCGACCCCGAATAGCTGCAGAGATCCTGAGAAAGAACAAAGTAGGTGGGATCTCAATACCAAATATCAAGCTGTATTACAAAGCCACTGTTCTCAAAACTGCCTGGTACTGGCACAATAACAGACATATAGATCAATGGAATAGAATAAAGAGCTGAGAAATCGGCCCGAACCAATATACTCAATTAATATTCGACAAAGGAGGCAAGAACATACAATGCAGTCAAGATAGTCTCTTCAATAAATGGTGTTGGGAAAATTGGACAGATACATGCAAGAAAATGAAACTAGACCACCAGGTTACACCATACACAAAAATAAACTCAAAATGGATAAAGGACTTAAATATACGACGGGAAACCATACAAATACTAGAAGAATCTAAAGGCAACAAAATCTCAGACATATGCCAAAGCAATTTCTTCACCGATACAGCTCCTAGGGCATTGGAAACTAAAGAGAAAATAAACAAATGGGACTACATCAAAATAAAAAGCTTCTGCACAGCAAAAGAAACCATCAACAAGACAACAAGAAAACCCACTGCCTGGGAAAACATATTTGCCAGTGTCATATCTGATAAGCGCCTAATCTCCAAAATTTATAGATAACACATACAACTTAACAAAAGGAAGATAAACAATCCAATCAAAAAATGGGCAAAGGATCTAAATAGACACCTTTCAAAAGAGGACATTCAGAAAGCCAAGAGACATATGAAAACATGCTCAAAGTCACTAATCATCTGAGAGATGCAAATCAAAACAACAATGAGGTATCATCTCACACCTGTCAGACTGGCTATCATCAACAAATCAACAAACGACAAGTGCTGGAGAGGATGTGGAGAAAAAGGAACACTTGTTCACTGCTGGGGGGAATGCAGACTGGTGCAGCCACTATGGAAGACACTATGGAGTTTCCTCAAAAAACTAAAAATGGAACTCCCATTTGACCTTGTGATCCCACTTCTAAGAATATATCCCAGGAAACCAGAAACACCAATCACAAAGGACATATGCAGCCCTATGTTCATAGCAGCACAATTCACCATAGCTAAGATCTGGAAACAGCCTAAGTGCCCATCTGTAGATGAATGGATTAGTAAACTGTGGTACATCTACACGATGGAATAATATTCTGCTGTAAAAAAGAAGGAACTCTTACCATTTGCAACAGCATTGATGGAACTGGAGAGCATTATGCTAAGTGACATAAGCCAGTCAATGAAGGAAAAATACCACATGTTCTCACTCATTTCTGGATAATAAAGACCATTATAAACTTATGAACAAAAATAGATACAGAGGCAGAGCTGCCTCGAACAGACTGTCAAACTACAGCAGGAAGGCTGGGGAGAGTGGGAGGGCAGGAGGGGGGTGGGTAAGAGATCAACCAAAGAACTTGTATGCATGCATATAAGCATAACCAATGGACATAAGACACTGGGGGGTAGGGGAGGCCAGGGGATTGTCAAGGGCGGGGAGAAAAAAGGAGACATATATAATACTCTTTGTAATACTTTAAGAAATAAAAAAAGGAAAAAATGTGGAAGTATCAAAATACCAGATATTAAGATATATTATAATGCCACCATTCTCAAAACTGCCTGCTACTGGCACTAGAAAAGACATATACACCACTGAAACAGAACAGAGAACCCAGAAGTGGACCCAAGTCATTACGCTTTATTGTTAATTTACAAAGGAGGCAAGAGCATACAATGGCGTCAAGACAGTATCTTCAATAAATGATGAAAATCAGACAGAAATATGCAAGAAAATGTAACCAGACCACCACCTTACACCATACACAAAAATAAACTCAAAGTGGATAAAGGACTTGAACGTTAGTTGGGAATCTATATAAAAAAATCTTAGCAGATTGCATAGGCAGCAAAATATCAGACATATGTCTTAGCATATCTTTACTGACACAGTTTCGAAGGCAATGCCCACAAAGGGGAAAATAAACAAATAGACTACATCAAAATAAAAATCTTTTGCACGGCAAACTAAATCCTGAACAAAACAACAAGAAAGCCCACTGCATAGGAGAACATATTTGCCAGTGGTATCTCTGATAAGTGTTGAATTCCAAAGTTTACAGGGAACTCACACAAATTAACAATAGGAAGATAAACAATCCAATTAAAACATCGGCAAAGGACTTAAATGGACACTTTTTGAAAGGGGACCTACATAAGGCCAAGAGACATAGGAAAAAATGCTCAAAGGCACTAACAGTCCAAGAGATGCAAATCAAAAGGAGAGAAGTACCAGTCCACACCAGTCAGAATAGCTGTCAGAAAAAAATAAAAAAATAAAAAAACCACAAGTGCTGGAGAGGATGCGAAGAAAAAGCAAACCCTTGTGCACTGCTGGTGGGAATGCCGACTGCTGCAAAAATTGTGGAAAACAGTATAGAGTTTTCTCCAAAAATTGAAAATGGAGCTCCCATTTGATTAAGTACCCTCATATATATATATATATATATATCCCAAGAAATGAGTAACATTAATCAGGTGAGATATATGCAACTGTATGTTCATACCAGCCCAATTTTCAATAGCTAAGATTTGGAAACAGTCTAAGTGCCCATTAGCAGATGCACGGATTATAAAACGGTGGAACACCTATACAATGGAAAACTCTACTGCTATAAAAAAGAATTAACTCTTATAATTTGCAACAGCATGGATGGACTTGGAGAACATTATGCTAAGCAAAATAAGCCAGTCACAGTAAGATAAATATCACATTGTCTCACTCATTTGTGGAATATAATGAACTATGCTAACTGATGGGCAACAAGACATCCAGACACAAAGAAGAATCGATCAGACTGTCAAACCTCAGATTAAGGTGCTGGAGGCAAAGACCAACAGTAGTTAATACATATACATATACATATACATATACATATACATATACATATACATATACATATACATAAACATATCCTTTCCAATAACAGACAAAGATGTTAATTAACCATACCTCTGACATGCTTCCCATTGGCTCATCAGGGCAATATACAAATTAACTGCCAACCATGGTGTTGGTTGGCCGCCAGGCAGCTGAAGCGAACAGGAGGCAATCTTGCTCCAGTGAAGGAAGAAGCCAAGGTTCCCCGCCTGCCACTGCTGGGCTGTGTGCTTGCACTCTAAGCAACTATGTTGCAATTATAGACACTAAACAAACCCCATTCTTTCAGCCAGCTGGCAGAACTGGAGTTGCAACAGAGTTTTGATAATAGATCCCTAAGAAACCCAGATACCTGCTTTTAGCAGCCGAGGCCTCCGCACTGGAGCCAAGCCTCAGAGCTAAATTTGGCTCTCAGTTCCAGTGACAGCCATAGAAGGTAAACAAATCCCACAATAAAAAAGAAAAAACGGACAGGTTGGGTGCTTCAGTCACCCGCCAACCTGAAAACGGCCCTCAGCCCCTCACCTAGACTGGCCAGGCACCACAGTAGGGACCCCGACCCTGAAGGGGGTGTGTCCAGCTGCAAACAGCTATCATCCCCTCATCCAGGCTGGCAAGGCACCCAAACGGGAACCCCACCCTGATCCAGGACACCCTTAAGGGCAATCCAGCCAGCCCCCACCATGCACCAGGCCTCTATTCTACATAGTAAGATGGTAATATGCCTCCCAGCACCGGGATGAGCAGAGAAGTGAGGCCTCCTGAAACCGGGATCAGTGGAGCCTGCCAGCACCTGGATCAGTGGAGCAGTGAATGCTCACTGCCCCTGTGTCAAGCGGAGCCGCAAGGCCTCACAGCAAAGGGATCAGAGGAGCAGCAAGTCCTCACTGACACTGTGTCAAGTGGAGCTGCGAGGCCTCCCAGCACTCTGATCAGCAGAGCCGTGAGTCCTCCTGGCCCCTGGAGCAGCCTGAGGGGGGGCAGTGCCCAAACCCCATGATCGCCCTGCAGCTCTGTGTGTGACAGGGTGAGGCACCCCAAACCCCCCATGGGCCCTATTCTGTGTGTGACAGGGTGGAGCCACCACCACCTCCTGGGCCCTGCCCTGAGTGTGACAGGGGGTGGTGCTCCAACCCCCTGATCCGAGCTGCTCTGTGTGTGACAGGGGGCGGTGCCCCAACTCCCCTATAGGCCCTATTCAGTGCATGACAGGGGGGAGCTCCCAAACACCCTGATTGGCCCTGCTCTGTGTGTGACAGGGTATGGAGCCCCTACCCCCATGATGGGCCCTGCTCTGTCTATGACAGTGGGTGGTGCTTCTACCTCCCCATCAACCCTGCCATGAGTGCTACAGGGGGTGGCACCCCAACCCCCCAATCGGCCTTACCCTGAGCATGATTGGGGGTGGCATCACAACCTCCCGATCCGCCCTGCTCTGTGCATGACAGTGGGCAGCGTCCCAACTCCCCAATAGGCCCTGCTTTAAGCCCGACCAGAGGTTGCACCTAGAGATTTGGCCTGCCCTCTGCCATATGGGAGCAGGCCTAAGCCAGCAGGTCGTTATCTCCCAAGGGGTCCCAGATTGTGAGAGGGCACAAGTGGGGCTGAGGGACACCCCTGCATCAGTGAACAAAGTTTTGTGCACTGGGCCTCTAGTATACACACACACACACACACACACACACACACACATACCTACATACATTTATGTATATGTATATGTATATGTATATGTATATGTATATGTATATGTATATGTATATGTATATGTATATGTATATGTATATGTATCTCCCATAGATGGCTAATGAACTTTGATATTCAGCAGGGCTGAAAATCAGCATTATATTACCCTGCTGTTGGCAAATGCCTGAAGGTAATCTCCTAACCTGATAACCCTTTTAATGTTTTGCAATCTTGACTGCTGATATGCCTGTTTGCTTTGCTAAAGGGCATATATGAGAAACGTAAAGCCAAGTCAATAAAAGCTGATGGGTACTGGGTTTCAGAGAGCTTCTCCGCTAGAAAGAAAGGTCTCTGCCTGGCTCCAAAATGTCTTCTAAATTTATATTTGTTGTCTAGTGTATTCATTTTTGTGCACCTCCTTTCCCATATCCTGAATTCTTGCTGCAAAAGGTTGCAGCATTCTGGCGCCCAATGTGGGGCATCTGGAGAAGAAATTTCACCAGAGTGAAAAAGGAAGACATTTCACCAGAAAGCTGAGAAGTGCACTGAAAAGGAGGGGAAAATTCTCTGTGCACAAAGCCCATGCCAGCTTTGGAAACTGTGAAACATAAAGTGGGCAGAAAATCTTTTATTTCTGCCAGGCTATAATGAGGAAAACTTTGAGTATAAAGCAAATAAATAAATAAATAAATAATAATAATAATAATAATAATAATAATAATAATAATAATAATAAATTGTAAACATTTACTTGCATGCTCAAGGATAAAGAAATTAAAATATCAAAAGATACTCTCTTAAATCAGGCTCAAGGAAAAAAGGTAACCTTCTCATCTTAAACTATGTGGGCTCTTGTTCGCACTGCATTATGCCTAATTCGTATTGGGGATCAAAAGTCTGTAATACCTAAGCCCTGGTTCCTCCACCTTTAGTGTGGAAAGGCTCAGCAGCTAGAAAAAATGGGGTTAACAGTCATTTTAAAAAAAGGACTCTTTAATGCTTTGTCTGAAAATTACCATATGACACCTTGGGACAGGCAGATTTTATCAAAAATAACTTTAGAGTACAGTCAATGCCATGAAGAGCAGAATACGATAAGACCCATGAAAACTACTCTGATTTATGAAGCCTTGTCTCTATGTTATGGGCACTGGTCTGTTGATTATTATCAATCTGTCTTGGTTTTTTATTGCTAGTCTATTAAGCATGCGTTCAATTTAATTTAATAAGAAAAGAAACAGTAGATGGACAGGTCATTATTAATATCTAAAACACCTCCCAACCCATTAATTACTAGTCTTTTGGTGATCCCGTAAAATGTATGCCCACTCTCGAGAGTGTTATTAAAAGCCTCATTTTATTTCCCAGACCGTCATTTGAAATTTGGATAGATGAGACATTCCTCACAATTTAAGGGATATCTCTGGGGTTTCTGTACCCGTGAAGAGAAAAACACTACCTTAACGTGAAGTCGCATCCCACCCGATTTTGGGTGGCCTCTTGGACTGACCCCTATCTCCTCACAGATGCTATAGTACAAACCCAAGACTGTTTTTCTTTATAAGATGGAGAAAATGACACAAGGAAAATATACAGGCTGTGTTTAGGCAATAAGATTAGTGTTTCCATAATAAGGGGCAGTTCTTAAATAATAATGAACCATATTCCAAGGTTAACATTAAAGCCAATGAAAGCCAGTAAGTTTTCTCTGCTGCAAAATTTGCCAAAGTAAAACACCTTAGATGGTGATAACTGGCTTTGGAATCTCAAATTGTTAAAAGTTAAATAGATAGATATAACTAATATGAAGGCTTTGTGGCAAAGCTTTTCAGTAGTAATGATAAATTAATATATTGATGGTGAGGGTGCAGTCACTGAGGAGAGGCTGATTGCACTCTCTGTTGGAGGAAAGGACCAGTGGATCTTCTCCCTGTAAAAGCAGAGAACCTGGCAGAGCAACCTTATATCTAACCTCTGAAGGAAAAATGTGGTGGTTTTAAAATTCAAATGCCTACAGGCCTTCTTCCCTTCTCCCCCTACTTCTTTGGCAACCTCATATGTGTAAACATACACTTCTAAAGTTTTGGTAACTTAAAAATTTGGAGTTGGTTACATTAAGGAATAAAACTTAATAAATCTCTAAATGTTTTGAAATAACAAACTACTGAAATATTAATTTGAGTTTGCCTAGAATGAACAAATAAAGGACAGATTTGAATGTATTAATTAAATAAGTCTTTGTTAATTTTATTGGAAATATATCCTTAAAAATGTGAAGGTATTACTAATCTAAGAAATGCTAAGTATTTAACTTGCCACCTAAAGTTTAAGGCTTCCAAGAGTTAAAAGTTCAAATTAAATTGGGAGAAATTATATGGTTGTAATGATAAAATGCATAAAGTATAGAAATTCATTATCAAGAAAAATAGATAGAGAGAAAACCAAGATGGCGGCATAGGTCAACGCCGCAGATTGCTGCCTCGAACAACCACTTCAAAAAACAACTAAAGACGGAACGGACATCATCCAGAACCACAGGAAGGCTGGCTGAGTGGAAATTCTGCAACTAGGAGGAAAGAGAATATCATACCCAGACTCAGAGGAGGCGCAGTGCTGAAGTGAAATACTCAGGTGTGGAGTGTGTGCGGAGCGGGCTGGCAGCGGAGGGCGCGGTTGTTGTTTTCAATCGGGAGGGAGTTTCAGACTCTGAAATCCAGATCCGGGCGAGTCTCTAGGGACCCAGACTCAAACGGGAGAAGCAGGACTGTCGGGCTTCGGTCAGAACTCGAAGACAGCTTTCTCTCTGAGGTTTGCAGCGGTTGCTGGGACTCTGTGAGGCAGATCACCCAGGGACGGAACTGAGAGCAGCCATAACTGCTTGCTCCGGCACGCCCTGTAGATCCCCGGGGACCCGCCCCACCCAAGCCCTGCACACAGCCATTTGCGGGATAGCCTCAGGCAAATGCTAGGTTAGCACCGCCCTAGAGAAGCTCTCCCACTGCACAGAAGCTCTCCCACTGCAGACACAGCAGACTCTCAGCCAGTTAGCCTGGAGGTCAAATCACCCCCGGTATTGCCAACAACAATCAAGGCTTAACTACAACAAGACTGTGCACAAAGAACACTAGGGGGTGCACCAAGAAAGCATAAAAAATGTGGAGACAAAGAAACAGGACAAAATTGTCCATGGAGGATATAGAGTTCAGAACCACACTTTTAAGGTCTCTCAAGAACTGTCTAGAAGCCGCCGATAAATGTAGTGAGAACCTCAAGAAATCTAATGAGACCCTCGATGTTGTGATAAAGAACCAACTAGAAATTAAGCATACACTGACTGAAATAAAGAATATTATACAGACACCCAACAGCAGACCAGAGGAGCGCAAGAATCAAGGCAAAGATTCGAAATCCGAAGAAGCAGAAAACACCTAACTGGAAAAGCAAAATGAAAAAAGAATCCGAAAATACGAAGATAGTGTAAGGAGCCTCTGGGACAGCTTCAAGTGTACCAACATCAGAATTATAGGGGTGCCAGAAGATGAGAGAGAGCAAGATATTGAAAACCAATCTGAAGAAATAATTACAGAGAACTTCCCCCACCTGGTGAAAGAAATAGACTTACAGGTCCAGGAAGCGCAGAGAAGCCCAAACAAAAGGAATCCAAAGAGGACCACACCAAGACACATCATAATTGAAATGCCAAGAGCAAAAGACAAAAAGAGAATCTTAAAAGCAGCAAGAGGAAGAAACTCAGTTACCTACAAGGGAATACCCATACGACTATCAGCTGATTTCTCACCAGAAACTTTGCAGGCCAGAAGGGAATGGCAAGAAATACTCAAAGTGATGAATACCAAGAAACTACAACCAAGATTACTTTATCCAGCAAAGCTATCATTCAGAACTGAAGGTCAGATAAAGAGCTTCACAGATAAGGAAAAGCTAAAGGAGTTCATCACCACCAAACCAGTATTATATGAAATGCTGAAAGGTACCCTTTAAGAAGAGGAAGAAGAAGAAAAAGGTAAAGATACAAATTATGAACAACAAACATGCATCTATCAACAAGTGAATCTAAGAATCAAGTGAATAAATAATCTGGTGATCATAATAGAATTAGGGACATAGAAAGAGAATGGACTGACTATTCTTGGGGGGTGGGGAAAGGGGTGTGGGAGATGCGGGAAGAGACTGGAAAAAAATTGGACAAAAATCGTGCACCTATAGATGAGGACAGTGGGTGGGGAGTGAGGGCAGAGGGTGGAGCGGGAACTGGGAGGAGGGGAGTTATGGGATGAAAAAAGAGGAACAAATGTAATAATCTGAACAATAAAGATTTAATTAAAAAGCAAAACAAAATGAAGAATAAAAAAAAAATTCCTGTGATTTCTCTGGAATAAAATAGTAGTACAAAATATATTGTAGTACTTATGTGTACCATGTGTGGTAAAATTTCATCCTAGGATATAATATTTAATTGGATTGATTAAAAAAGAGGAATAATTCTTTGGTCTGAACCAAATTTTTAATATAAAAACAAGTTTAAATTTAATTGATCTGTTTTAGAATACTTACAACAAATGTATAATGTAATGTTTGGGTTACACATATTTGTGATAGTCTTTCCATGTTAAATTTCAAGACTTTAACCAAGAAATAGCATTGAAACTTTCCAAGTGCCCTGGGATAATTCAAGGGTTTACTCTTCTTAAAAGAAATATTTTGGAAAAGAAATATTTTTAAACCAATTTACGCCGATCTTATATTCTTGAAATCACTTGAAGCTTCATCAAATAAAAATTAATAACTGTGTTCTCTTTACATACACATATTTTAAATGTTATAAAAGTATCAACCTCTAAGGGAGGGCAGGACAAAGTTGCTGAATACTTCTTAAGCAACATCGGATTATTCAGCAGCAGAATTTTTACATGGGAGCCCTGACAGCCTGATGTTTAGATATGCCAGGGGGTAGTGCAACATCTGGACTTCATAGGTCAAACGTATAAGTTTACTTACTTTGCTTTCTCAATAAAGATGCATACTTTAGTCACTTAACAAATTAGCTTTTTACAATATAATCAAGGTCTCATATAAACTCAGTTATACGAGAAGCAGATATTTGATTAGCCGTTGGTTATGACACAGTCCAGAGTAAAATTTCTGTACCTATGCAAATGAGCACTAGCCAAAAGAATGCTGTTTAAAAGTAAATTTTAAGCTTAATAAAAAGGAGAATTTTTTAAATCTCTTCTGCTATTTACAAGGTAAACAAAGAGTTATTATTCAAACATTAAATCTCACCATTAGTAAGAACCATAAAAAAGAGAGTTACTTTTGCTTGATCTGAATGCACTGCACTATTGGCCAGCATACGTCACTCTTATAGGTATTTCTGAAAAGGAACCAAGTTTGTAGCTCTATTTAAAAGAAAGAAAAAGGCTTTGAAAAGAAACTCCCTAATTGTGGCCTATAAATTTCTCTGGAAGAAAAAACGGAAGGAGATTCCCTTCAAATATCTAGAAAACTGTAATTAAAAATAAATGTATTAGGCCTCAGAAAGAAAAGTAAACAATTTGCATTTTACCTCCTTAAAGAAAGCTTATGTCAATATACTCAAAGACTGATAGCAGAAACCCTATTAGTGTCATTTACTGTCCCCACCCAATGACAAAGGAAGTTAGGAAAGAAGCCTTATGTTAGACTGATTTAAATTAGCAAATGAAAATAAATGAATATTCAGGAGAACTTAGTTGTAATAGGCAGAAACCTATTCCTGGAGCAGTCACTGTTTTTACTGATAGTTCATCTCATGGTAAAGCTGCTTATAATGCAATGAATTCAGATCAAGTCACTCAGACCAGTCATACTTCTGTGCAAAGAATCGAATTAGAAAGGATCAATGCTGACTTGCAGGATTTCCAAAAGCCTCTTCATATTATCTCTGATCTGTGCCGGGGTCCAACACCAGCAGGTCCAGGGGTTCCCAAGGCGTACACGGAGTCGGCAAAGAAGGAAGGACACGGAGACAGTGTTCAGTTGATCAGCAGCCTAGCCAGGATCTCCAGCCAGGATCTCCAGCCAAGTTCTGGTCTGGATCTCCAGAGAGGTTCTGCTTTGAATCTCCAGCCAGATTCTGTGTCCATGTTCTCTTGCTAGGTTCTCCAGGTTCTCCAGCGAAGTTCTGCCAGTTTCTGTACAGGATCTTTTGCCATGTTCTCTCCAGAGAAGTTCTTCTGTCTCTAGGTAATGTTCTGTGTCGGTTCTTTGCCTAGGTTCTGTCTCTCTTGGTTCTGTCTTCTAAGTTCTGTGTTCTAAGTTCTGTCTCCTAAGTTCTGTGTCTTGCTGTCTTGTTACATCTGTATTTATACCAGTTGATTCAATCCTATCAATCTCTATTACAAAGGTTAGGGCGTTTTTTATCTCCATTCCAGGGAGTAAAGATTATGTAGCTTAAGCATGATTGTTCTTAGTTAAAGTGATTAATTATGCGCCTGGCACTTAGTTAAGAGGTTTTATTCCCTCCCTAAGTTCAGGGGAAAATCCCTACCTGGGGAAACAACCTTTCTCAGAGACCTTGGTTAACACACATAATGCCAAGAAGGTGAGCAAACATATTAAGAACAGTATGCCATATATGACAGGTCCCTTGAAAACAGCATGCACGGACCGGCTCCCGGCAGATCTGCCTATGCTGCCAGCCTGGTAAACAGAACTGCAACTACTCAATTTAAATGGCTGTGACCTACGCCTCTCTCTACCATTTGAATAAGTCCTCGTCCTTTAACGAAAGGAAATGAATATGCCTATCAATTAGTTATTTTAAAGAAACAGGTCAGGGGAATCCCATCAACTTTTACGTTAGTCTGCCAAAATATTGTACAGCAGACAAAACAGATTATCAAGAAATGCCCCCCTTGCATGTTATATCTGCTACAAGGGCCTCTAAATCCCAACTTGAAAAACAAAAGTGGGGGAATAGTGAAATCTCCTATAAGTAGACTACACAAAGCCTTAATTACTTTTAATTTTTCCCTTGTATTGCTCATGGCAAGACACCTATGGAAAGACACTAGTGAAAGAGTAAGCTAAAGGAAAATGTTCTGGTTAAATGGAAAGATACTGAGTCTGGTTTATAGAAGGGTCCCTTTATTAACCTTTGGTTGAGGATATACTTGTGTCTTTCCAGAAAACTTCTCCAATTCCTGCAACATGAATCTGAGAGAGGAACTGACCAGACTACTGCAACCACAGATAGCAGTGGCCCCAAGCAAAACACTGAGGAGTCAGAAGAAAACATCCAGAGTTGGGGGATGGTGAAGACGGCTTGCCATGCTAGCACTCATCAGCTGTGCATTGGTGCAGGTTGCCCATGACAAAGCCAAAAAAGGTCAGACATGCATTGTCATTTCTCACCATTTGTCCACCATCCAGAACTCGAACATCATTGCTGTCATGTCACAACCTAACAGTGCCTGGGAAAGAGATCCATAAAAATCTAATGGCTCCAAACGAAGCCTACTATGAATGAATTCCTTAAATACCTGACAATAATATTTAGAAGGACATGAAAGAACTCAATCTTTGTCGTCGAATCTCCCTATATTTCCTTTTTAGAATAACCACTAGTGTCTTTCTTTCTTGTTCTTTTATGTTTGCTTCCAGTCTGAAGATGCAGAATGAAGTCCTAAAAGGATCTGAGCCTAGCTAATGGCATACACCTTTCTAAATTAATTAAGAAAGCAAAAAGGGGGAAATGTGGAGGAAAGACCAACAGTAGTGAACATATCAATGAGAGAAGTCCCACAGAAGGCGAATGGACTTTGATATTCAGCATGGCTGAAAATCAGCATTTTGTTACCCTGCTCTTTGCAAAATGGCTGAAAGCAACCTCGCACCATGATAATACTTTTATGGTTTACCAAACTTTACCATCGATATGCCTGTTTGTTTTGCTAAAGGGCAAATGTGTATTCAAGTAAATAAAAGCTGATGGGTCCTGGGTTTCAGAGAGCCTCTTTACTAGAGAGAAATATCTTCACCTGGCTCCCCACACCTTGTAAATTTGTAATTCTTTTCTAGTGTATTCATTTGAGTTCATCCACTTTTCCAGATCCTGAATCTTTGCTGCAAACGGTTGCTGCAGGGAAGGTAGGGGAAGGTGGGGTTAGGGGGAGAGATCAACCAAAGGACTTATAGGCATGCATATAAGCCTTACTAATGGACACAGACACCAGTGGGGGTGTTGACATGAGTACGAGGTAGGGGGGACGAATGGGGGATAACGACACATATGTAATACCTTAATCAATAAAGAAAAAAAAAGCCCTAGCTGGTTAGGCACTGTGGATGGATTATTTGTCTCCAGACTGAAGGATCCCAGGTTTGATCTTGGCCAAAGACACATGCCTGGATTGTGGGCTTGGTCCCCAGTGTGAGGCGTGCAGGTGGCAGATAATCAATGATTCTCACTCATCATTGATGTTGCTATCTCTCTCTCCCTCTCCCTTTCTCACTGAAATCAATAAAAAATATTTCAAAAAAAAAAGATGAAAGAGATGAATGAAATAGTGCCAGAGTAAAAAAAATATGTTTTAGAATACAGTAGAAGGAATCCTATTATTTTCAGATATTTAATAATTCCTACAACTTTTCTGATAAAATAGGTTTGCACTGTTTTGGTAATATTATATTTAATTTTTTTCTTAACATATTAATTTTTATTGCATGTAACACTATATTATAAAAGTCTAATATGCAAATTGTCCCTTCAAACACGAGTTTGACCAGGAGATCAACCATGGGTTGGGACTGTGTAGCTGTTGTCCGGGCTGCTCCCTGAGCCAGCCCCACACTGTTCTGTCCGCCCCCCCCCCACCCCCTGCAATGATTGAGGACCCGCCAGCCAGTAAGCTTCCCACAGCCCCTTCCCCTAGCCTTCATCTTCCCTCATCTGATCCCCCACTCAATCGGGGTTGGGCCAGCCAGCCAAACACCTGCATCGCCTTCCCCTGGCCAACCCTGCGATTGGGGTGTGCAGGCCAGACACCACGCATGCACGAATTTGTACACTGCGTCTCCAGTATTAGTATATTTAAAATAGTTTTTCTTGGAATATTAATGCTTATTGCATGTACAATTATTACATTTAAAATAGTTTTTCTGGAAATATTAACATTTATTGAATGTACCATTATGATGCTAAAATCATTTTTCTTAAAATATTAAAAAAGTAAATATAAAAAAGAGGGACACTGTATCAACATGGATTAAAAGGAATGCATTCCTCACTCTGGTGTTATCTACTTATTACCTCACTCATTAGAAGCTGAAGAATTATTTCCTAACAATGAAACAATAAGATAGTGTTCAGTACAGATGCCCATCCACTACTCACTTTCCACTTGGCTTCCTGAAATTAAAGTGCAGCATTCCTTTTAAAACAGCTCATTACTCTAATCCATGAGAGGCTGTACCATGTACCTTGACTTCACATCTCAGTAGTGCTTTGCCTTGGAATAGAATGGGCAGGTTTTGTAGGTGGAGGATCCCAACTTCTTGAAGATGGAGCCCTTTTCAGTGGAAGGAAACCCATCCATGGAGCCATTGCTGTGAAGATTAATTGTATGTCTACCATCCTCTGTGTTATAAATAACATCATTCTACTTGAGTAGGGTCAACATTTTTTAAATGGTCAAGTCTGGTTATTGTGTATAAATCTTTCCTAAACAGGATCATGGTCATAAGCATGCTGGTTAGCCCAAAATGATAAAATACTATCTTGTCATGTCTTCAGTACAGTGCTCAGAGTTATTGAAAATCAGTTTGGATAACCGAGAAAAAACTGAAGCAGCATTATATATACTTGCCAAAAATAAAACAAAACACACACACACACACACACACACACACACACACACATCGGAATTTGAATGCAGAGAATCCAGATATAGTAAGGGAAAGAAGTTTAACATACAAGAAAAGAGTGTCAACTAGTCTTCAAATTAGTTTCATCTTAATTAAATCTTTTAAAACATGTAATGTTATAGATAAACATTAAATATACAGTCAAAACATGATGCATCACAAAAAAGTGTTATTTAACGTATGTTATCATATAATGCCTACAGTTCATTTATAAAATAATTCTTTGATCAGAATACTATACTCTATTTTAATAGAATTTAAAGAAAACATGTTGAATAATACATAATTAAAAATCACTGTTTTCCTATTTATTTATTTATTTATTTATTTATTTATTTATTTATTTATTTATTTATTATTGATTTATTTAATTGCTTAAAGTATTACAAAGGGTATTATGTTATTGTGCCAGCTCCAGGCAGTTTTGAGAACAGTGGCTTTGTAATACAGCTTGATATCTGGTAGTGAGATCCCACCTACTTTGTTCTTTCTCAGGATTGCTGCAGCTATTCGGGGTCTTTTTTTATTCCAGATGAATTTTTGGAGAGTTCATTCTAGATCTGTGAAGTATGCCGTTGGTATTTTTATGGGAAGTGCGTTGAATTTATAGATTGCTTTGGGTGGTATGGACATTTTAATGATGTTGATTCTACCAATCCATGAACACGGTATGTTCTTCCATCTGTTTCTGTCTTCCTCTATCTCTTTTTTCAACGTCCTGTAGTTTACTGAGTAGAGGTCTTTTACCTCTTTAGTTAAGTTTATTCCTAGGTAGCTTAATTTTTTTGGTCCGATGGGTCATGGGATTGTTTTTATAATCTCTCTTTCTGAAAGTTCACTACTGGTATATAGAAATGCCTCAGATTTCTTGGGGTTAATTTTGTATCCTACTACATTGCCAAATTCATGTATTAAGTCAGTAGTTTTTTTATGGATTCTCTAGGGTTTTGTGAGTCTAATATCGTGTCACCTGCAAATAAGGACAGTTTTACTTCCTCTTTTCCAATTAGAATGCCTTTTATTTCTTGTTCTTGTCTAATTGCAATGGCGAATACTTCCAGTACTATGTTGAACAGGAGTGGTGAGAGTGGGCATCCCTGTCTTGTTCCTGTTCTTAGAGGAAATAGTGTAAGTTTTTGTCCATTGAGTATGATGTTGGCTGTGGGCCTGTCATAAATGGCTTTTATTATGTTGAGGTATGATCATTCTACTCCCACCTTGCTGAGAGTTTTTATCAAAAATGGGTGTTGGATTTTGTCAAATGCTTTTTCTGCATCAATTGATATGACCTTTTTCTTTTTTCTTTCAATTTGTTTATGTGATATATCATGCTTATTGATTTGCGGATATTGTACCATCCTTGCATCCCTGGGATAAATCCTACTTGTTCATGTGGTAGGATCTTTCTGATGTACTGCTGGATCTGATTTGCTAAGATTTTCTTGAGCATTTTGGCACCAATGTTTATGAAGGATATTGGCCTGTAATTCTCTTTCATTGTGTTGTCTGTACTTGGTTTTGTTATTTGGATGATGCTGGCTTCATAGAATGAGCTTGGAAGTGTTCCTTCCTCTTGGATATTTTGTAGTAGTCTGAGGAGGATAGGTTTTAGTTGTTCCTTGAATGTTTGGTAAAACTCCCCTGTGAAGGCATCTGGTCCTTGGCTTTTGTTTGCTGGAAGCTGTTTGATGACTGCTTCAATTTCTTCCATAGTTATTGTCCTATTGAGATTTTTAGATTCTTCCTGATTGAGTTTTGGAATGATGTATTTTTCTAGGAATTTGTCCATTTCCTCCAGGTAATCCAGTTTGTTGAAGTAGAGCTGTCCATAGTATTTTTTTACTGAAGGGACAGAATGGAACTGATAGCTGTGTCTCTAACTCCTCTCCCTGAAAAAGCCACAGAATGTATCAGTTACTCAGCCTGCCCTTATCTCAGCCAATGGGAAAGCGGGGAAAACTAGCCCAAGGCCAAGAGTATGCTAGCCACCCCCCTGTCTTTGTGTAACCAGACCCTAGCTGCACCCTGCCCTTGTGTCACTAGACCCTGGCCCTCACTCAACCAACCAGAATCGGCCAAATCAGTGGTCAGAGTGTGCACCCACCCCCTACCCCAAGCCCTATAAATTCTTTGTTCCCTTGGGACTCGTGGCTCTCTCTCGCATTCAGTAATGGAGGCAGAGGGGGACCAAGCCCGGGCTTGAATAAAAGGACTCTTTGCTTTTGCACTGGACTCGGCTCCCTGTTGGTCTGTCTTGGGGGATCTTGAAATCTGGGCATAACATTTGGGGGCTCGTCCCGAACCCCCAAGACTCACGAGGGACACCGATCCGGAGAGTCTGACTGACCGCGGTAAGTGTCTGTGTGTTTTCTGTTCTGTCCTATGCGAGCTCGCTTCTGCAATCTGGCCCTGATAAGATCTAAGTGGACGCACAGGTGGATCTTGGGCAGGAGGAGTCAAGGGACACCTTGAACCTCCATCTGGCGGGGTGTAAAAGCCCCCATCTGGCTTTTTTCAGTTTTTCTTCCGTGGGGTCGGAAGGCTGTTCTTAGGTGTCTTTGTTTGTTTGGTGTCTGTGTGCTTTTGTTTGATTTTGTGGACTAACTGGACGGACGCTAAGGGACAGACTCAAACTACTCCTTTAAGCATTATGGTCGTTTTAAAGTCAAGGGCCGGGCCAAACCTGCTTGCCAGCCTCTGGTGTGGTTTTCCAGAACCACTGGGAACTTGGGACCTTGAAGCTTACTGAATTCAAATGATAAAAAACTTATGTCTTGCATTTTTGACGTTTATTCTTAAAAAATGTTACTGATAAAAGAAATCCAGCAGTTACTGTTTTGTTATAACTCTGAAGAGTCCATGAAAGAGGACTAACGAGAAAAATCAGAAGATCTTAGAGCAGATCAGCATGTTTTTCTCCTTATATAATTCCTCTGAAATTTGGCAATGCTAAAAAAAGTCATGGCAATACATGTCTTTGCATGAAATCAATAAGACCGGTTTTCAATAGTGATTTTATTAACCGGAAACTTTGACTGGAGTATCATGTTTTAAAGAAACCTGTCTGAACTCTGAAGACTTGAAGCCAATAAGAGTGCCACAGAGAAAGCCTGGTATCCTACTTGGAAGCCCTGAAGATGGGTGGTGCTGGAGCGTCAGGCCCATGCCCTACCATCACTAGCGGTTGGTAAGAGTAGAAGGGAAGCAATAAGGGCGCCTCTGCATCCCTGTGGAACCCACACACACTCTGGGCCGCAACGAGTAGGAGGGCTACTGAGATGGGCCTTAAAGCCTAGAGCGTGGGCTCAGGTGGAGTTGCTACAGGTGAGGAATTCACCTAATGCAGCAAATACTGCAGGCAGGCCTGATGGCAGCTGGATGGCTTGGCTTCCTGGCCCTATGGGGCACATTAAGATTCAATCATGAAATTCCAGCAAAGATAATCAGTTACCATTCTTGTTGTGTTTATGCAAACATCAGGCCAAATTGAATACAGTAGATAAATTAGTCTTGATTTGGCTTTTTGATAGCCATAGAGGAATTTTAAGAAGAAAAATCCTATTTAAATAGAAGTTGTTAAAGCTTCTTTCCCTTCCACCAAACCATTTGTAATAGTTTGTCTCTGCCAGGTCATCAGCCCAGCTCCTTCTGTGCCCAGGACAGCAGGGAGCCTGAGTGGAAGGTGACCTCTAACCAGACACACCCTCAAGAAGACAGCGGACCTCCGCAAACCACTTATAATCCTCCTGATGCTGTTGACTTCCAGCCCTTGCATTATTAACAGACTAGTCCAATTGGTCAAGAAGTATATAAATGTAATTCAGTTGATAGTTCAGTCTGTTTCATGATTGAGCCGGAAGTTCCAAGACAAGGGGGGAATGAAGGGACAGAACGGAACTGATAGCTGTGTCTCTAACTCCTCTCCCTGAAAAAGCCACAGAATATATCAGTTACTCAGCCTGCCCTTATCTCAGCCAATGGGAAAGCGGGGGAAACTAGCCCAAGGCCAAGAGTATGCTAGCCACCCCCCTGTCTTTGTGTAACCAGACCCTAGCTGCACCCTGCCCTTGCGTCACTAGACCCTGGCACTCACTCAACCAACCAGAATCGGCCAAATCAGTGGTCAGAGTGTGCACCCACCCCCTACCCCAAGCCCTATAAATTCTTTGTTCCCTTGGGACTCGTGGCTCTCTCTCGCATTCAGTAATGGAGGTGGAGGGGGACCAAGCCCAGGCTTGAATAAAAGGACTCTTTGCTTTTGCATCGGACTCAGCTCCCTGTTGGTCTGTCTTGGAGGATCTTGAAATCTGGGCAAAACATTAACAATCATTCGTATTTCTGTGGGGTCTGTTGTTACTTCGCCTCTATCGTTTTTGATTTTGTT
Source organism: Myotis daubentonii (assembly GCF_963259705.1). NCBI lineage: Eukaryota > Metazoa > Chordata > Mammalia > Chiroptera > Vespertilionidae > Myotis > Myotis daubentonii. Next base: position 15,000,715 of record NC_081862.1, read on the forward strand.
TATTTGGGCCCTCTCTCTTTGCTTCTTGGTGAGTCTGGCTATAGGTTCATCAATCTTGTTTATCCTTTCAAAGAACCAGCTCTTGGTTTCATTGATTTTCTGTATAGTTTTTTTTTTTTTTGAATCTATGTCATTTATTTCTGCTGTAATCTTTATTATCTCCTCCCTTCTGCTCACTCTGGGGTTTTCTTGTTGCTCTCATTCTAATTTTTTGAATAGTAGATTTAGATGATTTACTACCATTTTTTCTTGTTTCTTGAGATAGGCCTGTAGAGCTATAAACTTCCCTCTCATGACTGCTTTCATTGTGTCTCATAGGATTTGGATTGTTGTGTTTTCATTGTCATTAGTTTCCAGAATGTTTTTAATTTCTTCGTTGATCTCATTGTTCACCAAATCACTATTTAATAAAATGCTATTCAGCTTCCAGTGTTTGAGTATTTTGAGTTGTTTTTATTGGAGTTTATTTCTAATATTATGCCATTGTGGTCTGAAAAGATGCTTTTTATGATTTCAATCTTCTTGAATTTGGGGAGACTTTTCTTTTGACCCAATATGTGGTCTATGTTTGAATCTGTCCCATGAGTACTTGAGTAAAATGTATATTCCACAACTTTGCTGTGAAGTGTTCTGAAGATGTCAATTAAGTACATCTGTTCTGGTGAGTCATTTAGGATTGCTATTTCTCTGCTGATTGTTTGTCTAGACGACTTATCAAGTGATGTCAGTGGGGTATTAAAGTCCCCTACTATGATTATATTGTTGTCGATCTCTCCTTTGATATCTTCCAGGAGTTTTTTTATATATTTGGGTGCTCCTGCATTGGGTGCATATATGTTTACCAGGGTAGTATTTTCTAGTTGTATTGATCCCTTTAGTATTATGAAGTGGCCTTCCTTATCTCTTGTTATGGCCTTCACTTTGAGGTCTATTTTGCCCGATATAAATATTGCTACCCCAGCTTTCTTTTCCTTTCCATTTGCCTGAAAGATATTTTTCCATCCCTTCACTTTCAGTCTGTGTGAGTCCCCTCATCTGAGGTGGGTCTCTTGTAGACAGCAGATGTTTGGTCATTTTTTTTTTTTTTTATCCATTCAGGCACTCAATGTCTTTTGGTTCGAGCATTTAGTCTGTTTACATTTAAAGTTATTATTGAAAGGTGCTTGTTTGTAGCCATTTCTATTTTTGTGTGTGGTGTTTTCTTTCTGAGCTTTTTATTTCTTCTTTTTACACCAGTCCCTTTAACATTTCTAGCATTGGTGGCTTGGTGCTGATAAACTCCCTTTGCCTTTTATTTTATTTTTTTTTTTTGTCTCTGAAGCTTCTTATTTCCCCTTCAATTTTGATTGATAGCCTTGCTGGATAGAGTGTTCTTTGATTCAGTCCTTTGCTTTGCATCACTTTTTAAATTTCTGTCCATTCTTTTCTGGCCTGATGTGTTTCTGTTGAGAAATCATTTGATAATCTAATGGGAGATCCCTTGTATGTAACTTTCCATCTCTTGCTTGCAGCCTGTAAGATTATCTCTTGGTCCTGAACATTTGCCATGGTAATTATGATGTGTGTTGGTGTGGGTCTTTTCGGATTCACCTTGTTTGTGAATCTCTGTGCTTGTGTGATTTTTTCTTCCCCACCACAGGGAAGTTTTCTGATATTATTCCTTCCAATAGGTTTTCTAACCCTTGTTCCTCTTTCTCTTGTTCTGGAACCCCTATTATTTGCATGTTGTTTCGTTTCATGTTGTCCCAAATCTCCCTTAGGCTCTCATCCTGTCTTTTAATTTTTTTCTGCAATTGCAGTTCAGTTTGGGCGTGTTATGCTTCCTTGTCTTATAATTCACTAATTCGGTCCTCCACTTGATACTTTCAATGGTGGTTTTTTATTGCAGCTATATTGCTCTTCATTTCATCTTGGGTCTTACATAATTTATTGATATTTTCATCTGTCTCTTCTAGCGTTTTGCATATGTTATTGATTTTTTCATCTGTTTCTTCTTGCTTCTTGCATAAGTTGTTAATTTTTTTCTCCATCTGGTTTATGCACTCTAGGACCCTTATTCTGAATTCTTTTTCTGTCCTGTTGCATGCCCCTGTATCACTTAGCTAATTTTCTGGGGAGTCCTCCTTTTCTTTCCTTTGGGGGTTTCTTCGTCTACCCATGTTTGACCTCACTGTCATATCTAGACATTGAGTCGTTCAATGGCTGCTCCCTGCATGGCAGTGGCTCCTTGTGTTGTTGTTGCTCTTTGGGCGGTTGCAGTGGCAGCTTCTCCTCAGTTGGCAGCAGCTCCTCTGGTGGGTGCTGTTCAGAGCTGTGGTGGCTCTTCTGGCTGGTGGGGGGAGGCTTCACATACAGCTGCTGTTCCTCAGACAGAGGGTGTGGTGCTCAGCAGGCTGCTGTTCTTTGGATCTACTGCGTTGATTTAAAGGGAGAAAATACAACACAACAAGGCACCACCACGTACCAGGCACTGAACACAAATATATTCATGATAGTAATAACCCCAAATAAAAGTGAGCACCCAAATTAAGAGAATTAGGGGATAAGGAAGAAAGAAAACGATAAAGAGAAAAAAGAAAAGAAAAGAAAAATAGAAAAATAAAGGAGTGCAAAAATGAAATTGGGAAAAGGAGGGGGGGAAAGAGAAAAAAAAGAGCAAAAAGAAAGAATGAAGTAGAAGAGGGGATGAGATATATATATGAGGAGAAAATTCCTATAGAACCACCACTAATCCCATAAATTCCTGCAACAGCTCCCTGGATATGAATGCAAACTAGAAACAACAAATAATATCAAGAGAGGGAAGGGAAAACAGAAGCACAAAAATAATTTGGGGAAGGGGGGGTGGGGGGGTTGTAGGGAGGAGAAAAACCAGCAGAAAAAAAAGCAAAAGCAAAAAAGCCTCACAACCAGTCCTGAAAATCACAGACACACACAAAAAAACAAATAAACAAACAACAGAAAAAACCCAATATACTCAACAATCAAGCAAACAGCAACAAAACAATAGAAAGATAAAAGAAGAAAAACATTGGATAGTGAAGAAAGATAAGGGATATATGTATAAGGATTTAGAGCAGTGGATTGGAAATAGGATATATAAGTAGGGTGAAATTTTGACAGGAGGTAAACAGAAGGAATAGGGAAAATATAAAGCAGGAATAGGTAAAAGAAACAGGACAACAAAAGGGGAAAAGTGAGGGAGAGGGCTTTATCATAAAGGTAAAATTGAGGTAGGGAAAATTGATGCTAAAGGAACAATGAAAATAGAATGGAGAACACTAATCCCAAAATAAAATAAAGAGAAATTAAAATGGCACTTTAAAAAATGGTAAAATGGTAGCAGTAATAATACTGGTTAAAAATAAAAATGTAGTAATTAAAACTGTAAAAGCAGATGTTGGAAAAATAAGAAAAAAAATTGGTTTCTTAGTTAAAAGGTGAAAAAGAAAAAAAAAATTGCAGTAGTGAAGGTCCTTTGGTTATTCTACTCATCAGTCTGGCTCACCTTGGTCCTGCCAGGTATTCAGGAGAGTGTTGAATTTCCCGGGGATACACTGTTCCTCTGTGTTGTAAACCACAATCCTGATTTTAAAGCAGGCCATATTAGTGTCCCAGACTGCCTTAATTTGTGTTTAGCTAAGAGTCAGTTTGTGGCTCAGCCTCTGGGAGGCAGTGTTTTGGGGTTGGCCTCTGAGGCTATATGGCTTTTCTTTCCAGTAGCAAGGGTTTATTTTCTCGATTGCACTTAAAACTGGTTTGGGGAGGTCAACTGTCCAGAGCTGGTTCTTTAATCATTACCCTGCTCTGTGTTATTGCTGGGATTGAAAATCCCTCTATAGGCAAGACCCTGTTAACTCCCAGGAACTGATCAGATTATTTTAATCCTTGATCTCCTTCAGGGTGGAATCTGGGTGTGCCTGTGCTCCTTACCTGGGGGCTAGGTAGAGGAGTCCCACCATCCAGAAAGAGTGACTGCGCAGATCCTGGGTCCAGGGGTGTTTCAGCACACAATTCACTGCCACCTCTGCTGGCCCTCCCTCTATCCTAGCCTCTCCCCAGATTCCACATGTCTACACCTTCTCCTTCTCTTCAGCACAGGTGAGTGTCTGTATCCGAAATGCCTTATGAACAGGATTCAGTGAAAACAAACAAACAATTGCAGGCCGCGGAAACGGGGAGGGCTGAGTTTCTGTAAGCTCTTCTTTGACTGGCACTGCATGCTCTGGTCAGCTCTTTAGGCTGCCCCCTTTAGACTCAGTCCTTTGTGGTCACAGAACCCAGATGTCAAATCCCCCTGTGCCAGGAATCCCTCGGATCTCCTTTCCCCATTCAGGGGCTGTGCCTGTCCCAAGGGACTCACCTGTCTGCCATGTGGTCTCCCTTTGAACCTCTGGGCTCAGAGGTGTGGCAAACTTTCCTTCCCTGATCCCTGTTTTTTTTTTTTTTTTTTTTTTTTTTTTTTTTTTTTTTTTTTTTTTTTTTTTTACCTTTCTATGGAAGTTCTTCCCTTCCAGGCCGCAAACCATCTCACCAGCTGAGTAATTTCGCAAATTTGGGGTGGGTGTTATTAGTTTCAGCTGCTTACTCCTTTTGCTCCAGGACACGACCTGGGATGTGTCTGCCTATATCGCCACCATCTTCAGAATCCATTTTTATAGCTGTATAATACTTCACTGTGTGAAAGCATTTTTTTTTCCATATTTAAATAGAAAATAGGCTTAACGTCCAATTTTGTAATTTGTATTGTGAAAGAAGAACTATGAGCATCCTCATATGTGGCCAAATATGAACTGGCAAACTCTTCTCAGTATCACCTCAGTGGGAAATACAGGTACATCTGCTTTCATCTTGCACAAACTCTGCAATAACATTTTAGGAAATTTCCCGTGAAATGTCACACACCTAATTATCACAAATGAACACTAAATATTTGAAATTGGGAAAACTGGTTAATATGAAACCAACTTTTCCTGCTAAAGATATATTGAAATGAATATACCTTCCTTTCATAGTCAGTAAAATAAGTAAATAGATAAATAAATTACAAGACAACTTCCCTGAAAATAGCTCATCAACATTTTCATTCATGTTTCATATTTCTTATATACAAGAAAGAAAGAAAGATCAATAAACGTGGTGAATCATTGGTTTTTAGCCTTTTCCTGAGTCAGAGACCCCTTGGTTTATCTATTGAATACTATAGACATCTCCCGTATGTAGTTTCCAAATGAAAGTTCTCTAGAGCAAACATAGGTACAAGATCCTCTTATCAAAATAATAATAGAGATTTTTATTTTACACAGTACAGGGTTGCACATTCCTATACTCAAATCTAGTATTTCAAATCCAATTCTAAATAATCAAGTGTGTGTCCTTTAAGTTTATATAGTTAGACTAACTTTTATTACAGTGGGTATTTTCTAAGGTGAACTGATGTCCTTTTTTCAGACAAAAGAAGTGTACTTTCAGAACAATTATTGTAGTTCAATAAGTATGAATCTTAACTTTAAACCTACATAGCTTCTTGTTCCTAAAGTGTAACATTCTAACATAAGATCAATAGAATTGAGTTCTTCAGAGAACTGTTGAAGTGACTAGAGGCAAACGTAATGCTAAAATAGACTGAATTTAGCTTGAGGTTTAAATTCTATCCCTGTAAGTCATTATGAATTTTTTTTACACATTACATATTTCATTCATTATTATAAGTGCTATACCTCTTTAGCAATTACAAATCATAATGATCATCAGTATACATTCTCAATCTAATGAATGGTATCATTTCTATTGCTTTGAAAGATATGAATGAAATTGAGGTGTATCTCTTCATTGAATGTCACTGTTTTCACATAAATAATGGTTTCATGCTCATATCTTTTATTTTTTAATTTTTTTAAAAACATTTGAGTTACTGACAGTTTCTGCACTCTTTATTGAATTTATAGGAGTTAATATGATCACATAGGCTTCATGTACAGAAGCCTAGGATAACTTATTTGCGTATTACATTATGTGTTTACCTAAGTCAGATCTCCTACTATCCCTAGATTTTGAAACATTACCTAAGTTATTTCCACCTGAGGGATATCCTTTTGCTTCTCTTACTTCCTCCTCTTTCAATTCTCAGACTTCTTATATCACCTCTCTTTCTTGATGGAAGTGGTGCCCTCTCCCCACCCCCACTTTGAAAAGATGGTTTCTTGGTGTAGTCTACTTTAAATGTTTTTTCCACCCACAGACTAAACAGTACATATAATATGAACACTACATAACATTTAACCTGAACAAATGAACAACTGTTTGAAACCTACTTATTATTGCAACTAAAATCAAGGTCTACCTCAAATTCTTCTCCCAAACAAAGCATTTCCTTCAAAAATGATAGAATCCTTTCTCATGGTAAGTTTATGAAACACTTCATTATTAACAATATTCCATTGAAATATTCAACACAGAACCATATATGTTGGTTAATAAAAGTTCTCCAAAGACCTTTAGTAATAAGCACTAAAATGTCACACATTCCAGGAAAAAAAAACAAAACATACATTCCATTCTTGTCTTTTAATAGGCTTATTCTTGGTTTTCTGGAGCGAGAGAAAGTGAGAGGGATAGAGAGATGGAAACATAGATGAAAGAGAAATATATTGATCAGTGGCTTCCTTAAATGTCTCATACTGGTGGACCAGCCAGCACCCTAGGCATGTGTCCTGACCAGGAATAGATGATGAGACATCTTGCTTCACAATTCTATGCTCAACCATTGAGCAATACTGACTGGGCAATGTGGATTACTTTTTAGAATGTGTCTGTTACTCCATTTTTGTTTTGACAACATCTATTTCATTTTTTCCAGGGTACATGTCTTACATAAACTATTTTTTAAAACAAAAATCATTCATTCAAAATGATTAGGTACTTTATTCCTCCTCTACCAAATCTCAGATTTCTTACTTTTATTATTTCTGTAGTTAAAATGAAAGAAAAAATGTCCAGTATGACTGCAACTCTGTATTTACATAGTTCTGATTTGTTTCTTCATTCTATTTCTAATAGGCTTCTTGCACAATCTTTAGTATTTTTATGTTATACACTGTTTTGTTAAATATGGTTCTAAGAAAACAAGCCATCTTGAAGGAGAGAGCTGCTATGACTAGGAACCCAGCCTCACCTCCACCCAGATGGGCCTCAGACATCACCTGAGATCCTAGAGCCACTCTGGCCAAAGACCATTTATGGCAACAGCAGATCCACGGACACCGGGGCTCAGCCCCCTACCACCTCCACTACCTCCTGTGAGTCTTGGAGTGCACAATTGAATTGCAGAACTACTTTGTGGCCGTTGGCCACTCGCACCCTGGCACCTGGGTTCTGCAATGATAGGTAAAATGGTGATACAAACAAACAAACCCCAAAGGACAGAAAAGGAGGAATTGCCGAGAAGGGAAACTCAACTAAATGGAGGCATACAATATGTTCGAAAAGGAATTCAGAATAAGGGTCATAAAGTTCATACACCAGATGCCTGGGAAATCCACAACTTAGGTAAGAAGCAAGGAAAAATGAAAAAATTGATAATAGCTACAATAAAAAATACAATGGAAGGTTTCAGTAGTAGACTAGAAGTAGCAAAGGATTGAATCAGCGATTTAGGAGACAGGGAAGTGTAACACACCATGAACAACACAATCTGAACAGCAATTAGAGAGAAAAAATAGAAATAGAAAGCAGTTGGATATCCTAAGGGAAATTGGTGACAACATGAAAAAAGTAACATGTGTATATTAATGGGGTCAGAAGGACAAGATGAGGAACAAGGATTAGGGAACCTATCAGAAGAAATAATCACAAAACCTTCCTCATCTTGGGAAGAATAAGTCACACAAGCACAGAAAGTTCCAAACAAGATGAACCCAATAAGACCTATACCAAGACACATTGTAATTATAATGGCAAACAATAACGACACAAACAGAACCTTAAAGGCTGCAAAAGAGAGACAGAGAGTTACCTACAAAGGCTCTCCTGTTAGATGATCAAATGAATTTTAACAGAAACACATCAGGCAGGAAGGGAATGAAAGGAAATATACAAAGTGATGCAAAACAAGGGACCACATCCAAGAATACTTATCCAGCAAGGCTATCATTCAAAACTGTAGAGGAATTCAGTGTCTTCACAGAAAAAAAAAAAATCTAAGGGAGTGTTTCACTACTAAACCATCAATGCAAGAAATGCTAAAGGGACTGTTGTAAAAAGAAGGAATTGAAGAGACAGAAGAAACCCAGGCATAAAGAGAAAAGTGGCAACAAATAAGTACCTATCAAAATCACCTTAAACCTAAATGGACTAAACACTCCATTGAAAAGATATAAAATGGCTAAAATTATAATAAAACAAGACCCATATGTATGCAGTCTATGAGAAACCCACCTCATAATAAGGGACTCACACGGACTGAAAATGGAAGGAGAGAAATATTTTTCAGGCAAAGGGGGGGAAAAATTAGGGGATCAATAATTATATTTGAAAAAATAAATCTCGAGAAGCCAAGATGGCAGCGGAATAGGCAGACCTGTCCCAGGGCTTGTCCTGGAGCAAATGGAGTGTGCAGCTGAAACTAGTAACACCCACCCAGAATTGGCGAAGTACACTCAGGTGGTGAGACAGTTTACAGCTGGGAAGGGCAGATTTCCTCTGGTAAGGTAAAAACCAGGGATCTGGGCAGGAAAGTTTGCCACACCTCTGAGCCCAGAGGGTCAGAAGGAGACCATGCAGCACACAGCCAAGACTCTTGGGACAGGCACAGCCCCTGACTGTGGAAAGGAGATCCGCGGGACTTTTGGTACAGGGGGATTTGAGATCTGGTTTTCATAATTACAGAGGACTGAGTCTAAAAGGGGCAGCCTGAAGCGCTGACCAGACCATGCAGTGCCGGTAAGAGAGGAGCTTACAGAGACTCAGCCTGCCCTGTTTCTGTGGCCGGCATTTGTTTGTTTGTTTTCAATGAACCCTGTTCATAGGACATTTTGTATACAGACACTCACCTGTGCTGAAGAGCAGGTGAAGGTGTGGACAAGTGGAATCTGGGGAGAGGCTGGGAAGAGAAGGTGGGCCAGGAGAAGTGGCAGTAAATTAATTGAATGCTGAGTCACCCCTGAGCCCAGGACTTGGGCAGCCATTTTCTCCTGAGGCTCTAATTCCTCCCTCCAGGCCCCAGGCAAGGAAAACAGCCACATCCAGATGCCACCCTACATGAGATGAAGGATTAAAATAATCTGATTAGTCCCTGGGAGTTATCAGGGTCTGGCCTATAGCAGGGCTTTCTGTCCCAGCAATGACAACAACAACAACAACAACAGCTAAAAGCACAGATATTCCTGAAAACTGGGATCTGAAGCCAGCCTAAGGAATGACATTTCAATTTTTCATTTTTATTGTTTTTATTATTATTTTGTTAGCATTTTTTTGCATTTTTCTTTGTTCACCTTTTTTATTGTTTGTTCCCTTATTTACTACTTTTTTCACGTTCTTTCTTCAACCACGTGAGCAGCAGTAATGTGAGTGGCACACACTTGTCCAGGGCACATCAGCCCTATGAGCAGCCTGCCTCGAGCCAAAGAGCAGCAGCCTCATGTGACCTACCCCTGTCCAAGGAGCAGCAGCTGTGTGAGCGGCCTGCTTCCTTGTCTGAGGAGCAGCAACCATGCGAGCAGTCTGACCTCTCTGAGGAGGAGCAACTGCATGAGCAATCTTCCTATATCTGAGGAGCGGCACCCCTGCGAAGCCTGCCCCCATCTGAGGAGCAGAAGCTGCGCACACCCTGCACTAGTCTGAGGAGCAGCAGCTTCACAAGCAGCTTGGCCTGGTCCAAGCAGCAGCAGCAGCATGAGCACTCTGCCCAATCTGGGGAACAGCAGCTGTGCGAGAAGCCCACCCCCACCTGAAGAGCAGCAGTTCTGCGAGTGGTCCGGCCCCATTCGAGGAGCAGCAGCAGCCCAACCCGGTCCGAGGAGCAGCAGTCACACGAGTATACCGCCCACATCTGAGGAGCAGCAGCCCTGCACAGCACGCACCAGTCCGAGGAGCAGAGCCACAAGAGCCTGCACCTGTCTGACGAGCAGCAGACCAGTGAGTGGCGCATCCGTGTCCGAGGAGGAGCAGCCTCGCCTGCAGCTCCCTCCTGTCCAAAGATCAGCAGCCTTGCAAGCAGCCCATCTCTGTGTGAGGAGCAGTAGACCTGCAATCAACGTATCCAAGCCCTAGGAGCAGTAGCCCCACAAGCAGCCCACCACATCAGAGGAACAACAGCAGCATGCAGCCAGCCCCCATCCAAGGATCAGCAGCCATGTGAGCAGTCCGCCCCAGTTCAAGGAGTAGAAGCTGTGTGTGTGGCCCACCCGCATCCAAGGAACAGCAGCCTTGTGATCAGCACATCCTTGGTCTGAGGAACGGCAGCTGTGTGTCAAGCCTACCCCCGCCAGCCACAGGAGCCACCACAGCTGTGAACAACACCCACCAGAGGAGCGGCTGCCAACTGAGGAACAGCAGCTATCACAACTGCTTGAGGAGCAACCACAGCCCGAGGAGCCACTGCCACCCAAGGAGCAGCCCCTGAGTGACTCAACATCTAGATATATAGGTGAGATCAAACATGGGTAGAGAAAGAAACCCCCAAAGGAAAGAAAAGGAGGACTCCCCAGAAAAGCAGCTAAGTGAAACAGAGGCATGCAGCTTGACAGAAAGAGAATTCAGATTAAGGGTGCTAGAATGCATAAACCAGATGGAGGGAAAAATCAACAAGTTATGCAAGAATCAAGAAGAAACAGAAGAAAAAAGAAACAACTTATGTAAGAATCAAAAAGAAATGGATGAAAAAAATCAATAAATTATGTAAGAACCAAGAAGAAATGAAGAGTGATATAGCTGCAATAAAAAACACCACTGAAAGTTTCTATAGTGGATTAGGAGAAGCAGAGGGCCGAATTAGCGAATTAGAAGACAGGGAAGCGAAACACCCCCAAACTGAACTGCAATAGTTGAAAAAAATTCAAAGACAGGAGGAGAGCCTAAGGGAGCTATGAGACAGCATGACATGAAACAACATGCGAATTATAGGGGTTCCAGAACAACAGAAAGAGGAACAAGGATTAGAAAACCTATTGGAAGAAATAATATCAGAAAACTTCCCAGATGTGGGGAAGAAAAAATTCACACAAGCCCAGAGTCCAAAACAAGGTAAACTCGAAAAGACCCACACCAAGACACATCATAATTACCATGGCAAATGTTCAGGACAAAGAGAGAATCTTGAAGGCTGAAAGAGAGAGACTGAAGGTTACATACAAGGGATCTCCCATTAGATTATCAAATAATTTCTCAACAGAAACACATCAGGCCAGAAAAGAATGGACGGAAATTTACAAAGTGATGCAAAGCAAAGGACTGAATCCAAGAATTCTCTATCCAGCAAGGCTATCAATCAAAATTGAAGGGGAAATAAGAAGATTCACAGACAAAAAAGGGCTAAGGGAGTTTATCATCACCAAGCCAGCAATGCAAGAAATGCTAAAAGGACTGCTGTAAAAAGAGGAAATAAAAAGGTAAGAAAGAAAACAGGCACAAAAAATAGAAATGGCTACAAACAAGTACATTTCAATAATAACTTTAAAAGTAGATGGACTAAATGCTCCAATCAAAAGACATCAAGTGGCTGAATGGATAAAAAAAAAAAAACATGACCCATATATTTGCTGTCTACAAGAAACCCTCCTCAGAAGAACGGACTCACACAGGATGAAAGTGAAGGGATGGCAAAATATTTTTCAGGCAAGTGGAAATGAAAAAAATAAAAAGCTGGGGTAGCAATGATTATATAGGACGAAATAGACCTCAAATTGAAGGCCATAACAAGAGATAAGGAAGGCCACTTCATAATAATAAAGGGATCAATACTAGAGGATATAACCCTGATAAACATTTATCCACCCAATGCAGGATCACCCAAATACATAAAAAAGCTCCTAGAAGATATCAAAGGAGAGGTCGACAACAATAAAATCATAGTACGGGACCTTAATACAACACTGACATCGCTGGATAAATACTCTAGACCAATTATCAGCAAAGAAACAGCAATCATAAATGACTCGCTAGATCAGATGGATTTAATTGACATCTTCAGAACATTTCACACCAAAGCCGTGGAATATATGTTCTTTCTTAAGTGCTCATGGGACATTTTCAAAAATAGACCACATATTGGGTCACAAACAAGGTCTCCCCACAATTCAAGAAGATTGAAATTATACCAAGCATCTTCTCAGATCACGATGGCATAATATTAGAAATAATCTACAATAAAAGCCATACAAAATACTCTAACGCTAGAAGCTGAATAGCATGTTATTAAATATTGATTGGTTTACCAATGAGATCAAAGAAGAAATTAAAAACATCCTGGAAACTAACAACCATGAAAGAACAACAATCCAAAACCTATGGGACACAATGAAAGCTTTCCTGTGAGGGAAGTGCATAACTCTACAGGCCTATCTCAAAAAACAAGAAAAAATGGTAGTAAATCATCTAACTCTACATCTCAAGGAACTAGAAAGAGAGCAACAAGAAAACCCCAGAGTGAGCAGAAGGAAGGAGATAATAAAGATAAGAGCAGGAATAAATGACATAGAGACCAAAAAAACAAAACAGAAAATCAATGAAACCAAGAGCTGGTTCTTTGAAAGGATAAACAAGATTGATGAACCTCTAGCCAGGCTAACCCATCCTCTAAACAATAAAGTATTTTTTTAAAAATGTGTTCCTAGAAATATACCTTTTAAATATAGTAATTTGATTAACATACATACCTAAATTTTTCAGTCTCCCAATAAGTTCATGATGGTTGATCTTTTAGCTAAATCAACATGGCATATGTAAACATAACTCAGGTCACTGTAATTGCTCCACATAAAACCCTTTGGATGTCTGGAATTATTTTTGTAAACAAATCTGAAGTCACATATTCCACCAAGATGTCTGACACTGATGGGCAGCGACACAAACTAAACAGCCACTGGACACAGTTCCCACCTGAAGGAATCACTTGAGCTTTCTGGGTCCAAAATGTTTTCCACAGATTTATACACCACGGCCTCCTTCCCGACATTTGAGATTCAACAAACATCCCTTGCTCCCCTTAATTTTATGAATAGAAACACTATCTCCTACCAATATAACTTCTAAAAATAATTTCCCCCTATATTTTTCCTCTTATCTTTTTTTATGCATGATTGTACTTATTTACATTTCCTTGCATGTTTGTTATTTTTACCATAGAAAAGAAGTGCCCAATAAGTAGGGATATTTTTCTTATTCAAAATCATTGTGTAGGCTACAAAACACCACTTGAAAGAAGACACTTAGGAATGATATCTACACAAACTACATTTCTTCTGCTTGGAAACTAGAGAAACAACATCAACCATTCTTCATAAATCAAATAAATGGACTTCTGAACTCAAGAAAAATCATGAGACACATCCAACTCTTGGCTGTTGACAAACCCTAAAAGACAAAGGTAAAGTAAAGGGGTCAATATGTACTGACCCCCTTCAATGTATCATAAAACAGGCTCTCCAAATAAAGGCCAGGCACATAAGTGAGTTATGTACTAAAAGTCATTGAAGATCAACAACTTAATATATGGCATAACGAGTACACACACAAATTAACTTAAATATAAGATCAAAAGTGTAGCCAAAGCACAAGCGTGGTTATTGACAGAGAAATCTGCATATGTTACCTTGTCCCAGGGAAGAGTGGTTCTTAATAAATCCAAAAGAACGTGGCTTAAAATAATGGTATGATATGTTGGAAATATCTGAAAATATAACAGAACCAAAGAAAATATGTACCCCAAACGATGCCCGGATGCTGTGAATTTCAGGGTAATATTAAGGAATACTTGTACAACGATCTCCGACAACTTTGAAGGATATGGGACACACATTGGGTAGATTTAAGATCAAAGAGAAATAAGACTATTTCCTTCACTAGTACATTAAAGACTCAATGAAAGGAACTCTTATCCACTACTTTAAAATAAATCAGGATATATACATTTTACAAAAATCAGTCTTGTGGCACGATTCAAAAATAACCAGAGAAAAGTTAGTTAGGGAAGTTAAGGTCATTTAGTTATGGCACACCCAATGTCCTAATTCACATCAGTTCCTGTCATGAAGAAATAAATACCTAGTCCACTTGCTGTGTTTCTGTGATGGTTGACCATCCAATTGTGAGCCTGGAGGTCACTGTCCTATTCCTGGTCAAAAAACAAGCCCAAGTCCCTTGCTCAATCCCCAGTGGGGGACAGGGAGATGGAAGCAGATCAGTGATTCTCTCTCATCATTCATGTTTCTGTCTCCCTCTCCCTTGCTCTATGAAATCAATACAAATACTTTTTTAAAAAATTGTTCCAACTGGAGGGAAAAGGGACCACACATACCATATTTTCAAGACCTTTTTTTAATGCTATGGATATGTTTGCATCAATTATATTAGCTTCTTACCAACAGTGACCTGATTTCTGCTGACATTATATGTCTGGGGTGGGCAGGCTGTTCTAAATTAGAAAGTGCTTTGAAGGCTTAAAGCAGGATTCCATTTGTATTCATATACTAAAATAACTAAGCTTAATGTACTATTTTGATACACAAAACGGACATTTCAAAATCCTTCCAACCCCACAGTCCAGCACGTTTGAAAAAAAAAAATAGTGATGACTAAATAATCATGGCTCATATGGCATTATAAAACTTTAAAGACAAGAAGAAGGAAACCTGGAAATACTATTACTTGAACCACAGTGCTAGAATTTTATTTACAGACTTACTTTTTATTTTTTTAAATATGTTTTATTGATTTATTTTACAGAGAGGATGAGAGAGGGTTATCAAGTTCGAAACATTGATCAGCTGCCTCCTACACACCTGGGGATGTCCCTGCAACCAAGGTACAAGTCCTTGACCAGAATTGAACCAGGGACCTTTCAGGCTGCAGGCTGATGCTCTACCCACTGAGCCAAACCAGTTAGGGCAAAAGACTTACTTTTTCATTCATTTCTTTGGCAGCATCTGTCGCATCTTCAGAATTCTCAAAGGTAATAAAAGCAAAGCCTCTGGACTTGTTTCTTGCTACCTCCTTTATCAAACCTCCTGGAATTTAGAATTTTAAATGCCACATGCCACTTAAAATTTAACCTCTTAGAGATATTTCAATTTCTCTAAGTTTTTGAGAAATTCTCTCAGAGACTCTTAATCCTATATAATAAAAGGCTAATATGCAAATTGACAGAACAGTGGAATGACCAGTCACTATGACACACACTGACCAAAAGAGGGCAGACACTCAATGCAGGAGCTTCCCCCTGGTAGTCAGTGAGCTCCCATAGAGGGAGCACACCTCAGTGAAAAACCAAGCTCACAACTGGCGAGTACAGCAGTGGTGGCTGGATCCTCTCCAGTCTCCATGGGAGTGCTAATGATATTGGAATGATGCCTTAGGCGCACTTCCACTGTCAGACATCTCCCAGGGGCTCCCGAAATGCCAGAGGGCTTTGGCCAGGCTGAGGGACCGCCCACTGAGTTGCATTCACTAGGTCTTTAGATTAATATAATGGACACAGTATAGTACCAATCTTCTGAAACTTGGTAAAAAAAAAAAAAAAAAGAGAGACAAAGCATTTTGCATCCTCATTACCTTCCTAAAAATCTGTAGGGAATAAACGCCACAGTTAATCTGTCTTATGGCATTCCATGAACCAACCCCATAATAAACTCACAATGTCTTACTTTTCCTCCTTATTACCTGGGACTGTAACATGATTGAAAGGAGGTAGATTAATTCCTGGGCAAGTGGAACAGAGAAACTGAGACAAGAAAATCAAGCCTGGTCAGTTTGTACAGCCTGTAGGAAGTCCTTAATCCTCCCTAACCAAGGACACTTGAGAACAAGTGCTTAATACAGGGGTGGGCAAACTTTTTGACTCGAGGGCCACAATGGGTTCTTAAACTGGACCAGAGGGCTGGAACAAAAGCATGGATGGAGTGTTTGTGTGAACTAATCCATGTTAACACTGCTGCTGGTGAAGGAGCGGAGGGGAGAGCAAGAGAACCCTCCGCTCTTTCGCCTCCGTGGGCTGGGTACAACAGCTGAACGGGCCGTATCCGGCCCGCGGGCCATAGTTTGCAATGGCTGGGTTAATGTCTCTCTTCTCACATGAGAGACTATTCAGCAAAATCACCCTGGAACTTCCAAGGCGTGAGTGAGAGAGGAGGATGGACAGAGGGGCAGTTTTGTCTTGCCCACAAAACAAACCAGCCTGCTGTCTTGGGGAAGGGATGAAAGGGGACTTTATCTCACTCACTAAGCAAAGAATCAACAGCCTTGGGACTTGCCAAGATAAAAATTGTCAGACATTCTCATCAACTCTGAGACAGCTATGGCCAGTAAAAGGAGTCCTTGAAATGCAGTCTGTCCCCTCCCTGCCAGCCCCTCATGAAGGGCAAAGCCTGGGACTTTCACCCACTCTCCTTCCCCGCCTCCAGAAGACACACCTAGGAAGAAACTAAAGGGCGATTTCTGGAAACAAGCCTCCACACACTCCCCCAGGAGTCCTCTACATGCTCATCCATGTTTACAGGGGAACTTCCTGGGCCTTTGGACAGGAAGCAGCCTAACAGGGAATGAGTGTCCATTACCCATCTCGCCAGCCGCAGGCCACAGCACAGCTCTGCATTCTCCTCTTCAGGCTTGACTTCCTATATTGTCCCCAACATTCTGAGGCCCTCACCTTTTGTCCACATGCAGTGGGAAGCCATGGCTCAAAGCTACTCAGAGAGGTGTGGCCCTCTAGTGGCTGGCATGGCCTGGCTCCAGAAGCAGGGAGGCTGAGAATCCTGGATGTTATCATTATGCCAGAGTGGCTGCACAGGCAGCAGGGTGGAGAGTCCCCTGCTAAATGCAGGAGCGAAAGAGGACCTCTGGGGAAGGTTGCAAGGCGTGGAGACCAGCATTTGTTGTCTTTTTCTCTCAGGGCATCTGTCTGCTTCGCTTGTGTGCATATCATCTCTTAGCACCAATCCATTCTCTGTCTTGCATGCATCATCTCTTTACACATTATCTGTCCTGGGTGCCAACCACCAGGCATCACCCACCTGCCATCCTCTGTCATGCCTTGTCTACGTCTCCCTCGTCAGTTGTTAAGATTAATAATCCTGGGCCACTTTGTGGGTGCTGTGAGTTTCCCTTTTCACCCAGGCATCCCAGTCCTCCATTTTATACCTTCTACTTCTCCCCTCCCAGGGGCTGTAGAAAGGGTTAAAGAGAATAAAACAGGGCAGAGAAAACCTTATTTTGCTTAGCAGATATCTTGTACCAAGCTTGCAGCCCTGAGCACAGCATAGCCCAGATAACCAGAAGACACCTGGCATGGGAGGAACCAAGGAAAGACCAGACCCTCATGTCAGCAGAGCGGCTTACAGCTAGCAAAATAAATAAAAATTCTCTCTCTGCTCTCATGACTGATAACTTTCTCTGTCTCATCCCACCAGCACCCAGGTGTAGGGAATAAAATCTCTTTTGATACACCTTGTACCCCCAGACGTCCCACCTCACACAGGAAGAGCACTCATGGACAAGATGAGGGTGTGCCTTTCACCAGAGGATCCCCTACCAACTGCCATATCCTGGCAGAATCCCTGTCTGTAACAGAGGGCATCCCCTTCCCAATACCTGCGAAGCTTAAGCACAGGCAGAGGGCCCACAGGAGGAATATCACAGCCACCTGCATGTGGTGGTGAGAGGAGGCCAAAGGCCCAAGCCTCCAAGACATCCCAGGGCATGGTGTTTTCCCAGTCTCAGGGGGGCTATTGCTCTGAAGCTCTAGGCAGGGTGGTGTTGCTAGATGGTCAATGTCAGTTCCTGTTGCTACATATTTTGACCCTCAGTCTGGGGCAGGGAAGGGCCTGGCAAGGTGAATATGAAAGATGAACATCATGCCTGAGGGAGGGATGAGCAAGGAGCAGAGGAACAGGAGACAGGTAGGGGAAAGCTGGGGGCCTCTGTGTTATTGCAGAAGCAGTGAGCAGATCTCCCTTTATTAAAGTCAACACCACCACTCTGAAAACTAAAACTGTGGCTCTGTACCATAAGGACCTCCTCAGGCAGGAAGTTGGGTCACTAGCCTCTTTAAAGGGCCCTACCAACTCTACACCTGTGTTGTGGCCCTGCAGCCTCTCAATCTCTTTTCCCCTTAGACATTGGTGCATTGGGATTTTCAGTCACTTTTAGGCACCTGGAGAATTTTTTCAATGTTGGTTTTATTATATTTAAGTGGCATTTGTGTCTTGTTGCTAATCCACATTAGAGGATCTTTTCCATTGTTGACCTTTTTCAACAAAAACCATGGAAGGGAAGGTGTGAGGGAGAGGTAAAGGGAGAGGGAGAGGAAGAGGGAGAGGTAAAGGGAGAGGGAGAGGGAAAGGGAGAGGGAGAGGGAGAGGGAGAGGGAGAGGGAGAGGGAGAGGGAGAGGGAGAGGGAGAGGGAGAGGGAGAGGGAGAGGGAGAGGGAGAGGGAGAGGGAGAGGGAGAGGGAGAGGGAGAGGGAGAGGGAGAGGGAGAGGGAGAGGGAGAGGGAGAGGGAGAGAAGGAAACATCCATTGTTTAGCTACAAGCCAGGAACATGCCCTTGACCTGGAATGAAATCCGGGATCCTCCAGTGCCAAGGCTGGTGCTCCACCAACTTAGGCACAGCAGCCAAGGGGGTAATTTAACATTTTTAATCAGATGGAGCATTCGACAGCATGAACCATAGAAATAACATGAAGGTCAGAATTACAGCCCATTTCCAGAGAATGTGCATTCATATTCATTCATAATCAATTATTTAAGTTAAAACATTATTCTTCAGCTGTATTTTAAATGAACGTAAGCTCCATTGTCTACCTCAGCCTCATTGACACCTTTTTAGCTTAGGCAGATAAAAGCATAGGTTTTCAAAATAGTTAAGACTTTATTAGTGTCCTGTCATACTGACATAAAATTATTCATAAAGAGGTTCAAGTATTGTTATTTGGTCACTGACTTTACAGGAGGCTCACTTGGAGCACCACCAGCACGAAGGCCCCCTCTGACTTATGGTAGTTCAGTCTCTCTGATGATTATTACAGCCACACAGGAGATGGGTATGATGGGGGCACAGCAATTACTGCAACAGCCGATGCGACACCCCGGTAAGAGGTCCTGAGTGTGGTGCTGGCGGCGATCACAGGATACACCATGTACACAAGAGAGAGTGAATCATGCAGTAGAGTAGATCACCTGACTGGGCACTGGGGGATTCAGGGGGGAAGCTCCTGTGACAGAAGAATTAGACTCTGAACTTAAAAATGATAAGGTACAGACAACATTTTATTGTAAAGAATTTGGCTTCTGTTATTTAAGAATGACTAAAAGCAAATGGTAGGTTGGGGGAAGCATCAAGAATTGTAGGTACCATTATGAAGTTTCAGGATTGGAGGCGAGGTTTGAATTATTCAAGGTTGTTTCATAAGTGCTGATTTAAATTACAATATACTTAAATGTTTAAATTTTACATATTTTATTGTTAAAATATTCAGAATATAAGCACAACCAACAGGCCAACAGAGGCAAGACACTGGGAGTGGGTGATGAGAACAAGTAACTAGGGATAGGGGAGGCCGGGGGGAGGTCAGTAGAAAAAAAGAAAGAGACATATGTATTACTATTTGTAAAACCTTAAACACTAACATTACAAAAAATTTTCAGAAGAAAGTGTTCTGCAACATGGGATTTCTTGTCAGATTTTACTACAAACACATAAAAGCAATCTCATTGGATGGTGAGTTATATTCATGGCCCTAAATTTCCCAGGGTGTCTATGACCACAAGTGCAAAAAGTCTTTGAAGTGAACTGCATACAAAATGAAGCAGTGTGTTATTTCGTCATGGCATGCTGCACTGTTTTCCAGTTAGGGAGGGTAAACGAATGAGGTATTCTCCTTGGAAACATAAATGGATACAAGGATTGAAGAACCTCTGACAAGGCTGCAAAACAAGGATTTCCCCAGCTCTGTGGCCCACACTTTGCACCCTAAGATACTGATAAGGAGCAGGCCTCTCGCACTGGCCCCAGGAGGAACAGGAGACCTTAGGGAAATAGGAGATGGTGGTGAGCAGCCATAGAGCAATGCGGTGTGGCAGCACAGCAGCCTAGGCCTCAGCATGAGGAAGATTCGCAGACACCTGTGGAAATGAGTATAGGAAGAACATGTCATGCCAGCCCCTGTTGAGGGGCAGGTGTCAAGGCCTGAAGGTGCTGTGAGCAGCCTAGAGGGAGAGTTCAGAGGAGTGGCTCAAGGAATCTGCTTTGACTCTGAGTGACAGTGGACATGCACACTCCCTCCTCCTGCCTAAGCCCCCCTGCCTGAGCTGGAATTGCACTGCCCTTGTTGGACTGGTAGTTCCTGCCTCAGGCACATACCCTAGGGACCTGGTGTTACAG
This sequence comes from Myotis daubentonii, assembly GCF_963259705.1. Lineage (NCBI taxonomy): Eukaryota > Metazoa > Chordata > Mammalia > Chiroptera > Vespertilionidae > Myotis > Myotis daubentonii. The sequence goes on from NC_081862.1 coordinate 15,021,305, forward strand.
GCTGTTTCCCTCCCAGCATCCAGGTGTCCCCGTGAGAGAGAAGTAATGGCCCAGGAACCTGGCAGCACACCAAGGGAGAGCCCAGGCAGCCCCTCCTCACCCGTCCTGTCTGCTCACTGGGCCCATCATCCTCTCATAGTACTTCAGGGGATTGAACCACAGGTCTTTGTTGATGATCTGGTAGGGCAAACAGACCTGGGTCAGGGGAGTACTCGGACCCAAATAGAAACCCAAGCAGCAGGCAGACACAAGAAGCTGTATGTTGGCATGGCCAGTGACATCCCACCTCAGCAATCCTGCCTGATCCTGCCACACTGTGGTCAGAGAACCAGTAGAAGAAGCTGGCGCTGCTGTCCTGGAGCCTGTGGCTGGAGGCTTCTGGTTCACAATGCTGGGACCACTGAATGGGAGTGGCACGGGACACCCTGTATCCTGCAGGAGATGGGTATGTGAAGCTGCGCAAATCGCCTTCCAACCCTGCCCACCACCAGCTGCAGCCCTTGCAGGGAGCTTCCTCCTACCTGTGAGGGTGATGAGATACTCCTTCACAATCACATGGTTGCAGAAGTAGGGGTTGCTGCAGTAGCACAGGCTAATGGTGCAGCAATCCCAGGGATGCCTGACTTCCCTCACCTGAAGAAGGCAAGTGGATCCACGGATTGAAGTCGCAGCCCAGGGCTCCTGCCTGTAGCTGTTTTCAGGGACAGGCCATTTCCCCACCTGCCTTCCACCACTCCTTGGAAGAGGAGGCCTGACCTTCAAATCAATCATGTGCCCGTGCATGATGTCATCTTTGACGCTGGACATCGCCAACAACTCTGGGTGGTTGACAAACTGCTTTGGGTCAAAGAGCCTGCACCCTGGGAGCTGGGCATGGACCAGCTAGAAAGAGCAGCCTGGCCTGGACTCTGCTTCCCTTAAGGCCACTCCTTCTCCATAAAAGGCAGAAAGGGGCACAGCACCACTCTGTTTCCTGACAGACCCTGATGCCCACCAGATTGTTTTGTGCTGAGGGCTTGACAGGTTACACATCACACATTCCTGCTTCTGACTAAGGAATTGGACATACAGATGGCCTGTAGGGCAGCATTAGTTAGTCCCAGAAGAGCCCGTGCAACACAGCCCTGTCTGCGGGCATCAGCCCCTGGTGTATGCGTGCCTCTGCCTCGGAACTCTTCCCTTGGACTCCCAGGTACCGCTTCTATGGTGCCTGTATAAGACAGAGGGTGTCTCCAGGATCCTGGGCCAGACTGATCGCACTGCCCCGAGCTTGTCCTCAATGTTCTTTTCTATGGGAATCATCCCGGCTTACACCGGTCTCCTGCACTGTCCCATGCTCCTTGTGTTCCTCCTCCTCTACCCTCAAGGATACAGCTGTGAGCCAGAACCCAGGGATGCGCCGGAACTTGAGGCTTCTCCATTCGAAATAGGGCTTGAGCCTCTGCCCAGTCGTGCACCTGAGCCGAGACAAGGCCCTGCTGGCTTGCTAGGTCACGGGCTCCATCTCTAATTGGACGGCCTGGAGCACCTCCAGAGGGGACCAGGTGAACTTGGCACCAGGCCCTGACTGGGCCTGCTCCTGCTGCACTTGCTGATATTCTTCTGGAATTGCCTTGGCCTAGGACTGTGTCTCCACCTGTTCCACTGCCTTCATGTGGCCCTCCCCTCCCCCTGCAGGACAAACTGTTCCCCTGCAATTAATTGCTCCTCCATCCACCCCTCCTCCTGGTGGTCACTCCCTTGCGGGTCACCTGGGGCCTGTGCCTCCAGCCTCAGCTCTTCACTCACTACCTCCTCCTGCCTCCCCACCTGCAGATCTAGGAAAACCTCATCCCCTGCCCACATGGCCTGCCATGGCGTCTGTCCTGCAGAAGGCCCTCTGTCCACAGGACAAACTGAGCCTGTGCCTGCAACTCCTCCCTCAGGCCCTCCTTGTCTTCCCCTTGCTCCTCACTGTGGGTTCCCTGCTGCACCTCACTCTCCTCTCCCTGCATACACTGCTCTGCAACCACCCAGTCCTCCCCTTCCTGCACTCAAGATAAAGCCAAGCCTGCTGGCCTGTGTCCAACCTCAGCTCCAGAGTGTCAGCCTCCCCAACATGCATGAAGTCTCCCGCTCCAGCCCCAAAGCTGTCCTCTGAACCTCCTGTGCCCTTATGTCCTGGGTATCACCACTTTCCTGCATCGAGGTGAAGCTAAAAGCCTCCTGGGCCATCCCTCTCGCCGTGTCTTCCTGGCACAAAGGCCCTGGGGTGCACTTTGAATCCTCAGGGGCCCTGCAGTTGAAGACTCCCTAGTGGAGCTGAGAGGAAGCGTGCTGCCCCCAAGGAGCTTCTCTGTCTCCCAAATTGCTGCTTTAGAAGACCAGGCAGAGACAAACAGGGAACAATACAATCTGAATAGCAATTGGAGAAAAGTTAGAAACTGGGAGGAGAGCCTAAGGGAGCATTGCTACATCATGAATGAAATTAATTTCTGTATAATAGGTGTGTCAGAAGAACAAGAAGCAGAACAAGGATTAGGAATCCTATTAGAAGAATCAATGACAGAAAACTTCCCTGAAATGGGGAAGCAAAAACTCACATAAGCACAGAGAGTCTCAAACAAGATGAGTACACATTTTTGTTACAATGGTAACAGCACAAACAGAATCTTAAGGCTGCAAGACACAGTCAGAGAGTTACCTGCAAAGTACCTCCCATTAGATTATCAAATGATTTCTCAACAGAAACACATCAGGCTAGGAGTGAATGGGAGAAGTATAAAAATTGGTGCAAAGGAAGGAACTGAATACAAGATTACTCTATCCAGCCAGGCTAACATTTAAATTTGAAGGGGATTTCAGGAGCTTCACAGACAAAGCAAACAAACAAAGAAAAAGGCTAAGGGAGTTTATGACTAAGAAGAAATGCTAAAGGGTCTGTCATAAAAAGAAGAAATAGAAGGGTAAGAAAGACCATAAGGAGAAAGAACAAAAATGGCTAAAACAAGTACCTATCAATAATTATCTTAAACATAAATGGACTAAATGCTCCATTCAAAAGACATAGAGTGGCTGAAATGAGAAGGAAACATGACCCATATATATACTGTCTAAAGAAACCCACCTCAGTACACGGGACTCATGCAGACTGAAAGTGGACAGATGGAAATATGGTTTTTAGGAACAGGGAAATGAAAAGAAAGCTGGGGAAACAAAACTTAGACCTGACAAAATAAACCGCAATGTGGAGGCCATCAAAAGAGAAAAGGAAGGCCACATCATATAACTAAAGGGATCAAGATTACAAGACAGTGTAACTCTGGTAAACATGTATTCATCCATTGCAGAAGCACCAAATACATAAAAAAACCAAAAAACTGGAATATATCAAGGGAGAGATCAACATTAATAAAATCATAGTAGGGGGTTTAATACCTCATTGACACCACTGGATAAATCCTCTATGCAAAAAAACAAATCAGGAAAGAAACAACAATCCTAAGCAACTCACTAGATCAGACAGACTTAATCGACATCTTCAGAACATTTCACCCCAAAGCTACAGAATATATATTCTACTTAAGTGTACATAGGACATTTTCAAAGATAGACCAGTTGAGACACAAGCAAGCTCTCTTCAAATTCAACGAGACGGAAGTCATATCAAGTACCTTCTCAGATCACAATGCCACGCTCCTATATAATAAAGAGGTAATATGCAAATTAATTGTCACATCATCACAAGATGGCTGCCTATGACCAGACTGGCAGGGTGTTAGCGAGGGACAACCAAACGACTGAACACGCAGGCTGCATGGGGAGACAAGACTGACACGGGGTTAGTGAGCAATGTCCAAACGCCTGGACAGCAGGCTACGTGAGAAGAGCAGGCCAACTGGGGCTTAGTGAGGGACAAAGAAACAACTGAACAGCAAGTTGTGTGGGAAAATAGGCTGGCGGGAGGGGGGGTTTGGGAATCCAGGCAGAGAAGGGGGACAGTATGGGCCAACCAGCCCAGCAGGGGAGCAGTTGGGGGCGGCCAGGTCAGCGGGGGATGTGGCAGTAAGAGGCGACCAGTCCAGCAGCGGGACAGTTAGAAGTGACCAGTGTGGAAAGGCGGGGTGCAGTTGGGGCAACCAGGCTGGCAGGGGGTATTGGGGGCAATTAGGCCAGCAGGTGCAGTGAAGGGAGATTAGGTTAGTGGAGGGGCAGTGGGTGGTGACCAAGACAGCAGGAGGGGCAGTTAGGAGTGATTAATCTGGCACGCAGGGGCAGTGAGTGTCCAACAGGCTGACAGGGTTTGGGGGGCAGTTAGGGGTGACCAGGTAGGCAGGCTGGTGAGCAATTAGGAGCCAGTGGTGCTGGATTGGAGAGGATGTAGGCTGGTCTGAGGGAACCCCTGCCCACCACCGCCCCCCACACAGGCACACATATATAAACATTCACATTCTCAGGACAGGCCCCATGGCTTCTGTTGAGCAGTGCCTCCATCTTGAAAAGGCCAGCTGTCTTCTGTCTGACCACGGCATGTCTATGTGAGTGAATGCCCAAGCCAAGGGAGTTGAGAGCCTCAGGGTCAGGAGCTCATGTCAGGCCCCTGCAGTCCTGTAGTGTACAAGTTCCCTATTTTCTGGCCAAATTACAAGACTTCTCATCAGAAGTTTGTCATTCTTCCCTCCTCCTCCCAAAAAACACCCTGAAAGAATGGAACAACATCCAAAGGCCTTCTAAGGCCTGGTGACTCCTCTTCTGTAGCCCTGCCTCTTTCCAGGCAGGCTGAAATGCAGGAGATGCTGCTTCCACAGCCTCTTGTGATCTCTTTGCCCAATACTATTATAGTCCCCTGCTACCAACAACACAAAGATAGCAACAGCTTTCCAGCTTCTGCATGGTTCTTTAATGTCTTTGGTGTTCCCACTAAGATTGTTGTTTCAATACGTCCTTGAAGCTCTCATTAGCATCATTGAGAAAACTTATCACCATTGTCTTGAACTCTGTATGCAGTAGTTGGCTTGCTCGCATTTCATTCCTTTGTCTCTGCATCTTGGGTGCTTCCCTGGTTTTTTTCTATGTACTAGGTAGATTTTCTGTGTCTCCTGACTAGGTAGAGTGTCCTTGTGTCATTGCTGTTCTATAGGGCTTAGTGGCTCAGCCTGCCCAGATACCTGAGCTAGCACCTCCAGGTGTGCCTGTGTGGGCTGTGTGTTCAGTGTTGTTGTAGGTGAGCCTTGATTGCTATTGGCATCCCTGGGTGGAACTGACCTGCAAGCCAATTTGCTGTGAGGACCAGCTGAACCACAGTGGGAGAGGTGCTGTGCATGAGACCCTCCTATAGAGCAGGGCTTGCTTCAATGGGGCTTTCGTGCTCACTGAGTCTGCCCCTGGAGTGTGTCGCTTGTGGGTGTGTAGAGCTGTAACCTGGTAGGTTTGGAAGCTGTGCAGCAGGTGCACTGTCCCTGGGGCCTCCCAGGAGGGGCAAAGTCAACCACTGCCTAGGGAAACCCTGCAGGAGCTAGGGGGCTGTCTGGAGATGCCTGCTATTTGCATTGGGCTTGGAAATGCCCAGGAGAGACCCAGCATGAAGCATTGCAGATTGCGGCTAGTGCTGGATCTTGGGTTGTTTTTAACATTTTTTTCTGATGCCAGCTACTGCTTGTTTTATAGGTGTTAGAGAGGTCTGAAGCCTGAGCCAGGCCAGGCCATGCATACGGAAAACCTGCTACAGACAGCTTGGTTGGAGCTGCCAATTAGATGGGGTGGGGTCTCAGGAAACCACTAAGGTGGAGGAAAAGGTGTGGGCCATATATGTTGATTATTAAAAGTTACTCAAATGCCCTCTAGAAATAAGCAAATTTTTACATGTCTCCCCTATGATGAGAGATTACATGCATTGCCCTCTCTTCATTTTTGCATTGTCAGGTTTTATTTATTTTAAAGTGTGCACAGGTGGTCTCCAAGTGTGCACTAGCTTGGAAATAAAGTATTGAATCATTCGTTCAGAGTGATTGGTTATTTTACTTATAGTCTGTATTATTTTTATTATTTCTCCGGTTAAAATGCTAGAAGTAAAACTTCTCCGTTTGAATTGCATGTCTTTGCTTACAGTTTTAAATGATTTCATCTTTTCTATTTTGAAATAGAATCCTTACATAATCTATAATATGTTTACATCACTCAGCTATTTTTACTTAAATGGGTCCATGAATATAACATTTTAAACTGTATTATTTTCATTATCGTAAGTGCTTAAATTCCCTGATGTCCCAAAGTCAAGTTGGCTGTGTAACCCTAACTGAGGGGATAGTAACTGATCCACATAAACAACTTTAGTAAGAAAATTTGGTATTACTTTTGTAAACAAATCCCAATAAGTTTTCTGCCACACAGGGGCTCTGATACAAAGTGACAACCATAAGAGCCATTCACATATTCTGGGTCTAAAATATTTCCTCGAGATCTATGCACCTCTGCCACATTCCCAACATTCAACCTGAAGCTAATACCCCTTGGTTCCCTTGATTTTTTATGAATAAAAGAGTTTTCTAGTGCCCCCACTGATTCCACCTAAATTACTACCCATATTTTCCTTCTCAACATTCTTGTGCATAATGGTACTTACTTCCTTTTCCTTGAATATCTGTTCTCTTTACCACAAAACTCATTGCTCAATAAAATAGGGGGTTTGTCTTATTCAGAACCATCAGCACTCAGAAGGCAAGCCTGTGAATATCTCTTGAAAAAGGAAATTGAGGAATAATGTCTACACAAACTACATTTTGTTGTGCTTAGAAAGTAGCAATAAGGGAATGATCATAAATTATTCTTCATAAGTCAAATAAATGGGTCTTTGAACTCAACAGAAATTATGAGAAAATCTAATGATTAGCTACTACAAAACCCTACATGTGAAGGCAGAGTATAAAGGTCAATATGTAACAAGCGCCTTCAACGTACCAGAAACCAAAAGGACATTGAGCAAATTAAAAGGACAATGAGGAATCACCTCACTCCTGTCAGAATGGGTACCATCGACAAATGACAAGTGCTGGCAAGGTTGTGGAGGAAAGGGAACCCTAGCACACTGATGATGGGAAAGCAGACTGGTGCAGCCATAATGAAAAACAAAATGGCATGTCCATAAAAAAATTGAAAACGGAACTCCCATATGACCCTGCCATCTCACTTCTAGGAATATATTTTAGGAAACCCAAAACACACATCAGAAAGAATATATGTTCCCCTGTATTCATAGCAGCGCAATTTACAATTGCTAAGATTTGGAAAGCACATAAGTGCCCTATCAGCAGGTGAATGGATAAGACAAACAAACTGCTGTACATTTACACAATGGAATACTACTCAGCAGAAAAAAGGAAGAACTCTTTCATTTGCTAAGCATGGGTGGACCTATAGAGCATTATGCTAAGGGAATAAGCCAGCCAGAGCTAGACAAGTATCACATGATCTCAGTCTTATTTGGAATCTCATGAACAAACTAAATTGATTTAAAAATGGAGGCAGAGACATGGAAGCATGGACAGACTGTGGAAACTCACAAGGAAGGCAGGGGAGGGTGAGTGGGTGATGGCTGCGAGATAACCAACCAAGGACCTTGTGTGAATGTATTCACAACCCACAGGAGCAGACAATGGGGGCGGTCAGGGCCTGGGGAAGGGAGCTGGAGTGGCCTGGAAGTGTCGCTGGGGGGAAGGAAACAGACATATGTAATACTTTCAACAATAAATATTTTTAAAAAATAACTGCCATGAAAAAAATGGAAAAAAGGGACATCTTATATGTTTTCAGTGGACAGGGGCTGGGTATACTTCAGGAGGACAGGGGCTTGATGATAGCTCCCGTTCCATAGGTTCTCAATACCATTGACTTGAATAGTCACTTACATTGCAATTTTCTCTGACACCTACCCTTGTCAGCACAGAAGACAGGTGACGATTTCAAGTTGCCATCACTGCTAAACCAGAAGCCATGGAAGTGGACCCAGAAGTTAGCAACCCTGATCATCATGGTTCACTGGCCTCGGATAGCTGACATGAGCTAACCTCTAGGCCAAGCTCCATGGGATTCTCCTTACCAGAGACCTGTGGGGAGTCGAGGGTTCCAGGCTCTGTCAGAGGTCTTCTCTGGGCATCGAAGGTGGCTTCCATCCCCTCTAAGTCCCAAGGCGTTCCTACCAAGGTGGGGAAAACATTAAGGAGAGCTTGCTGTCAACACCTCTCAAAAATGGACTGGTGTCTGTCCGAAGGTGTATCAGTGCTTTCAAAGAAGAAAGGCTTTACAATGGGCCACACATCTTTGCCCAAAATAAGCCTTTCTGGAGGAAGTTAAAGGATCAGGAAGTGGATCAGAGGGCCCCGGGCCCTGGTCATGAGCTGGGGAGGGAGGACAGGAGTAGGAGCAGATCATGGTGCTCGGTATTCACTATCTAAGGCCACAAGGGGTCAGCAAGGGCCTGTAGTTGGGAAAGGTACTTTCCTTGTTATCCTTTGCTGTTTAGAGTCTCATTAGCTGCGTGATGAGCCATTCCTAAGTGGGACACAAAGAAGGCTTACTGATTATGTCAAAGTTTATTTTGTCAGGATAATTCCTTTTCTGGAAGTGCCAGTAAGATTCTCCCATCAGAGCGGGATCAAGAAGGGGTTGAGGGAGAATTACCAATCTCCAGCTCTGCCTGTGGTCCCTGAGAAGGGCAGGAATTGGATTGGGCTAACCCCAGCCATCCTGCGATGTTCTTGTTACCTTTGTCGCACACAGCAATGGGGGGATGTCCTAGGATTCCTCTGCCTTCAGCACTGTAACTCCTACAATAGGAAAGTAAGGACACCCCAAGGCAGGCTTGATTCCCTCAGGTCTGTCATTGGGCCCAGTCTGTCCTGAGTCAGAAACACACGGTTGGGGCACAGGCAGGTTTACAGCTGTGAGTATGGGAAACACAGAGTTTATGCCTGTATTATTATTTATTAATCATGGAATTCTTTTCCATATGAACAACTGTAAATCTATGGTTGCCCAACCCTAGATATATGCCCAGCCATTGTGAGGAATTGACTCTCACATGGTTATTGATTACAGAGTTAGGAAAGTCCCATGAGCTGCCCTATAAGCTAGAGAGACAGTAAAGCTGGTGTTGCCATTCAATTTCAGTACAAAGGCCTGAGAATGAGGGGTGAGGACGATGTGAATTCAAGTCTGAGGGCAGGAGAATGTGAGATGCGATGCCCCCTTCAATCCTTGAGACAAAGTGGATGTGAGTTCCTTCTTCCCTGGCCTTTTGTTCTGCTTAGACCCTCAAGTGGGTTGTTTGAGCTCAATCTCACGGGAAGGGCAATGTGTCTTCTATACTGAGTCAGCCAATGAAATGCCGGTCACATCCAGGAACACCCTCACAGACACATCCGGAAATAATGTGTAATCGGGGAACTCGGTAGCCCACTCAAGATATCCATAATATTAATCTTCAGAGAATGAGGACCTTGCTACAATATGGCACTTTTAGTGCTAAAACCGGGAAAATTCTGGAAAATTGGGAAGAGTTGGTCACAGTGCAGGTTTTCTGGTGCTTACGCCTGCTGACTGAGATGTCCAAACAGTTCTTGTCATTGTATATGCACAGCAGAAATACATATGTGCCAGGTAGAAATTGGATTGGCTCATCGAAATATCACAAACACCTTGAGGGGCCTTGACAAAAGGAGGACACACCCACCCGGTATCTCTTTCCTTGTGCGGAAAAGGAAGCCATTTTGGAAAAGCTAGGATCAGGGGTCCTCAAACTTCTTAAAAGGGGGGCAGTTCACTCTCCCTCAGACCGTTGGAGGGCCGGACTATAGTTTAAAAAAAAACAAACAAAAAACTATGAACAAATTCCTATGCACACAGCAGCAGCAAAACACATCCAGAGGGCCGGATAAATGTTTTCGGCGGGACACATGTGGCTCCCAGGCCATAGTTTGAGGACCTCTGGACCAGGTGATGGGGAGACATGCATTGTGAGAACTGCCTCCAGATTTGGAGTCCATTGCTCTAAGGGACAGGACATGCTCCGGAAAACAGAGTTGCAACTCCAGACCTTTACTGGTCAGCTTCCTTGGATATGGTGTCACAATGAGGTATCCCAAAAGACTGAGAGCACCTAACTCTCCTCAGTCCCTCGGCAACACAGTCACCGTTTCTCAGTTGCTCTTCTTTCAGCAGCAGGCCCAGAGAGGGACCGCCCACTGAGGAGGGCCATCCTGCCAAGAGAGCCTGGGCACACAGAACTGAGGAGGACAACAGTAGAAGAAAATCCATCTCTGGCGCTCTGCTCTGCAGTAGAGATGAAAGCACTTAAAGTGGAGATGCTCCTGAGAACGGTAAAATGGCCCTATGCATGCAGGCCCTCTTCTCCGCATGACTGCAGTTGAAGAGTTGGAAAGAGTTGCATATTCTGGGACTCTGACACACAGGGAAAGAGGAAACTGTCACTGTCCCAAAAGAATAAGCTAGAGAGATGGTTTGCGTGCCATGGTGAGAGAGGCACCTGCAATGTTGCTCCAGCCCATTGTGAATGAAAGCTGTGGAAGCATCTTCAGAGCAGGAAGGGAGCGGTGAGCAGAGGGCCAGTTTAGTTCCCACTGTCCCATGAGCTGGCACCACGGTGTAAAGAGTATCACTCCTTATATGTGAGCAACAGTAGTGGTCAGCCTCATCCTCCGACTGCAGCCCAGGCATGGTCAGCATGGCCGTGTTGTCAGACTTGGGGGCAGGGAAATGCTCAGGGATTCCTGAGGGCCCAACGCTGACCCCATAAATCAGGGGGGTAGGGTCCATGTCAAATACATAAACGGTACCAGAGACATAAATGTAACACCCAGTGCCATCACTGCTTCCAGCAAGCAGATGGTGACCTACTTTCCAGGTGTTCCAGACACTGAAGGCAGACAGGACACAGGACCCTGAAAAGACCAAGAACACAATCTGGCGAGCCAACCTGAGAGAATGGGAATAGTTTGACATGTTTCTTCTCACTCAGGACACACTGAGACCTGGCCCCTCGAGCCAACACTGGATGCCCCTGTCGTACCTCCTGTGGTCATCAACGTGGTTCTTGTCTGAGGAATTGAGGACTTCCCTCATGTGGTATTAGGAGGAAGGTGAGGTCAGTGACTGAGGTTGTCTAGGAAAACATCCAATCGCTAAGTTATCCAAGAACCAAGGGCAAATCTGGACCCTTTCATTCTTTCTTAGCCTTTTCCTTGACACTCTCAGTTGCAGTGAGTCCTCATGTCCCCCTTGTCCCAACCTGCATAGTGTCTGAGGCTCAGGGCCCTTTATTGCCACTTCAGGAAGTAGAAATATTGGGAAGTTGAAATGTTGGGACGCATCAGACATAGAGCATACCCCTTTGTGGCAGACACAGACTCAAGGGAATCTCCTGGTAAACACCAATGAGGACTTCATACAGGTCAGGGGTAAAGGACAGCAAGTTTTCTATCCAAATCAGGACAGCAGCGCACTCTGGAGGCCTCAGGTGATTCTACTGGAGCACCAGAAAAGGCAGCTGAGAGGGAGGTGGCAGACTCTTCTCTGTCTGCTTCTCTTACTCTTTCAAGTCCAATCCAGCTCAGTACCTGTCCCTCGATAACTCCTACATGCATCTGAGCTCTGTTACCTCTGTATCCCACTTCCTTCCTGTCACCTGCCACATGAGGTGGACCAAACCGAGCCCTTAGGACCATTTTGCTTGTTTCTAAGTAGTTTTGGCAGAGGGTTAGTGCTCCTGAGGTAGTTCTTCGCCTTGCTTGAGGAGACATTAGAAGTTGAGTAAAATCAATTGCAGGAGGAGAAACGGATGAAAAAAAATGGGATCAAAGGAAGACAGAGTGACTTCCCAGAGTTGAAGGTCACAATACCCATGATGAAGAGAAAGCTCAGTAGGATTGATTGCCACTGAGAGAAAAACAGGAAGTGGGATTCTGAGTTTGAGATTCTGGGAGTTGACTTGGCAAGGAGCCCTATCCCAGGTCTTCTCCTAGGAGTGTGCCAGGATGTCAGTTGGAACACACAATGTTTTTCGCCATGCCCCCTACATGATCCACTGAGAATCATTACCTCTGAGCCATGTGACTTCTGGAGGCAAAATCTGACTCATGCACAGAGAGATGGTTGGCGTGGTGTATTCTTCTGGATAGAGTTGGATTTGGAGAACAGACAAGTCAGAACTGAGTGGTCCTTTCCAGATTGACATGGCACTGTCCTCAGGTAATGACTGGAAGTTCTATGGATCAAGATGCTCCCACAAAGCTAGGGCACAAAGTTTGCATTGTAGTTCATACCACAGCACAGACATTCTGAAGAGCAAAGGGTGGTGACACCTTGGCTAAGGGAGGTCAGGCATCTGTGATTGTGTAGAGCGGTGTAAATTGGATATGTTTGGCAGTGACAATATTCTATGTGATACCATGGCTTCAGTGTCAGTGCCTAAACCTGTATGGGCTCCATTAAGTCAGTTTCCACAGTAATGACTTTGGTGTGAGATAACAGTGAAATGGTACTAATCCCTGACCTGTTCAGAAATCCATCAGCTGGACCTGTGGACCAAGTAGACTGAATCCTCATCTCCTGGGAAAAGTTTGGGAAGCCCTGGGCACATTCCAGTTATCCTCATCCTTCCTGCAGGAAGCAGACCTCTGACCTTCATGGAGTTCCACCTTGTCCTCGTTCATTGCGCCTTGTTCTGTCAGGACCACAGGGCGCAGAGCCAGTGCTGCAGGAGTAACCACTCTCATTTAACACCCTCCTCTACCCATGTGCCCACATGATAACATGTGACATATACATGCTAAGCATGAAGACTGCCAGAGTAGGCAAAAGGACTACTTGCAACAATAGTTAATAACCAAGAGAGCTAAACAAATACATTAAAACACACTAATATTTATTCCCAAACCCATACTTTCAGGTCAAAGATACACAATAATTTCCTTTCAGAATGCCAATTAGGAAGAAAGATTAAACATCTGGAAATAGTACATGATAAAGAGAGAGGCACCTGACACGGAGGTTCTGGGACATATGAAAGGTCATGCCCTGTGGTGCTGAGTCTCTGACTGAATCTTATGGGAGAACAGTGCTGGGTACATTGGCCATAGTAACACCTAAATCACTTCTAATCCCTTCCATCAAAAAATGACACTTCTTCCACATCGGATAAAAATTAAACAGGTGTCCAATGGTGTTACTTAAGGAATGCAGGGACCATGTCTACCATCAGAGACTCCAAATACCCAGGGAACAGTGTGCTTCTTACTCTAGCAAGGTCTCATTAGAGAGACCCTGATCACCCAACAGCTTGTCCTGGTTCTCCTTGTAATAGCCCCTCTTGTGAAATAGTGACTACCTTCTCAAAAGGAAAAGGTGGTCCACCTTTGAGGAGAAACACTAGAAGGGCCAATGGGGGCTCCCACAGTCCTATGCACATCGAAATAACATGCAACCTATGGGCCTTGCTGTTACAGTCAGGGGCCACAAACAATCTCAGATGCCAAGGTGGAGGGTCAGCAGAGCCATTACTCTCTGGTTCCTACTGGTGTCCGGCAAAGGGACATTGCTCCCCCCCCCACACACACACACATACACACAAACACAAACACACACACCCTACATGCAGGCTCACCCCTCTGACCAGCTTTACACAGAGTGGGCCTGGGACTCAGGATCTTCTCCGCGTCTTCATTAGCATGGACCCTTTCCCACTGTGCTGTGACATGACTCGAGAGGGTCCACGTGGGTCACTGTTGCAGCTTGGACGATTAAAGCATGATTGTAAACAAAGCAGTACTTGGAAAAATGTCACCAAGTGACTTAAATGGAGAAAATTATAGCCAAGATTTAACTTCCAAGTAGGGTGATCATCCATGTCATTTCTAAGAGCTGACATCTGCAGGGCTGAAAGTCAGAGAGGACTTACAGCCTTTGGATCATGAGGTCACACACCATGGCTTGTGGCACCTAGACCCAGCTTCCTTTAACAGTTCTGAACTTCTTGGCCTGATAGTTATGTGTACTTGTACTGCTTGATGCACTTTAACTGGGATTATCACTGAAAAAGTGTGGCAGCATCACGGAAATCTTCGGGGACCCCTGAGGAATGGGGCCGCCTCCCACAGATTCTGCAAGAACCAAGCAGCCATGGGGTGCTTCTAGAAGCATCCTTTTGGGACCTGAGCACAGAGGTGATTCTGAGAGGACACAGGACCTTTCACTCAAACCCCAGCCTCAAACCTTCCTTGGTTCTGGGAAGTATTGGGAGCATAGAAAGAGAGAAAATCAAATAGGAAGGAGTGGAGAAAGGAAGAGAAGGAAATAAAATGTTTCCTTTATTCTCATTCCCACTACATTTGTGGAGAAATGAATCCAGGTGGTCTGAACAGGTATGAGAGGCTAAGGGATTTAATGTGAGGATTTACCAGAGGATTGTGGGAAATCTACCAAATAAGCACATGAGGGGCCTCCTTGTGGCTGTCACAATGAAAGGTTTGAATGAGTGGTCATCTGGATGCACAAAACACAAGTAAAGACAACAAGCCAGTAACAGAGAGCTTCCTTTGGGATTGTCTGTGAGAGAGGACACTATGTGAAGAAAACAAGCTTTGTTCTCAATGCTTTGGGAGAAGAGCAAGGCCAGAGACAGAATGAATTTTCCTCAGGGCCATGTTGCAAGAGTCCCTGCTCAGAGTGGAGAGGCATCTTCAGAGCAAGGAAGGAGCTTGTGATCCCAGAGCAGGTGTTGGTCTCACTTTCCCACAAACTTGCACCACTGTGGATAGTGCCACAGCTCATGTGATGAACAACAGTACTAATCAGCCCCATCCTCCAATGGCAGCCCAGGCCTGGGCAGTGTAGCTGTTTTTCCACATTTTTGGCAAGAGAATAAATAAGGGATCACTGATGGCCATTTTGGGATTTTATTAACCAGCAGTATAGGGCCATGCCTGGCCATTCTTTGTACCAGGAGACATGATCATAACCACTAAAATCAACGCCGTGTCTACCACAGGTGGAGGAGACTGACTGTCCCAGAGCCCTGGACACTGAGTGAGGCTGAGTCAGGGCGGACTGGACCCAGGACCCTGAAAACAGCAAAAACACTCACTGGTGGGTGCAGTGCTGGATACCTGGTGAGCCTGAAGAGGAGGCAAAGAATCAGGCCAAGGTGAACCCACGGTCCCTTCCACGGAGGCCTCACCTGGGCCCTGAGTGAGGAGGGTGAGCAGGAGCAGAGGCCAGGTCATGGTGGAGCTACACCAAGAATGCTGCCTTCTGACACCCAAAGCCTGAGCCTGGCTCCCCACACTTCTCTTATCCTCTCCCCTCCCTCAGAGGAGGGAGGGGTCTCCATGCAAATCTGCTTCCTTCACCTTCCTCACCACATTCCACTCCAAACTGACCTGGAGTCTACTTATGCCTGCAACCCTGGAAAGAAGAGCTTTACCAAGAATGAAGCTCTTGCCCTGGCTGGGTGGCTTAGTGGGTCACAGTATCATCCTGGTATGGCAAGGTTGCCTGTTTATTCCCGTCCAGTGCACATACAGGGATTCACCAATGAGTGCTTATGTAATCAGAACAAAAATTCCATGTTTCTCTCTCTCCTCTCCTCTCTCCCTAAATTCAATCAGTAAATGCTTTTAAAAGAGTCAAACTCTTTAATTTACTCTAAGTAATGTCAGACTGAGCCCAGGAAAGCATGCAGAAATCGAGCCAGTCAGGGGATACCTACCTTTTCTCATGGGGGAGTCCTGGTGTCTCCTGGATAACTATCCCAGGACTTCCCCTTTGTGTGGTGTGGGCAAAGGTAAAGACAGCTTGACTGAATAAAGTTCAGGCTCTCCATTTCCTGGGTGTCAATGGCAGAGCTGGGCACTGCATATTGCCCTCCGCCCCTTACTCCCCTTAGTGAAGGTCGCTCCTCTGCATGGTTCCATCCTCTGTCTTTGCAGTTGTTTTATTCTGAAGCTGAGCCCTTGCATGTATTAGCTCTTTTGAGAGATGATGTATTGCGCACAACAGTTTGGGGACCTCATGGGCTCGCAGGGAAGCAGCACTTCAAACTTCATCCCAGGACAGCATAAAGCCCAGCAAGTACCTTCCCCACATCCAGACTCTTGTGCCCCTAGGGTCCTAAGACTGTACATCCCCCTGGTGGCCCAAGACTGTGAATTCCTCAGGGAAGGCAGCTGAGGGGAATCGGGTGATTCCCCGATTACTTCCTTCCCATCTTCTGTCCCTTCCAGCTCAGTACCAGGTCCCCTGGCCCCTTCAATTTCCCGGTGAGTCCATTGCCCTTTGTCCGTCAGCTTCCCTGTACTGGAAGGTGTCGCCTCCCACACCAGGTGGCCCAGATGCTATTCTCAGGGCTGATTAGCATGTTCTACCATGGACTGGGTACAAGGGTGCTGCTTGTGAGGCAGCTCTTGGCTCAAGGCTGAGGACACATAACCTAAAACCACTGAATAGGAAGTTTGGATGAGAATCATGGTGCCAGGTGAGACAGACTGATTTGTCAAATTGTGAGGAGAAAAGATATTGCACAAAAGAGCAAAGGCTCTGTGGGACTGAGAAGTCCCAGGGGCTTAGAATAGCAGAAGTCAAGGTGAGAGATGGGCTGGTTCCTTGTGGAGATTCCAGGGAGAGTCTGTTTCCTTGCTCCTCCTGTTGCTAGGTTGCCAGCATTCCATGGCTGTAGCTACATGACTCCAATCTCTGCTCTGTGGTCTCATCTCCTGTTTATCTTCTGTCCCCAACTCTGCCTGCACACTTTGGTAATCCACTGTATTAGTCAGGGTTCTTTAGAGCAGCAGGAGGTTATGAGGACTTGGCTGGTGTGATTATAAAGACTGAGAAACCCCAAGATCTGCAAGCTGGGGGCCCAGGAAAGCTGTTGGTCTAATTTGGCCTGAGACTGAGGACCTGAGAACCAAAGGAGCTGATGGTTTAAGATCCAGTGTGAGGACAGACGCCTGTGAAATGAGATGTGATGCCCCAGCCCTGCGGTGATCCATGAGTATAGGGGTGAGTTCAGCCTTTTGTTCTAGTCAGATTCTCAGTGCATTGATGCTGTGCACATAGGGAGGGTGATATCCGTTTAGGGTCCACCACTTCAAATGCTAATCTTCTCTGGAAACTAGCTCAGAGACACTCCCAAAAAGCATGTTTATTTGGACTCTGTGCTGTCCTGTGGGCTGTGAAACCAAGGCACACAATTAACAATCCCAGTCCCCATCCCAAAGCGTTCATCCCATCTGAAAAGTCCCTTTTGCCTTATTAGGTAACATGCCCAGATCCCAGGGATTAATTAACACCAGGATATCTTTGTGGCCTCATTACTCAGGCTCTGTAACCAGCCTTCCAGTCCTGCACAGTGACACACACACACACACACACACACACACACACACACATGCACACACACACAAGGCTCGAGAGGCTATTCTCAGGATGTTTTGCACAGTAGAACATGGAGGTGTTCCAGACACAGGAGCTACCCCAAACCAACTTTTAAACAGTCTTTAAATTGCCCTGGCTGTCCTTCTGTTGAAATGCATTTAATATTAATGGAAACCTGAGAGTCTGTTCCCACTGCTTAGGACTGCACACAAAGCAAGGGAAGGATCTAGAAATATCCATCAGTATAACCTTGCTCGCAGTCTAGCTTCTGCAGCCCTCACTAGTGCATCCCATTGAAATATGCCTTACCATAAACCAAAGAGGACATTTTCTTTCTACAATCAAAGACATTTTAGGACGTCACTTATGAATTCCCAAACTGGATCCCACGTGGTTCTTTGTTTAAGGAATTCCTTCCCTCCCATCACGGGCAGGAAGAGGCTTTCCTTGTGGAGCCTGGGTGACATCTGTTGGCACCTCTCAACTTTCTGCCTTTCCTTCCTTGATGTCTAAGGAGGCATCGGGCCCAGCCCCTACCTGGCATTACAGAATTGAAGGACAGGTGATCAGGGTGTGACTCCACCTGAGAGAGGAGAGGCTCCCCCTGGTCCCTGGGAGGCTCTGCTCCAGGAGGGGCAAGGAGATTCCTCAAGTGTGGACTGATGGCTACACTCTTCGTTTGTGAAAATACAGAAGAGAGAAGAGCTGGGTACACAAGACTCCGGAAGCACAGCCCAGGTTTCTTCAGAAGTTCTTCACTAGACTCAACATTCATGACACCTTTGGGTGGATGAATTTCTTCATGCTTTTGCCTAGGCATGTTAGGTGAATGCAGTTAGGAGGAAGTTGCTCACCAGACAAAGCCTCAGGCTATCTTTAGATAGGTGGGGCAAAGGAGCCAATTGGGAAATATTTCAAGATGGAAAGGACACTGTGCCAAGCTTGGTACAAGGGCAGCGGGTAGGGCCTTGTGGAAGTCAGTTCTGTACAGAGCACAGGATTTGTCCCTCCAACTCTCACCCAGTTCAGTCCTCATGAAATATTGACTGTTGTGTCAAAGGAGACAGAGAGCCTAAAGGAAGTTCTCATCTTTGGTGTCTCTTGTGGTACGCTTCTTTTTCAAGGGGCCACCAAACTGGAGTAGGTTCCTCGTGTCCATGATGAGAGGTGAGAGGAGTTCAGAGAGAACTCCAGCCATGGAGACATAAATGTCCCTGGACACAGGGAAGCAGGAATTAAGTGAGCAGGGATCCTGGGAGCTCAGGCAGGTTTGCTCTCATTTTCCCCAGTTGCTTGTGGCAGTGTGGTAAGTGCCACAGATGGGTTATAAAACAATGACATCAGCCCCCTTCCAGGCTGGAGCCTAGAGATGGTCACAGAGGCTGGAGTGCCAAACCGGTAGCCAGAGGGATGGTCTGAGATCCCTGAAGTCTACAAACTGACAGGATCCATCAGGAGTTGAGAGGCAGTGCCCCTGCCTTATTGGTGCTAGGCCACTCATTATAACCCACACTCCTCCCCACCCAGTGTCACTGGCTCCTCTAGAGCTTCTGCTTCAGAGACCTGAATGCTGAGGGAGGTTGAGTCATGAAGAGACAGTTCATGAACTTGAAAATGAAGACAAAGGCACAGACAGATTGGCACGTCCAGGACCATGGCTCCAGGTGAGCCTCAATGAAATAACTGGTCACCCAAGAAACAAACTATGCCTGTGCATTGATCAAGGGTGGTGTGGAGCACAAGAGCACAGCCATGCTAGAGGCTCTCAGAGAGCCTCCTGAGCCCAGAGCTGGACAGGGCAGCCTACCCCTGAGGTTATTGGTCTCAGCAGGCTGTCCTGTGTTGGGGGTGGAGGTGGGAAGGTGTTCATGCCTATTCATTCAGAGTCCATCTCTGAGACTGGGCATCGTCACTGTCACCCCTCACTTCAGACTCCTAAAGGTGCGACCTCAAAGAGTGTCCGGCCTCCTCTGACCTGGCCAAGAGGGTGTGTCTGGTATATATGTTTAAAAATAAATCTGGGAGGGGCTCCCCATGGAGAAAGGGCCCTTGAGCAGAGTTACTCAAGGCAAAGAGCTGAGACCACAGTACCCCATAAGTGTGAGCCAAGGTTTGTTCCAAAGTTCCACAACTGTCTAAACCAGTGTTCTCAACATTCCTAATGCTGCGACCCTTTAATAAATTTCCTCATGTTGTGGTGACCCCCAACCATAAGGTAATTTTCGTTGCTACTTCAAAACTGTAAGTTTGCTACTGTTATGAATCGTGATGTAAATATCTGATATGCAGGATATATTTCCATTGTTCCTGACCCAGAGGTTGACAACTGCTGGTTAACAAACATTCATGATAACTGCGAATAATTCATTTTCACATCTATGGGTGCAAATCAAATATTAGTTAGGAGCAGTTTAGGGCGCCTGGAGCCTCACTCCACACCCCACACCCACACCCCACTTGGAGGTTTGGCAGAGCCCAGAGACCTCTGCTCAGCACAAACCTTAGTGAGCCCTGGACTGAGGTTGGGGACACTGGGGCCCAAACAAAGGTTCCCTGCTGAGTCCCTAATTGTGGTTGCAGCTTCCACACCAGCAAACAGAGCTGCAGCATCTACCCTTGCCGTGTCTCCCTTTGACCAGTACTTGCAGCATCTCCCCTGGGACCAGTTTCACCAAGAGCAGCACCTCCCCACCCCTGGAAACAAGGTACCCAGCCTTATAGTACCTGCTGTGCTGCACATAGCAGATGGTCAGGGCCTCCCTGTCCAGTACGGTAGCCACAAACCTCATGTGATGATTAAGCTCTTAAAATATATCCATTGCCCTTGAGGAGCTGAGTTTTTATTTTAATTTAGCTATCAAGGTAACATATACTTTGGTTATTGTTTAGAACACTTTGGGTGTGTGAATGGATCTATTTTATCAAATGTTAGGAAATGCAAATACAGACCCAGCATTCCTGATTTAAAAAGATACAATTTAGCACTCAATCCTTAGTGAGATGGCCTGTGAGAGACATCAAACTAAGAAGACTTTGTGCAAAACATGAAGGTAAAATACCTCATTAATAATTTTGTGGCTGCTTGGTTCTTCTAGACTGGGTGAATAGCCAAATTAACAGACAGAGATTAACAGAACATCAGGGGTTAGTACATGTGCAAGAAGGTTTCACATAGAATTGATGTAGCCATAAAATTACAAACACACTGAGGCAACATTGGGTATATGACATTTTTAAAGTTTTTAAAACAAGTTTTTTATTGATTTCCCACTCCAGAGGAAGGAGTGCGAAAGAGAGGTAGCAACATCAACAATGAGAGAGAATCATTGATCCTCTGCCTCCCACCGGCACCACCCAGCCGTTGCAGATGAATTCATTTTCCTACCATGTGCCCTGACAGGAAAATGAATCCTGACGCCTGGCTCATAGGTCCATGCTCAACCACTGAGCCAGGTGGACTGGACTATATACTATGTATTTTGAACAAAGGAGAAAGTGGGGAGATTATTTTTCAGAAGTCAGAATGGGCGATTTGCAGGTAGTTGAGGAAGAACAGAACACACCTGTCAGGAAAGTTAAGAAACCATGAGACGCGGGTTATCTAGCTGACTGACACCAGTCTAAACCCTCTTAGCCAATAGTTAAGAAATAAAGAAAACAAAGATTCTGCCACCCTAAAGCTGCCTTTGGGGATATTGATTTTCAGCTGTTTATTTAGAAGCCCAAGAGTCAGAGAGAACCTTTGGGCAACCCCAACCCGCTATGCCCAAAAGATTCAGAGAGAGAGAGAGAGAGACCTTCCTCAGAAGTTTGTTGCATTTGCCTGATTGGAGTGAAACATGGTAAATAAGAGGGCTTCCGCAGATGTCTATTAGCTAGATATCCCTCCTCCCCTGTGACACCATCAATCAGGAGTGTGGGAGAGGTTCCCAGACATTGTCGGTCCCAGGAGGCAGGGTTATAAATTCTAGTGGCTGCTGTGTCCAGTGCTGGAATTGGTGGCAGTTCAGCACACCAGCACACCTCCTGAGCCCACAGCTGGACAGGGCAGCGGGTGGGTCCAGGCTGGCTGGGCCCAGGGCCTGGAGAAGAGGTGGAAATGCAGAGGGGGATGACTCAGGTGAACCTGGAAGGGAGGGAGAGGCGTCAGTCCAGGTACCCACATGAACTGTCCTTGGGAAAGGTCACCTGTGTCCTGAGGAGAGAGAGGGCAGTAGAGCCCAGCCATGGGGGAGGCCCCTCAGGGCTCTGCCCACGGACACTCTGACACTTGAAAGGACACTCACCACTGAATCTCTCATCCCCTCTCCAACCAGGTTCACAGGTGAGGAGGGATCTCCATGCAAATTGTTCCTGAGCTCTCAGGATTCTAAGTCCTTTTGTTCCAAGCTTGAGACTTAGCAACCAGGGGAGCAACCAGTGGACAACCTGTCCAAGTAGGACTGGACCAGGACTGGTGGGGCAGCCTACATCTCCTTCCCAAGAAGTTGCTTTGAGGCCGGGCCAAGGTCCTGGAGCTGTGAGAGCGCCGCCTGTCAGTGAGCAGCTGGCCTTCAGCTGAGTGTTCTTCTCCACACACCCAACCTCTCCCCCAACAGTTACTGACATGGGGGGGGGGGGCTCTATCCTCTTCAAGTCCAGTCTCTGGAAGGCCCGAATCTGGGAGAAGGGATGCCGCCCAGGGATCAAGGTTCCTGCCTTTCCCTCTGGGCTCCTGGATAGCTACGCCAAAAGAATTTTCAAAAGGTGTGGTTCACAGAAATTGGAACACACACTGTGGTGAATGCACTCTGGCCACCCTGAATTCTCTCCAAGACATTTCACATGGACTATTCCTGCAGTGAACTGGGCATCCAGAGGCCATTGCAGGTGCCCGTAAGGAAATCAGGAGCCTGTTGTACAGTGGGTGTCATGGAAGCACAAGTCAGCCCCAAATGCCTTCTTGATTTGCCCTCCCTGCTTTGGATCCCTGTTTATTCTTTCTTGTCGTAGTGTCTTCACCTGAAAACAACAACTGACAGCATTAAAGTTCAAAATGTCCTGACATGAGTCTGACTACAACATCAAAAAGCTATGTTCTCCTTAGTAAGGGCTGTATGTTTTATCTATGTCAAGCATGCTTAGTTTGAGATTGCAGCTTCTATCCCCCTTAGGCTTACTGTAGGTGATTGTAAAAAAAAGTATGTACCCCTTTCACCTCATCTCTATTTTATCCCCTCACAGGACAGGCTAGCAGCGGTGGGCAAACTTTTTGACTCGAGGGCCACAATGGTTTCTTAAACTGGAGCGGAGGGCCAGAACAAACGCATGGATGGAGTGTTTGTGTGAACTAATACATGTTAACACTGCTGCTGGTGATGGAGCGGAGGGGAGTGGGAAAGAACCCTCTGCTCTTTTGGCTCTGAGGGCCGGATAGAACACCTTAAGGGGCCTGATCAGTCTAGCAGGCCGCAGTTTGCCCACCGCTTGCTAGACTCAGCCTCTCTCAGCTGTGCAGGAGTGTGTGTGCGCACACACACTCACACACACTCACCCCCCCACACACACACACAGCAGCTCCTTCAAAAGCATCCAGCTTCCCTCTCTTCCATCACTGAAGGGTTTTTAAGTCACAAGGGTGATCATTATAATGCAGTGCTGGTTGACTGACACTTTAATGTTTCTAAAATTAAAATAGCAGTTCACCACTAGTCCAGGAGAGGCAATTGTGATAGAGAACCTTGTAAAAAATACAGGAAGATATTTTACAATAACTAGCATTGTCATTGTTAGTGGACATGTGGACTGCTTTAAGAGGTTCATAAATATGAATTGCTGATTTCCCAGGAGAGTGGGGCCCGGGAACTTTAGTCCCTCTTCCTTATGCAGGCTTACTGTCGCCTAGGAATATGGCGAACATTATGAGGCTATGGGTGAAGCAATGGAATAAATGAATGTTATATTCACATTTAATTTTACAAGAATACGGTTGCATTATGTAATCAGTCAGGTGGCCTGCATTTTGCTTTTCATATAACAGATCACGTCATTTTAGTGCATCAACCTCTGCAATGCTGACAAGCAACCAGATCATCATGAACATAGGGTGGACAAACTTCAAATAGATTCCCTTTGAAATTCACCTTCCAGGATGCATCCATTCCCCTCTGTGTCACTCTATGACCCTCCCCTGTGCCCCAGTGTCCCTTGCATTCTCAAATTGGCCAAGCACTTTACTCTCTCAGAAATTGTGCAGTCTGTCCTCATGCCCTGAACAGGATCCTTCCAAGCCCCTGATGGCCCCTCCTTGTACAACCCTCAGGCAGGAGTCTTCCTGCCTCTGTAACTTTCCATACCAGCCCCATGGTTTTCTTGACAGAATTACTTACAAAGTGTCATTTGTAGATAATGGTCTTGTTGGGTTTTGCTGTGTGTGTGTGTGTGTGTGTGTGTGTGTGTGTGTGTGTGTGTTTTCTGTTTTCATCCTAAACTCTGTGAGGATAGACTGTGTGTAGCTCTGAGCATGGCATTAGCAGCCACTCCAGGACAAATAGTTGCCAAATGCATCTAGGAGAGAGGGGGGAGGGCTATGCTGAAACTCTAGTTCCCAGGTGAGTTGTTTCTGTTTCTGTTTTTTATCTGCTCTGCTCTAGGTGACAATCCCAGATCCACTTGGGCTGAGAGCAGTCACCTCATTCCTCCATCTATGTAGCTGGAAACTTTAAACTCTGCTAGTTCATAGGCATGGGGAACGTCTGGAGGAATGGCAGGGTAGGGACCCACAAGAAGCCAGCCTCACCACCCTGCTGTTACGCTCCACCCCCATGACCGCCCCATAGCCTAAGGTGAAGAGATGCAGGGTCATCTGCATGACAGGGACACAGTGTCCTCTGCTCACTCTCCCTCTCAGATAAGGTCTCACAGTTTGTAGAGTCTGAATATTCCCCAAGTCTGAGTGAGGAAGAGCAAGGCAGCACAATGTGTCTGAAGCTGCCTGTCACTACTTGAGCCAAGTTAAGCAGAGACAGGGTTGAGCCACACAATGAGTGTTTACCCAAGGATGCGGTCAGTATGGGGAGAGCAGTCGCTCACCCTGGAAATTCGGCTCTCAGCCTCTTGGGGGAGAAAATAGCTACCTGTAGCTGCCAGCTGCAAGTGTCACATGCAAAGGGGAGGGGAGGGCCTGCTGTCTGGCCTTCAGGAGCTCAAAGGCAGACCACAAGGTGGCTAATCTGTTATGACTTTAGGAACAGCTCAGCCCCTTCCTGGGATGAGATTGGAATGGTCAGCCTTCCTGAGAAAGACCTCAGGAGGGGGTCAGGGTGGGGACACAGCTGCCAAATGAAAGCATGTCCTGTGCATGGTCTCTTCCCAAAATGCAATTCTTTTCTGGGCAATGGGCCATGGAGGCAGCCGATGTTTTCAGTAGTGACTGTTTCATCCTCCAGTGTCCCAGGGCCTCGTATTTATAGTTTGCAAGTAATGATTAAACAACTGCGGCTCTATTCTTATTACAAGCCCTTCCCCACTATCAGAATCTGATTTTCAAAGACCCCCAGCAGATGCCTCAGGCCAGCTTGGATGACAGGGATGGGCCTCAGCTTTACTCTTCCCCTCTCCCTCTCTCCTCACAAGCCTGACTTTTGTCTCCTAAAGAAACTATGGACAAGCAGGCAGCAAAACCTGTCAGACTGAGCATGCCAGGCCCCCTGTACCCCCTGGAGGACCACCTGTGAGGAGAGCCCTGGGTTAAGGTTCAGCTAAGGGGCAGCTCTGCCAGCGCCTGAGCACGAGGCTGTGGCTGGTGCCTTCCCACCTCTCCTCAGCTTTGTTGGCCTGCTCCTCCTCAGGAGCATCCTGCTCACTCCTTCTGCTTTCAGGCCCAGGTGTGACTTTGCCAAAGTGATTTGTTGGTGAGAGGAGAACCCCTTCATGAGGGGGGAGGAAGGCAGGTAGGCTGCCATCACCTAAAGGCTTAGGGGAGGTGAGCAGAGCAAAGGATACATTCGGGGCTTGTCAAAGAGCTCTGGTGACCCAAACCTCAGGGGAAGTCTGAGGAGAGCGAGCACCTGTGGAGAGAGACAATGTAATTGCATCTGGCCAGCTCTTCTCTGTCCCGGGGTTTACTAAAATGTCTGTATCCAGACAGTAGGGAGAGTAGACTAGCCCAGGGCAGGGAGCTCTTTTCCAGACAGAGGGCTGCGGTGGGTGGGAATGGGGCGCCAAGCCTGGCCCAGGGAATGAGGTAGGTCAGTGGCAGCCACAACCACAGAGGGAAAGGGGTCCCCAGAAACACAGACCAGGGGTGGCGAGTGGGAGTTTAGCTGGGGGTCGCGGTCTCCTGTTTCTCCCTCCACATCCGCGACCGCCCCCACCCTCCTGACTGGAAGCACAGGGTCCCCCTAACAGCCACCCACCCTCTGCAACCCCTTGCAGCCTGCTGGGTGTGGCACAGGCGCCCCTGTCCTCACCTTCTCTGGGCCTGTTAAAACACGCCCCCCCCTCCTGCCCCCTGATCTTGGTTTGTTCCTGATCTCATGATCTCGCGAGATTTCACCCCCAAAGGAAACAGTGCACAGTCCCAGGAAGCTTGTGAGGCCCCGCACCCCACCTCTTCCTTCCCACCAGCCCCCCTGCTGTGCAGGAGTCCCAGTGGTGAGGAGCACAGCCTGTGGAAAAGGTAAGCACACACTCTGGGTTCTTGCTGTCTCCCGGGTGAACTTGCTGTCTCCATGGGTGAACTTCCTCTAGTCACTGGTCACCCGCAGCCCCTCCCCCACTGGCTTTTTCCATCTGAAAATGAGTTTCCACCTGGTTGGAGTGAAGGTCTGAGTTCCAAACCTGGCTCGCAGGCGTGAGGCCTTCCGCTTGCTGCGCCAGAGTGGGAGCTCGCTGAGGGGACTTACACGCAACAATTCATGGAACTCCGGCGTCGGCCCTTATTTTGTGACCTCAGCTGGCCGCGTTTGCACTTGACCAAGGGCGCCCCCACAGCCCCAGGCGCCAACTCCCCCGGGATCTGGCTCCTGAAGTCTGTGGGCTCTCAGGCCAGCCCAGCCCTGCTCAGCGCGTGGGGCACAGAGAGGGGACAGAAAAGTGGCTGCTGGACGGTGGGCTGTGTCCAGGAGGGAGAGGTCGCTTTCCGCAGAGTACCCGGCCCGTCACTCATCATTGTCCTCTGGTTCAGCTGGTGAGAAAGCGGTGGTCACGCTGGGAGATAAGAGGTGATTCCCACTGAGAACAGCAGAGCCCTCTCCTGGTGTGAGTGTGCGTGTGCCTGAGTGTGCCAGAGTGTGAGTGTGTGAATTCTCACCTGATGATATGTTCCTGGGTTCCTTTTCTTTCTTTCTTATTACTGATTAAGGTATTACATATGTGTTCTTATCGCCCACTCTACCCACAACCCCTCCCCCACCACGCAAGCATGCCCTCACGCTCACCCCCTCGTGTCTGCGTCCATTGGCTAGGCTTATAGGCATACATACAAGTCCTTTGGTTGATCTCTCCCCCTTAGCCCCACCCTCCCCTACCTTCCCTCTGAGGTTGATGGTCTGATCCATGGTTCTCTGTCTCTGGATCTGTTTTTGTTCATCGGTTTATGTTATTCATTGTAATCCACAGATGAGTGAGGTCATGTGATATTTATCTTTCTTGGACTGACTGACTGGCTTTGCTTATCATAGTGCTGTCCAGATACATCCATGCTGTTGCAAATGGTCAGTGCTCCTTCCTTTTTTGCTGCAGCATAGTATGCCAGTGTGTAGATGTACCATGGCTTTTTAACCCACTCATCTGCTGACCAGCACTTAGGCTGTTTCCAAATCTTAGCTATTGTAAATTGTGCTGCAGTGAACATAGAGGTGCATGTATCCTTTCTGATTGGTAATTCTAGGTTCCTGGGATATATTCCTAGAAGTGGGATCATTGGGTCAAATGGGAGTTCCGTTTTCAGTTTTGTGAGGAAACTCCATCCTGTTCTCCATAGTGGCTGCACCAGTCTGCATTCCCAGCAGCAGTGAAGGAGGGTTCCTTTTTCTCCCAATCCTCACCAGCTCTTTGTTGATTTGTTGATGATAGTCATTCTGACATCTTTGAGTTGGTACCTCATTGTCCATTTGATTTGGTTCTCTAGCAAATTGCATCACTAATTTGAGTTAGATTAGTGACTCTGAGCATGTTTTCATGTGTCGGTTGGCCTTCCTTTGTCCTCTCTGGAAAAGTATCTGTTTAGGTCCATTGCCTATTTTTGTGATTGGTTTGTTTATCTTCCTTTTGTTAAGTTGTATGAGTTCCCTGTAAATGTTGGAGATGAAACCCTTATCACAGAGAACATTGGCAAATATGTTCTCCCCTGCAGTGGGCTTTGTTGTTGTATGTTGATGGTTTCTTTTTTTTTTTTTCCTATGAAGAAGCTTTTTATTTTGATGTCATCCCATTTGTTTATTTTAACTTTATTTTCCATTGCCCCAGGAACTGGGTCAGTGAAGACATTGCTTCAGCATATATCTGAGACTTGCTGCCTGTGGCTTCCTCTAATATTTTTAGTTTCCCGTCTTATGTTTAAGTCCTTTATCCATTTTGAGTTTATTTTTTGTGTATGGTGTAAGCTGGTGGCCTAGTTTCATTTTCTACATGTATCTGACCGAATTTCCCAGCACCATTTATTGAAGAGACTGTTTTGTCTCCATTGTATGTTTTTGCCTCCTTTGTCAATATTAATTGAGCTTAGTGGTTTGGATTGGTTTCGGGGTTCTCTATTCAATTCCATTGGCCTATATGTCTATTCTTGAGTCAATGTCAGGCAGTTTTGAGAACAGCGGCTTTGTAAAACAGCTTGATATCTGGTACTGAGATACCTCCTACTTTGCCTTCTTTCTCAGGATCGCTGCAGCTATTTGGGGTTTGTTAGTTTTTTAAATTTATTTCATTGATTTTATACAGAGAGTAAAGGGGAGGGATAGTGAGTTAGAAACATCGATGACACAGAAACATGGATCAGCTGCCTCCTGCACACCCCCTACTGGGGATGTGCCCCCAACCAAGGTGCATGCCCTTGATCGGAATCAAACCTGGCACCTTTCAGTCTGGAGGCAAACGCTCTATCCACTGAGCCAAACCTGTTTGAGCTCAGGGTCTTTTTTTTTTTTATTACAGATGGATTTTTGGAGAGTTCATTCTAGGTATGTGAAATATGCTGTTGGTATTTTAATGCGGAGTGTATTGAATCTATAGTTCCCTTTGTGTAGTACAGCCTTTTTCATGATGTTGATACTACCAAGCCATTAACATGGCATGTTCTTTCATCAGTTTTGTCTTCCTCTATTTCTTTTTCAAAGTCTTGCAGTTTTCTGAGTAGAGGACTTTTACCGTCGTAGTTAGGTTATTCCTAGGTATCTTAATTTTTTTGGTGTGATGATAAATGAGATTTTTTTTTTCAAACTCTCTTTCTGTAAGTTCACTATTGGTGTATAAAATGCCATAGATTTCTTGGCATTAATTTTGTAGTCTGCTACATTGCTGAATTCACTTACTAAGTTTACTAATTTTTTGAAGGAGTCTGGGGTTTTCTATGTACAGTATCATACCATCTGCAAATCATGACAATTTACTTCTTACTTTCAATCTGGGAGGCATTTATTTCTTTTACTTGTGTGATCACTGTGGCTAGCAGTTCCAGTACCATTTTGAACAGAAGTGGTGAAAGCAAGCATCCTTGTCTTGTTCCTGTTCTTGAGGGAAATGGCTTTAGTTTTTGCCCATTAAGTATGATGTTGACTGTAGGTTTTTCATATAAGGCTTTTATATGGGGAGGGATGATCCTTCTATTCCCACTTTGCTGAGTGTTATCAGGAAAGGCTGTTGCACTTGGTCAAATGACTTTTTTGCACCAATTGATATGATTGTGTGTTTTTTCTCTCTCAGTTTGTTTATGTGCTGTATCATGCTTATTGATTTGCGGATATTGTACCAGCCTTGAGTCCCTGGGATAAATCCCACTTGGTCATGGTGTATGATCTTTCTAATGTAATGCTGGATCCAGTTTGCTAGAATTTAGTTGAGGATAGCAACATCACTGTTCAACTGGAATATTGGCTTGTAAGTCTCTTTCTTTGTGGTGTCTTTTTCTGGTTTTCAGATTATGGTAATGCTGGCTTCATAAAAAGACCTTGGAAGCGTGCCTTCCTCTTGAATTTTTCAAAGAGTGTGAGAAGAGTTGGTTTTATTTCTTCTCTGAATGTTTGGTAAAACTCCCCTGTGAAGCCATCTGGTCCAGGGCTTTTGTTTTCTGGAAGCTTTTTGGTTACTGTTTCAATTTTATCACTAGTTTTCGGCTTATTCACATTGTTTGCTTTTTCCTGATTTTGTATTGGAAGCTTGTATTTTTCTAGGAATATGACTATTTTGTCCAGATTGATGAGGGATGTTTAATGAACCAAAGACCCAGAGGTGAGACAAGCACACAGGATGATTGATGCCAGACAGAGGGCTACACCTCGCTCATGCATGTAGCAAACTATGCCCTCTCACCATTGTTTTTATTGGGGTTTGGTACAAGGTCAGTGCATCAGCAGTTAATCAATTAAATCTTGTTTTGTTCTATATTATTACAAGAGCTTATTGAGGACAACTTGCAGCTTTGCCCTCCCTTTCTGTTCTACACCCATGACGATTTAATCCTAGCCTTTCTCACGGAGGCAAATGTTCCTGGAACTCAAGATTTTGTGCAATGTTGACCCAGTGCGAATCACTTGCAAGTCACGCTGTGCTCCTGATAGAACATTCCCTTCTTCTTGGCAGGATTTCAGATCCTCGTTTACAAATGTCCAGCTACGAATCCCCCTTTTTTTCTTGCTTCATTTGATGGAGGATCAGAGATAACACAGCTGTTTTTCTCTTAATTAGTTGCTTGGTTTTCCCGAGTCCTTGGAAGACTAAATATAAAATGATACAGAGATGGAGTATTAATAATAGTATTCCAGCAGAAGCTCCTAAAGTGGCTTGTAAATGGGGTATAGGATTTAATTGTTGCAACCCCTTAACCATATTTTAACACATTTTGCCCAGTTAATTTATGCGATTTCTTTTGAAATATTTTTTGTATATGAGATTGTAAATGTAGACTTTCTTTTGTTAGATTTTTATGATTGAACGAATGTTTTTTAACCTTTTTCCATGGAAACAAACTTTCATTCTAAGGTACAGGAGTAATGCAAATTGATGAATAATTCTAGTTATATTTCATATGCATTTGTCTTTGCAGACTTACAATTTGATCTTCTATCATTAATAAAAATGGTAATCAAACACGGGCTTGTACAAAGGCGGTTTTATTAGCATTGCATTGTAAGGTGTAATTCCCAGAGTTATTTTTATAGATTTGCTCATTTTATGCAAATCTATGCTTTCAGAGAGTGTAAGGCAGACCCCAATTTCCATAAGTCAGATTGAACAGATTGTCCTTCTTGATGATGTGTTTTGTGGGTTGAGGGGGGCAAATTATCCATCAAGCCATACAATGCTCTCATTTTCTTGCATGGATATGGACTTGTTCTCTCCTCTATGCCATCGTAGATCAGCTCAATTGGCTTTAGAACGGGCAGAACCTGAAGGGCTCCAATCAATGACGCTTCCTAGGAAGTATTAGATAAAAACTGAACTGTCTCTCCTCGACAGGAGTCCCAATGGACCCAATCGGACAAGATCGTAAACGTAGGAACATGACATGGTAGAAGTAATGGAGGAGTACTCTTCTTATTCCAACTAACCTTTTTAAACCCATGGTCCCTCAGAAGAAACAAACGCCTGTTTTTTTTTTGTTTCAGTAGTAGTGTTTTCAAAATGTTCAGCAGGGCTTGTGCCTGTATTGTTGAACAATGGTCTCCTTGACCTAAGCATGTTGGCACTCCCTGCGTTTCAGTGGTATGATTTTCTATGACTCTACGGTCCTCTTCTGGTTTTAATGGACCTCGATCATCATAAGGTCCGGGTAAGCAATTTGAGTCATTAACATAAATTCGAACCTTTGAATCCAACCAAGAAACACCTCTATTCAGTGGGGTATTAGGAATGTAAGCCCAGTATGTATGATTCTCAGCATTTACCTGAGTGGTTCTTAGTGCAAGCATAGCAAGGAACAAAGTCTATGGCGTCACTTCTTTTCCATGACACCAAACCAGTTGTTCTCCCTCTTGGGTAAGCTTCTTCAACAGACCCAAGGTTGGTACAGATGAATGTTGCATTGAGCATAGAGCTTTTCGGATAGGACGCCCCGTCAACGTCATCTCTGAGAATCCTTGGTCAGGTCACTTAAGTAGAACTTCCTTTTGGTTCCCATGTCTCCGCTTAAGACGCCTCTCAGGAAGCCAGAACTTTTCTTTACCTGTGGAAATATAAGCATAACCTTGCCCCCATCCTAGGATCCATGCAGGATCCCACGACTGAGAGGACTCATTATGATAAAACACAGGTTGATTGAATTCTTGTGAATCCTCCTTTTCCCAATGTCGCTGAGCAGCAGTCCTGTCAGTCTCATCTTGATTTAAAAAAATTAAAGTAAATAGAGCTGTTAATAGTATTCATTTAGGGGATTCTCCCCCTTTTTGTTCTTTGAGCATTTCCTTTAAGGTGTGAATTTGTCTTTCAATAATAGCTGGTCCTGTATTGTTACAAGGGATGCCAGTGATGTGAGTGATATGATGAAATTGAAAAAAAATGTTTGACATTTGGTAGATAGATATGCAAAACCATTATCAGTCTTAATATTTTGAGGTATTCCCATTACTGCAAAAGCTTTTAGTAAGTGAGTAATTACTGCATATTGAGAATCAGTGACAATATTTACAGCCTGAGGAAAATGTTGTAGTAATAAAGCAATGGCAAATAGTTCTGCGCATTGTACTGAAGTGTATGGAGAGTGAATTACCTTTGTTAGCTGTTGAAAATGAAAACCCGAGCTATTCCTAACTTGTTAGCATTGGTATAAACAATAGGGCCTTGAAATGGTTCGTTAGCTATAATATGATGAGGCCATATTCATTGAGCTTTCCTAAGAAATTGTAACCTTTTATTTGTAGGATAATGATTATGTATTTTCTCTAAAAAATGAGCACAAGCAGTTTGCTAACTGTTGCATATTTGAAACAATTTTTGAATTTTTTTGACAGTAAAAGGTACTATAATTTCTTCTGGATCTAAACCACATAATGGTCTTAATCTTAATCTTCCCTTGTAAATAATTTGGCAAATTGTTTGAATATAAGTCTGTATTTTTTCTGTGATTTATGAGGCAAGAAAATCTATTCAATAACATTACTATCTTGAACAAGTAACCCTGTAGGAGAATGCTCAGTGTGGAAAATCACTAATTTAAAATTGTCTGTGGAAAAATTCTATTTAATTGTGTTTGTGGAATATGCTGTTCTATCCAAGTTAATTATTTTTCTGCATCAGGGATTAAAACACGTGGGCTATTTAATTCAGATGGCCCCTTTAGTATTTGAAATAAATTAGTCAATTGATAAGTAGGTATACCAAGGCTGGGTCTCAACTAATTAATGTCTCCTAATAACTTTTGAAAATCGTTCAGAGTCTTTAAACTGTCTCTTCTAATTTGAACCTTCTGTGGAATAATAGAGACATCTGTTAATTTTTGTCCCAGATATTTCCATGACTCCGGCCATTGTTTCTTTTCTGGGGCTACTTCTAATCTATAGTCTTAGAAATTTTCAAGGAGGTATTGGTAAATCTCCTGTAATTGTGATTGAATTTCAGAAGCTATTAAAATATCATTTATGTAATGATAAATTAGAGTATTAGGAAAACTTTTTTGACTATTTTTAAAGGTTGATGCACATATGCCTTACATACAGTGGGGCTGTTGAACATTTCTTGTGGTAAGATGTTCTATTGATACCGTTGAGTGGGGTGAGCCTGATTGAAAGCTGGGACAGTAAATGCAAATTTCTGATAGTCTTGAGGTTGTAAAGGAATAGTGAAGAAACAATCTTTGTGCCTCTTCCTGAGAGATAGCCTTGTTAACAGCTGTTGTTAATCTTGACAGAAAGTCAGTGTAAGGCTCCCCGCTTGTTGAGCAATTTTAGTAAAAGCGGGAGGTGCCTTTCCAGGTGTATCTGTTATGCCCAGAATTCAAGATCCCCAAGATACCACGCCAGGGAGCCAGTCCGATGCAAAAGCAGAAGGTCCTTTATTGAGTTAGCTAACCCGACCCGGGCCTCCAGTCGACGCAGCGACCGGAAAACCGAGTGATATCCATGGGAAAATCAGGGCTTTAATAGTGAGGGGAGGGGGCTAGTTGTGGGCCCTTCGGATTGGCCAGGCGCCAAGTCGGGTCTTGTTGCACAGGATGTGGTCATCTCTATGGCGCGAACATCCCTTGCTTGTCATTGGCTAGTTCAAAGAAATCCCAGGCGTGGCCAGCAGGGGCCTGGGCTTCCGGGAAGAAGGCACTCTTCTGAGCACATGGCCTCTGTCCCAACATGGAGGATCCAGGGTAGGATGGAGGGCATAGCCCTCGCCCTTTCATTCCCCCCTTGTCTTGGAACTTCCGTCTCAATCATGAGACGGACTGCACTTTTATTTCACCGGACTGCACTTTTATTTCACCGTTGCTAGGGGCCCATAGTGAGCACACAGAACTATCAACTGAACTATTTTATACACTTAACAAATGGTCCGGTGGAAGGGAAAGAAACCATTTTAGCTTTAACGACTTCTATTGAAATAGGATTTTTCTTCTTAAAATTCCTCCATGGCTATTAAAAAGCCAAATCAAGATAAATTTATTTACTGTCCTGATGTTTGCATAAACACAACAAGAATGGTAACTGACTATCTTTGCTGGAATTTCATGGTTGAACCTTAATGTGCCCCGTAGGGCCAGGAAGCCAAGCCATCCAGCTGCCATCAGGCCTGCCTGCAGTATCTGCTGAGTTAGGTGAATCCCTCACCTGTAGCAACTCCACCTGAGCCCACGCTCCAGGCTTTAAGGCCCATCTCAGTAGCCCTCCTACTCGTTGCGGCCCAGAGTGTGTGGGGGTTCTGCAGGGATGCAGAGGCATCTTTACTGCTCCCCTTCTACTCTTACCAACCGCCAGTGATGGTAGGGCATGGGCCTGACGCTCCAGCGCCAGCCATCTTCAGGGCTCCCAGGCAGGACACCAGGCTTTCTTCGTGGCATTCTTAGTGGCTTCAAGTCTTTAGAGCTCAGATAGGGCTCTTCAAAACATGATACTCCAGTCAAAGTTTTCCGTTAATAAAACCACTATTAGGAACCAGTCTTACTGAATCTATGCAAAGAAACGTACTTACTTAGCATTGCCAGATTTCGGAGGAATTACATAAGGAGAAAAACATATTGATCTACTCTAAGATTTTCTGACTTTCCTTGCTAATTCCTTTTCATGGATTTAAAACAAAACAGTAATTGTTGGTATAAAACCTTCTTTCTATGCATAACCATGCCTCAGACTTTCTAGTCTAAACAGGCTTTTTCCAGCTTTACTACCCCTGACATGGGCATGGTCACGCAGGCCTGCAAGACAGTATTACAGGCTGTCAACTGTTAGCTGTCTCTCAATAGAGACCAAAATCTGATGGGCACCCTTCCCTGCCCAGTTGGGCACCTGCCCCCTTGGCAGCTAGGCACCCTTTACTTTTGGGGGTCACCCCACACAGCTCCCTTCCAGGACAGCCAACATACATTCAAACCTGCAAAGGAATCAAAGGTTAATATAACATATACTAAACATGTGATTCTATAAATGGTCCTTGTCTTTTTGGAGCCATGTCCATGAAGATGCAGGCATTATCTAAGTGTATTACACAGTATTGTGGGGGCTCCTGGTGACAGGAGCGATCGCGAGTCATGTTACCGGAATCAGGCAGGTCAAGCACTCCGTAGCTTGAGCTTGAGCAGGTTGGGTTGATCTCTATCGATCGATGCTCCATTTGGTGATGAAGTCTTTCCGGATGGACCCAGGTTGTGATGCCGTCTACCTTGAGAGCGGAGGGGGTCGTCAGCCCCATAATGTAGGGATCCTTCCAACGTGCCTCTAG
Organism: Myotis daubentonii; assembly: GCF_963259705.1. NCBI lineage: Eukaryota > Metazoa > Chordata > Mammalia > Chiroptera > Vespertilionidae > Myotis > Myotis daubentonii. The sequence goes on from NC_081862.1 coordinate 15,056,783, forward strand.
GGTCTCCCGGCGGTGCCTTCTGATGTAGACCCAATCTCCTGGTCTGTGCTGATGAGGAGTTGGGGTTGGGCTGGTCTCATAGATGGCGCGGAGGCGTGGCCAAATGTCCTCGTGCGCCCTCTGGAGCCCTCTCAAGGAAAGAGATAGTTAAAGAAAAGCGACCCAGTCCTCGCCAGTCTCTGAGTCAGATTCCTCCTCTCTTGGAGAACTTCAAAGTCCTGATGGCTTCTAGGTAACCCTGTTTATCAGTTACAGCGCTCTGCTTTCTTGCCTTTCTACCAGTTCCCTTTGTGGCAGAGCAGCAACCAGGCCTCTTTCAAGGGAGTGCTAGAAGGGGTACCAGCCCCTCCTTTGCTAGCAGCAACAGGTACCAAACCCTTTCAGTACATTTGACCAGCTTCATTCCTGCCCACCTTTACAGATTCTAAGGCCCATTGTTTTCCTTTAACCAGCAAGCTAAATGACACTGACCTGTATTATTTAATTCAGCACAGGCAGGGGGAAGGGCCCATGGAATCTCTGCCCTGAGGAACTGTGAGCCTCACCTTTAAATGTCCCAATCAGACTAGAAAAGCCGTAAATACCTTTTAAATCTACCCTAGAATTCCAAAATCCCAACCTAGCGCAGAATATACTTCCACACTTACATGAACAAATAATTATACCCAAGTAGACATATAAACACCAAATAAACATCCATACTTACATCCTTTCAGTGAACAAATACTTTTACAGTCTTGGGATCTTGAGCAGACAGGAACAGATGTGGAGGCCTCCCTTTCTCACATCCTAGGACAGGACTTTTGACCTATGTCTCATCCAGATAGAAACGGTCCACATTTATATCACAAAATACCAACAAATCAGTTTCAGTTGTGTAGCCAGTCTGAGTTTTGACTTCTCTCTGGAAGTCTCAGCGATGGTGAATACCATCTAGAAGCTATTAATCCATTCACACAGTCCCCCAAAAGTTAAAGAGGAAGGAAAGAATCATTCAATGTCACTCAAGAGGATTTCGGCGAAACAACAAAATTGACAGATTAAACACATTGGAAAACCAAGGCCAGAAGTACCCTCTGACGTTTCAGGGGTACCAAGGAAGGAGAAGTTAGGCCACAACCAGCCCTTCTTACAATCCACCATTAGTGACCAGTCCCAGCTCACTGGTCTACCATCCATTTAACATTTCTTTTTTCCTCCTATCACACCAAGGCCATGCTTTCCAGGTAGCTAGAACTTTTAGCCTTAATTTTTAGGTGATTAGCACTAGTTAAACAATTTTAAACAACAAAGATACATATTTAAGTAAACATATTATCTAGAACCTAGGTTAAACTTAGGCATATCCTGGGTCTCCCAAATACTGAGTTGGCAAGGTAACTGGAGCCCTTTAAGATCAGTATGAAACCACAGTTTTTACCTGAAAGACTTTGACATAACCTTTAATTGTCCTTAGTTTAAGGAAAGCAGTGTTTTCTAGATTTCATTTTTCAATACTTATTTAATTCTGTCTTCTAGATTTTTTATGAGGCAAATTACTTTTTACTTTCAAGCGGCTCTGGAGAACCACATTCGAGCCTTGCAAGACAGGTTTTTGGCCTCCCTGGTCTTTTCAGATGTAAATTGACCACATTCTTTAAGATTTTGCTGCAGGCAGGAGGCGGCTATCTCCTCCCTCCATTAAGAAAAGCTTTCTTAATTAACAAAGGACCAGTTTTTTGTGTTTTTTTTCCCTTTGGAAAAACTGTTCTTTATTATGGATTAGTCTTGGGATTTATCCTGCACTTTTGAAAGGAGACGCTAGCTTAAAACCCTATCCAAAATTGGATGGTGCGCACATTAGTTTTAAGCCAGCTTTTCCCCCTACACGTGCACAGAAATCCCAGACGCATTTACCTGGGGAGGGGGTGACCTGTTTCCACAGACCCTCACTCAGGCAGCCGCCGACTGCCACACAAAGGAGGGGTGAGAGCAGTCCCCCCTCCCTCCACATTCATACACTTTCATTAGACATTCATTCAGAGGTTAAACAATCCATTCAACTCCTAACAACTTCCCCATTCCTGAGGGAGCTCTAAAGCCTCCCCCAATCTCCTTGAAATTATTAATCCAGCAAGTCCACAAAATAAAACGGAAACACAAACAACTAAAGGGCCCAAAGAAATACAGCCTTCCAACTCCATGGAAGCAAAAAACAAAGACAAAAAACAAAACAAACCCAAAGCCAGACGTTGGCTGCGCGCCAACCAGCAGTAGCGACCCGCCTTTTCTCAGATTGAGGGGTTCCTACAGAACTTCCAACTCCGCGGAAGCAAAATTTCCCCTCTTCAGATGGAGGATCGGGGCGCCCCCCGACTCCTCCTGCCTGTCTCAGATTAAGGGGCTTCCTACAGACCTTCCGACTCCGCGGAAGCAAAGCTATACCCCTTCAGACGGAGGATCGAGGCGTCCCTCGGCTCCTCCCGCCCGTGGCCCCCCCAGTGCGTCCACCTTAGGCCATGTGGGCTATTACGATTACAGATTTCAGACGTGAGCTCACACCGGACAGATATAAAACATACAATGACATACAAACACCTACCGCGGTCAGTCAGGCGGGCCCTCCAGACTGGGGGGTCCCTCAATGGTGCTGGGGATCCCGGACGAGCCCCCAAAATGTTATGCCCAGAATTCAAGATCCCCAAGATACCACGCCAGGGAGCCAGTCCGATGCAAAAGCAGAAGGTCCTTTATTGAGTTAGCTAACCCGACCCGGGCCTCCAGTCGACGCAGCGACCGGAAAACCGAGTGATATCCATGGGAAAATCAGGGCTTTAATAGTGAGGGGAGGGGGCTAGTTGTGGGCCCTTCGGATTGGCCAGGCGCCAAGTCGGGTCTTGTTGCACAGGATGTGGTCATCTCTATGGCGCGAACATCCCTTGCTTGTCATTGGCTAGTTCAAAGAAATCCCAGGCGTGGCCAGCAGGGGCCTGGGCTTCCGGGAAGAAGGCACTCTTCTGAGCACAAGGCCTCTGTCCCAACATGGAGGATCCAGGGTAGGATGGAGGGCATAGCCCTCGCCCTTTCAGTATCCACTCTCTGCCAAGCTCTTAAACAACATAATTTTATCTGAGTGATATGCAAATCTGAAAAAGATGCCTGTGCTTGCAATCGCCCATCCTGTCCAGACCCAGTTAATTCCTGAAATGTTGGTCCTGGAGGCTGTTTTGCTGCATTTTCTCTAGCCATAAAGTCTGCTTCCCCTCTCCACTATGTTTTAAATTGTAAATATATTCCTGGATCCAGTAGAGTTTTGGCCAAAGCTTCCCAATCTAGGGGAATTAGCAAAAATTCTGAGGCATACATAACTAGTAAGTAATCCCATCACAAAGGGAGAATGCATGCCATAAGAGTTAATTGATTCTTTTAAAATTTTGAGCAATTTAAATTCATGAGGACAATGAGCCACATTAACATAACCATTTGTATATTGTTGCAGGTCCTGTGGCATTTGCTGCCACTGTATCAGAAATGCAAGGAAATCATCATCTCTTCTCCATGTGGGAGGAACAATCTCATCTCCAGGTTCTAAATCGAATAATATTTTGTTTATTTCAGTAGGCAAGGGCAGCTGGAACTGCCTCTGTGCCCCAATGAATAATGTGGTGAGTCTGGAGGAGGAGCCGTGGGAGTTACTCCGGGCTCCTCCGACAGTGGCTGTTGAACTGGAAAAGCATTTTTGATTAATTCCTGTAACTTATTAGTGGGTTTAACATGAGGCAGTGGGATAGCACATATTAAAGCCCTTATATGAATCAGCAAATCTTTTAATAACTCTTGTTCGTCATCCCTCGTATTGCTTTTCTTTTTTTATCTCTCCTGTTCACTAGAACTAGAATCAGTGCTACTAGTTTCACTTTCTGACAAATCCTGGATGCCCTCTTTATCAGTCTCGTCTATATCTTCATATCCCTTCAACTTCCGTTCAAAATCTTTCCTTTTTTGGTCCGTATTATTTTCATGAGGCAAAGAAGATAATGGTCTATTAGGCATGTCTTTATCAGTTTCACAAGCAGAGTGAGAAGGAGAGCTAGTAACTTTAACTGGAGTGGCCTTATAATCTGATTTTGACTGCAAAGATTTAAGAGCCATAGTAATCAAAGTACACAAGGACCAAACTTCCTTTCCTATAGGATCTCCATTCTGATGGGCGTGACGTAGTGCATAAACAATCTGTTTCCAAACCTTTAGATTTACCTATTCCTGCCTGTCGGCTCAAACCAATAACAATGCCTTTTTATTTCTCTAGCTAATTTCCTAAAAGTGTCTTGAGACAGACTAACCCCAGTGCTTTAAAGCACTGAATGCAGCAGAGTCATATATTGAAACTCTGCCGTTGGGGAGTTCCCCATTGAGCTGCCTGGCTTGCCAAAGGTTTTGCATAAACCTTTGTGGACGTCTTCCCTTGCAGTCTTGTGCATTCCCCATACTCACCTTAAGATCCCTGTTCGGGCGCCAAGTATTGAGGGATGTTTAATGAACCAAAGACGCAGAGGTAAGACGAGCACACAGGATGATTGATGCCGGACAGAGGGCTACAGCTCACTCAGTCATGGAGCAAACTTTCCATTCTCACCCCTATTTTTATTGGCGTTTGGTACGAGGTCGGTGCATCCGCAGTTCATCAATTAAATCTTGTTTTGTTCTATATTATTACAATAGCATATTAAGGACAACTTGTATGTGTGCCCTCCTTTCTGTTCTACACCTACAACTGTTTAATCTGAGCCTTTCTCAGGGAGGTAAATGTTCTTGGAACTCAAGATTGTGTGCAATGTTGACCCAGCGTGGCTCGCTTGCAATTCCCGCTGTGCTCCTAATAGAACATTCACTTCTTCTTGGCAGGACTTCAGATCCTTGTTTACAAATGTCCAGCTACACAGGTTGTCCATTTTGCTAGAGTAGAGTTGTTTGTTGTAATTTTTTACTATCCTTTGTATATCGGTGGGGTCATTTGTTACTTCACCTCTTTAATTTATAATTTTGTTTATTTGGGTCATCTCTCTTTGTTTCTTGTTGAGCCTGGCTAGCGGTTCATGATTGTTGTGTATCCTTTCAAAGGACCAGCTCTTGGTTTCATTGATATTTTGTAATTTTTTGGTCTCTTTGTTGTTCCTTTCTGCTCTGATCTTTATTATCTACTTCTTTCTGAGGACTTTGGGCATTTCTTCTTGCTCTCTTTGTAATTGATTAAGTTGCAAGGTTAGATACTTCATTTCCATTTTTTTCTCGTTTTTGGAGGTAGGCCTTTAGAGCTATGAACTTCCCTCTCTGGACTGCTTTCATTGTGTCCCATAGATTTTGGATTGTGTGTTTTCATTGTCATTTGTTTCCAGGATGCTTTTCGTTTCTTCTTTGATCTCTTTGGTAACCCAACCATTGTTTAATAGCATGCTATTTAGCCTCCAAGTGTTTGATTTTTTCATTGTTTTTATTGCAGTGGATTTCCAGATTTATGCCATTGTGACCTGAGAAGATGCTTATTATGATTTCTATGCTCTTGAATTTGAAGAGACGTTGCCCGTGTCCTAATCTGTAGTCTGTTTTTGAAAATGTCCCCTGTGCACTGGAGAAGAATGTATATCCAGTAGCTTTGGGATGAAATGTTCTGAAGATGTCAAGTCCATCTGAACTGAGAGTCAATTAGGGTTGCTGTTTCTTTGGAGGCTTTTTGTTTAGAGGATTTATCCAGTAGTGTCAATGGGGGATTAAAGTCCCTGACTATGACTATCTTGCTATCTGTACCTTAATACCTTCCAGAAGTGTGTATTTTATGTATTTGGGTGCTCCTGTATTGGGTGCATATATGTTTACCAGAGTTATATCTTTTTGTTGAATTGCCCCCTTTAGTATTATGCAGTGGCCTTCCTTATCTCTTGTTATGGCCTTCACTTTGAGTTCTGTTTTGTCAGATATAAGTATTGCCATCCCAGCTTTTGTCTCATTTCCATGTACCTGAAACACTTTTATTTTCTATCCCTTCACTATCAGTCTGTGTGAATCCTTTGCTCCGAGGTGGGTCTCTTACAGACTGCAAATATATGGGTCATGTTTTCTTATCCATTCACCTACCTTGTGTCTTTTGATTAGAGCATTTAATCCATTTACATTTAATGTTGTTATTGATATGTACTTGTTTGTCATCATTTTTATTCTTTTATTTTTGTTTCATCTTGCCTTTCTGTTTCTTCTTTGTACAGCAGTCCTTTTCGCATTTCTTGCATTGCTTGCTTGGTGTCAATAAACTCTCTTAGCCCTTTTTTGTCAGTGAGTCTCCAGATTCCATCTTCAATTTTGAATGGTAGACTTGCTGGGTATGTATTCAGTCCCTTGTTTCACATCACTTTGTATATTTTATTCCATCCCATTCTGGCCTGGTGTGTTTCTGTTGAGAAATCAGTTGATATTCTAATGGGAGATCCCTTGTAGGTAACTTTCTCTGTCTCTCTCTGACAGCCTTTATGATTCTTACTTTGGTATTGATGTTTAATTATAATGGGGCTTGGTGTTGGTCTTTTTGGGTTTATCTTGTTTGGGACTCTATGTGGTTCTTGCACTTGCATAGTTTTTTCTGGCCAATATCAGGGAAGTTTTCTGTTATTATCTCTTCCAACATGTTTTCTATTCCTTGCTTCACTCCTTCTCCTTCTGGTATCCCTATGATGCGGATGTTGTTTTGTTGGGTGTTATCCCAAAGCTCCCATAGGCTCTCCTCTTGCATTTTAAACTTTCTTAATCTGACATGTTAGTTGCCTCCATTTCATTTAACTCCTTTTCTGTTGATTGCACTTTATTCATTCCTTTGGGGATTGCTTTTTTTGTCTCCCTATGTATTGTTGTAATATTTGCATTGTATCTGTGTGCTAGGTTCAACTGCTTTGCTACCCAGGTTCTTTTCGGTGTGTTTCTACTGGTGTGATCTCTCAGGTCTTCTGGGATAGGTAATCCAGTGGAGCTCCCTTCTTGAGCTATTTGGATTCTCTTGAGGTAGTTGGATCTGGATTGTTAGTGTCTTATTTGTGGATGAAGTGTTATCATGGGTTAGCAATGTGACTAACCCCCAGCATTGTTTTGCAAGGTGTTTTGGATGTGATTATTGCTCCGGCTCTTGTGGAAAAGGTTGTCTGAAGTCTACTTGGTATGTGCTCACTGTTTGTTCCCAAAGACCATTGCCTGGGATTAAGGAGTCATGGGGCCTGCGGCTCAGGAACTGTGACTTTAGCTGGTGTGGTGTGACGGTTGCTGGATTAGCATGACTCTGAAACTCACCTTGTGGGCCCAGTGCCCATGAGTGTGCGGAGGCGGGTATCTCGTAGTTTGTGGTTGAGGCAGTGGGATTCTGGCCAAAGTGATTTCCCTCTCTGAATCACGAAGGAGTTTAGGATCCAGCAGCAGACTGTCCTGAGGTAGGAAACCCGGCGCGGATGTGGGGCAGTGCCGTGGATACTACTGAGGGAGCCATGCACCCTTGGTTGGAAAGGCACATGCCCAGTGATCGCACACAGAAGGGCCCAGGAGCTGTGTGCAAGGGGTGTGTGCTTGTGGGGCCCACACACTGGATCAGAGTGATTGTGCTGTACCTCTGGCCCGTGTAGGTAGAAGTCACATTTTCTGCTTTGGGGGATGAGCTACCATAGTTGGAATTGGATGCCCAATGCCTGCTTACAAAAGTGCCCAAGTATCATCTACTGGGGCACTCGGCTCAGGGGGTCCTTGTGCTGGAGCGACACTGCTGTGGGGACTGGATGCCAGTATGTTGTGCCTTACAGCAGGCTCAGGGGACTTGTGTGCTGGATTGGTGCAGTGCAGTGACCAGAGGTCTGCAGATGGAAAGGAGGAAGTCCGACTATCTTCTGCTGGGTCGTTCAGCCCTTGGTTGGATACTAGTGTGCCCAACCAGCCAGGGCACATCTCCAGTTTTCAGATTCCTCCACGGTGTTCTCAAAGATTTTCACAGGAGCCCATGGCTTCCTATGTACGTGCATTAACTGCTATTTCCTTGTTTGGGGACCATTTGGTTCTTTCTCTGACCTAGGTTGACACAGGTGACTGAGACCATGGTCCACCAGGGTAACCAAGCACTGGAAGGCGTGAGGCCGTTCTGAGCTGAACCAGCACGGATGGAAGAAATCTTCAGGTGAGCTGGTTACTGGAGCTGCCTTAGGTATCTAGAGAAGCCCTGCGCCTCTTCCATTCTCATCATCAGGGAAATAGTTGGGATCTGCATCCTCAGTCCCCTCCTGGGGGACCAGAAACAGGAGCAGCCATTGTATTCTCAGGTCATGTCCCCCAAAAATCATTTGTTCTCCTGCCTTTTCATGGGGTAAAAGAGAGCGAGCGCGAGACAAGAAGCTGTAGTGTGTTAGGGACCCCATGGTCAGGCAACTCTGCTTGGAGCAGGGCTGGCATGAGAGCCCACAGACTGACTTAACTGGTGTTTGGTGTCAGGTAAGTTTTGGACTCTTCCCCTGAGCTTGCACCACTTAGGGTAAGGGATGCTTCTTGAAACAAAGTAACAGTAGTGCCCAACCTGTCCCCTGGCTACAGCCCAAGGAGGTCAGGGACACCTGGGAGCTAGAGATTGGGGATGGAGAGGCCTCGCCCTCATGCATTGGGAATATCAGGCCTCACACAGATGCTGCTGGTACTAAGGTCACCTGGTGGTAACCTCTCGTGTTACTAGTGTCTCAGCCACATTGAGAGTGGCTATTTCAGGACATACTGGTCCCAGGATCCTGAGAGGAGAGGTCAAGACCATAACTGCAGGGTAATTTGAGGCAGAGAGAATTGTCAACCCTGGGCTGCCAGAAGGTGCCCTCCTTAGTATGATCCACCTGTGCAGAGGATGAGGCGGCGGGGCATAGCGGAGCTCAGGCCAAGAGGGAGACACCCTGGAGCTATGCCTCCTGTGGCCCCAGCACTGAGCTGGGTTCCCCACCCCTTCCTTTTCCTCTACCTCAGCTGTGGGAGGGGCCTCCATGCATAACTGCTACCCAGATCTTGTGCGTGACACCTCATCAGTCAATTTACATACTTGCAGATCATTCCTAGTTCTCCCTGGGAATATCACACCATCACCTCCCCCATCCTCCTGAAGACCTGACCGGGTCCCTACACCAGGGCTGAGCACGGACCTGCCGAGCACCTGGATTGTGGCGGGTGATTGTCACCTAAATGGGCACTCCTGCTGTCTGCACATGACCCTGATGGTGACCACCGCTGCCACACATAGAGTGGCATGTTCCCATTCTCCGGTGACTTCTCTAGGCACACTCCCATCAGGCTGGCCCAGGTGATGGCCATGGGAGCCTCACATCAGGAACCAGGACCTTGTTCTTGGGTCACCGTCCCATGACTCACTCAGAGATACGAGTGCAGGCAACCAATTCAGGCCTCAGTTACTGCACATGGAGAAGGTAGTCAGTTGATGGCCCCGGCCAAGGCCTCTTGTCTGGAGAGAGAAGTAATGAGACTTGGAAAGTGAAGTGCTTCCGTAATTTCTTAAATTCTGCCAAACATGAGGAATTACTTTTACTCATCATCATGACTCTGACCCAGCTTCAGGTTCGCAATGGCCAGCTCCCAGAGGAGTGTAAATGAGCAACATGGTTATGACTAAAAAAAGGATGGAGAGGTCCCAGGGCAAGCCATGAGGCCAAAGAGCTTCACACTAAAGGAACTCTCCCAGAGACAGGTGCCCACGTAGGCAGCAGGAAGGATGGGGCCTTTGAAGCTTATCCAAACCTAGAAAGCAATGTGACAGTTGACCAAGGCATGGAAAAGACTCTCACTCTGTGTGGAAAGTTGTATGAGCAGAAGACCCGCAAGCCATTTTTAAACTACTCTTGAAATAGTTTGCAAAGGTGCATGTCAGTTTTCTTATTCTCAAACATTTAAAATCACAAGGTGCTAAATAGTGATTTTACTACTTTATTTATTTGCATGTATTGTATGTTTCTAACAGTTTTGAATGTTGTGATAAAAATTTGTAATGGCCATTGAAAAATAACAACTTTTCCTATGGTTATTAGGATTGCTGGGCAGGGTATTAGCTGGAGCTACCATTCTGTGAGGCGTGCTCTACAGTGCAGAGCAAGACCACCCTGTGATTTACTCGTTTTCCAGCCCAGTTGTTTTGTTTTTTCGTTTGTCTACTCTGTCAGGTGAGGGTTCGTGCCTCAGAGATACTCTGAGGAAGACCATGACATTCCCAGGAGGTGTCCCTGCAGATCACCCGGAATAGCAGTGATTGCACCTTAGGCACTCAGTAAATGTTCTTGAGTAAATCAAGGATTAAAGTGAGAGAGGAGAGGAGTCTGTCTTTGGCGGGCCAGGATCAGCCGTCCCGTGGACATCCCTGAGAACATGTCCACTCTGTGCCAGTGCCTCCTGCCAGCCCTCCAACAGCATCCTTGGCATTCAAGGGCTAGACCCAGGCATGTCCTGGATGTGAGGCATGTTCTCATGGGGGATAAAGAAAGAGAGGCAATCCCTTGTTTAGGTCTAGATGTCATTGGGTCTGAAGTGCAACCAGGTCTTGTTGGGGACAGGCATGTCAGGTCATGCCAGCAGAGACTTGTGAGTTTGAAAAAGGCACAGAGGACAGAATAAGTCAGAGTAGGAAGAGGTCTGACTGCAGAGGGAAAGAAGCCAGCTGGAAGGGTGTCTGCTCAAAGGCTGGGTTAAGAGAGTGGACGATGGGAAAGCCAATGCATGGGGACTAGTCCCCAGGGTCTCTGAAAGCCCACAGAGGCAGGGCTTGCTCTGGAACCCTGGAAGGGCATCCGCCTGCCTCTCTGGTGCCTCTTTGGATCCAGAAAGGCAGCTGGGATGTTGATTTTCTTTCTGTACACTGTAGCTTGTCACATTCTCCAGAACAGCTCAGAAGAATTGGGGAGAACTCCTGATTTCTATTATCAGTGGGTGTCCCCAGCATCAGGTTCCTGATGGGCTGAATGACATTCCAGGGATGCATAAATAGGGTCCCAGACTTGGAGCACATTCTAAGGACCCCCTTCCTTAAAAAGCGGTCACAAGGGCAGATGACCTGGGATCGCAGTAGGGATTTTGTGACTGGAGAAGGCGGTTGCACAGGACGGCCCTACTCATGGGCTCAGAGGCTACTGTGTCCTGTACATAAGTGAGGGCCATGATGAGAGCAGGTGGCAGGTGACCAGGATGTGGTGAAAAACATCCCCAAAATTCATGTGTGGGTGCTGGGAGTCGGCACAGCCTATCCAATGCTGGGCAGGAAGTTCTCCTGCCCCCAGTGCCACAGCACATGCCCTGGGAAAGCAGGCTCCGTATGGGGGGGAAGAAGGCATGTTCACTCAGACTTTGTTTCTAGGTCATTGTAAGTGGTCCCTCCTGCCTCCTTGTACCTCCAGGACACGGGGATCTCATAGAAGTTTCCTGAGCTTGGGCTCCTACAATTTTCCAGTTTCTGCCAGTGCATGTAATGTTTGTGTTAAAGAGAAAATCTCACCCCCAGGTGGCACCACTCAGGCTTTAAGCCCATGATACCAAGTCTAGACTCAACTGCTGACCTCATTACAGTTTGAACCTCTTCCAGAAACCTCATCAGCCAGTCTGCAATTTTCAGGTCAACACCACTGTGGTAATCTGTTACATGGTCCCTCTGCCTGGAATATGAAAGTTGTTTGGGCATCACAATGCAGGGCGTACAGAAGAGCCTACAGAAAATTTGCTCCTCTCTGCCTCTGTCTCTCTCTCTCTTTGCCCCCCCTCTCCCCCTCCCCGCGCTCTGTAGCTCTCTCTCTGTCTGTGTCTCCCTCGATTTCATAAGATCCAATGTGTGACTCAGTACAGCATGGGGATATCCCAAACTATGGCAGATCCTTACATGCCAAGTACAGCTTCAAATCTTCTGAAGGGGAAGGTGTATCTGTGCACTGTGCTTTGTCCTGAGAGAGGACATCTTCCCTCACAATCTGAGTAAGAGTTTTAGGCCTGGGCCCAAAAGGAGCTTTTCGAAGCCAAATTTGCATGGATTGTTCCCTGGGGTTGAGCAAACATTAGTTATTTATACAGACTTTGGCAGTCATGTTTAGGGCCCCGGCCCCTGGAACTTGGCTGGGACTAAGCTGCTGCCTGTGTAAGGTTGGGATGTGGAAGAGGATGCCTGAGCTAAAGAGAATGCCCTCTGTAGCAGCTCCTTGGTAAGGATACACAGGTCTTTTTGCCTACATTTATTTTTCTCTGTGCCTCCAAGATTCCCAAGAGCCCACGACTCTCAGCCCTCAGTGGCTTTCAAAAGTGTATGTCACATCCCAGGTTCAGCTGCCACACCCCTCCTCTGGCCTCTCCACAACCCACGTTTTCACATTTAATTTTCTCAAGCTAGGTTGCTGAGCTGATCTGGTTTTTCTGAGAGGAAATGCCCTTTACCTCCACAGAGGGAGGGTGACAGAATCTCCTGCCTATACTCCCTGTCAGCTTGGGTTTAAGGGATCCACCCAGTTTCCTTCTTCACCGCTAGCCTTTTAAGTTCTTAAGTTGATGCAGTCAGTGTCTTTGAGTTTCCCCAATGTTCACCTTGTCCTGGGTAATTCCCTAGGTCCCATTCCAAACGTGCAGCCCCTCCCTTCTCCTGATCAATCCCTAGATGTGATTTTGGCCTGACCTGCTCTGGGGAAGGCTTGCTCCTCAAAATATGGAAGACCAACTATCCCTCTGTTCCTCTTTGAATGGGCACGGGGTTTGCAATTCTAAGTAACCTCAAGTCTCAGGGACTGTTTGGTACTCAATACTGTTGCATTGAAATTCTTTTTCTCTGGAGATGATACCACTGTCTCTCTAAAGGGGTGTTAATGGGAACACTAGGGAATTTTTATGTGGCCCCAACACCCCCATTAAGTCTACTTCCAGGCTGGTTTCCTTTTCTTTTCCTTTCATGAATGGACCTAGGGTTCAGTTGGAGGTGTGGAGAGTGCAAAGCCCCATCATGGTTAAATGCCTGGAGATCCAGGACTAAGGTTTTGCTCTCAGGTGGAAGTAGCCATTTCAGCTAGGACCTCAAAAGGAAGGTGTGGTCAGACGGGGTATAATGGCTTCTGAGGAGGCCGAGGAGGGAACAGAAGCTAGAGCGTGAGAGTCAATGTCCAGGTCTGAGCACAGGGCTCCCTGCACCACGCTGCTCTGGTGAGTCAGGAGCCTAAGGTGGTCCCCAAGGACCTGCAAGCCAAGATCCCAGAGATTTGTCCTTTTTTCCTTACAAATGAGCAGACTTTGCCTTTGCCTCTGGATGCAGGTGTGCCTTAATCCAAAATGTTTTGATTTCTGTTTTGATGTTTGCCATTCATAGAGGTTCACAGGGCAAGTTTTCCCTGTGTCTGAAAGTCGAGTATTGCTAAGGAGCCTATTGTAGGCCAAAGTGGCAAAATCCTTTTTGTAGTTTTGTAGAGGCCGGGCTGTGTGTGTGAAAACCGGTATTAATGAAAGTCTTTCATAACAGCCAATTGATGTTTAGAAAGAGAGGAAGGGAGTGGGCGGAGAGAGAGAGAGAGACATTGATGTGAGAAACATCCCTCAGCTGGCTCCTGCCCACACCCTACGGGGGCTAGGAATGTAGCCCTCAAGTGACATTTGGGGGGCACGAGAGGATGCTCAACGCCGTGAGCAACACTGACCAGGCTTTGCAGTCTCTTATTGAGAGGAGCCTTAGTTGTGACATGTGAGCCCTCTGTTGTCATAGATAAAATGGTCATTCTAATATTCATAGAAGGGACACCCAGTAAAATGTACATGTTGGAATTAACGGTTATTTTTCTCACCTCCAGCTCCCCCATGCTTCAGAAAACGTTTGTGCTGCTTTTATATGCCTCATTTAAAATGTGTCAAAGGCCTCAATGGTACCCATTGTGTGGGTGTTCCTTAATCTTCCCCATCTATTTTATTTCCTGGAACTTAGCAAGAGGCAGTCCTGGGCCACGGGCTGCTCCCTACTCCAGGTGTTTTCAGTCCTTCAGTGATCCTCAGAAATGTTTTCCCTGGAAAGGGTGGGATCATCTCTCTGGTTTCCCAGTCCTCACTGCACAGCAGATTTGCAGCTAGCCAGTGGGCAGATGCGGGAGGGGTCCAGTGGTCATCTCACCCCTCCTTGGTGCCTGGTTCTTGTCCTTCCAGTGGCAGAGTAGAGGCAGGGCTGAGTGGATTTGCAACCCTAAGCAGAAAACGGAGTTGGGGTAAATTGGGGGTGCTCCAGTTGTTGCCAGAGCAGTGCCTTTGGCCCTCAGCTGGTCCCTCTGAAGGGAGAAGGACCGGGGTTGCTCATGCTCAGCCTGACAAGATGCCTTGCTCCCGGCTGTCTCCCAGGATCTCTTTCATAGCAGCTTCATGGGGATGAGCCTCCCAGCTCCACGCCGACTCCTGGAACTGGCATGTCAGAGCCTGCTGCGGGATGAAGCCTCGGCCATCGCTGCTCTGGAGTGGCTTCCTATGGAGCTCTTCCCACCTCTTTTCATCACAGCCTTCACTGGGAAGCACAGCAGAGTCCTGAAGGCCATGGTGCAGGCTTGGCCCTTCCCCTGCCTCCCTCTGGGGGCCCTGATGAACCATCGGCAGTCTTACCAGGATATCTTGCAGGCTGTGCTCGAGGGACTCGATGCCATGCTTGCCCAGGACCCTCGACCCAGGTATGGGGGATTCAGTAGCCGGGTCGCACCCTGGGGATCTGAGCAGTTACAGCTGGGATCTGGGAGTGGGCAGGGCCAAAGGGAGAGCTGAGGCAGGCCTTGGAGCCACTGCTAGGGTCATTCTAGGAACAGGCTTCGGATATATACGGCTGATGAAATTGTCGAGGGTGACCGAAGGGACACGAGCCCACTCCTTCCTGGTGGCACCTAAAGGTACCAGGAATGGGGACCATGAAGGATCCCAGTAGCACCAGGAGCAGTTGATTCCTGGGGCATGGAGTCAAAGTCCAGTGCGGTGTCTGGCCCAGCTGCCCAGATGCCTAGCTCATGGTCTTACTCATTGTTATCTTAATGCATCCCAGCATATCTCCTATTTTCTCCACAGGAGATGTAAACTGCAGGTGCTTAATTTACAGAAGAGAGTTCATTTGGAGTTCTGGATGGTGTGGGCAGGTACCAGAGCCCATGTGTGCTCACTGCTGGAGCCTGAGGCCCTGCAGCCCATGAGGAATAGGAGGAAAGTACACAGCTTAAGGGCCAGGCCAAATCCACCCTTGGCCCCCGTGGAGGTGTTAATAGACCTTTGCCTCAAGAAAGGTGTCCTTGATGAGTCCCTCAGCTACCTGATTAAGAAAGTCAGCGAGAGGAGAGGTTTGCTGCACCTTTGCTCTAAGAAGCTGAAGGTTTTTGCGATGTCGAAGCAAAACACTAAAATCCTGGATATGGTGCAGCTGGTCTCTGTCCAGGATTTGGAGGTAAACTGTACCTGGAAGCTGTCCACTCTGAGGAAGTTCGCTCCTTACCTGGGCCAGATGGGCAATCTGCGCCGGTTCCTGCTCTCCCACGTCATCACGTCTTCTCACACCACCTTGGAGCAGGAGAAGCAGTGTGTTGGCCTGGTCACCTCTCAATTCCTCAACCTGCCCCACCTCCAGGAGCTCAATTTGGACGATGTCTCCATCCTCAGAGGCCACCTGGATGAAATCCTCAGGTGAGGGGTGGCGAGCTTTCCCTGCCGACCAGAGGGAGTCCCTTTCCATTTCAGTGCACAGTGACGGGCTCTCCTGTGTGCCGTCCCTCAGCAGTGCTAGAGTGCCTGAGCCACTAGACGGGCCACACAGTCAGTGTCTTGTTCACCGCTCTGTCACCTTGCATGTTGTGACATAACCCCCCAGATAAAGGTAGGACGTATGCACTAGGACAGAGGCTACTAAAGGGACTCCTTGCTAGGAATTCGGGCCAGGGGATGGTAGCTTTGGGCATCCTTGTAAGTGGTGTTGAAGGGAAAATGATGCAATAGAACCAAGTGAGGATTGCAATGACAAGGGGAAAGCCAATCAGAGGTGAGGTTTCAGGGGTTAAGTTCCGCACTTAGAGATTTGGCCATGGCAGCCTTTCAGTCCAAACCTGCCTCAGTCACCTGTCTGCCAAGGGTTGCCATAGGCTCTTGCAAACGGAATGCGTGGTAAATGCAGGATTCAGGAGGGAGGCATTACGAAATGGGATAGGTGGTTTGTAGACAATGCAGTGATCTAAGTTCCTGGAGGGTGGCAGCCCTCGCTGGATGTTGCCTGACTGTGCCCAGGTTAGCCCTTTCTGCACATCTGCCAGAGGCCTCATTGGGCTAAGTGATGGTGGTGACAGGGGTCTAGGCTGTGGCTGGAAGGAAGCCCCAGTTGCAGGCAATTCAGGACATGTCTCCAATACTAAAATGCACTGGTTGCCTCCTGCTTCAGACCCTGGGGCAGGCTCCTTTCTGAGCTCCTCCCACCTTTATGTTCACAACACCTGTGTGTTTGGGCTGGAGGGTATGATGTGCTCCACTTGACGGATGAGTAAATGGAGTGTGTGAGGTTTCATCCAGTTGAATCCATCACGGAGCAGATAACAGATGGAGAAAGATGCCACTCAAATTTGCTCGGACTTGAATGTCACTTTTCACTGTGCAACATCCTGGGTTTGATCATCATCCGGAACACTGTAGGCTTTGGTGACATGGGCCTCTTTACCCTGAAGGCCTGCATTATCCTCACCTGCCTCTGCTCACCAGGTCCATCTCCCACATGTAACTGCTCTATGTCTCCCCAGGTGCCTGAAGAGCCCCTTGGAGACCCTGTCCATCACTAACTGCCTGCTTTTCGAAAGAGACTTTAGACATCTCTCCCAGCATCTGAATGTCAGCCAGCTGAAAAGCCTGAGTTTCAGTGGGCTCAACCTGACCATTATCAGTTCTCGGTCACTCCAATTTCTTTTAGAGAGAGCCTCCCCCACTCTCCAGGACCTGGACTTGGATGAGTGTGGGATCATGGACCACCAGTTCCTGGACATCCTGCCAGCCCTGAGCCACTGCTCCCAGCTCACAACCCTAAGTTTCTGTGAAAACCCCATCTCCATGACCGTCCTGGAGGACCTGCTTCGCCACGTTGTCGGGCTGAGCAAGCTGAGTTGCGTGATTTATGCGGCGCCCGTGGAGAGTTATGAGGAAACTAGCAGCAACATCAACCTGGGCCGACTTGCCCAGATGCATGCTGTGCTAAAGCATATGCTGCAGGAGTTGGGTCGGCCCGGCATGGTCTGGCTCTGTGCTTACCCCTGTCCTCACTGTGGCTGTAGAACCTTCCATGACCCAACTCCCATTCTGTGATCCTGTTGCTTGAGTGTCTAGCTGGGTGCACATCTCATAGGCTTTACTCTGTGCACTTGGGCACTGAAGCCCAGACATAAGTGTACCGTTCAGGAACACAGCAGCCAGTTTCAGACAGCTACTCAGGGTTGGGGGGAAATGCTCACAGGGGACTGGATGGTTTCTTTGGGGAGATTTGTCCTAAGGAGTTAGAAATATGCACCTGAATCTCTCAGGGGGAGGGATTGAGGCTTGGGTGGTAGATGCGGGAATTACATTTCTTGAATGGTTGTGAATAAATGTCAGTAATAAAGAGAACTGGATGTTAACAGACTGATGTCCTCAATGACATGTTAGCCCAACTCTCCCACCTGCAGTTACTGGCCAAGTAAGAAGGCATGAGCCTTGTGATGCGCAGACATTAGGCTGGTTGAGGTTGATTCCAGGAGATCACATCACCATTTATCCTTTTTGGTTTGGTGGGTTCTTTCTGGTGCACTGGTACCTACTCACCTCTGTGACTGTTCAGTGGGTCAGCGCACACTTGTTGCGTCCACAGGGACTGGAACAAGTGGCTTCCAGTGAGCACCACCGAGGTACAACTACTCTGGGGCCATCACGGGTAACTAGTCCAGTCCCTGGACTCAAACACTCCTCCCCACTGGGAGCCTCCATCTCTGGCCTGTGTCTGCTCCATGGTAGGGCTTCCCTGTGCACAAGTCAGGCCCCCAGTACTGAAAGGGACATCAGCCTGCCAGGGAGCCAGAGCCCTGGCCTCACAAGTCCATGCCTGTCATTCCCCTGGATCCAGCCCCTTCTTGAATTCAAGTTCCTGTAAACACATTTACATTCTTTTCAGCAAAATACTGAGCTGGAATAAACCTCTGCTTTGTTCTGTGTCCTGTCCTAAGAATAGGACATCCTTTGGTAGAGGATGGTCTAATGTTGGAATACTTTCCCCTCATGATCCTCCTTCCCATTAATCAAGGAGGTGGTAAAGCAACTCTGAGCCAGTGACAGGCCCCGCGTCTGAAGAGTGGACAACCCCAAGCCAGTTCCCGGAGAGCACTTAAGTGGACACAGGTGAAGGTCACCCCGGGGAGATGGGGGTATGGAGGGCCACCCTGAGGGTCAATACAACCAAGTGAAGGGGAGATGTCCTAGTGTGCTGTTGGATCCCACAGTCAGTGGACAGTTAGCTGGCCAGGAAGGAATAGGCTCCCTGCCCACCTGCCACTGCATTCTGGCCCTAGGCTGTCTCAGTTTGCTCACTGAGTGGCCTGCCAGAGGAGCACTTAGGGAGAAGGCCACACATCCAGGCCCAGGGGCAGGGCTCCATTTGCCTGTATGTCTCCCTAATTGTGAGGAAGTCAGTCCTGCTTTTTCTCCTTCTACTGCCTCTCATTCAGTGCCAGCCACTCATGTGCTTGCTGCTCTCTGCTGGGTGTCAGCAACTTCCTAGCTTGTCACATACAGCACCTGGTCCTTCGTTCTCTTTTTATTGCCATTCCTTTCTTTTCTTCTACCTTCCAATCTTCTAGCTTGGGTCCATCATCCTACGAGCTCATTTTTCCGTTTCTTAGTACATTTCCTATTGATATCAGAGAGGAAGGGAGAGGGAGAGATGGATAAAACATCAATAATGAGACAAAATCATTGGTTGGCTTTCTCCTGCACATCCACCTGGGGATCCAGGCATAAACTCCAGCTCCTGCTCCAACTGAGAATTGAACTATGTCCTCTTGGTTCATAGGCCTACTGAGCCACACTGGCCAGGCACACTCTGCTTCTTCGAGTGGGAAGAGAAAATGCTGAAGTCTCAGTAACAGTCGGTGAGCTCCCCACCCCCCAAAAAAAGAGGATAAGAGAACAAGGGTCAGAAAATTTATATCTCTTACAGCAAACGCTCTCTTTCTCTTCCTCTCTCTCTCCTATTCCATCTCCCTCTCCCTGTCCCTCTGTCTGACATGCACCTTGTCTTCCCATCCCCGCCTTCACAGGAAATAGTGTCCACAATATGATTCAGAACCTCTATAATTTGAGGAAAAGCATAAAAATTTGCAGGTTCTGAGGGAGGAAGGCCAAAGGCAAAACATCTTGTGGTCTGGGTGTTAATTCCTCCACACATAGAGCTCGTGCCCATTACCTTGTGTGGAGATTCACCTGTGGGGCCAACTTATGTAAAGCTCTTGTCTGCATGTCCTCCTCTGGAATTGCCCACTGTTATTAGCATTGATAGTATTTATTAACCACCAGATGCAAGATAAGGAAGAAAATAGAAGTCAGTGCACCCTGGCCAGTGTTTCTGGGCATTGTCCTGTGCACCAGAAAGTTACCCCATTTGATTTCTGGCCAGGGCACATGTCCAGGTTTCTGGTTCAGTCCCCAGGCATCCAATATTGTTTCTCTCTCACATGAATGCATGCTTCTGTGTCTGTCTCACTCCATTTACCTCTCTCTAAAGAATCAATTTTAAAAACCCACCATATTAAGACAAAACAAAAGGAAACTCATTGCTGTATGTTGCCTCTAAAACAGAGTGTCCTGCACTTGACGCTTTATTTGTTCTGTAGACCACAACTGAGAATTAAAGCAAAATATTGGAATCTGGACTTTTCCATCAAAATATTCAGAAAAGCATAGTATCAAGGCAATGAGGCTTATAAAGCTTAGACAGTGATTGCATCTGTGAAGATGGGCACAGAAGGGGCATGGGTAGGAGGTGACTGCTGGTGCACAAGCATCTTATACATGAAGGCCCTATGGGCAGGGTCTCTAGGATATCAGAAAGCAAGCAGGGAGAGGAAGGCACACATAGTAGGTTCCTTAGTACTAGAATGTACCCCAGAGTCCCCCAAACTGCACAGCAGTAAGGCAGGCTGGATACAGGGCAGCTGGAGCACACGGATTCCAAAGGGAAGACTCTGAATAAAGAAGAGCCAAAGCCTGGACTGCTTGTCTCAGTGGATGAGTTTCGACCTGTGAACCAGGAGGTCAGTTCAATTCCCAGGCTGGGACATGTCCCCATTGTGGGCTCTTTGTCCAGTAGGTGCCTTGTAGGAAGCAGCCAATCAAGGATTCTCTCTCACCATTGATGGTTCTCTTTTTTTTTCTTTTTTTTAAATTTTATTGCTTAAAGTATTACAATGGGTATTACATATGTGTGCTTTCCCCCCCACCCTGCCCTTGACAATACCCTGGCCTCCCGTATCCCCCAGTATCTTATGTCCATTGGTTATGCTTATATGCATGCATACAAGTCCTTCGGTTGATCTCTTACCCCCTTCCCTCCTGCCCCCCAACCATCCTCGGCCTTCCCGCTACAGGTTGACAATCTGTTTGGGGCAGCTCTGCCTCTCTATCTGTTATAGTTCATCAGTTTATAATGGTCTTTATTATCCATATATGAGTGAGATCATGTGGTATTTTTCCTTCATTGACTGGCTTATTTCACTTAGCATAATGCTCTCCAGTTCCATCCATGCCGTTGCAAATGCTAAGTGTTCCTTCTTTTTTACAGGAGCATAGTATTCCATCATGTAGATGTACCGCGGTTTTCTAATCCATTCATCTACTGATGGGCACTTAGGCTGTTTCCAGATCTTAGCTATGGTGAATTGTGCTGCTATGAACATAGGGCTGCATATGTCCTTTCTGCTTGGTGTTTCTGGTTTCATGGGTTATATTCCTAGAAGTGGGATCACAGGGTCAAATGGGAGTTCCATTTTTAGTTTTTTGAGGAAAGTCCATAGTGTCTTCCATAGTAGCTGCACCAGTCTGCATTCCCACCAGCAGTGCACGATTGTTCCTTTTTCTCCACATCCTCTCAAGCAGTTGTCTTTGTGGATTTGTTGATGATAGCCAGCCTGACAGGTGTGAGATGATACCTCATTGTTGTTTTGATTTGCATTTCTCATATGATTAGTGACTTTCAGCATGTTTTCAAATGTCTCTTGTTTTTCTGAATGTCTTCTTTGGAAAGGTGTCGATTTAGATGCTTTGCCCATTTTTTGATTGGATTGTTTATCTTCCTTTTGTTAAGTTGTATGAGTTCCCTATAAATTTTGGAGATTAGGCCCTTACCAGATATGATGGTGGTAAATATGTTTTCCCACACACTGGGTTTTCTTGTTGTTTTGTTGATGGTTTCTTTTGCTGTGCACAAACTTTTGATTTTGATGTAGTCCCATTTGTTCATTTTCTCTTTAGATTCAAGTGCCCTGGGTGCTGTATTGGTGAAAAATTTGCTTTGGCATATGTCTGAGATTTTATTGCCTTTGGATTCTTCTAGCATTTTTATGGTTTCCCATCGGACATTTAAGTCCTTTATCCATTTTGAGTTTATTCTCGTGTATGGTGTAAGTTGGTGGTCTAGTTTCATTTTCTTGCATATATCTGTCCAATTTTCCCAACACCATTTATTGAAGAGACTATCTTGACTGCATTGTATGTTCTTGCCTCCTTTGTCAAATATTAATTGAGCCTATTGGTTCGGGCTGATTTCTCGGCTCTCTGTTCTATTCCATTGACCTATATGCCTGTTCTCGTGCCAGTTCAAGGCAGTTTTGAGAACAGTGGCTTTGTAATACAGCTTGATATCTGGAATTGAGATCCCACCTACTTTGTTCTTTCTCAGGATTGCTGCAGGTAATCTGGTACTTTTTTTATTCCAGATGAATTTTTGGAGAGTTCGTTCTAGATCTGTGAAGTATGCCATTGGTATTTTCATGGGAAGTGCGTTGAATTTATCGATTGCTTTGGGTAGTATGGACATTTTAATGATTTTGATTCTACCAATCCATGAACACGGTATGTTCCTCCATCTGTTTATGTCTTCCTCTATCTCTTTTTTCGAAGTCCTGTAGTTTTCTTTTTTTTTTTTATGATTAATCACTATGCTTTATTTTTTTATTTTTTTTTATTGCTTAAAGTATTACAAAGGGTATTACATATGTATCCATTTTATCCCCCCGCCCTAGACAGTCCCCTAGCCTCCCCTATCACCCAGTGTCTTATGTCCATTGGTTATGCTTATATGCATGCATACAAGTCCTTTCGTTGATCTCTTACCCCCCTAACTCCTGCCCCCCAACCCTCCCCGGCCTTCCCGCTGCAGCTCGACAATCTGTTTGAGGCAGCTCTGCCTCTGTATCTATTATTGTTCAAAAGTTTATAATGGTCTCTATTGTCCACGAATGAGTGAGATCATGTGGTACTTTTCCTTTATTGACTGGCTTATTTCACTTAGCATAATGCTCTCCAGTTCCATCCATGCCATTGCAAATGTTAAGAGTTCCTTCCTTTTTACAGCAGCATAGTATTCCATCGTGTAGATGTACCACAGTTTTCTAATCCATTCATCTACTGATGGGCACTTAGGCTGTTTCCAGATCTTAGCTATGGTGAATTGTGCTGCTATGAACATAGGGGTGCATATATCCTTTCTGATTGGTGTTTCTGGTTTCTTGGGATATATTCCTAGAAGTGGGATCACAGGGTCAAATGGGAGTTCCATTTTCAGTTTTTTAAGGAAACTCCATACTGTCTTCCATAGTGGCTGCACCAGTCTGCATTCCCACCAGCAGTGCACAAGTGTTCCTTTTTCTCCACATCCTCTCCAGCACTTGTCGTTTGTTGATTTGTTGATGATAGCCAGTCTGACAGGTGTGAGATGGTACCTCATTGCTGTTTTGATTTGCATCTCTCGGATGATTAGTGACTTTGAGCATGTTTTCATATGACTCTTGGCTTTCTGAATGTCCTCTTTTGAAAGGTGTCTATTTAGGTCCTTTGCCCATTTTTTGATTGGATTGTTTATCTTTCTTTTGTTAAGTTGTATGAGTTCCCTATAAATTTTGGAGATTAGGCCCTTATCAGATATGTCATTGGCAAATATGTTTTCCCACACAGTGGGTTTTCTCGTTGTTTTGTTGATGGTTTCTTTTGCTGTGCAGAAGCTTTTTATTTTGATGTAGTCCCATTTGTTCATTTTTTCTTTAGTTTCAAGTGCCCTAGGAGCTGTATCAGTGAAGAAATTGCTTCGGCATATGTCTGAGATTTTGTTGCCTTTGGATTCTTCTAGAATTTTTATGGTATCCTGTCGTACATTTAAGTCCTTTATCCATTTTGAGTTTATTTTTGTGTATGGTGTAAGTTGGTGGTCTAGTTTCATTTTCTTGCATATATCTGTCCAATTTTCCCAACACCATTTATTGAAGAGACTATCTTGGCTCCATTGTATGTTCTTGCCTCCTTTGTCAAATATTAATTGAGCATATTGGTTCGGGCCGATTTCTGGGGTCTCTATTCTATTCCATTGATCTATATGCCTATTCTTGTGCCAGTACCAGGCAGTTTTGAGAACAGTGGCTTTGTAATACAACTTGATATCTGGTATTGAGATCCCACCTACTTTGTTCTTTTTCAGGATTGCTGCAGCTATTCGGGGTCTTTTTTTATTCCAGATGAATTTTTGGAAAGTTCGTTCTAGATCTCTGAAGTATGCTGTTGGTACTTTAATGGGAAGTGCGTTGAATTTATAGATTGCTTTGGGTAGTATGGACATTTTAATGATGTTGATTCTACCAATCCATGAACAAGGTATGTTCTTCCATCTGTTTATGTCTTCCTCTATGTCTTTTTTCAACGTCCTGTAGTTTTCTGAGTAGAGGTCTTTTACCTCTTTAGTTAAGTTTATTCCTAGGTAGCTTAGTTTTTTCGGTGCAATGGTAAACGGGATTGTTTTTATAATCTCTCTTTCTGAAAGTTCACTATTGGTGTATAGAAATGCCTCAGATTTCTTGGGGTTAATTTTGTATCCTGCTACATTGCCAAATTCATGTATTAAGTCTAGTAGCTTTTTGATGGAATCTCTAGGGTTTTGTATGTATAATATCATGTCGTCTGCAAATAAGGACAGTTTTACTTCCTCTTTTCCAATTTGGATGCCTTTTATTTCTTCTTCTTGCCGAATTGCAATGGCTAACACTTCCAGTACTATGTTGAACAGGAGTGGTGAGAGGGGGCATCCCTGTCTTGTTCCTGTTCTTAGGGGAAATGGTGTTAGTTTTTGTCCGTTGAGTATGATGTTGGCTGTGGGCCTGTCATATATGGCTTTTATTATGTTGAGGTATGATCCTTCTACTCCCACCTTGCTGAGAGTTTTTATCAAAAATGGGTGTTGAATTTTGTCAAATGCTTTTTCTGCATCAATTGATATGACCATGTGGTTTTTTTCTTTCAATTTGTTTATGTGATGTATCACGTTTATTGATTTGCGGATATTGTACCATCCTTGCATCCCTGGGATAAATCCTACTTGGTCATGGTGTATGATCTTTCTGATGTACTGCTGGATCCGATTTGCTAAGATTTTGTTGAGGATTTTGGCATCTATGTTCATGAGGGATATTGGCCTGTAATTCTCTTTCATTGTGTTGTCTTTACCTGGTTTTGGTATTAGGGTGATGCTGGTTTCATAGAATGAGCTTGGAAGTGTTCCTTCCTCTTGAATTTTTTGTAGTAGTCTGAGGAGGATAGGTTTTAGTTCTTCCTTGAATGTTTGGTAAAACTCCCCTGTGAAGCCGTCTGGTCCTGGGCTTTTGTTTGATGGAAGCTTTTTGATGACTGCTTCAATTTCTTCCATAGTTATTGGCCTGTTGAGATTTTTAGATTCTTCCTGATTGAGTTTTGGAATGCTGTATTTTTCTAGGAAATTGTCCATTTCCTCCAGGTTGTCTAGTTTGTTGGAGTAAAGCTGTCCATAGTATTTTTTAACAATCATTTGTATTTCTGTGGGGTCTGTTGTTATTTCGCCTCTATCGTTTCTGATTTTATTTATTTGGGTCCTCTCTCTCTGCTTCTTGGTGAGTCTGGCTAGAGGTTTATCAATCTTGTGTATCCTTTCAAAGAACCAGCTCTTGGTTTCATTGATTTTCTGTATTGTTTTTTTGGTCTCTATGTCATTTATTTCTGCTCTAATCTTTATTATCTCCTTCCTTCTGCTCACTCTGGGGTTTTCTTGTTGCTCTCTTTCTAATTCTTTGAGTTGTAGAGTTAGATGATTTACTACCATTTTTTCTTGTTTTTTGAGATAGGCCTGTAGAGCTATAAACTTCCCTCTCAGGACTGCTTTCAATGTGCCCCATAGGTTTTGTATTGTTGTGTTTTCATTGTCATTAGTTTCCAGGATGTTTTTAATTTCTTCTTTGATCTCATTGGTAACCCAATCAATATTTAATAGCATGCTATTCAGCTTCCAGGTGTTTGAGTATTTTGGGTTGTTTTTATTGTAGTTTATTTCTAATATTATGCCATCGTGGTCTGCGAAGACGCTTTTTATGATTTCAATCTTCTTGAATTTGGGGATACTTTGCTTGTGACCCAATATGTGGTCTATTTTTGAATATGTCCCATGAGCACCTGAGAAGAACGTATATTCTCTGGCTTTGGGGTGAAGTGTTCTGAAGATGTCTATTAAGTCCATCTGATCTAGTGAGTCATTTAGGATTGCTGTATCTTTGCTGGTTGTTTGTCTATAGGACTTATCCAGTGCTGTCAATGGTGTATTAAAGTCCCCTACTATGATTGTATTGTTGTCGATCTCTCCTTTGATGTTTTCCAGGAGTTTTTTTATGAATTTGGGTGCTCCTACATTGGGTGCGTATATGTTTACCAGGGTTATATCTTCTTGTTGTATTGATCCCTTTAGTATTATGAAGTGGCCTTCCTTATCTCTTGTTAAGGCCTTCACTTTGAGGTCTATTTTGTCCGATATAAGTATTGCTAGCCCAGCTTTCTTTTCCTTTCCATTTGCCTGAAAGATATTTTTCCATCCTTTCACTTTCAGTCTGTGTGAGTCCCTTCTAATGAGGTGGGTTTCTTGTAGACAGCAGATGTATGGGTCATGTTTTTTTATCCATTCAGCCACTCGATGTCTTTTGGTTGGAGCATTTAGTCCGTTTACGTTTAAAGTTATTATTGAAAGGTACTTGTTTGTAGCCATTTCTTTTTTTGTGTGGCTGTTTTCCTTCTGAGATTTTTATTTCTTATTTTTATACCAGTCCCTTTAGCATTCCTTGCATTGCTGGCTTGGTGGTGACAAACTCCCTTAGTCTTTTTTTGTCTGTGAAGCTTCTTATTTCCCCTTCAAGTTTGAATGATAGCCTTGCTGGATAGAGTATTCTTGGATTCAGTCCTTTGCTTTGCATCACTTTGTAAATTTCAGTCCATTCTTTTCTGGCCTGATGTGTTTCTGTTGAGAAGTCATTTGACAATCTAATGGGAGATCCCTTGTATGTAACTTTCTGTCTCTCTCTTGCAGCCTGTAAGATTCTCTCTTTGTCCTGAACATTTGCCATGGTGATTATGATGTGTCTTGGTGTGGGTCTTTTCGGGTTCACCTTGTTTGGGACTCACTGGGCTTGTGTGACTTTTTTCTTCCCCACCTCAGGAAAGTTTTCTGATATTATTTCTTCGAGTAGGTTTTCTAATCCTTGTTCATCCTTCTGTTGTTCTGGTACTCCTATTATTCGTATGTTGTTTCGTTTCATGTTGTCCCAAAGCTCCCTTAGGCTCTCCTCCTGTCTTTTAATTTTTTTCTCCAATTGCAGTACATTTTGGGTGTGTTTTGCTTCCTTGTCTTCTAATTCACTTATTCGGTCCTCCGCTTCTCCTAGTCTACTGTTGATACTTTCAATGGAGTTTTTCATTGCAGCTATATCACTCTTCATTTCTTCTTGGGTCTTACTTAGGTTGTTGATTTTTTCATCTGTTTCTTCTAGCTTCTTCCATATGTTATCAATTTTTTCATCTGTTTCTTCTAGCTTCTTCCATATGTTATCGATTTTTTCATCTGTTTCTTCTTGCTTCTTGTAGAGGTTGTCGATTTTTTCCTCCATCCGGTTTATGCACTCTAGGATCCTTATTCTGAATTCTTTATCTGTCATGTTGCATGCCTCTGTATTACTTAGCTGCTTTTCTGGAGAGTCCTCCTTCTCTTTCCTCTGGGGGTTTCTTTGTCTACCCATGTTTGATCTCACTGACATATCTAGACGTTGAGTTGTTCAGTGCTTGCTCCCTTGGTGGCAGTGACTCCTTGGTCTGTGGTTGCTCTTCGGGCGGTTGCGGTAGCAGCTGCTCTTCAGTTGTCAGCAGCTCCTCTGGTGGGTGCTGTTCACAGCGGTGGTGGCTCTTCCGGCTGGTGGGGCGAGGTTTCACGTACAGCTGCTATTCCTCAGCAGAGGATGAGGTGCTCAGGGGGTTGCTGTTGCTTGGATCTGCTGCGTTGATTTAAAGGCACAAAATACAACACAACAAGGCACCACGTACCAGGCACTATACACAAATATATTCACGATATTAATAACCCCAATTAAAGGTGACCACCTGAATTAAGAGAATTAGGGGATAAGGAAGAAGGAAGAGAAAAAGAGAAAAGAGAAAAAGGAAAAGAAAAGTAGGGACCAAAAAAAGGGAGTGCAAAAATGAAATTGGGAAAAAGGAAGGGGGAAAATAAAAGCGAGAAAGAAAAGAAAGAAATAAAAAGAGCAAAAAGAGAGAATGAAGTGGAAGAGGGAAGAGACTTTTTATATGAGGAGAATACTCCTATAGAACAGCCATTAATCCCAACAAATTCCAGCAACAGCTCCCTGGATATGAATGCAAACTAGAAACAACCAATAATATAATGATGAAAATAGAATGGTGAACACTAATCCCAAAATAAAATAAAGAAAGTATAAAATGGCACTTTAAAAAATGGTAAAATGGTAGCAGTAATAATACTGGTTAAAAATAAGAAGGTACTAATCAAAAGGGTAAAATCAGGTGATGGAAAAAGAAGAAAAGAAAGAAAAAAAAAAGAAAAAAAAAGAACAGAAAAAAAAGAATGAAAAAAAATTGGTTTCTTAGTTAAAAAGTGAAAAAAGAAAAAAAATTGCAGTAGTGGAGGTCCTTCGTTTCTTCTATTCTTCAGTGTGGCTCGCCTTAGACCTTCCAGGTATTCAGGAGAGTGTTGAGTTTCCCTGCGATATACTGTTCCTCTGTGTTGTAAACCACAGTCCTTATTTTAAAGCATGCCGCATTTATTTCCCAGGCTGCCTTATTTTGTGTTTAGCAAAGAGTCAGTTTGTGGGTCAGCCTCTGGGTGGCAGTGTTCTGGGGTTGGCCTCTGAGGCTATAGGGCCTCTCTGTCCAGTGGAAGTTCACTGCCCAGAGCTGACTGCGTAATAGTTAGTTACCAGAGCTGTGTTGTTGCTGGGATTGAAAATCCCCCTATAGGCCAGACCCTGTTAACTCCCAGGGACTGATCAGGTTATTCTAATCCTTGATCTCCTACCTGGTGGAATCTGGGTGTGGCTGTGCTCCTTGCCTGGGGGCTGGGGGGAGGAGACTCACTCTCAGGAGCGGGTGGCTTCCCCAGTCCTGGGCTCAGGGGTGTCTCAGCACTCAATTCACTACCACCTCTCCCGGCTCCCCCTCTTTCCCCAGTCTCTCCCCAGATTCCACTCCTCAGCACACTCTCCCTCTCTTCAGCACAGGTGAGTGTCTGTATCCGAAATGTCCCATGAACAGGATTCAGTGAAAACAAACAAACAAATGCCGGCCGCGGAAACGGGGAAGGCTTGGTTTCTGTAAGCTTCTTCTCTTACCAGGACTGCATGGTCAGGTCAGCTCTTCAGGCTGCCCCCTTTAGGCTCAGTCCTCCGTGATCACAGAACCCAGCTCTCAATTTCCCTGGCAGCGCCAGGAATCCCGCGGTTCTCCTTTCTCCCGTCAGGGGCTGTGCCTGTCCCAGGGGACGCGGCTGTCTGCCACGCAGTCTCCCTCTGGCTCTCTGGGCTCAGAGGTCTGGCAAACTTTCCTGCCCAAATCCGTGGGTTTTTTTACCTTTCCAGGGGAGTTCTGCTCTTCCCAGCTGCAAAGCCTCTCACCAGCTGAGCAATTTCGCCAATTCGGTGTGAGTGTTACTAGCTTCAGCTGCTCGGTCCATTTGCTCCCAAAGTCCTGTAGTTTTCTGAGTAGAGTTCTTTTACTTCTTTAGTTAAGTTTATTCCTCGGTAGCTTAATTTTTTTGGTCCGATGGGAAATGGGATTATTTTTATAATCTCTCTTTCTCAAAGTTCACTATTGGTGTATAGAAATGCCTCAGAATTCTTGGGGTTAATTTTGTATCCTGCTACATTGCCAAATTCATGTATTAAGTATAGGAATTTTTTGATGGAATCTCTAGGGTTTTGTATGTATAACATCATGTCGTCTGCAAATAAGGACAGTTTTACTTCCACTTTTCTAATTTGGATGCCTTTTATTTCTTGTTCTTGTGTAATTGCAATGGCTAATAATTCCAGTACTACGTTGAACAGGAGTGCTGAGAGTGGGCATCCCTGTTTTGTTCCTGTTCTTAGGGGAAATGGTGTTAGTTTTTGTGCATTGAGTATGATGTTGGCTGTGGGCCTGTCATAAATGGCTTTTATTATGTTGAGGTATGATCTTTCTACTCCCACCTTGTGGAGAGTTTTTATCAAAAATGGGTGTTGGGTTTTGTCAAATGCTTTTTCTGCATCAATTGATATGATCATGTGTTTTTTTTTCTTTTAATTTTTTTATGTGATATATCACGTTTATTGACTTGAGGATATTGTACCATCCTTGCATCCCTGGGATAAATCCTACTTGGTCATGGTGTATGATCTTTCTGATATACTGCTGGATCCGATTTGCTAAGATTTTGTGGAGGATTTTGGCATCTATGCTCATGGGGGATATTGCCTGTAATTCTCTTTCATTGTTTTGGTATTAGGGTGATGCTGGCTTCATAGAATGATCTTGGAAGTGTTCCTTCCTCTTGGATTTTTTTGTACTAGTCTGAGGAGGATAGGTTTTAGTTTTTCCTTGAATGTTTGGTAAAACTCCCCTGTGAAGCCGTCTTGTCCTGGGCTGTCGTTGGATGGAAGCTTTTTGATGACTGCTTCAATTTCTTCCATAGTTTTTGGCCTGTTGAGATTTTTAGATTCTTCTGATTGAGATTTTGATTGATGTATTTTTCTAGGAATTTGTCCATTACCTCCAGGTAGTCTAGTTTGTTGGAGTAGAGCTGTCCATAGTATTTTTTAACAAACATTTTGTATTTCTGTGTGGTCTGTTGTTGTTTCGCCTCTATCGTTTCTGATTTTGTTTATTTGGGTACTCTCTCTTTGCATCCTGGTGAGCCTAGCTAGAGGTTTGTTAATCTTGTTTATCCTTTCAAAGAACCAGCTCTTGGTTTCCTTGATTTTCTGTAATTTTTTTGTGTGTTTATGTCAATTATTTGGGCTGTAATCTTTATTATCTCCTTCCTTCTGCTCACTCTGGGGTTTTCTTGTTGCTCTCTTTCTGATTCTTTGAGTTGTAGAGTTAGATGATTCACTGCCATTTTTTTCTTGTTTCTTGAGAAAGGCCTGTAAAGCTATAAACTTCAATCTCAGGACTGCATTCATTGTGTCCCATAGGTTTTGGATTGTTGTGTTTTCATTGTCATTTGTTTCCAGGATGTTTTTCATTTCTTCTTCGATCTCATTGGTAAACCAATCAATATTTAGTAACATGCTATTCAGCTTCCAGTGTTTTAGTATTTTGGGTTGTTTATATTGTAGTTTATTTCTAATATTATTCCATGGTGGTCTGAGAAGATGCTTAGTATGATTTCAATCTTCTTGAAATTGGGGAGACTTTGTTTGTGACCCAATATGTGGTCTAATTTTGAATCTGTCCCATGAGCACTTGAGTAGAATATATGTTCCGTGGCTGTGGTGTGAAGTGTTCTGAAGATGTCAATTAAGTCCATCTGATCTGGTGATTCATTTAGGATCGCTGCATAATGATTATGAATAAGACAAACTCCCCATTTTCTACCAGAGGCCTAGTGCTCAAATTTGTGCATGGGTGCAGTCTGGCCAGCCCAGCCCCAAACCAGTCCTTCGGTCATCCCTCAATTTGGTCATGATGAACATAGATTCTAAAATCCTCAACATATGGTAAAATCCTTTACCATAATGCTGTCCATGTCCTTCCATGCTTTTTGGAAAGGGAAGAGTTCTTTCCTTTTTACAGCAGTGTAGTATTCTGTTGTGTAGATGTACCCCACCATTTTTATCCATTTATCTGCTGGTGGGCACTTAGTCTGTTTCCAAATCTTAGCTATTGTAAATTGTGCTGCAATGAACATATGGGTGCAAATATGCTTTCTGATTGGTGTTTCTAATTTCTGCGGAAAGACCCCTAGTAGTGGGAGTACTGGATCAAATGGCAGTTCCTTTTTAATTTTTTGAGGAAACTCCATACTGTTCTCCACAGTGGTTTTACCAGACTGCATTCCCACGAGCAGTGCAGGAGGGTTCCTTTTACTCCACATCCTCCTCAGCCCTTGTGGTCTGTTGATTTGTTGATGATAGCCATTCTTACAAGTGTGAAATGGTATCTCATTGTCATTTTGATTTGCATCTCTAGGAAGATTAAGGATTTTTAGCATGTTTTCATATGTCTCTTGGCTTTCTGTATGTGCAATTTTCAAAAGTATCTATTTAAGTCAAATTTTGATTGCATTGTTTATCTTCCTTTTTTTTTTTAAGATGGCTGAGTTCCCTATGAATTTTGGAGATCAGGCCCTTACTGGATATAGCATAGGAAAATATGTTCTCCCAAGCCATGGGCTTTCTTGTTTTGTTTTTTGTTTGTTTGTTTGTTTTTTGTTTGTTTGTTTGTTTGTTGTGTTTTTTTTTTTTTTTTTTGTGTGTGTGTGTGTGTGTGTGTGTGTGTGTTGCTGATGGTTTCTTTTTCTCTGCAGAAGATTTTTATTTTGATGTCGTCCCATTTGTTTCTTTTCTCCTTATTTTCCATTACCCTAGGAGTTATATTGGTAAAGGGCTTCTTTGAAATATGTCTCATAATTTTCTGCCTATGGATTCTTCCAAGATTTTTATGGTTTACATCTTACAATTGAGTCCTTTATCTATTTTGTGTTTATTTTCCTCAATGGTGTGAGGCGGTGGTCTAGTTTCATTATTTTGCATGTATCTATCCAATTTCTCCAACCTCCTGTATTGAAAAGACTGTCTTGACTCCATTGTATGCTCTTGCCTCCTTTGTGAAACATTAATTGGGCATAAAGGCTCAGGTCTATTTCTATGTTCTCAGGTGTGTTCCATTGGTCTACTAGTACACGTCTGTTCTTGTGCCAGTACCAGCAAGCTTGAGAACAGTGGCTTTGAAATACAACTTGACATCCGCAATTGTGAACGACCAACATTGTTCTTTTTTCTCAAGATTACTCTGACTCTTGCCCGTCTTTTTATTTTTTATTGTATACGAATTTCTGGAGACTTTGTTCTAGGTCTGAGAAATATGTCATTGGTATTTTAATGGGGGTTACAGTAAATTTGTGGAATGCTTTGTGTAGTGTGGCCATTTTAATGAGATTTATTCTACTAATACATGAACATGGTATATTCTTCATTTGTTTATGTCTTCCTCTACCTGTTTTTCAATGTCCTGTAGTTTTCAGAGTAAAGATCTTTTACTTATTTAGTGAAGTTTATTCCTAGGTATCTTCCTTTTTTTGTTACAATTGTAAATCGGATTGTTGTTTTTGTTGTTTTGTTCCTTTTTCTGTGAATTCTTTATTGGTGTATCAAAAAGCCATAGATTTCTGGGTGTTAACTTTGTATTCTGGTACATTACCAAATTCATTTATTAAATGAAGAACTTGTTTTATGGTACACTGAAGGAGTTCAATACATATTAATCCTTTTACTTTATATTTATCTTTTATTATTTGTCGACAGCCAAGATTTGGATTTGTCTCATGATTTTTCTGCCTTTTTTTTTTTTTGATAGAGCAAATTACTTGATCTTTCTTTTTTTTCCCCAATGATTCTTTTTTCAATTTTTTTATTATTTATTGAAGTATTACAAAGGGTATTACACATGTGTCCTTCCCCCCCCCCCCCGCCCCAGCCCTTGACAATTCCCTGACCTCCCCTACCCCCCAGTGTCTTATGTCTATTGCTTATGCTTATATGCATGCATACAAGTCCTTTGTTTGATCTCTTACCTCCCTCCCTCCTGCCCTCCAACCCACCCCGACCTTCATGCTGCAGTTTGACAATCTGTTTGAGTTAGATCTGCCTCTGTATCTATTATTGTTTGAAAGTTTATAATTATCTCTCTTATCCATGAATGAGTGAGATCATGTGGTATTTTTCCTTCATTGACTGGCTTATTTCACTTAGCATAATGCTCTCCAGTTGCATGTCATGATTTTTCTTGAGTTCAGAAGTCCATTTTTTTGATTTATGAAGAATAGTTGATGTTGTGTCTCAAGTGGTAAGCAGTAGAAAATGTAGTTTGTGTACACATTATTCCTAAGTGTCTTCTTTCAAGTAATATTTAGTAGCCTACACACTATGCTGCATAATGATTATGAATAAGACAAACTCCCCATTTATTGGGTAGTTATATTTTACCAGAGGCCTAGTGCTCAAATTTGTGCATGGGTGCAGTCTGGCCAGCCCGGCTCCAAACCAGTCCTTCGGACATCCCTCAATTTGGTCATGCCACACGCAGCCTGATTGATATGGTAGCACTTCCAGCACTCACTCAAACAGGAGTGGTGACAGTGGGCATCCCTGTCTTGTTCCTGTTCTTGGGTGACTTGTTTTTTGTTTTGGCCTATTGAGTATGGTGTTGTCTGTATGTTTTTCATATAAGGCTTTTATTATGTTGAGGTATGATCCCTCTATTCCCAGTTTGCTGAGAGTTTTTACCAAAAAGCGTGTTGGGTTTTGTCAAATTCTTTTTCTTCATCAATTTGTATGATTATGTGATTTTTATCTCTCAATTTGATGTATCATGTGTATTGACTTGGGGATGTTGCACCATCATTTCATGCCCAGAATAAATCCATGTGCTCATGGTGTATGATCTTTCTGATGTAATGCTTGTTCTGATTTGCTAGGATTTTGTTGAGGATTTTTGAATCTATGTTCATCAGAGATACATTGGCTTGTAATTCTCTTTCTTTGCAGTATCTACATCTGCTTTGGGATTAGGGTAATGCTGGCTGCTAGAAATAGCTTGGAATTGTTCCTTCCTCTTGAATTTTTTGGAATAGTGTAAGGAGGAAAGGTTTTAGTTTGAACGTTTTGTAAAACCTCCTGTGAAGCTGTCTGGCCCAAGGATTTGGTTGCTGGAAGTTTTTCAATTACTGCTTCAATTACCTTCTGTTTATCCGTCTATTCAGACATTTTTATTCTTCTTGATTGAGTTTCAGAAGTTTGTGCTTTTCTAGGAATACATCCACTTGTTCTAGGTTGACCAGTTTGTTGGAATAGTATTTTTACAACCCTTTTCATTTCTTTAGGGTCAGTTGTTATTAAGCCCCTTTCATTTCTGATTGTTTATTTGGGATTTGGGTCCCCTGTCTGTGCTTCCTGGTAAGCCTGAAAGAAGTTCATCAATCTTATTTATCCTTTCAAAGAACCAGCTCTTGGTTTTGTTGATATTTTGTAGTGATTTTTTTTTTTTTGGTTGTCATGTTATTTAATTCTGCTGTGATTTTTACTATTTCCTTCCTTCTGCTCAGTCTGGGCTTTCTTGTTGCTTTCTTTCTAATTCTTTAAGTTGTAGAGTTATATAATTTATTACCAGTTATTTTTTGTGTTTTTGCTTTTTTGTGGCTGTAATGCTATGAACTTCTCTCTCAGATCTGCTTTCAGTATATACCATTGAATTTGAATTATTGTGTTTTCATTGTCATTACTTTGCAGGATGTTTTTAATTTCTTTTTTGATGTTTTTGATAACACAAACAAACATTGTTTAATAATGTACTATTTAGCCTGCCATTATTTGAATTTTTGTTAATTTTTATTGGAGGTTATATCTAATATTAGAGGCCCAGTGCACAAAATTCTTCCATGAGGGGTGGTGGTGTTCCTTCAGACCAGCCTATACCCTCTCCAATCCGGGACTGCTGTCTCCTAATTGCTCACCTGCCGGCCTGCCTCCCTGCCTGGTCACCCCTAACTGCCCCCTGTCCCACCTACTGCCTGGTCGACCCTCACTGCCTCTACTTGCTGCTCTAATCACCCCTAATTGCCCCACCAGCTGGCCTGGTCTCCCCTAACTGCCCTGTGATCGACCAGGTCACCTCCACCTGCCCCCTACCTACTAGCCTGGTCGCCGACAACTGCCCCTTCACCAGCCTAGTCACCTTTCACTGCCCCCCCCCCACACACACACTGCAGGCCTAATCACCCCCAATGAAGCCCCTGCCAGACTGGTCACCCCTAACTCTCCCCCTGTCAGTTTGGTCACCTCTTACTGCCCCATCACCCGCTAGCCTTGTCATATTCAACTGGTCCTCTAATGCGCTGGTTTCATTCTACAGTCCCCCTGTCTTCCTGGTTGCCCCTCAGAGCACCCCTACAGGCCTGGTTGCCCCACACAACTTGCTGTTCAGTTGTTTGTTTGTCCCTCACTAAGCCGCAACTGGCCTGGTCGCCCCAAGTAGCCTGCTGTCTAGTCGTTTGGTCGTGGCTCATTAAACACCCCCCTCCCCAACCCCCCCTGCTGCCAGTCTGGTCTCCCCATGCAGCCTGCTTGTTCAGTCATTTGGTTGTCCCTCACTAAACTCCCTGACAGCCAGGTCATAGGCAGCCATCTTGTTAGGGTGTGAGGAATAATTTGCATATTACCTCTTTATTATATAGCAGTATGCCTTTGTAATCAGAGAAGATGCTTGATATGACTTCCATCTTGTTTAATTTGAAGAGACTTTGCTTGTGTCTCAAGTGGTCTATCTTTGAAAATCTCCCATGTACACTTAAGTAGAATGTATATTCTGTATCTTTGGGATGAACTGTTCTGAAGATGTCAATTAAGTTTGTCTGATCTAGTGAGCTGTTTAGGATTGTTGTCCCCTGTGGTGGCCTTCATGTTAAAGTCTATTTTGTCAGATATGTTTATTTCTAGTCTAGCTTTTCTTTTCTTTTCCATTTGCATGCAAAATTCCCTCTCATTCTGTATGAGTCTTTTGTTTTGAGGTGGGTCTCTTGTTGACAGCGTATAGGTGAGTCATATTTTTGAATCCATTCTGCAACCCTACGCCTTTTGATTGGAGCATTTAGTCCATTTACTTTAAGGGTTATTATTGATAGATACTGATTTATTGCCATTTTAATTCTGTATGCCTAGGTTTCCCTCTCATTTCTTCTTCTCATTACAGCAGTCCCTTTAGGATTTCTTGTAATTCTGGTCTGTGGTGTTGTATTCTTTAGCCATTCTTTGTCTGGGAAGCTCGTTATTTAAACATCTATTTTGAATGACGGCCTTATTGGATATAGTAATCTTAGTCTCAGAACCTTGCTTTCCATTACATTAAGTACTTCATGTCATTCCCTTCTGGCCTGTAGAGTTTCTGATGAGAAACCAGGTGTCAGCCCTCATTGGAACTTTATTGTAGGAAACACATTTCTTTTCTTTTGCTGCCTTGACAATTATCACTTTTTCTGTGATTTTTGGCACTTTAATTATTATGTGTCTGGGAATGGGCCTGTTTGAGTTCTTCTTGTTTGTGGTTCTCTGTGGTTCCTGCACTTGTGTGACATTTTCCTTTAAGAAGTTAGGGAAGTTTTCTGCCATTGTTTCTTCAAACACCTTCTCTATGCCTTTCTCCCTTTCTGCCTCTTTGGGCACACCCACTACTGTAATATTGTTACATTTCCAGTAGCCTCACAGTTCCTTTAACCTGTGCTCCTGTTTATTAATTGTTTTATTTTCTGGTTTTTCTAATTGAGTGATATTTTCTCTCTGACTAATAATTCACTGATTTGATCCTCAGCTTCCCTAATATGCTGTGTATTTCTTCCAATTGGTTCTTTACTAGTGTTATGTCATATTTTTAACCTAGAACTTTTCTTTTTTATAGCTACTATATTTTTTTTCATGCTATTGAGCATTTTTACCATGATTGCTCTGAACTCTGATTCAGATAAATTTCTTATCTCTACTTCATTTTTCTCTTCTGAGAATTCTCTAGTGCTTTCATTTTGGGATTGTTTCTTTGTTTCCTACTTTTGGCTTTCTGTTTGAGTTTGTGATGATGAGTTATGTAGATCCTCTATCAGTGGTTCTTCATCTTAAGGCCCTTTAAATACACTTCCTCATGTTGTGACCCAACCATATAATTATTGTAATTGCTACTTCATAACTGTAATGTTGCTACTGGTATGAATCGTAATGTAAGTATCTGATATGTAGATTGGTCTTAGGCAACCCCTGTGAAAGGGTCGGCCGAACGTCAAAGGGGTCGCGACCCACAGGTTGAGAACCGCTGTTCTACACCTCTCAGTCTGTCATGCTGGACAGTGTTAAAGGCTGTTTATGACTAATTAGGTCAGGCAAAGACTCAAAGCCTCAGGAGACCACCTCTGGCTACACACTTGTAGGCTTCTGACTTGAATTGCCCCTGTAGGCAGTCATCCTCAGGCAAGAGATTTTTTGCAACATGGCGGGTGGTGGCTTCTACTGGAGACCAATTGTCATTCTTAATCTCTTTAGTGGCCTAGAGAAAATGTTTTACAGTCGGGACTGAATTGCAATATGACTCCGAAATTCCACTCTAAATTTTGCACCGACAATAACTGGAGACTTGGGTATCTATCTTCTGAGCTGTATCCCCTGAGTCCCTAGTCCTGGCTTCTTCCCTCACAGCTCCAGTGCACTTCACCCTCCCTTTGCCAGAGCACAGGGAAATTTGTGTGTTGGTCCTTTAGGAGGATGCCTGAGTATCCATCAGTCTCTCCCTGTTCGATAGCTGGGGGCGAGAAGGGCAGCGTGGTTGGGGGGTGGGAGGACAGTTGGGGGTGAGCAGGCCAGTAGGCATAGTAGTTAGGGGAGATCAGGCAGGCAGGCAGGCAGGCGAGCTGTTAGGAGGCAGTGGTGCTGGATTTCAAGAGGGATATGTGACTTCTGGATCAGGCTCAATTCATAAACTGGCAGTCGGACATCCCCCAAGGGTCCCAGATTAGAGACAGTGCAGGCCAGGTTGAGGGACACACCCTCCTGTGAATGAATTTCATGCACCGGGCC
Organism: Myotis daubentonii; assembly: GCF_963259705.1. Lineage (NCBI taxonomy): Eukaryota > Metazoa > Chordata > Mammalia > Chiroptera > Vespertilionidae > Myotis > Myotis daubentonii. The sequence continues at coordinate 15,095,227 of NC_081862.1, forward strand.
AGTGGTATATCCATAAAGTTATATTTTGTGATTCCAAGAATCATATGCTTGTTGAGGAAATATGGCAACCAAATTAACACATCTTAATAAGTACAATATAAGTATTTTGTCAACAGGCTGAAAAGTGATATGTGTGGGTTCATAGGGTCTGTTTTTAATAAAAATGAGGGTGGAAAGGCACACTTGAAAGAGTCAGGCATTGCAAGGTGGTAAATCACAGAGTGCACATAGTTGTGAAAAAACAAGGCAAATGTGACTCATTCATATCAGTACAGAGATGTCTTAAAGTCTAACATAGAGACTCTCACTATTTATTATGTTGGAAAGTTGAAACCATTGAGGGAATCAGTGTAGTTAAGAACAATATGTCTCTGCAGTTGAATATACACAAACAGCCTATCCATTTAAATTTTGGATGTGCTAGTGAGCACATAAATTAAAGGCTCATTTGTGGACATTTGGGATAAGAATTAGCACTGAAACATGGTAATATTCATGGGAAATGTAATATTTCTCATATTTTGAAGGACATCCGGGGCTCTTCACATGAGCTGTTAAATGCTTGTAGTACAGATTAAGGCAGTAAAATTTATATTGCCATCATTACCAAAACTAAGGTTATACATTTAAACTAGTCAGCATTAGGAGAGAGCCATGCTAAATTGGTGATAAATTATAAAATTATATGTGGAATGAATTTGGCATGTACTGGCCCAAGAAAATATTACTATGCACAGGTGATATCTTGCAAGTATTAGAATAGATCCGAGTGCACCACTAGCACATGTGGCTTTTCCTGAGTCCAAAATGTAGTTGAAAGTGTAGCATAAAAGTTCTAAGGTAAGTGAGACAGTCAATTTTGAAATTAAATGGAAATAACTTGCCTCTATATTGTGGGCATCCAGGAGCAATGAACGTGTTTTAACCGAAATGCTAATAGTTTAATACTTGCGTACCGAAATAACTATTAGTTCTTAGGTGAAAGTGCATGAAGAAGTGAGTGTAACGGGAAAATTAGGAAGTTTTTAGTAATGTTGACAAGAGATTGTGAGCAAGAGAGAGCAAAGTAGAGAAGGAGAAAAGCTGATAGAGGCTTGTCAAGCTATAGGTAGGCACGGATAAATATGTATGTGGACATCATGGAAATTGCTTGCACTTTGTTCAGAATCAGAAAGGTTTTTTCCCACTAATGGTCATTTAAGAAATTAAGGAAGATGTACAGGGAGGACAAGATGTCAAAAGATAATACATTCCAGAGTAACATATCACAGCGCATACAAGCATGAGCCTAAATAGAGCCTAAGAGTAAATTTAAACATTGTTGTGGAAAGAGGAAATAAAGTGTTGTTTTGAATAATTGTTTTCCCTTAAAACATTGCTCTCCAAGATGATATCCTCACGTAAGTACTTGTCATTTACAGGAACGCTGTCACGTGGGAGAGGGAGTTATGCAGGCGTTCCTCGCAAAGAGACAATCCCTTCCAGGAGAAATTACCATATATCTCCAAGAGATGATGATTGCACTACTAGTTATAGGTAATGGGCAATAAAGCGTAAGACACCTAAACTATACTATACACTGTCTGTTGTTGAGGTGAAATTCATCTATCATAACACTAAATATTCACCATTGACCAACTAACATATAGTATATTCAGAGTCTTATGCCACCACCATATCTGAGTAGGTCCAAAACATCTTTATCACCCATAAAAGCTCTTTAGGTAAAGCTCTTTATCATACATAAAAGCTCTGAAGGTAAAGCAGTCGCTACCATTCTCTTCCTCAGTCCAGCTTCTATGAAACAGCAACTAGTGTTCTATCTGTATTGATTCACCTGTTTTCCACAGATCACAGTATCAGCATGAAACAGGATAGGACCTTTTGTGTCTGGCTTGTTTCCGTTACCATAAATGTGTCCAAGGGTCATCCATGTGGCAGTAATCAGTTCACCGCCACTTTAATGGCTGGTTAAATATTCCCTTGCAGCTCTAGTGCACACAGCTCATTTACCACTTCAACCGTTGGGGTCGTTTCCACCAGAGGACTGATGTGAGCATTTTGGACTAGTATTTCATAGAAGTCTCCAGTTATTGTCCGTGCAAAATTTAGAGTGGAATTTTGGAGTCATATTGCAATTCAGTGTTAAATGTTTGTTGTAGGAGTTTCCCTTATTTTCCACAGCAGCCACGCCTTGTGCCCTTTCTGTTCCTTGTGCACAGGATTCCAGTGGCTCTACATTCCCAACAAGCCCTGCTGTTTTCCTCTTCAAACATTGGGACCTACTTAGGAATAAAGTGGTATCTCACTTAGGTTTTGGTTGGCGTTTCCCTAACTACCCATTATTTTGATCCTCTTTCCATGAGCTTGTTAGCTGTTTGGGTATCTTCTTTGGAGAAATGACTCTTGAAGCCTTCTGTCCATTTGCATTTTCCTATTTTTATAGAGGTTCATATGAGAGCTGTGGTAAGTGTCCAGATATACTGCGTGTAAGGGGCAGGATTGGAATTAACAGGCCATCTTGTGTTTAACTCGAATTTTACTTTTATTTGCAACAGGCTGTACTATATGCAGTATGTGTTTTGTATTATCTTGGAAGTCTTGTATTCTTTCCTTAGTCGCTCATTTGGAACAGTCCAAATCTTTCAGGAGGGCAGGATCATACTCATTTATTTTCCTTATTAAAGAAATGAAGTGCAACATTTTTGTTTTGTTTTGTTTTTTACCTGAGGATATATCTCTACTGATCTTGGGAGAGTGGACGGAGGGAGTGGGGCTGAGAGAGAGCTACATCAATGTGAGAGAGATACTTCGATTGGTTTCCCCATGCACAATCCCCAACCCGGGCCAGGGATGGACCCTGCAAACCGGGCTCATGCCCTTAACCTGGAATTGAACCCGGGATCCTGCAGTGCCAAGACCGGTGCGCAGCCCACTTAGGCACACCAGCCAGGGGGGTATTGTATAATTTTTTAAACAGAAAGAGCATTTGACAGCGTGAAACATAAGAATAATACGAAAGTCAGAATTCCAGCCCGTTTTCAGAAAATGTGCCTTCATATGTATTCATAGTCAATTATTTCCGTCAAAACATTATTCTTCAGCAGTATTTTAAGTAATTGTAAGCTCCCTTGTCTACCTCAGCTTTCCTGACATATTTTTAGCACAGGTGTATAAAAGCATAGGTTTGCCAACTTTTTAAGACTTTACTAGGGTCATGTCATACTGACATAAAAATTATTCGTTAAGATGTTAAAGTATTTTTATTTGGTCACTGACTTTACAGGATGCACAGGTGGTGCACCATCAACCCGAGGGCCCCCTCTGACTTATGGTGGAAGGAGTCGCTGGGATGAGTATTACAGCCTCACACGAAATGGGTATGATTGGGGGGCATAACAATTACTGCAACAGCCAATGGGACACCTCTGTAAGCGGCCATGAGTGTGATGCTGGTGGGGATCATAGGATTCACCATCTATGCAAGAGAGAGTGAATCATGCAGTGCAGTAGCTCAACTTATTGGGATTCTCAAGAGCTGCCAGGAGGGAAGTCCCTGTGACAGATGAAGTAGAAAATGAACTTAAAAATAATGCTATGTTATGGACGGCTTTTTATTTGAAAAGAAATTGTCTTCTGTTATTTACGAATGAATAGAAGCAAATGGTGGGTTTGGGGAAGAAGCAAGAATTTTAGATCCCTTTGTGAAACTTCTGCATAGAATGCAAAGTTTTAATTCTTCAAGGTTATTTTATGTGTTGATTTTAATAACAACATACTTTAATGTTTAAATTGAATATCTGATTGTTAAAATATTCAGAATAAAGTTTTCCACTAAATGGGATTTCTTGTCTGATTTTACTACAAACACATAAAAGCCATGTGTTTGGATGGTGAGGTGAATTCTTGGCCCTAAATTTCCCAAGGTGTCTTTGACCACAAGTGCATGAAGTCTTTGAAGTGAACTGCATACAAAATGAAGCATTGTGTTACTTCTTCATGGCATGCTGCCCTGTTTGCAATTGTCGGGGGGAGGTAATCAAATGACATCTTCTTGGAAAACCTAAATGGAAAAAAGGGTTGAGGCACCTCCAACAAGGCTGTAAAGCAATTGTTCACCTCCTTCCTGTGGCATTTGGTATGTCCTCAATCTTTAAAGGAATAGTATAAGTAGGATGAAAAATTACATGTGGAATTATATAAATGTTTGAACAAGTCTAAATGTAAGCATCCTTTTGTTAATTGAAATGACATCAGAACCTTTCTGAAGTGGGAATAACACCATTGAAACAGAATTTGCCACTTAACAAGCTTTCCTGACTATACCTCTGAATTAAATAAACAAAAGGGCCCTTTGATTGATATATGTATTTTTCTATAGAAATGCTCCTGCACTTCCTCTTCAACTTTTTGACATTTAATATATGCTCTCCAAACATCGAGTTATCTTGAAGCCTCAGTATTTTTAGGAGTGAATGTCAACAAACGTCCCAAATGGGAAAATTTATAAAAACTCACCTGTTGGACTGTTGAGTGTATAGTTATCAACAAGCCTTCCAAATTCAATTTTAAAAATCTCCCCCAAAATATTTGGTTTCTTAAAGTTATTTTTACTGGAATACTGTATGGGAAATTAATTTTGGAAGCTGGAACTTCAACTTTTTAAGGACCTTAATGTCTAGCCTGTCAAAGTTGGGGATGGTAGTGGGACAAACCCTGGTCCGTATGGCTCAGTGAGCCCCAATCTCATTGCCAGCTGGAATGCTGCTGGATTGGTGAAATACCTAATAAAGCCATTTGGATGCCAAATTTACTCAGCTTAATTTTACCACTGTAGGTTTGTACTGATAACGTACTATGGTGTAGAGAAATACTAGACAAACAATACAAAACTTCGCATCATGAAATAGATCACTTTATATACAATCCCATGGGGAAGTGGACTAAAAAGGAAGATTAAAGGGGAAGAAGGAACAGCATAAAAATCCTGACCATGACAAAAGGCTCCTTCTTGTATTTCTAAATGGATATTCTGGGTATCAAAACCCTAAGCTAAGTACATACTTTTAGACATATTTATTTTCATTGCTTTCCAGAGGAAGGGAAAGGGAGAAAGTGTTAGAACCATCAATGGTGAGAGAGAATCCTTGATTGGCTGCTTCCTATAAGACACCTACTGGGCTAAGAGCCCACAATGGGGACATGTCCCAGCCTGGGAATTGAATCCTGACCTCCTGGTTCACGGGTCAAAACTCATCCACTGAGCCAAACAGGCCAGGCTTTGGCTCTTCTTTATTCAGAGTCTTCCATTTGACATTCGTGTGCTCCAGCTGCCCGGTATCCAGGCTGCCTGACTGCTGTGCAGATTGGTGGACTCTAGGGTACATTCTAGTAGTAAGGAACCTACTATGTGTGTGTCACTCTCCCTGCTTGCTTTCTGATGTCCTAGAGACTCTGCCCATAGGGCCTTCATGTACACGATCTCTGTGTACCAGCAGTCACCTCCTATCCAGGTCTCTTCTGTGCCCATCTTCATAGATGCAGTTCCTATCTAAGCTTTCTAAGCCTCATTGCCTTGATACTATGCTTTTCTGAATATTGTGATGGAAAGTCCAGATTGCAATATAGGATTTTTCTGGATTTCTCAGTTGTGGTCTCCAGAACAAATAAAGCGTCAAGTGCAGGACCCTTGGTTTTAGAGGCAACATGCAGCAATGAGTTTTCTTTTGTTGTGTCTTAATATGCTGGGTTTTTAAAATTAATTCTTTAGAGAGAGGTGAATGGAGAGAGACATGCACAGAATGCTAATGACAGTGGGCAATTCCAGAGGAGGACATGCTGACAAGAGCTTTACATAAGATGGCCCCACAGGTGAATCTCCCCACAAGGTAATGGGCACGAGCTCTATGTGTGGAGGAATTAACACCCAGACCACAGGATGTTTTGCCTTTTCCCTTCCTCCCTCAGATCCTGCAAATTTTTATGCTTTTCCTCAAATGCCAGAGGTTCTAATTCCCATTATGGACACTACTCCATGTCAAAGTGGGGATGGGAAGAGAAGGTGCATGTCAGACAGAGGGACAGGGAGAAGGAGAGGGAGAGAAAATAATAGAGAGGAAGAGAAAGAGAGCGTTTGCTGTAAGAGATATGCATTTTCTGACCCTTGTTCTCTTATCCTCTTTTTTTGGAGGGTGGGGAGCTCACCCACAGTTACAGAGACTTCAGCATTTTCTTTTCCCACTAGAAGAAGCAGAGTGGGCCTGGCCAGTGTGGCTCAGAGGCCTATGAACCAAGAGGACAAAGTTCAATTCTCAGTTGGAGCAGGGGCTGGAGTTTACGCCTGGATCCCCAGTTGGATGTGCAGGAGAAAGCCAACCAATGATTTTGCCTCATTATTGATTTTTTATCCATCTCTCCCTCTCCCTTCCTCTCTGAAATCAATAATAAATATACTAAGAAACAGAAAAATGAGCTCCTAAGCTGATGGGCCCAAGCTAGAAGAGTGGAAGGTAGAAGAGAAAGAAAGGAATGGCAATAAAAAGAGAACGAAGGGCCAGGTGCTGTATGTGACAAGCTAGGAAGCTGCTGACACACAGAAGAGAGCAGCAAGCACATGAGTGGCTGGCACTGAATGAGAGGCAGTAGAAGGAGAAAAAACAGGACTGACTTCCTCACAATTAGGGATACATACAGGCTAATGGAGGCCTGCACCTGGGCCTGGATATGTGGCCTTCTCACTAGGTGCTGCTCTGGCAGGCCACTCAGTGAGCAAACTGAGACAGCCTAGGGCCAGAATGCAGTGGCAGGTGGGCAGGGAGCCTGTTCCTTCCTGGCCAGCTAACTGTCCACTGACTGTGGGATCCAACAGCACACCAGGACAACTCTCTTTCACTTGGTTGTATTGACCCTCAGGGTGGCCCTCCATACCCCCATCTCCCCGGGGTGACCTTCACATGTGTCCACTTAAGTGCTCTCCGGGAACTGGCTTGGGGTTGTCCACTCTTCAGACCCGGGGCCTGTCACTGGCTCAGCGTTGCTTTACCACCTCCTTGATTAATGGGAAGGAGGATCATGAGGGGAAAGTATTCGAACATTAGACCATCCTCTACCAAAGGATGTCCTATTCTTAGGACAGGACACAGAACAAAGCAGAGGTTTATTCCAGCTCAGTATTTTGCTGAAAAGAATGTAAATGTGTTTTCAGGTCACAGGAACTTGAATTCAAGAAGGGGCTGGATCCAGGGGAATGACAGGCATGGACTTGTGAGGCCAGGGCTCTGGCTCCCGGACAGGCTGATGTCCCTTTCCGTACTGGGGGCCTGACTTGTGCACAGGGAAGCCCTACCATGGAACAGCCAGAGGCCAGCAATGGAGGCTCCCAGTGGCGAGAATTTTAGTCCAAGGACTGGACTAGTTACCTGTGACGGCACCAGAGAAGTTGTACCTTGTTGGTGCTCACTGGAAGCCACTTGTTCCAGCCCCTGTGGACGCACCTTGTGTGTGCTATCCCACTGAAAAATCACAGAGGTGAGTAAGTACCGGTGCACCAGAAAGAACCACCAAACCAGAAAGGATAAATGGTGCTGTGATCTACTGGAACCAACCTCATCCAGCCTAGTGGCTGTGCATCACGATGCTCATATCTTCTTACTTGGCCAGTAACTGCAGGTGGGAGAGTCATGTTAACATGTCATGGAGGACACCAGATGGTTAACATCCAGTTCTCTTTATTACTTACATTTATTCACAACCATTCAAGCAAAGGTAATCACCGCATCTACCACCCAAGCCTCAATCCCTCCCCCTGAGAGATTCAGGTGCATATTTCTAACTCCTTAGGACAAATCTCCCCAAAGAAACCATCCAGTCCCCTGTGAGCATTTCCCCCCAACCCTGAGTAGCTGTCTGAAACAGGCTGCTGTGTTCCTGAACGGTACACTTATGTCTGGGCTTCAGTGCCCAAGTGCCCAGAGTAAAGCCTATGAGATGTGCACCCAGCTAGACACTCAAGCAACAGGATCACAGAATGGGAGTTGGGTCATGGAAGGTTCTACAGCCACAGTGAGGACAGGGGTAAGCACAGAGCCAGACCATGCCGGGCCGACCCAACTCCTGAAGCATATGCTTCTGCATGACATACATCTGGGCAAGTCGGCCCAGGTTGATGGTGCCGCTCGTTTCCTCGTAACGAAGATTATTTCTTCACTATTTCTTTACAACCTCAAGACTATGAGAAATTTGCATTTACTGTCCTGGCTTTAAATCAGGCTCAACCCACTCAACGGTATCAATAGAAAGTCTTACCACAAGAAATGTTCAACAGTCCCACTATATGTCAGGCATATGTGCATCAACCTTTAGAAATAGTCAAAAAAAGATTTCCTAATACTCTAATTTATCAATATATAGATGATATTTTAATAGCTTCTGAAATTCAATCACAATTACAGGAGATTTACCAATACCTCCTTGAAAATTTCTAAGACTATAGATTAGAAGTAGCCCCAGAAAAGACACAATAGCAGGAGTTATGGAAATATATGAGACAAAAATTAACAGATGTCTCCATTATTCCACAGAAGGTTCAAATTAGAAGAGACAGTATAGAGACTCTAAACGATTTTCAAAAGTTATTAGGAGACATTAATTGGTTGAGACCCAGTCTTGATATACCTACTTATCAATTGACTAATTTATTTCAAATACTAAAGGGGCCATATGAATTAAATAGCCCACGTGTTTTAATCCCTGCTGCAGAAAAACAATTAACTTGGATAGAACAGCATATACAACAAACACAATTAAATAGAATTCTCTCCATAGACAATTTTAAATTATTAGTTTTCCACACTGAGCATTCTCCTACAGGGTTACTTGTTCAAGATAGTAATGTTATTGAATAGATTTTCTTGCCTCATAAATCACAGAAAAAAAAAGACATATTCAAACAATTTGCCCTATTATTTACAAGGGAAGATTAAGCTTAAGACCATTATGTGGTTAGATCCATCGGTTTAAAAATGTTAGTTGGGATAACAACAGTACACATCCATTACTTCCCCCATGTCATGTTCCAACTTTTATGCACTTGTCTGATTGGGTTCATTGGGAATCCTGTGGAGGAAAGACAGTTCGGTTTTTATCTAATACTTCCTATGGAAGCGTCATTGATTGGAGCCCTTCAGGTTCTGCCCGTTCCAAAGCCAATGGAGCTGATCTATGATAGCGTAGAGGAGAGAACAAGCCCATATCCACGCAAGCGAATGTGAGCATTGTATGGCATGATGGAGGATTTGTTCCCCCAACACCTCATCAAGAAGGACATCCTGTTGAATCTGATTTATGGAAACTGGGGTCTGCCTTACACTCTTTGAAAACATATATTTGCATAAAATAAGCAAATCTATAAAAATAACTCTGGGAATTACACCTTACAATTTTATGCTATCAAAACTGCCTTTGTACAAACCTGTGTTGGATTACCATTTTTATTAATGATAGAAGATCAAATTGTAAGTCTGCAAAGACAAATGCATATGAAATATAACTAGAATTATTCATCAATTTGCATTACTCCTGTACCTTAGAATGAAAGTCTCTTTCCATGGGAAAAGGTTAAAAAACATTTGTTCAATCATAAAAATCTAACAAAAGAAATTCATTAACTTACAATCTCATATACAAAAAATATTTCAAAAGAAATTGCATAAATTAACTGGGCAAAATGTGTTAAAAATATGGTTAAGGGGTTGCAACAATTAAATCCTATACCCCATTTACAAGCCACTTTAGGAGCTTCTGCTGGAATACTATTATTAATACTCTATCTCTGTATCATTTTATATTTACTCTTCCAAGGACTCGGGAAAGCCAAGCAACTAATTAAGAGAAAAACAGCTGTGTTATCTCTGATGCTCCATCTAATGAAGCAAGAAAAAAAGGTGGATTTGTAGCTGGACATTTGTAAACCAGGATCTGAAGTCCTGCCAAGAAGAAGTGAATGTTCTATCAGGAGCATAGCGTGATTGCAAGCGAGTCATGCTGGGTCAACACTGCACACAATCTTGAGTTCCAGGAACATTTGCCTCCATGACAAAGGCTAGGATTAAATAGTCATGGGTGTAGAACAGAAAGGGAGGGCACAGCTGCAATTTGTCCTCAATAAGCTCTTGTAATAATGGAGAACAAAACAATATTTAATTGATTAACTGCTGATGCACTGACCTTGTGCCAAACACCAATAAAAGCAATGGTGAGAGTGCAAAGTTTGCTACATTCCGAAGCGAGCTGTAGCCCTCTGTCCAGCATCAATCATCCTATATGGCCGTCTTACCTCTGCGTCTTTGGTTCATTAAACATCCCTCATCAATCTGGACAAAATAGATATATTCCTAGAAAAATACAATCTTCCAATACAAAATCAGGAAAAGGCAAACAACGTGAACAAGCCGAAAACTAGTGATAAAATTGCAACAGTAATCAAAAAGCTTCCAGAAAACAAATCCCTGTACCAGATGACTTCACAGGGGAGTTTTACCAAACATTCAAAAAGAAGTAAAACTAACCTTTCTCACACTCTTTCAAAAAATTCAGGAGAAAGGAACGCTTCTGAGCTCTTTTTATGAAGCCAGCATTACCCTAATCTGAAAAATAAAAAAAGACACCACAAAGAAAGAGACTTACAAGCCAATATTCCAGTTGAACAGTGATTCTGCAATCCTCAACTAAATTCTAGCAAACTGGATCCAGTATTACTTTAGAAAGATCATACACCATGAACAAGTGGGATATATCCCAGGGATGCAAGGCTGGTACAATATCCGCAAATCAATAAGCATGATACATCGCATAAAAAATATTGAGAGACAGAAACCACACAATCATATGATTAGATTCAGAAAAGGCATTTGACCAAGTGCAACAGCCTTTTCTGATAAAAACACTCAGCAAAGTGGGAATAGAAGGATCATCCCTCCACATATAAAAGCCTTATATGAAAAACCTACAGCCTACATCATACTCAATGGGCAAAAACTAAAGCCATTTACCTCAAGAACAGGAACAAGATAGAGATGCTTGCTTACACCACTTCTGTACAAAATGGTACTGGAACTGCTAGCCACAGTGATCACACAAGAAAAAGAAATACATGGCTCCCAAATTGGAAAAGAACAAGTATATTGTCATGATTTGCAGATACTGTACAAAGAAAACCCCAAAGACCCCATCAAAAAATTAGTAAACTTCATAAATGAATTCGGCATGTAGCAGAGTAAAAAATTAATGCCAAGAAATGTATGGCATTTTATACAAAAATAATGAACTTACACAAAGAGAGTTTTAAAAACAATCCCATTTATCATCCCACCATAAAAATTAAGATACATAGGAATAAACTTAGCTACGAAAGTAAAAGACCTCTACTCAGAAAACTGCAAGATTTTGAAAAAGAGATAGAGGAAGACAAAACAGATGCAAGAACATGCCATGTTAATGGCTTGGTAGAATCAACATCTTGAAAATGGCTATACTACCCAAAACGAAGTATAGATTCAATACATTCCATGTTAAAATACCAACAGCATATTTCACAGACCTAGATTGAACTCTCCAAAAATCCATCTGTAATAAAAAAATGACCCTGAGCCCGAACAGGTTTGGCTCAGTGGATAGAGTGTCGGCCTCCAGACTGAAAGGTGCCAGGTTCAATTCTGACCAAGGGCATGTACCTTAATTGGGGGCACATCCCAAGTAGAGGGTGTGCAGGAGGCAGCTGATCCATGTTTCTGTCTCATCAGTGTTTCTATTTCTCTATCCCTCTCCTTTACTCTCTATAAAATATCAATAAAAGATGTTTAAGAAACAAAAAAATCCCAAATAGCTGCAGCGATCCTGAGAAAGAAGAACCAAGAAGGAGGGATCTCAGTACCAGATATCAAGCTGTTTTACAAAGCCACTGTTCTCAAAACTGCCTGACAATGGCACAAGAATAGACATATAGGCCAATGGAATAGAATTGAGAACCCAGAAACCAATCCAAACCACTAAGCTCAATTAATATTGACAAAGGAGGCAAAAACATACAATGGAGACAAAACATTCTCTTCAGTAAATGGTTCTGGGAAATTTGGTCAGATTCATGCATAAAAGGAAACTAGGCCACCAACTTGCACCTTACACAAAAAAAAGCTCAAAATGGATAAAGGATTTAAACATAAGATGGGAAACTAAAAATATTAGAGGAAGCCACAGGCAGCAGAGTCTCAGATATATGCTGAAGCAATATCTTCACCGACCCAGCTCCTGGGGCAATGGAAAATAAAGTTAAAATAAACAAATGGGACAACATCAAAATAAAAAGCTTCTTCATAGCAATATAAATGACCAACATACAACAACAAAGCCCACTGCATGGGAGAACATATTTGCCAATGTTCTCTGTGATAAGGGTTTCATCTCCAACATTTACAGGGAACTCATACAACTTTACAAAAGGAAGATAAACAACCCAATCACAGAAATGGGCAACGGAACTAAAAAGATACTTTTCCAGAGAGGACTAAAGGAAGGCCAAGAGACACATGCTCAGAATCACTAATCCTCTGAGAGATGCAAATCAAAAGGACAGTGAGGTACCACCTCACAGCTTTCAGAATGGCTATCATCAACAAATCAACAAAGGGCGAGTGCTGGTGAGGACGGGGAGAAAAAGGAACCCTCCTTCACTGCTGGTGGGAATGCAGACTGGTGCAGCCACTATGGAGAAAAGTATGGAGTTTCCTCCAAAAACAAAAACGGAACTCCCATTTGACCCAGTGATCCCACTTCTAGGAATATATCCCACGAAACTAGAATTACCAATCAGAAATGATACATGCACCTCTATGTTCACTGCAGCAAAATTCACAATAGCTAAGATTTGGAAACAGCCTAAGTGCTGGTCAGCAGATGAGTGGGTTAAAAAGCCGTGGTACATCTACACACTGGCATGGTATGCTGCCGCAAAAAAGGAAGGAACACTGTCCATTTGCAACAGCATGGATGTAGCTGGAGAGCATTATGCTAAGCAAAGCCAGTCAGTGCAAGAAAGATAAATATCACATGACCTCACTCATCTGTGGATTATAATGAACAATATAAACCTATGAACAAAAACAGATCCAGAGACAGAGAAGCATGGATCAGACCATCACCCTCAGAGGGAAGGTAAGGGAGTGTGGGACTGAGGGGGAGAGATCAACCAAAGGACTTTTATGCATGCCTATAAACCTAGCCAATGGACGCAGACACCAGGAGGTGAGAGTGAGGGCATGCTTGCGGGCATCGGGGTGGGAGTGTGGGGGCAGTGGGAGATAAGAACACATATGTAATACCTTAATCAGTAATAAGAAAGAAAGAAAAGGAACCCAGGAACATAAGATCAGGTGAGAATTCACACACTCATACTCATGCACACCCAGGCACAGGCACACTCACACCAGGAAAGGGCTCTGAAGCTCTCAGTGGAAATCACCTCTTATCTCCCAGCCTGGCCACTGCTTTCTCACCAGCTGAACCAGAGGACAAGGATGAGTGATGGGCCTGTTGCTCTGTGGAAAGCGACCTCTCACTCCTGGACATTGCCCACTGACCAGCAGCCAATTTTCTGCCCCTTCTCTGTCCCCCTTGCCCTGAGCAGGGCTGGGCTGGCCTGAGAACCCACAGACTTGAGGAGCCAGATCCCTGGGGAGCTGGCGCAGGGGGCTGTGGGGACACCCTTTGTCAAGTGCAAACTCGGCCAGCTGAGGTCACACAATAAAGGCAAACGCCGGAGTTCCATGAACAGTTGCGTGTAAGTCTTCTCAGCGAGCTCCTACTCTGGCACAGCAGGAAACAGCCTCACCCCAGGGAGCCTGGTTTGGACCTCAAGCCTTCACTCCAAACAGGTAGGAACTCATTTTCAGATGGAAAACGCTGGCGGGGTAGGTGCTGTGGGTTACCAGTGACTATAGCAAGTTCACCCCTGGAGACAGCAAGTTCACCCCCGGAGACAGCAAGAACCCAGAGTGTGTGCTTACCTTTGCCAAAGGCCATGCTCCTCACCAGGTGGTCTCCCACTCAGCAGGGAGGCTGGCAGGAAGGAAGCAGTGACAGGTGGCACCTGGCAAGCATCCTGGGGCTGTACCCTGGTTCCTTTGGGGGCAAAATCTCGTGAGATCACGAGATCAGGAGCAAACAAAGTACTGGGGGCAGGAGGGGGGCTGTGGTTTAACAGGCCCAGAGATGGTGGGGACAGGGGTGCCTGTGCTACACCCACCAGGCTGCAAGGGGTGGCAGAGGGTCGGTGGTTGTTAGGGGGACCCTGTGCTTCCAGGTATGAGGGTGGAGGTGGTCTCAGATATGGAGGGAGAAAGAGGAGGTCGCGAACCCCAGCTAACCTCCCACTTGCCACCCCTGGTCTGTGTTTCTGGGAACCACTTTCCCTCTGTGGTTGTGGCTGCCACTTACCTACCTCATTCCCTGGGCCAGGCTTGGCGCCCCACTCCCACCCCAACGCAGCCCTCTGTATAGAAAAGAGCTCCCTGCCCTGGGCTAGTCCACTGTCCCTACTGTCTGAATGGGGACATGTTAGTAACCCCCGGGGCAGAGGAGAGCTGGCCAGATGCAATTACATTGTCTCTCTCCACAGGTGCTCTCCTCAGACTTCCCCTGAGGTTTGGGTCACCAGAGCTCTTTGACAAGCCCCGAATGTATCCCTTGCTCTGCTCACCTCCCCTAAGCCTTCAGGTAATGGCAGTCTACCTGCCTTCCTCCCCCCTCATGAAGGGGTTCTCCTCTCACCAACAAATCCCTTTGGCAAAGTCACACTAGGGCCTGAAAGCAGAAGGAGTGGGCAGGCTAACAAAGCTGAGGAGAGGTAGGGAGGCACTAGCCACAGCCTGGTGCTCAGGCTCTGGCAGAGCTGCCTCTTAGCTGAACCTTAACCCAGGGCTATCCTCTCAGGTGGCACCTCCAAGGGGCACAGGGGTCCTGGCATGCTCTGTTTGACAAGTTTTTCTGCCTGCTTTTCCATACTCTTTAGGAGATAAATTCAGGATTGTGAGGAGAGAGGGAGAGGGGAAGAGCAAAGCTGAGGCCCAGCCCTTTCATCCAAGCTGGCCTGAGGCATCTCCTGAGGGTCTTTGGAAATCAGCTTCTCATAGTGGGGAAGGACTTGTAATAAGAATAGAGCCACAGTTGTTTAATAATTACTTGCAAACTATAAATACGAGACCCTGGGACACTGGAGGATGAAACAGTCTCTACTGAAAACATAGGCTGCCTCCATGGCCCATTATTCAGAAAATAATTGCATTTTGGGAAGAGACCAGGCACAGGACAGGCTTTGATTTGGCAGCAGTGCCCACATCCTGACCCCCTCCTGGTGTCTTTCTCAGGAAGGCTGACCATTCCAATCTCATCCCAGGAAGGGCCTCAGATGATCCTGAAGTCATAGAAGTTTAGCCATCTTGTGGTCAGATTTGAGCTCCTGAAGGGCTAGACAGCAGGCCCTCCCCTCCCCTTTCCATGTTACACTTGCAGCTGGCAGCTACAGGTAGCTATCTTCACTCCTTAGTGGCTGAGAGCCAAATATCCAGGGTGAGCAACTGCTCTCCCCATATTGACCGCATCCTTGGATAAATACTCATTGTGTGGATCAACCCTGTCTCTGCTTAACTTGGCTCTAGTAGTGACAGGCAGCCTCAGACACATTGTGCTGCCTTGCTCTTACTCACTCAGACTTGGGGAATATTCAGACTCTGCAAACTGTGAGACCTTTTCTGAGGGTGAGCATGGAGTGAGGACACTGTGTCCCTGTCATGCAGGTGAGGCTGCATCTCTTCACCATAGGGTATGGGGAGGTCGTGGGGGCGGAGCATAACAGCAAGGTGGTGAGGCTGGCTTCTTGTGGGTCCCTACCCTGCCATTCCTCCAGAGGTTCCCCATGCCTATGAAGTAGCAGAGTTTAAGGTTTCCAGCTACATAGATGGAGGAATGAGGACAAATGAGGCGACTGCACTCAGCCCCAGTGGATCTGGGATTGTCACCTAGAGCAGAGCAGATAAAAAGCAGAAACAGAAACAACTCCACTATTTCACCTGGGAACTAGAGATTCAGCCTAGCCCTCCCACCTCTCTCCTAGATGCATTTGGCAACTATTTGACCTGGGGTGGCTGCTAATATCATGCTCAGAGCTACACACAGTCTCTCCTCACAGAGTTTAGGACGAAAATAGAAAACACACACACACACACACACACACACACACACACACACACAATCAAACACAGCAAAACCCAAGAAGACCATTGTCTACAAATGGCTCTTTGTAACTAATTCTTTCATGAAAACAAAGGTCCTGGTATGGAAAGATACAGATGCAGGAAGACTCCTGCCTGAGGGTTGTACAAGGAGGGGCCATCAGGGGCTTAGAAGGATCCTGTTCAGGGCATGAGGACAGACTGCACAATTTCTGAGAGAGTAGAGTGCTTGGCCAATTTGAGAATGCAAGAGACACTGGGGCACAGGGGAGGGTCATAGAGTGACACAGACTGCAATGGATGCACCCTGGAAGGTGAAATTCAAAGGGAATCTATTTGAAGTTTGCCACCCTTATGTTCATGATGATCCGGTTGCTTGTCACCAGGCAGAGGTTGATGCACTAAAAAGACAAGGTCTGTTATGTGAAAAGCAAAATGCAGGCCACCCGACTGATTACATAATACAACCCTATTCTTGTAAAATTAAATGTGAATGTAACATTCATTTATTCCAGTCCTTCACCCATTGCCTCACAATGTTTATTATGTTCCTAGGTCACAGTAAGCCTGCATAAGGAAGGGGGAATGAAAGTTCCCGGGCCCCACTCTCCTAGGAAATCAGCAATTCATATTTACGAATCTCTTAAAGCAGTCCACATGTCCACTAAAAATGCTAACGCTAGTTATTGTAAATTATCTTCCTGTTATTTTTTTTACAAGGCTCACTATCACAATTGCCTCTCCTGGACTAGTAATGTAGAGCTGTTTTCATTTTAGAAACATTAAATCTGTAAATCAAACAGCACTGCATTGTAATGTTCACCCTTTTGACTTAAAAACCCTTCAGTGATGGAAGAGAGGGAAGCTGGAATGTTTTTGAAGGAGCTGCTGTCTGTGTGTGTGTGTGTGTGTGTGTGTGTGTGTGTGTGTGCATGTGTATGTGTGTCCTTGTGTGTGTGTGAGTTGTGTGTGAGTGTGTGTGCGTGCACACACTCCTGCACAGCTGAGAGAGGCTGAGTCTAGCCTATCCTGTGAGGGGATGAAATAGAGATGAGGTGAAAGGGGTACATCCTTTTGTCTACAATCACTTACAGTAACTGTTGGGGGAGAGGTTGGGTGTGTGGAGAGGAACCCTCAGCTGAAAGCCAGCTGCTCACTGACAGGCAGGGTCTCTCATAGCTCCAGGGCCTTGGCCCAGCCTCAAAGCAATTTTTGGGGAAGGCTATGTAGGCTGCCCTACCAGTCCTGGTCCAGTCCTGCCTGGAAAGGGTGTCCACTAGTACCTCCCCATGTTGCTAAGCCTCAAGCTTGTAACAAAATACTTAGAAACCTCAGAGTTCAGGATCAATTTGCATGGAGATCCCTCCTCCCCTGCCAACCTGGTTGGGGAGGGGATGAGAGAGTCAGTGGTGAGTGTCCTTACAAGTGTCAGAGTGTCAGTGGGCAGAGCCCTGAGGTTTCTCCCCCATGGCTGGGCTCTACTCCCCTCTCTCTCCTCAGGACACAGGTGACCTTTTCCAAGGACAGTTCATGTGGGTATCTGCACTGATGCCTCTCCCTCCCCTCCAGGTACACCTGAGTCACCCCCCTCTATTTTCCCCCTCTTCTCCAGGTCCTAGGCCCACCAGCCTGGACCCAGCCTCTGCCTTGTCCAGCTGTGGCTCAGGAGGTGTGCTGGGTGTGCTGGGTGAGCTGAACTGCAGCCGCTGGAAATTGTAAACTTGCTTCTTGGGAACAACAATAACTCTGAACCGCTCCCACACTCCTGATTGATAGTGTCACAGGGGAGGAGGGGAATCTAGCTAATAGACATCTGCTGAAGCCCTCCTGTTTACCATGTTTCATTCCAATCAGGCAAAGGCAACAGCCTTCTGAAGAGGGTCTCTCTCTTGAATCATTTGGGCAGGAGCAGGCAGGGGTTTCACAAAGGTGCTCTCTGACTCTTGGCTTCTAAATAAACAGGTGAAAATCAATATCCCAAAAGGCAGCTTAGGGTGGAAGAATCTTGGTGGCCTTTTTTCTTAACTATTGGCTAAGAGAGTAGACTTTTGTCAGTCATATATAATATATATATATATATATATATATATATATATATATATATATATATATATATGAAACAATCAAATGAGTAAACAAAAACAAACAATGAAACTTTTAGAGGACTTTAATTGAGAGCCTGAAAACAGGACAGTCATATTAGAAGACTTTTATCACTCCTCTGACTTCACTGGATAGGTCTTCCATGTGACAAAATAATGATACAGAGACTCTAAAGGACACACTGTATCAGATTGATTATTTGACATTTTAGAACATTTCACCCCAACAGAGAATATACATTATTCTCAAGTGCACAGGGATAATTCCCAAAGATAGACCACATGGTAGGACACATAACAAGTCCCTACAAGTTCAAGAAGATTTAAATCATTTAAGCATCTTCTTGGATCACAGTGGAATGAAATGAGAAATCAAGTAGAGTGAAAACACCCAAAAACATTTAAACACTTAGAGGCTAAATAGCATGCTATTAAACAATGAATTTGTTACTATGAGTTCAAGAAAATATCAAAGACTTTTTGGATAAAAGGAAAATGAACAAATAACAGCACAGAATCTCTGGGAATCAGCAAAAGCAGTCCTGAGAGGGAAGTTCATAGCACTATAGACATATCTCCAAAAATAACAAAAATCAGCAATAAACTATTTATCCCTACAACTTAAGAATTAGAAAGAGACCAACAAGAAGAGCGCAGAGTAAGTAGAAGGAAGGGAAAAATAAAGATTATAGCAGAAAAAAATAACAGAGACAAAAAATTCAATGAAACCAATAGCTGGTTCCATGAGAGGATAAACAAAATTGATAAACCATTAGCCAGACTCATTAAGAAACAAACACACATGATTCCAATAAGTAAAATCAGAAACAAGAGTGGAGGAGTAAGCACTGGCACCGCAGAAATTAAAGGGATTGTAAGAAAATACTATGAACAACTATATGCCAAAATGCTGGACAGTGTGCATGAAATAGATGAAGTCAGTAAAAAATGCAATCTACCAAAAGTGATTCAGAAAGAATGAAGAAACCTGAATAGCCTCATAACAACTAATGAAATAGAAGCAGTAATCAAAACACTTCCAACCAACAAAAGCTCAGGTCTGGACAGCTTCAAATGGGAGTTCTACCAAACATTCAGAATACTACAATCTATACTCCCCAAATTATTTCAGAAAATGAAAAGAGGAAAGAATACTTCCAAACTCTTGGTAGGAGGCCAGCATTATTCTAATTCCAAAACAAGGTATAGACACGACAAAGAAAGAGAATTACAGGCCGATATAGCTGATGATGACAGATACTAAAATCCTCAACCAAGTATTAGCAAATTGCATCCAGCATTATATTAAAGGACCAAATGCCATGATCAAGTTGGATATATTCCAGGGATGCCAGGCTGGTATGATATTCACAAATCAATAAACATGATAAAACTCATAAACAAACTGAGAGACAAAGATCACGTGATCATATCGATAGATGCAGAAAAAGAATTGAAAAAAAAACCCAACACCAATTGTGATACAAACTCTCAGCAACGTCGTAATAGAGAAGCATACCTCAACATCATAAAGGCCATATATGAAAAACCAACAGCCAACATCATACTAAATTGGCAAAAACTAAAACCATTTCCCGTGAAAGAACAGGAACAAGACAGTGATGCCAATTTTCACCATTCCTGTTCAACATAGTACAGGAAGTGCTACCATAGTGTTCATGAAGAAATAAAAGTCATCCCAACCGGAAAAGCAGATAATAAATGAATTTGGTCATGTATCAGGATACAAAATTAAAACCTCAAAATATATGTCTTGAGATACACCAAGAATGAATTCACAAAAAGAGAAACTAAGAAAAGAATCCCACTTACCATTGCAGTAAAAGAATTAAGGAAAAAACTCAATGAAGGAAGTAAAATAACTCCACTTGGAAAACGACAGAACATTGAAACAGAGATAAAGATGTCAACCAATGGACTAATATACCGTGTTGATGGGTTGGTAGAACTAACATCATTAACATGTCCATACTACCCAAAGCAATTTATAGATTCAATGTAATCTCCATTAATATACCAACAGAATATTTCACAGACAAAGAACAAACTCTCCAAAAATTCATATGGAGTAAAAATAGCCTCAGTAATCCAGGGAACAAGAAAAAAATCTGACTTTTGAGAAAATGGTGACTAGCAGAAAGGTAGGGAGGGAGAGAGTGTGAGAGCGCAACGAAGTGATAGAGGAGTGTGTGGACTCGTGTGGTGTGTGTGTATGACCTAGGGATAGTTAGATTCTGCAGGTCTTCTAAGGGGCTGCTAAACCGGGCAGTCTTAGGTGGCGGAGTCCCGCTCCCTGCGCGGACACACCTGGGCGGCCAGCACAGGCACGGTGACCACGCCATCTTGGGAAACAGAGCTGATTCAGACTAGGATCCTGGCCTCAGCACCACCCACTCTGATCTCAGACGCATACCAGGACCCTGCAGCCACTGGGGACAGAGACCTGTGATCACAGCTACAGACCTGCGGGCACCAAAAGTTCAGAAATCCCCGAGGCAGATCCCTGAGTAACAGAGCCCATCCCCCCTTCCTGCAGGCTTGCAGACAGAGCCCAAGTAACTAACTGATAGACCCACCCCTTGCCAGGGATCAGTACTCCAGGAACTTTAGCCTGGAAGTGCATGAGCACCTAGGAACTGATCCCGCTTAGGGCCGGCTTCTGAGCCCTGGGCTGGGAGCAATCGCGTGAACACTGGGAATTTGTCTGTCATATCACAGGCCCAGGGACCCAGATTCTCTGGGCAGGAGGCAGCACCAAGCACCAGCTACTTAACTTTGCTTCTTATCACCTGCGCCTGAGATCCTGATTCCCTGTGCATTCATACTAAGAGCCAGTGACTCCAATTCCTGGTGCAAGGGCACACAGGGACCCTGATTCTCAAGGCAAGGGTGTGGGAAGCAACAGAGACTCTGATACTGGATTCTGGGGAACTCTGACGCCTGGCGCACGCTAGGTGGCTCTGGTTTTCAACACGCTTCAGGGGGGTCTCTATTTCAGCATGGTGCAGGCAGGGTCCCTGATTCTATGGGTGCATACGAGGCCACATTGAGTGCTGACAACACTGATTCTGAGCGAGCCTGGTTCGCACAAACCAACCACAACCACACATCTTAGTGTCAGAGCTCTTCAGTGACACTAGGGGGGGTGGCAGGCTCCCACTGTCCACGGTCCAGGCCGACAACACTCGACGTTTGAACCATCAGGAGATAATCAGAATGAAGAGACGAAACAATACCCAGAGGAAAGACAATGAGGAGTCACCAAGAAAGGACATTAATGAAGTGGAAGCATGCAACATGACAGAAAAAGAATTCAGAATAATGGTTGTACAATTCATTCACCGGATGGTTGAGAAAATCAACAACCTATGCAAGAATCAGGAAGAAGTGAAAAATGATATAGCTACAATCAAAAACTCCATGGAAAGTTTCAACAGCAGACTAGAAGAAGCAGAGGACCGAATTAGTGAATTAGAAGATAAGGCAGAGAAAAAAGCTCAATCTGACAGCAACTGGAGAAAAAAATTAAAAAGCAGGAGGAGAGCCTAAGGGAGCTTCGGGACAACTTGAAACGAAGTAACATACGCATAATAGGGCTGCAAGAAGAACAAGAAGAGCAGCAAGGATTAGAAAATTTATTTGAAGAAATAATGTCAGAAAACTTCCCAGATATGGGGAAGAAAAAAGTTACACAAGTACAGAGAGTCCCATGCAAGGTGAACCCCAAAAGACCCACACCAAGAAACGCCATAATAACGATGGCAAATGTACAAGACAAAGACAGAACCTTAAAGGCTGCAGGAGAGAAACAGAGAGTTACGTACAAAGGATCCCCCATCAGATTATCAAATGATTTCTCAACAGAAACACATCAGGCCAGAAAAGAATGGACAGAAATTTACAAAGTGATGCAAAGCAAAGGACTGAATCCAAGAATACTCTATCCAGCAAGGCTATCATTCAAAATTGAAAGGGAAATAAGAAGCTTCACAGACAAAAAATGGGTAAGGGAGTTTACCACCACCAAGCCAGCAATGCACGAAATGCTAAAGGGACTGGTGTAAAAAGAAGAAATAAAAATCACAGAAAGAAAACAGCCACAAAAAAATAAAAATGGCTACAAACAATTACCTTTTAATAATAACTTTAAACATAAATGGACTAAATGGTCCAATAAAAAGACATCGAGTGGCTGAATAGAAAAAAACAAAAAACATGACCCATATATTTTCTGTCTACACGAGACCCACCTCAGAAGAAGGGACTCACACAAACTGAATGTGAAGGGATGGAAAAATATCTTTCAGGCAAAGGGAAATGAAAAAAAGGGTGGGGTGGCAATACTTATATCGGACAAAATAGACCTCAGAGTGAAGGCCATAACAAGAGATAAGGAAGGCCACTTCAAATACTAAAGGGATCGATACAACACGAAAATATAACCCTGATAAACATATATGCACCGAATGCAGGAGCACCAACATACATAAGAAAACTCCTGGAAGATATCAGGGGAGATATTGACAACAATATAATCATCGTAGGGGACTTGAATACACCACTGTCATCACTGGATAAATCAAGCTAGACAAAAACTCAGCAAAGAAACAGCAATCATAAATGACTCACTAGATCAGATGGACTTAATTGACATCTTCAGAAAACTTCATCCCAAAGCCACAAAATATACGTTCTTCTCAAGTGCTCATGGGACATCTTCAAAAATAGACCACAAATTGTGTCACAAACAAAGTCTCCCCAATTCAAGAAGATTGAAATCATACCAAGCATCTTCTCAGATCACAAGGCCATAATATTAGAAATAAACTACAATAAAAACAACTCAAAATACTCAAACACTTGGAAGCTGTATAGCATGTTATTAAACATTGATTGAGTTACCAATGAGATCAAAGAAGAAATTAAAAACATTCTGGAAACTAATGACAAAGAAAACACAACAATCCAAAACCTTTGGGACACAATGAAAGCAGTCCTGAGAGGGAAGTTTATAGCTCTACAGGCCTATCTCAACAAACAAGAAAAAATGGTAGTAAATCATCTAAATCTACAGCTCAAAGAATTAGAAAGAGAGCAACAAGAAAAGGCCTAAGTGAGCAGAAGGAAGGAGATAATAAAGATTAAAGCAGAAATAAATGAAATAGAGACCAAAAACACAATACAGAAAATCAATGAAACCAAGAGCTGTTTCTTTGAAAGGATAAACAAGATTGACAGACCTCTAGCCAGGCTCACCAAGAAGCAAAGAGAAAGGACCCAAATCAACAAATTCATAAATGATAGAGGCAAAAAAAACAACAGATCCCACAGAAATACAAATGATTGTTAAAAAAAATACTATGGACAACTCTACTCCAACAAACTAGACAACCTGGAGCAAATGGACATATTCCTAGAAAAATACATTACAAAACTTAATCAGGAAGAATCTAAAAATCTCAATAGGCCAATAACTATGGAAGAAATTGAAGCAGTCATCAAAAAGCTTCCAGCAAACAAAAGCCCAGGACAAGACGGCTTCACAGGGGAGTTTTACCAAACATTCAAGGAACAACTAAAACCTATCCTCCTCAGAATACTACAAAAAATCCAAGAGGAAGGAACACTACCAAGCTCATTCTATGAAGCCAGCATCACCGTAATACCAAAACCAGGTAAAGACAACACAATGAAAGAGAATTACAGGCCAATATCCCTCATGAACATAGATGCCAAAATCCTCAACAAAATCCTAGCAAATCGGATCCAGCAGTTCATCAGAAAGATCATACATATAAATCAAGTAGGATTTATCCCAGGGATGCAAGGATGGTACAATATCCACAAATAAATAAGCGTGATACATCACATAAACAAATTGAAAGATAAAAACCACAAGGTCATAGCAATTGATGCAGAAAAAGCATTTGACAAAATTCAACACCCATTTTTGATGAAAACTCTCAGCAAGGTGGGAATTGAAGTATCATACCTCAACATAATAAAAGCCTTATATGACAAACCCACAGCCAACATCATACTCAATGGACAAAAACTAACACCATTTACCCTAAGAACAAGAACAAGACAGAGATGCCCAGTCTCACCACTCCTGTTCGACATAGTACTGTAAGTATTTGTAATTGCAATTGGACAAGAAGAAATAAAAGGCATCCAAATTGGAAAAGAAGAAGTAAAACTGTCCTTATTTGCAGATGACATGATATTATACTTAAAAAACCCTAAGACTTCATAAATAAACTATTAGACTTAATAAAAGAATTCGGCAATGTAGCAGGATACAAAATTAACGCCAAGAAATCTATGGCATTTCTATACACCAATAGTGAATGTGCAGAAAGAGAGACTAAAAAAGCAATCCAATTTACAATCGCACCAAAAAAATTAGGCTACCTTGGAATAAACTTAACTAAAGAGGTAAAAGACCTCTTCTTAGAAAACTACAGGACGTTGAAAAAAAAGATAGTGGAAGACATAAAGAGATGGAAGAACATACCATGCTCTTTGATTGGTAGAATCAAAATCATTCAAATGTCCATACTTCCCAAAGCAATCTATAAATTCAACACACTTCCCATTAGAATACCAATGGCATATTTCACAGACCTAGAACATACTCTCCAAAAATTCATCTGGAATAAAAATCTACCCCGAATAGCGGCAGAGATCCTGAGAAAGAACAAAGTAGGTGGGATCTCAATACCAGATATCAAGCTGTATTACAAAGCCACTGTTCTCAAAACTGCCTGGTACTGGCACAATAACAGACATATAGATCAATGGAATAGAATAAAGAGCCAAGAAATTGGCCCGAACCAATATGCTCAATTAATATTTCACAAAGGAGGCAAGAACATACAATGGAGTCAAGATAGTCTCTTCAATAAATGGTGTTGGGAAAATTGTACAGATACATGCAAGAAAATGAAACTAGACCACCAACTTACACCATACACAAAAATAAACTCAAAATGGATAAAGGACTTAAATATACGACGGGAAACCATACAAATACTAGAAGAATCCAAAGGCAACAAAATATCAGACATATGCCAAAGCAATTTCTTCTCTGATAATGCTCCTAGGGCATTGGAAACTAAAGAGAAAAAAAACAAATGGAACTACATCAAAATAAAAAGCTTCTGCACAGCAAATCAAACCATCAACAAAACAACAAGAAAACCCACTGCCTGGGAAAACATATTTGCCAGTGTCATATCTGATAAGGGCCTAATCTCCAAAATTTATAGATAACACATACAACTTAACAAAAGGAAGACAAACAATCCAATCAAAAATGGGCAAAGGATCTAAATAGACACCTTTCAAAAGAGGACATTCAGAAAGCCAAGAGACATATGAAAACATGCTCAAAGTCACTAATCATCTGAGAGATGCAAATCAAAACAACAATGAGGTATCATCTCACACCTGTCAGACTGGCTATCATCAACAAATCAACAAACGACAAGTGCTGGAGAGGATGTGGAGAAAAAGGAACAATGGTGCACTGCTGGGGGGAATGCAGACTGGTGCAGCCACTATGGAAGACACTATGGAGTTTCCTCAAAAAACTAAAAATGGAACTCCCATTTGACCCTGTGATCCCACTTCTAAGAATATATCCCAGGAAACCAGAAACACCAATCACAAAGGACATATGCAGCCCTATGTTCATAGCAGCACAATTCACCATAGCTAAGATCTGGAAACAGCCTAAGTGCCCATCTGTAGATGAATGGATTAGTAAACTGTGGTACATCTACATGATGGAATACTATGCTGTTGTAAAAAAGAAGGAACTCTTACCATTTGCAACAGCATTGATGGAACTGGAGAGCATTATGCTAAGTGACATAAGCCAGTCAATGAAGGAAAAATACCACATGTTCTCACTCATTTCTGGATAATAAAGACCATTATAAACTTATGAACAAAAATAGATACAGAGGCAGAGCTGCCTCGAACAGACTGTCAAACTACAGCAGGAAGGCTGGGGAGAGTGGGAGGGCAGGAGGGGGGTGGGTAAGAGATCAACCAAAGAACTTGTATGCATGCATATAAGCATAACCAATGGACATAAGACATTGGTGGGAAGGGGAGGCCAGGGGATTGTCAAGGGCGGGGGGAAAAAAGGAGACATATATAATACTCTTTATAATACTTTATGAAATAAAAAAGGAAAAAATATGGAAGGATCAAAATACCAGATATTAAGATATATTATAATGCCACCATTCTCAAAACTGCCTGCTACTGGCACTAGAAAAGACATATACACCACTGAAACAGAACAGAGAACCCAGAAGTGGACCCAAGTCATTACGCTTTATTGTTAATTTACAAAGGAGGCAAGAGCATACAATGGAGTCAAGACAGTATCTTCAATAAATGATGAAAATCAGACAGAAATATGCAAGAAAATGTAACCAGACCACCACCTTACACCATACACAAAAATAAACTCAAAGTGGATAAAGGACTTGAACGTTAGTTGGGAATCTATATAAAAAAATCTTAGCAGATTGCATAGGCAGCAAAATATCAGACATATGTCTTAGCATATCTTTACTGACACAGTTTCGAAGGCAATGCCCACAAAGGGGAAAATAAACAAATGGACTACATCAAAATAAAAATCTTTTGCACGGCAAACTAAATCCTGAACAAAACAACAAGAAAGCCCACTGCATAGGAGAACATATTTGCCAGTGGTATCTCTGATAAGTGTTGAATTCCAAAGTTTACAGGGAACTCACACAAATTAACAATAGGAAGATAAACAATCCGATTAAAACATCGGCAAAGGACTTAAATGGACACTTTTTGAAAGGGGACGTACATAAGGCCAAGAGAAATAGGAAAAAATGCTCAAAGGCACTAACAGTCCAAGAGATGGAAATCAAAAGGAGAGAAGTACCAGTCCACACCAGTCAGAATAGCTGTCAGAAAAAAATAAAAAATAAAAAACCACAAGTGCTGGAGAGGATGCGAAGAAAAAGCAACCCTTGTGCAGTGCTGGTGGGAATGCCGACTGCTGCAAAAATTGTGGAAAACAGTATAGAGTTTTCTCCAAAAATTGAAAATGGAGCTCCCATTTGATTAAGTATATATATATATATATATATATATATATATATATATATATATATATATATATATCCCAAGAAATGAGTAACATTAATCAGGACAGCTATATGCAACTGTATGTTCATACCAGCCCAATTTTCAATAGCTAAGATTTGGAAACAGTCTAAATGCCCATTAGCAGATGCACGGATTATAAAATGGTGGAACACCTATACCATGGAAAACTCTACTGCTATAACAAAGAATTAACTCTTATAATTTGCAACAGCATGGATGGACTTGGAGAACATTATGCTAAGAAAAATAAGCCAGTCACAGAAAGATAAATATCACATTGTCTCACTTATTTGTGGAATATAATGAACTATGCTAACTGATGAGAAACAAGACATCCAGACACAAAGAAGAATTGATCAGACTGTCAAACCTCAGATTAAGGTGCTGGAGGCAAAGACCGACAGTAGTTAATACATATACATATACATATACATATACATATACATATACATATACATATACATATACATATACATATCCTTTCCAATAACAGACAAAGATGTTAATTAACCGTACCTCTGACATGCTTCCCATTGGCTCATCAGGGCAATATACAAATTAACTGCCAACCATGACGTTGGTTGGCAGCCAGGCAGCTGCAGGGAACAGGAGGCAATCTTGCTCCAGTGAAGGAAGAAGCCAAGGTTCCCCGCCTGCCACTGCTGGGCTGTGTGCTTGCACTCTAAGCAACTATGTTGCAATTATAGACACTAAACAAACCCCATGCTTTCAGCCAGCTGGCAGAACTGGAGTTGCAACAGAGTTTTGATAATAGAACCCTAAGAAACCCAGATACCTGCTTTCAGCAGCCGAGGCCTCCACGCTGGAGCCAAGCCTCAGAGCTAAATTTGGCTTTCAGTTCCAGTGACAGTCATAGAAGGTAAACAAATCCCAAAATAAAAAAGAAAAAACGGACAGGTTGGGCGCTTCAGTCACCCGCTAACCTGAAAACGGCCCTCAGCCCCTCACCCAGACTGGCCAGGCACCACAGTGGGGAACTGGACCCTGAAGGGGGTGTGTCCAGCTGCAAACAGCTATCATCCCCTCATCCAGGCTGGCAAGGCACCCAAACGGGAACCCCACCCTGATCCAGGACACCCTTAAGGGCAATCCAGCCAGCCCCCCCATGCACCAGGCCTCTATTCTACATAGTAAGAGGGTAATATGCCTCCCAGCACTGGGATGAGCAGAGAAGCGAGGCCTCCTGAAACCGGGATCAGTGGAGCCTGCCAGCACCTGGATCAGTGGAGCAGTGAATGCTCACTGCCCCTGTGTCAAGCGGAGCCACAAAGCCTCCCAGCACCGAGATCAGTGGAGCAGTGAGTCCTAACTGCCCCTGTATCAAGCGGAGCCGCAAAGCCTCAGAACAAAGGGATCAGAGGAGCAGCAAGTCCTCACTGACACTGTGTCAAGCGGAGCTGCGAGGCCTCCCAGCACTCTGATCAGCAGAGCCGTGAGTCCTCCTGGCCCCTGGAGCAGCCTGAGGGGCGGCAGTTCCCAAACCCCATGATCGCCCTGCAGCTCTGTGTGTGACAGGGTGAGGCACCCCAAACCCCCCATGGGCCCTATTCTGTGTGTGACAGGGTGGAGCCACAACCACCTCCAGGGCCCTGCCCTGTGTGTGACAGGGGGTGGTGCTCCAACCCCCTGATCCGAGCTGCTCTGTGTGTGACAGGGGGCGGTGCCCCAACTCCCCTATAGGCCCTATTCAGTGCATGACAGGGGGGAGCTCCCAAACACCCTGATTGGCCCTGCTCTGTGTGTGACAGGGTATGGAGCCCCTACCCCCATGATGGGCCCTGCTCTGTCTATGACAGTGGGTGGTGCTTCTACCTCCCCATCAACCCTGCCATGAGTGCTACAGGGGGTGGCACCCCAACCCCCCAATCGGCCTTACCCTGAGCATGATTGGGGGTGGCATCACAACCTCCCGATCCGCCCTGCTCTGTGCATGACAGTGGGCAGCGTCCCAACTCCCCAATCGGCCCTTCTTTAAGCCCGACCAGAGGTTGCACCTAGAGATTGGGCCTGCCCTCTGCCATATGGGAGCAGGCCTAAGCCAGCAGGTCGTTATCTCCCGAGGGGCCCCAGATTGTGAGAGGGCACAAGTGGGGCTGAGGGACACCCCTTCATCAGTGAACAAATTTTTGTGCACTGGGCCTCTAGTATATATACACACACACACACACATATACCTACATACATTTATGTATATGTATATGTATATGTATATGTATATGTATATGTATATGTATATGTATATGTATATGTATATGTATATGTATATGTATATGTATATGTATATGTATATGTATATGTATATGTATATGTATCTCCCATAGATGGCTAATGAACTTTGATATTTAGCAGGGCTGAAAATCAGCATTATATTACCCTGCTGTTGGCAAAATGCCTGAAGGTAATCTCCTAACCTGATAACCCTTTTAATGTTTTGCAATCTTGACTGCTGATATGCCTGTTTGCTTTGCTAAAGGGCATATATGAGAAACGTAAAGCCAAGTCAATAAAAGCTGATGGGTACTGGGTTTCAGAGAGCTTCTCCGCTAGAAAGAAAGGTCTCTGCCTGGCTCCCAAATGTCTTCTAAATTTATATTTGTTGTCTAGTGTATTCATTTTTGTGCACCTCCTTTCCCATATCCTGAATCCTTGCTGCAAAAGGTTGCAGCATTCTGGCGCCCAATGTGGGGCATCTGGAGAAGAAATTTCACCAGTGTGAAAAAGGAAGACATTTCACTAGAAAGCTGAGAAGTGCGCTGAGAAGTGCACTGAAAAGGAGGGGAAAATTCTCTGTGCACAAAGCCCATGCCAGCTTTGGAAACTGTGAAACATAAAGTGGGCGGAAAATCTTTTATTTCTGCCAGGCTATAATGAGGAAAACTTTGAGTATAAAGCAAAAAAAAAATAAATAATAATAATAATATAATAATAATAATAATAATAATAATAATAATAATAATTGTAAACATTTACTTGCATGCTCAAGGATAAAGAAATTAAAATATCAAAAGATACTCTCTTAAATCAGGCTCAAGGAAAAAAGGTAACCTTCTCATCTTAAACTATGTGGGCTCTTGTTCGCACTGCATTATGCCTAATTTGTATTGGGGATCAAAAGTCTGTAATACCTAAGCCCTGGTTCCTCCACCTTTAGTGTGGAAAGGCTCAGCAGCTAGAAAAAATGGGGTTAACAGTCATTTTAAAAAAGGACTCTTTAATGCTTTGTCTGAAAATTACCATATGACACCTTGGGACAGGCAGATTTTATCAAAAATAACTTTAGAGTACAGTCAATGCCATGAAGAGCAGAATATGATAAGACCCATGAAAACTACTCTGATTTATGAAGCCTTGTCTCTATGTTATGGGCACTTGTCTGTTGATTATTATCAATCTGTCTAGGTTTTTTATTGTTAGTCTATTAAGCATGCGTTCAATTTAATTTAATAATAAAAGAAACAGTGGACGGACAGGTCATTATTAATATCTAAAACACCTCCCAACCCATTAATTACTAGTCTTTTGGTGATCCCGTAAAATGTATGCCCACTCTCGAGAGTGTTATTAAAAGCCTCATTTTATTTCCCAGACCGTCATTTGAACTTTGGATAGATGAGACATTCCTCACAATTTAAGGGATATCTCTGGGGTTTCTGTACCCGTGAAGAGAAAAACACTACCTTAAGGGAAGGCGCATCCCACCCGATTTTGGTGGCCTCTTGGACTGACCCCTATCTCCTCACAGATGCTATAGTACAAACCCAAGACTGTTTTTCTTTATAAGATGGAAAAAATGACACAAGGAAAATATACAGGCTGTGTTTAGGCAATAAGATTAGTGTTTCCATAATAAGGGGCAGTTCTTAAATAATAATGGACCATATTCCAAGGTTAACATTAAAGCCAATGAAAGCCAGTAAGTTTTCTCTGCTGCAAAATTTGCCAAAGTAAAACGCCTTAGATGGTGATAACTGGCTTTGGAATCTCAAAATTGTTAAAAGTTAAATAGATAGATATAACTAATGTGAAGGCTTTGTGGCAAAGCTTTTCAGTAGTAATGATAAATTAATATATTGATGGTGAGGGTGCAGTCACTGAGGAGAGGCTGACTGCACTCTCTGTTGGAGGAAAGGACCAGTGGATCTTCTCCCTGTAAAAGCAGAGAACCTGGCAGAGCAACCTTATATCTAACCTCTGAAGGAAAAATGTGGTGGTTTTAAAATACAAATGCCTACAGGCCTTCTTCCCTTCTCCCCCTACTTCTTTGGCAACCTCATATGTGTAAACATACACTTCTAAAGTTTTGGTAACTTAAAAATTTGGAGTTGGTTACATTAAGGAATAAAACTTATTTAAATCTCTAAATGTTTTGAAATAACAAACTACTGAAATATTAATTTGAGTTTGCCAAGAATGAACAAATAAAGGACAGATTTGAATGTATTAATTAAATAAGTCTTTGTTAATTTTATTGGAAATATATCCTTAAAAATGTGAAGGTATTACTAATCTAAGAAATGCTAAGTATTTAACTTGCCACCTAAAGTTTAAGGCTTCCAAGAGTTAAAAGTTCAAATTAAATTGGGAGAAATTATATGGTTGTAATGATAAAATGCATAAAGTATAGAAATTCATTATCAAGAAAAATAGATAGAGAGAAAACCAAGATGGCGGCATAGGTCAACGCCGCAGATTGCTGCCTCGAACAACCACTTCAAAAAACAACTAAAGACGGAACGGACATCATCCAGAACCACAGGAAGGCTGGCTGAGTGGAAATTCTGCAACTAGGAGGAAAGAGAATATCATACCCAGACTCAGAGGAGGTGCAGTGCTGAAGTGAAATACTCAGGTGTGGAGTGTGTGCGGAGCGGGCTGGCAGCGGAGGGCGAGGTTGTTGTTTTCAATCGGGAGGGAGTTTCAGACTCTGAAATCCAGATCCGGGCGAGTCTCTAGGGACCCAGACTCAAACGGGAGAAGCGGGACTGTCGGGCTTCGGTCAGAACTCGAAGACAGCTTTCTCTCTGAGGTTTGCAGCGGTTGCTGGGACTCTGTGAGGCAGATCACCCAGGGACGGAACTGAGAGCAGCCATAACTGCTTGCTCCGGCATGCCTGTAGATCCCCGGGGACCCGCCCCGCCCAAGCCCTGAACACAGCCATTTGCGGGATAGCCTCAGGCAAATGCTAGCTAGATTAGCACCGCCCTAGAGATCCAGCACAGAAGCTCTCCCACTGCAGACACAGCAGACTCTCATAGCCAGTTAGCCTGGAGGTCAAATCACCCCCGGTATTGCCAACAAAAATCAAGGCTTAACTACAACAAGACTGTGCACAAAGAACACTAGGGGGTGCACCAAGAAAGCATAAAAAATGTGGAGACAAAGAAACAGGACAAAATTGTCCATGGAGGATATAGAGTTCAGAACCACACTTTTAAGGTCTCTCAAGAACTGTCTAGAAGCCTCCGATAAATGTAGTGAGAACCTTAAGAAATCTAATGAGACCCTCGATGTTGTGATAAAGAACCAACTAGAAATTAAGCATACACTGACTGAAATAAAGAATATTATACAGACACCCAACAGCAGACCAGAGGAGCGCAAGAATCAAGGCAAAGATTCGAAATCCGAAGAAGCAGAAAACACCTAACTGGAAAAGCAAAATGAAAAAAGAATCCGAAAATACGAAGATAGTGTAAGGAGCCTCTGGGACAGCTTCAAGCGTGCCAACATCAGAATTATAGGAGTGCCAGAAGATGAGAGAGAACAAGATATTGAAAACCTATTTGAAGAAATAATGACAGAGAACTTCCCCCACCTGGTGAAAGAAATAGACTTACAGGTCCAGGAAGCGCAGAGAACCCCAAACAAAACGAATCCAAAGAGGACCACACCAAGACACATCATAACTGAAATGCCAAGAGCAAAAGACAAAGAGAGAATCTTAAAAGCAGCAAGAGGAAGAAACTCAGTTACCTACAAGGGAATACCCATACGGCTGTCAGCTCATTTCTCAACAGAAACTTTGCAGGCCAGAAGGGAATGGCAAGAAATACTCAAAGTGATGAATACCAAGAAACTACAACCAAGATTACTTTATCCAGCAAAGCTATCATTCAGAACTGAAGGTCAGATAAAGAGCTTCACAGATAAGGAAAAGCTAAAGGAGTTCATCACCACCAAACCAGTATTATATGAAATGCTGAAAGGTACCCTTTAAGAAGAGGAAGAAGAAGAAAAAGGTACAGATACAAATTATGAACAACAAACATGCATCTATCAACAAGTGAATCTAAGAATCAAGTGAATAAATAATCTGGTGATCATAATAGAATTAGGGACATAGAAAGAGAATGGACTGACTATTCTTGGGGGGTGGGGAAAGGGGTGTGGGAGATGCGGGAAGAGACTGGAAAAAATTGGACAAAAATCGTGCACCTATAGATGATGACAGTGGGTTTGGAGTGAGGGCGGAGGGTGGGGCGGGAACTGGGAGGAGGGAGTTATGGGATGAAAAAAGAGGAACAAATGTAATAATCTGAACAATAAAGATTTAATTAAAAAACAAAACAAAATGAAGAATAAAAAAAAAGAAAAAAGAAAAAGAATTCCTGTGATTTCTCTGGAAAAAAATAGTAGTACAAAATATATTGTAGTACTTATGTGTACCATGTGTGGTAAAATTTCATCCTAGGATATAATATTTAATTGGATTGATTAAAAAAGAGGAATAATTCTTTGGTCTGAACCAAATTTTTAATATAAAAACAAGTTTAAATTTAATTGATCTGTTTTAGAATACTTACAACAAATGTATAATGTAATGTTTGGGTTACACATATTTGTGATAGTCTTTCCATGTTAAATTTCAAGACTTTAACCAAGAAATAGCATTGAAACTTTCCAAGTGCCCTGGGATAATTCAAGGGTTTACTCTTCTTAAAAGAAATATTTTGGAAAAGAAATATTTTTAAACCAATTTACGCCGATCTTATATTCTTGAAATCACTTGAAGCTTCATCAAATAAAAATTAATAACTGTGTTCTCTTTACATACACATATTTTAAATGTTATAAAAGTATCAACCTCTAAGGGAGGGCAGGACAAAGTTGCTGAATACTTCTTAAGCAACATCGGATTATTCAGCAGCAGAATTTTAACATGGGAGCCCTGACAGCCTGATCTTTAGATAGGCCAGGGGGTAGTGCAACATCTGGACTTCATAGGTCAAACGTATAAGTTTACTTACTTTGCTTTTTCAATAAAGATGCATACTTTAGTCACTTAACAAATTAGCTTTTTACAATATAATCAAGGTCTCATATAAACTCAGTTATACGAGAAGCAGATATTTGATTAGCAGTTGGTTCTGACACAGTCTAGAGTAAAATTTCTGTACCTATGCAAATGAGCACTAGCCAAAAGAATGCTGTTTAAAAGTAAATTTTAAGCTTAATAAAAAGGAGAATTTTTTAAATCTCTTCTGCTATTTACAAGGTAAACAAAGAGTTATTATTCAAACATTAAATCTCACCATTAGTAAGAAACCATAAAAAAAGAGAGTTACTTTTACTTGATCTGAATGCACTGCACTATTGGCCAGCATACGTCTCTCTTATAGGTATTTCTGAAAAGGAACCAAGTTTGTAGCTCTATTTAAAAGAAAGAAAAAGGCTTTGAAAAGAAACTCCCTAATTGTGGCCTATAAATTTCTCTGGAAGAAAAAACGGAAGGAGATTCCCTTCAAATATCTAGAAAACTGTAATTAAAAATAAATGTATTTGGCCTCAGAGAAGAAAAGTAAACAATTTGCATTTTGCCTCCTTAAAGAAAGCTTATGTCAATATACTCAAAGACTGATAGCAGAAACCCTATTAGTGTCATTTACTGTCCCCACCCAATGACAAAGGAAGTTAGGAAAGAAGCCTTATGTTAGACTGATTTAAATTAGCAAATGAAAATAAAAGAATATTCAGGGGAACTTAGTTGTAATAGGCAGAAACCGATTCCTGGAGCAGTCACTGTTTTTACTGATAGTTCATCTCATGGTAAAGCTGCTTATAATGCAATGAATTCAGATCAAGTCATTCAGACCAGTCATACTTGTGTGCAAAGAATCGAATTAGAAAGGATCAATGCTGACTTGCAGGATTTCCAAAAGCCTCTTCATATTATCTCTGATCTGTGCCGGGTCCAACCACAGCAGGTCCAGGGGTTCCAAAAGGCGTACACGGAGTCGGCGAAGAAGGAAGGACACGGAGACAGTGTTCAGTTGATCAGCAGCCTAGCCAGGATCTCCAGCCAGGATCTCCAGCCAAGTTCTGGTCTGGATCTCCAGAGAGGTTCTGCTTTGAATCTCCAGCCAGGTTCTGTGTCCATGTTCTCTTGCTAGGTTCTCCAGATTCTCCAGCGAAGTTCTGCCAGTTTCTGTACAGGATCTTTTGCCATGTTCTCTCCAGAGAAGTTCTTCTGTCTCTAGGTAATGTTCTGTGTCGGTTCTTTGCCTAGGTTCTGTCTCTCTTGGTTCTGTCTTCTAAGTTCTGTGTTCTAAGTTCTGTCTCCTAAGTTCTGTGTCTTGCTGTCTTGTTACATCTGTATTTATACCAGTTGATTCAATCCTATCAATCTCTATTACAAAGATTAGGGCGTTTTTTATCTCCATTCCAGGGAGTAAAGATTATGTAGCTTAAGCATGATTGTTCGTAGTTAAAGTGATTAATTACCCACCTGGCACTTAGTTAAGAGGTTTTATTCCCTCCCTAACTTCAGGGGAAAATCCCTACCTGGGGAAACAACCTTTCTCAGAGACCTTGGTTAAAACACATAGTGCCAAGAAGGTGAGCAACCATATTAAGAACAGTATGCCATATATGCCAGGTCCCTTGAAAACAGGGAGCATGGACAGGCCACGGGCAGATCTGCCCATGCTGCCAGCCGGGTAAACAGAACTGCAACTACTCAATTTAAATGGCTGTGACCTACGCCTATCTCTACTATTTGAACAAGTCCTCGTCCTTTAACGAAAGGAAATGAATATGCCTATCAATTAGTTATTTTAAAGAAACAGGTCAGGGGAATCTCATCAACTTTTACATTAGTCTGCCAAAATATTGTACAGCAGACAAAACAGATTATCAAGAAATGCCCCCCTTGCATGTTATATCTGCTACAAGGGCCTCTAAATCCCAACTTGAAAAACAAAAGTGGGGGAATAGTGAAATCTCCTATAAGTAGACTACACAAAGCCTTAATTACTTTTAATTTTTCCCTTGTAATGCTCATGGCAAGACACCTATGGAAAGACACTAGTGAAAGAGTAAGCTAAAGGAAAATGTTCTGGTTAAATGGAAAGATACTGAGTCTGGTTTATACAAGGGTCCCTTTATTAACCTTTGGTTGAGGATATACTTGTGTCTTTCCAGAAAACTTCTCCAATTCCTGCAACATGAATCTGAGAGAGGAACTGACCAGACTACTGCAACCACAGATAGCAGTGGCCCCAAGCAAAACACTGAGGAGTCAGAAGAAAACATCCAGAGTTGGGGGATGGTGAAGACGGCTTGCCATGCTAGCACTCATCAGCTGTGCATTGGTGCAGGTTGCCCATGACAAAGCCAAAAAAGGTCAGACATGCATTGTCATTTCTCACCATTTGTCCACCATCCAGAACTCAAACATCATTGCTGTCATGTCACAAGCTAACAGTGACTGGGAAAGGGATCCATAAAAATCTAATGGCTCCAAACGAAGCCTACTATGAATGAATTCCTTAAATACCTGACAATAATACTTAGAAGGACATGAAAGAACTCAATCTTTGTCGTCGAATCTCCCTATATTTCCTTTTTAGAATAACCACTAGTGTCTTTCTTTCTTGTTCTTCTATGTTTGCTTCCAGTCTGAAGATGCAGAATGAAGTCCTAAAAGGATCTGAGCCCAGCTAATGGCATACACCTTTCTAAATTAATTAAGAAAGCAAAAAGGGGGAAATGAGGAGGAAAGACCAACAGTAGTGAACATATCAATGAGAGAAGTCCCACAGAAAAGGAATGGACTTTGATATTCAGCAAGGCTGAAAATCAGCATTTTGTTACCCTGCTGTTCACAAAATGGCTGAAAGCAACCTCCTACCATGATAATACTTTTATGGTTTACCAAACTTTACCATCGATATGCCTGTTTGTTTTGCTAAAGGGCAAATGTGTATTCAAGTAAATAAAAGCTGATGGATCCTGGGTTTCAGAGAGCCTCTTTACTA
Organism: Myotis daubentonii; assembly: GCF_963259705.1. Lineage (NCBI taxonomy): Eukaryota > Metazoa > Chordata > Mammalia > Chiroptera > Vespertilionidae > Myotis > Myotis daubentonii. Next base: position 15,133,075 of record NC_081862.1, read on the forward strand.
GAGAGAAATATCTTCACCTGGCTCCCAATGCCCTCTAAATTTGTAATTGTTTTCTAGTGTATTCATTTGAGTTCATCCACTTTTCCAGATCCTGAATTTTTGCTGCAAACGGTTGCTGCAGGGAAGGTAGGGGAAGGTGGGGTTAGGGGGAGAGATCAACCAAAGGACTTATAGGCATGCATATAAGCCTGACTAATGGACACAGACACCAGTGGGGGTTTTGACATGAGTAGGAGGTAGGGGGGACAAATGGGGGATAACAACACATATGTAATACCTTAATCAATAAAGAAAAAAAAAAGCCCTAGCTGGTTAGGCACTGTGGATGGATTATTGTTCTCCAGACTGAAGGGTCCCAGGTTTGATCTTGGCCAAAGACACATGCCTGGATTGTGGGCTTGGTCCCCAGTGTGAGGCGTGCAGGTGGCAGAGGATCAATGATTCTCACTCATCATTGACGTTGCTATCTCTCTCTCCCTCTCCCTTTCTCACTGAAATAAAAAAAAAAAATTCAAAAAATAAAAAAATGAAAGAGATGAATGAAATAGTGCCAGAGTAAAAAAAAATATGTTTTAGAATACAGTAGAAGGAATCCTATTATTTTCAGATATTTAATAATTCCTACAACTTTTCTGATAAAATAGGTTTGCACTGTTTTGGTAATATTATATTTAATTTTTTTCTTAACATATTAATTTTTATTGCATGTAACACTATATTATAAAAGTCTAATATGCAAATTGTCCCTTCAAACACGAGTTTGACCAGGAGATCAACCATGGGGTGGGACTGTGTAGCTATTGTCCCGGCTGCACCCTCGAGCCAGCCCCACACTGTTCTGTCCGCCCCACCCCCCACCCCCTGCAATGATTGAGGACCCGCCAGCCAGTAAGCTTCCCACAGCCCCTTCCCCTAGCCTTCATCTTCCCCCATCTGATCCCCCACTCGATCGGGGTTGGGCCAGCCAGCCAAACACCTGCATCGCCTTCCGCTGGCCAACCCAGCGATTGGGGTGTGCAGGCCAGACACCACGCATACAACGAATTTGTACACTGGGTCTCCAGTATTAGTATATTTAAAATAGTTTTTCTTGGAATATTAATGCTTATTGCATGTACAATTATTACATTTAAAATAGTTTTTCTGGAAATATTAACATTTATTGAATGTACCATTATGATGCTAAAATCATTTTTCTTAAAATATTAAAAAAGTAAATATAAAAAAGAGGGACACTGTATCAACATGGATTAAAAGGAATGCATTCCTCACTCTGGTGTTATCTACTTATTACCTCACTCATTAGAAGCTGAAGAATTATTTCCTAATAATGAAACAATAAGATAGTGTTCAGTACAGATGCCCATCCAGTACTCACTTTCCACTTGGCTTCCTGAAATTAAGGTGCAGCATTCCTTTTAAAACAGCTCATTACTCTAATCCATGAGAGGCTGTACCATGTACCGTGACTTCACATCTCAGTAGTGCTTTGCCTTGGAATAGAATGGGCAGGTTTTGTAGGTGGAGGATCCCAACTTCTTGAAGATGGAGCCCTTTTCAGTGGAAGGAAACCCATCCATGGAGCCACTGCTGTGAAGATTAATTGTATGTCTACCATCCTCTGTGTTATAAATAACATCATTCTACTTGAGTAGGGTCAACGTTTTTTAAATGGTCAAGTCTGGTTATTGTGCATAAATCTTTCCTAAACAGGATCATGGTCATAAGCATGCTGGTTAGCCCAAAATGATAAAATACTATCTTGTCATGTCTTCAGTACAGTGCTCAGAGTTATTGAAAATCAGTTTGGATAACCGAGAAAAAACTGAAGCAGCATTATATATACTTGCCAAAAATAAAACAAAACACACACACACACACACACACACACACACACACACACACATCGGAATTTGAATGCAGAGAATCCAGATATAGTAAGGGAAAGAAGTTTAACATACAAGAAAAGAGTCTCAACTAGTCTTCAAATTAGTTTCATCTTAATTAAATCTTTTAAAACATGTAATGTCATAGATAAAAATTAAAATATACAGTCAAAACATGATGCATCACAAAAAAGTGTTAACATATGTTATCATATAATGCCTACAGTTCATTTATAAAATAATTCTTTGATCAGAATTCTATACTCTATTTTAATAGTATTTAAAGAAAACATGTTGAATAATACATAATTAAAAATCACTGTTTTCCTTTTTATTTTATTTATTTATTTATTTATTTATTATTGATTTCTTTAATTGCTTAAAGTATTACAAAGGGTATTACTTATGTGTCCTTTTTTTCCCACGGCCCTTGACAATCCCGTGGCCTCCCCTACCCCCCAGTGTCTTATGTCCATTGGTTATGCTTATATGCATACATACAAGTCCTTCGGATGATCTCTTACCCCCCTCCCTCCTGCCCCCAAACTTCCCCGGCCTACCCACTGCAGTTAGACTATCTGTTTGAGGCAGCTCTGCTTCTTTATCTATTATTGTTTAAAAGTTTATAATGGTCTCTCTTATCCATGAATGACTGAGATCACGTGGTATTTTACCTTCATTGACTGGCTTATTTCACTTAGCATAATGCTCTCCAGTTCCATCCATGCCATTGCGAATGGTAAGAGTTCCTTCTTTTTTACAACAGCATAGTATTCCATCGTGTAGATGCACCACAGTTTTCTAATCCATTCATCTACTGATGGGCACTTAGGCTGTTTCCAGATCTTAGCTATGGTGAATTGTGCTGCTATGAACATAGGGGTGCATATATCCTTTCTGATTGGTGTTTCTGGTTTCTTGGGATATATTCCTAGAAGAGGTTCACAGGGTCAAATGGGAGTTCCATTTGTAGATTTTTGAGGAAACTCCATAGTGTCTTCCATAGTGGCTGCACCAGTCTGCATTCCCACCAGCAGTGCACGAGTGTTCCTTTCCTCCACATCCTCCACAGCACTTGTCGTTTGTGGATTTCTTGATGATAGCCATTCTGACAGGTGTGAGATGGAACCTCATTGTTGTTTTGATTTGCACTCTCAGATGATTAGTGACTTTCAGCATGTTTTCATATGTCTCTTGGCTTTCTGAATGTCCTCTTTTGAAAGGTGTCTATTTAGGTCCTTTGCCCATTTTTTGATTGGATTTTTTATCTTCTTTTTGTTAAGTTGTATGAGTTATCTATAAATTTTGGAGATTAGGCCCTTATCAGACATTACATTGGCAAATATGTTTTCCCATGCAGTGGGTTTTCTCATTGTTTTGTTGATGGTTTCTTTTGCTGTGCAGAAGCTTTTCATTTTGATGTAGTCCTATTTGTTCATTTTCTCTTTAGTTTCAAGTGCCATAGGAGCTGTATCAGTGAAGAAATTGCTTCAAGGTATGTCTGAGATTTTGTTGCCTTTGCATTCCTCTAGAATTTTTTATGGTTTCCTGTCATACATTTAAGTCCTTTATCCATTTTGGGTTTATTTTTGTGTATGGTGTAAGTTGGTGGTCTCGTTTCATTTTCTTGCATATTTCTGTCCAATTTTCCCAACGCCATTTATTGAAGAGACTATCTTGGCTCCATTGTATGTTCTTGCCTCCTTTGGCAAACATTATTTGAGCATATTTGTTCTGGCCTATTCTGGGATCTCTATTCTATTCCATTGATCTATATGTCTGTTATTGTGCCAGCTCCAGGCAGTTTTGAGAACAGTGGCTTTGTAATACAGCTTGATATCTGGTAGTGAGATCCCACCTACTTTGTTCTTTCTCAGGATTGCTGCAGCTATTCGGGGTCTTTTTTTATTCCAGATGAATTTTTGGAGAGTTCATTCTAGATCTGTGAAGTATGCCGTTGGTATTTTAATGGGAAGTGCGTTGAATTTATAGATTGCTTTGGGTGGTATGGACATTTTAATGATGTTGATTCTACCAATCCATGAACATGGTATGTTCTTCCATCTGTTTATGTCTTCCTCTATCTCTTTTTTCAACGTCCTGTAGTTTACTGAGTAGAGGTCTTTTACCTCTTTACTTAAGTTTATTCCTAGGTAGCTTAATCTTTTTGGTGGGATGGTAAATGGGATTGTTTTTATAATCTCTCTTTCTGAAAGTTCACTACTGGTATATAGAAATGCCTCAGATTTCTTGGGGTTAATTTTGTATCCTACTACATTGCCAAATTCATGTATTAAGTCAGTAGTTTTTTTGATGGATTCTCTAGGGTTTTGTAAGTCTAATATCTTGTCACCTGCAAATAAGGACAGTTTTACTTCCTCTTTTCCAATTAGGATGCCTTTTATTTCTTGTTCTTGTCTAATTGCAATGGCTAATACTTCCAGTACTATGTTGAACAGGAGTGGTGAGAGTGGGCATCCCTGTCTTGTTCCTGTTCTTAGAGGAAATAGTGTTAGTTTTTGTCCATTGAGTATGATGTTGGCTGTGGGCCTGTTATAAATGGCTTTTATTATGTTGAGGTATGATCCTTCTACTCCCACCTTGCTGAGAGTTTTTATCAAAAATGGGTGTTGAATTTTGTCAAATGCTTTTTCTGCATCAATTGATATGACCTTTTATTTTCTTTCAATTTGTTTATGTGATATATCACTCTTATTGATTTGCGGATATTGTACCATCCTTGCATCCCTGGGATAAATCCTACTTGGTCATGTTGTAGGATCTTTCTGATGTACTGCTGGATCTGATTTGCTAAGATTTTCTTGAGCATTTTGGCATCTATGTTCATGAAGGATATTGGACTGTAATTCTCTTTCATTGTGTTGTCTGTACTGTTATTTGGATGATGCTGGCTTCATAGAATTAGATTGTAAGTGTTCCTTCTTCTTGGATTTTTTGTAGTATTCTGAGGAGGATAGGTTTTAGTTCTTCCTTGAATGTTTGGTAAAACTCCCCTGTGAAGCCATCTGGTTCTGGGCTTTTGTTTGATGGAAGCTGTTTGATGACTGCTTCAATTTCTTCCATAGTTATTGGCCTATTGAGATTTTTAGATTCTTCCTGACTGAGTTTTGGAATGATGTATTTTTCTAGGAATTTGTCCATTTCCTCCAGGTAATCTAGTTTGTTGTAGTAGAGCTGTCCATAGTATTTTTTAACTATCATTCGTATTTCTGTGTGGTCTGTTGTTACTTCGCCTCTATCGTTTCTGATTTTGTTTATTTGGGCCCTCTCTCTTTGCATCCTGGTGAGCCTGGCTAGAGGTTTGTTAATCTTGTTTATCCTTTCAAAGAACCAGCTCTTGGTTTCATTGATTTTCTGTAATTTTTTTGTGTGTTTATGTCAATTATTTGGGCTGTAATCTTTATTATCTCCTTCCTTCTGCTCACTCTGGGGTTTTCTTGTTGCTCTCATTCTAATTTTTTGAGTAGTAGATTTAGATGTTTTACTACCATTTTTTCTTGTTTCTTGAGATAGGCCTGTAGAGCTATAAACTTCCCTCTCATGACTGCTTTCATTGTGTCTCATAGGATTTGGATTGTTGTGTTTTCATTGTCATTAGTTTCCAGAATGTTTTTAATTTCTTCGTTGATCTCATTGTTAACCAAATCAATATTTAATAAAATGCTATTCAGCTTCCAGTGTTTGAGTATTTTGAATTGTTTTTATTGTAGTTTATTTCTAATATTATGCCATCGTGGTCTGAAAAGATGCTTTTTATAATTTCAATCTTCTTGAATTTGGGGAGGGTTTTCTTTTGACCCAATATGTAGTCTATGTTTGAATCTGTCCCAAGAGCACTTGAGTAGAACGTATATTCCACAACGTTGCTGTGAAGTGTACTGATGATGTCAATTAAGTATATCGGATCTAGCCGAAACCGGTTTGGCTCAGTGGATAGAGCCTCGGCCTGCGAACTGAGGGGTCCCGGGTTCGATTCCGGTCAAGGGCATGTACCTGGGTTGCGGGCGCATCCCCAGTGGGGGATGTGCAGGAGGCGGCTGATTGATGTTTCTCTCTCATCGATGTTTCTGACTCTCTATCTCTATCCCTTCCTCTCTGTAAAAAATCAATAAAATATATTAAAAAAAAAAGTATATCTGATCTACTGAGTCATTTAGGATTGCTATTTCTCTGCTGATTGTTTGTCTAGACGACTTATCAAGTGATGTCAGTGGGGTATTAAAGTGCCCTACTATGATTATATTGTTGTCGATCTCTCCTTTGATATCTTCCAGGAGTTTTTTTATATATTTGGGTGCTCCTGCATTGGGTACATATATGTTTACCAGGGTAGTATTTTCTTGTTGTATTGATCCCTTTAGTATTATGAAGTGGCCTTCCTTATCTCTTGTTATGGCCTTCACTTTTAGGTCTATTTTCCCGATATAAATATTGCTACCCCAGCTTACTTTTCCTTTCCATTTGCCTGAAAGATATTTTTCCATCCCTTCACTTTCAGTCTGTGTGAGTCCCTTCTTCTGAGGTGGGTCTCTTATAGACAGCAGAAGTTTGGTCTTTTTTTTTTTTTTTTAATCCATTCAGGCACTCAATGTCTTTTGGTTCGAGCATTTAGTCTGTTTACATTTAAAGTTATTATTGAAAGGTGCTTGTTTGTAGCCATTTCTATTTTTGTGTGTGGCTGTTTTCTTTCTGAGCTTTTTATTTCTTCTTTTTACACCAGTCCCTTTAACATTTCTAGCATTGGTAGCTTGGTGCTGATAAACTCCCTTTGTGTTTTTTTTTTGTTTGTTTGTTTGTTTTTTTGTTTTTTGTTTTTTGTTTTTTTTTTTTTTTTTTTTTTTTTGTCTCTAAAGCTTCTTATTTCCCCTTCAATATTGATTGATAGCCTTGCTGGATAGAGTGTTCTTGGATTCAGTCCTTTGCTTTGCATCACTTTGTAAATTTCTGTCTATTCTTTTCTGGCCTGATGTGTTTCTGTTGAGAAATCATTTGATAATCTAATGGGAGATCCCTTGTATGTAACTTTCCATCTCTCGCTTGCTGCCTGTAAGGTTCTCTCTTTGTCCTGAACATTTGCCATGGTAATTATGATGTGTGTTGGTGTGGGTCTTTTCAGATTCACCTTGTTTGTGACTGTGCTTGTGTGATTTTTTTCATCCCCACCTCAGGGAAGTTTTCTGATATTATTCCTTCCAATAGGTTTTCTAATCCTTGTTCCTCTTTCTCTTGTTCTGGAACCCCTATTATTTGCATGTTGTTTCATTTCATGTTGTCCCAAATCTCCCTTAGGCTCTCATCCTGTCTTTTAATTTTTTTCTGCAATTGCAGTTCAGTTTGGGTGTGTTATGCTTCCTTGTCTTATAATTCCCTAATTTGGTCCTCCACTTCTCCTAGTCTACTGTTGATACTTTCAATGGTGTTTTTTTTATTGCAGCTATATCGCTCTTCATTTCATCTTGGGTTTTACATAATTTATTGATAATTTCATCTGTCTTTTCTAGCGTTTTGCATACGTTATTGATTTTTTCATCTGTTTCTTCTTGCTTCTTGCATAAGTTGTTGATTTTTTTCTCCACCTGGTTTATGCACTCTAGGACGCTTATTCTGAATTCTTTTTCAGTCATGTTGCATGCCTCTGTATCACTTAGCTTATTTTCTGGGGAGTCCTCCTTTTCTTTCCTTTGGGGGTTTCTTCGTCTACCCATGTTTGACCTCACTGTCATATCTAGACATTGAGTCGTTCAATGGCTGCTCCCTGCATGGCAGTGGCTCCTTGTGTTGTTGTTGCTCTTTGGGCGGTTGCAGTAGCAGCTTCTCCTCAGTTGGCAGCAGCTCCTCTGGTGGGTGCTGTTCAGAGCTGTGGTGGCTCTTCTGGCTGGTGGGGGGAGGCTTCACGTACAGCTACTGTTCCTCAGACAGAGGGTATGGTGCTCAGGAGGCTGCTGTTTCATGGATCTACTACGTTGATTTAAAGGGAGAAAATACAACACAACAAGGCACCACCACGTACCAGGCACTGAACACAAATATATTCACGATAGTAATAACCCCAAATTAAGGTGACCACCCAAATTAAGAGAATTAGGGGATAAGGAAGAAAGATAACGATAAAGAGAAAAAAGAAAAGAAAAGAAAAATAGAAAAATAAAGGAGTGCAAAAATGAAATTGGGAAAAGGAGGGGGGAAAAGAGGAAAAACAAGAGCAAAAAGAAAGAATGAAGTAGAAGAGGGGATGAGACTATATATAGGAGGAGAAAACTCCTATAGAACCACCACTAATCCCAACAAATGCCTGCAACAGCTCCCTGGAGATGAATGCAAACTAGAAACAACAAATAATATCAAGAGAGGGAAGGGAAAACAGAAGCACAAAAATAATCGGGGGGAGGCGGGGTGGGGGGGTTGTAGGGAGGAGAAAAACCATCAGAAAAAAAAGCAAAAGCAAAAAAGCAAATAAACAAGCAAACAACAGAAAACCCCAATATACTCAACAATCAAGCAAACAACAACAAAACAATAGAAAGGTAAAAGAAGAAAAACATTAGATAGTGAAGAAAGATAAGGGATATATGTATAAGGATTTAGAGCAGTGGATTGGAAATAGGATATATAAGTAGGGTGAATTTTCACAGGAGGTAAACAGAAGGAATAGGGAAAATCTAAAGCAGGAATAGGGTAAGAGAAACAGGACAACAAAAAGGGAAAAGTGAGGGAGAGGGCTTTATCATAAAGGTAAAATTGAGGTAGGGAAAATTGATGCTAAAGGAACAATGAAAATAGAATGGAGAACACTAATCCCAAAATAAAATAAAGAGAAATTAAAATGGCACTTTAAAAAATGGTAAAATGGTAGCAGTAATAATACTGGTTAAAAATAAAAAAATGTAGTAATTAAAAGGGTAAAATCAGATGTTGGAAAAATAAGAAAAAAATTGGTTTCTTAGTTAAAAGGTGAGAAAGAAAAAAAATTGCAGTAGTGAACGTCCTTCGGTTATTCTACTCATCAGTCTGGCTCACCTTGGTCCTGCCAGGTATTCAGGAGAGTGTTGAATTTCCCGGGGATACACTGTTCCTCTGTGTTGTAAACCACAATCCTGATTTTAAAGCAGGCCGTATTAGTGTCCCAGACTGCCTTAATTTGTGTTTAGCTAAGAGTCAGTTTGTGGCTCAGCCTCTGGGAGGCAGTGTTTTTTGGTTGGCCTCTGAGGCTATATGGCTTTTCTTTCCAGTAGCAAGGGTTTATTTTCTCGATTGCACTTAAAACTGGTTTGGGGAGGTCAACTGTCCAGAGCTGGTTCTTTAATCATTACCCTGCTCTGTGTTATTGCTGGGATTGAAAATCCCTCTATAGGCCAGAACCTGTTAACTCCCAGGAACTGATCAGATTATTTTAATCCTTGATCTCCTTCAGGGTGGAATCTGGGTGTGCCTGTGCTCCTTACCTGGGGGCTAGGTAGAGGAGTCCCACAATCTGGAAAGAATGACTGCCCAGATCCTGGGTCCAGAGGTGTTTCAGCACACAATTCGCTGCCACCTCTCCTGGCCCTCCCTCTATCCTAGCCTCTCCCCAGATTCCACGTGTCTACACCTTCTCCTTCTCTTCAGCACAGGTGAGTGTCTATATCCGAAATGCCTTTTGAACAGGATTCAGTGAAAACAAACAATTGCAGGCCGTGGAAACGGGGAGTGCTGAGTTTCTGTAAGCTCTTCTTTTACTGGCACTGAATGCTCTGGTCAGCTCTTTAGGCTGCCCCCTTTAGGCTCAGTCCTGCGTGGTCACAGAACCCAGACATCAAATCCCCCTGTGCCAGGAATCCCTTGGATCTCCTTTCCCCAGTCAAGGGCTGTGCCTGTCCCAAGGGACTCGCCTGTCAGCCATGTGGTCTCCCTTTGAAGCTCTGAGCTCAGAGGTGTGGCAAACTTTCCTTCCCTGATCCCTGTTTTTTTGTTTTTGTTTTTTTTTTACCTTTCTAGGGGAGTTCTTCCCTTCCCGGGCCGCAAACCATCTCACCAGCTGAGTAATTTTGCAAATTTGGGGTGGGTGTTATTAGTTTCAGCTGCTTACTCCATTTGCTCCAGGACACGACCTGAGACGTGTCTGCCTATATCGCCACCATCTTCGGAATCCATTTTTATAGCTGTATAATACTTCACTGTGTGAAAGCATTTTTTTTTTCATTTTTAAATAGAAAATAGGCTTATCTTCCAATTTTGTAATTTGTATTGTGAAAGAAGAACTATGAGCATCCTCATATGTGGCCAAATATGAACTGGCAAACTCTTCTCAGTATCACCTCAGTGGGAAAAACAGGTACATCCGCCTTCATTTGCACAAACTCTGCAATAACACTTTAGGAAATTTCCCGTGAAATATCACACGCCTAATTATCACAAATGAACACTAAATATTTGGAATTGGGAAAACTGGTTAATATGAAACCAACTTTTCCTGCTACAGATATATTGAAATGAATATACCTTCGTTTCATAATCAGTAAAATAAGTAAATAGATAAATTAATTACAAGACAACTTCCCTGAAAATAGCTCATCAACATTTTCATTCATGTTTCATATTTCTTATATACAAGAAAGAAAGAAAGACCAATAAACGTGGTGAATCATTGGTTTTTAGCCTTTTCCTGAGTCAGAGACCCCTTGGTGAATCTATTGAATACTATAGACATTTCCCTTATGTAGTTTCCAAATGAAAGTTCTCTAGAGCAAACATAGGTACAAGATCCTCTTATCAAAATAATAATAGAGATTTTTATTTTACACAGTACAGGGTTGCACATTCCTATACTCAAATCTAGTATTTCATATCCAATTCTAAATAATGAAGTGTGTGTCCTTTAAGTTTATATAGTTAGACTAACTTTTATTACAGTGGGTATTTTCAAAGGTGAACTGATGTCCTTTTTTCAGACAAAAGAAGTGTACTTTCAGAACAAATTATTGTAGTTCAATAAGTATGAATCTTCACTTTAAACCTACATAGCTTCTTGTTCCTAAAGTGTAACATTCTAACATAAGATCAATAGAATTGAGTTCTTCGGAGAACTGTTGAAGTGACAAGAGGCAAACGTAATGCTAAAATAGACTGAATTTAGCTTGAGGTTTAAATTCTATCCCTGTAAGTCATTATGAGTTTTTTTTACACATTACATATTTCATTCATTATTATAAGTGCTATACCTCTTTAGCAATTACAAATCATAATGATCATCAGTATACATTCTCAATCTAATGAATGGTATCATTTCTATTGCTTTGAAAGATATGAATGAAATTGAGGTGTATCTCTTCATTGAATGTCACTGTTTTCACATAAATAATGGTTTCATGCTCATATCTTTTATTTTTTAATTTTTTAAAAACATTTGAGTTACTGACAGTTTCTGCACTCTTTATTGAATTTATAGGAGTTAATATGATCACATAGGCTTCATGTACAGAAGCCTATGATAACTTATTTGCGTATTGCATTATGTGTTTACCTAAGTCAGATCTCCTACTATCCCTAGATTTTGAAACATTACCTAAGTTATTTCCACCTGAGGGATATCCTTTTGCTTCTCTTACTTCCTCTTCTTTCACTTCTCAGACTTCTTATATCACCTCTATTTCTTGATGGAAGTGGTGCCCTCTCCCCACCCCCACTTTGAAAAGATGGTTATTTGGTGTAGTCTACTTTAATTGTTTTTCCACCCACAGACTAAACAGTACACATAATATGAACACTACATAACATTTAACCTGAACAAATGAACAACTGTTTGAAACCTACTTATTATTGCAACTAAAATCAAGATCTACCTCAAATTTTTCTCCCAAACAAAGCATTTCCTTCAAAAATGATAGAATCCTTTTTCATGGTAAGTTTATGAAACACTTCATTATTGACAATATTCCATTGAAGTATTCAACACAGAACCATATATGTTGGTTAATAAAAGTTCTTCAAAGACCTTTAGTAATAAGCAATGTCTAATAAGTAAAATGTCTCACATTCCAGGAAAAAAAAAACATACATTCCATTCTTGTCTTTTAATAGGCTTATTCTTGGTTTTCTGGAGCGAGAGAAAGTGAGAGGGATAGAGAGATGGAAACATAGATGAAAGAGAAATATATTGATCAGTGGCTTCCTTAAATGTCTCATACTGGTGGACCAGCCAGCACCCTAGGCATGTGTCTTGACCAGGAATAGATGATGAGACATCTTGCTTCACAATTCTATGCTCAACCATTGAGCAATACTGACTGGGCAATGTGGATTACTTTTTAGAATGTGTCTGTTACTCCATTTTTGTATTGACAACATCTATTTCATTTTTTCCAGGGTACATGTCTTACATAAACTATTTTTTAAAACAAAAATCATCCATTCAAAATGATTAGGTACTTTATTCCTCCTCTACCAACTCTCAGATTTCTTACTTTTATTATTTCTGTAGTTAAAACGAAAGAAAAAATGTCCAGTATGACTGCAACTCAGTATTTACATAGTTCTGAATTGTTTCTTCATTCTATTTCTAATAGGCTTCTTGCTCAATCTTTAGTATGTTTATGTTATACACTGTTTTGTTAAATATGGTTCTAAGAAAACAAGCCATCTTGAAGGAGAGAGCTGCTATGACTAGGAACCCAGCCTCACCTCCACCCAGATGGGCCTCAGACATCACCTGAGATCCTAGAGCCACTCTGGCCAAAGACCATTTATGGCAACAGCAGACCCACGGACACCGGGACTGCAGCCCCCAACCACCTCCACTACCTCCTGTGAGTCTTGGAGTGCACAATTGAATTGCCGATCCACTCTGTGGCCATGGGCAACTCGCACCCTGGCACCTGGGTTCTGCAATGATAGGTAAAATGGTGATACAAACAAACAAACCCCAAAGGAGAGAAAAGGAGGAATTGCCGAGAAGGGAAACTCAACTAAATGGAGGCATACAATATGTTTGAAAAAGAATTCAGAATAAGGGTCATAAAGTTTATACACCGGATGCCTGGGAAATCCACAACTTAGGTAAGAATCAAGGAAAAATGAAAAAATTGATAATAGCTACAATAAAAAATACAATGGAAGGTTTCAGTAGTAGACTAGAAGTAGCAAAGGATTGAATCCACGATTTAGGAGACAGGGAAGTGTAACACACCATGAACAACACAATCTGAATAGCAATTACAGAGAAAAAATAGAAATAGAAAGCAGTTGGATATCCTAAGGGAAATTGGTGACAACATGAAACAAAGTAACATGTGTATATTAAGGGGGTCAGAAGGACAAGATGAGGAACAAGGATTAGGAAACCTATCAGAAGAAATTATCACAAAACCTTCTCATCTTGGGAAGAAAAAGTCACACAAGCACAGACAGTTCCAAACAAGATGAACCCAATAAGACCTATACCAAGACACATTGTAATTATAATGGCAAACAACAACGACACAAACAGAACCTTAAAGGCTGCAAGAGAGATTCAGAGAGTTACCTACAAAGGCTCTCCTGTAGGATGATCAAATGGTTTTTAACAGAAACACATCAGGCAGGAAGGGAATGAAAGGAAATATACAAAGTGATGCAAAACAAGGGACCACATCCAAGAATACTTATCCAGCAAGGCTATCATTCAAAACTGTAGAGGAATTCAGTGTTTTCACAGAAAAAAAAAATCTAAGGGAGTGCTTCACTACTAAACCATCAATGCAAGAAATGCTAAAGGGACTGTTGTAAAAAGAAGGAATGGAAGAGACAGAAGAAACCCAGGGATAAAGAAAAAAGTGGCAACAAATCAGTACCTATCAAAATCACCTTAAACCTAAATGGACTAAACACTCCATTGAAAAGATATAAAATGGCTAAAATTATAATAAAACAAGACCCATATGTATGCAGTCTATGAGAAACCCACCTCATAATAAGGGACTCACACGGACTGAAAATGGAAGGAGAGAAATATTTTTCAGGCAAAGGGGGGGAAAAACTAGGGGATCAATAATTATATTTGAAAAAATAAATCTCGAGAAGCCAAGATGGCAGCGGAATAGGCAGACCTGTCCCAGGGCTTGTCCTGGAGCAAATGGAGTGTTCAGCTGAAACTAGTAACACCCACCTAGAATTGGCGAAGTACACTCAGGTGGTGAGACAGTTTACAGCTGGGAAGGGCAGAGTTCCTCTGGTAAGGTAAAAACCAGGGATCTGGGCAGGAAAGTTTGCCACACCTCTGAGCCCAGAGGGTCAGAGGAAGACCACGCAGCACACAGCCAAGACTCTTGGGACAGGCACAGCCCCTGACTGTGGAAAGGAGATCCGCGGGACTGTTGGTACAGGGGGATTTGAGATCTGGTTTTCATAATTACAGAGGACTGAGCCTAAAAGGGGCAGCCTGAAGCGCTGACCAGACCATGCAGTGCCGGTAAGAGAGGACCTTACAGAGACTCAGCCTGCCCTGTTTCTGTGGCCTGCATTTGTTTGTTTGTTTTCAATGAACCCTGTTCATAGGACATTTTGTATACAGACACTCACCTGTGCTGAAGAGCAGGTGAAGGTGTGGACAAGTGGAATCTGGGGAGAGGCTGGGAAGAGAAGGTGGACCAGGAGAAGTGGCAGTAAATTAATTGAATGCTGAGTCACCCCTGAGCCCAGGACTTGGGCAGCCATTTTCTCCTGAGGCTCTAATTCCTCCCTCCAGGCCCCAGGCAAGGAAAACAGCCACATCCAGATTCCACCCTACATGAGATGAAGGATTAAAATAATCTGATTAGTCCCTGGGAGTTATCAGGGTCTGGCCTATAGCGGGGCTTTCTGTCCCAGCAATGACAACAACAACAACAACAACAACAGCAAAAAGCACAGATATTCCTGAAAACTGGGATCTGAAGCCATTCTAAGGAATGACATTTCAATTTTTCATTTTTATTGTTTTTATTATTATTTTGTTAGCATTTTTTTGCATTTTTCTTTGTTCACCTTTTTTATTGTTTGTTCCCTTATTTCCTACTTTTTTCACATTCTTTCTTCAACCACGTGAGCAGCAGTAATGTGAGTGGCACGCACTTGTCCAGGGAACATCAGCCATATGAGCAGCCTGCCTCGAGCCAAAGAGCAGCAGCCTCATGTGACCTGCCCCTGTCCAAGGAGCAGCAGCTGTGTGAGCGGCCTGCTTCCCTGTCTGAGGAGCAGCAACCACGCGAGCAGTCTGACCTCTCTGAGGAGGAGCAACTGCATGAGCAATCTTCCTATATCTGAGGAGCGGCACCCCTGCGAACCCTGCCCCCATCTGAGGAGCAGAAGCTGCGCACACCCTGCACTAGTCTGAGGAGCAGCAGCTGCACAAGCAGCTTGGCCTGGTCCAAGCAGCAGCAGCCGCATGAGCACTCTGCCCAATCTGGGGAACAGCAGCTGTGCGAGCAGCCCACCCCCACCTGAAGAGCAGCAGTTCTGCGAGTGGTCCGGCCCCATTCGAGGAGCAGCAGCAGCCCAACCCGGTCCGAGGAGCAGCAGTCACACGAGTATACCGCCCACATCTGAGGAGCAGCAGCCCTGCACAGCACGCACCAGTCCGAGGAGCAGAGCCACAACAGCCTGCACCTGTCTGACGAGCAGCAGACCAGTGAGTGGCGCATCCCTGTCCGAGGAGGAGCAGCCTCGCCTGCAGCTCACTCCCGTCCAAAGATCAGCAGCCTTGCAAGCAGCCCATCTCTGTGTGAGGAGCAGTAGACCTGCAATCAACGTATCCAAGCCCTAGGAGCAGTAGCCCCACAAGCAGCCCACCACATCAGAGGAACAACGGCAGCATGCAGCCAGCCCCCATCCAAGGATCAGCAGCCATGTGAGCAGTCCGCCCCAGTTCAAGGAGTAGAAGCTCTGTGTGTGGCCCACCAGCATCCAAGGAACAGCAGCCTTGTGATCAGCACATCCTTGGTCTGAGGAACGGCAGCTGTGTGTGAAGCCTACCCCCGCCAGCCACAGGAGCCACCACAGCTGTGAATAGCACCCACCAGAGGAGCGGCTGCCAACTGAGGAACAGCAGCTATCACAACTGCTTGAGGAGCAACCATAGCCCGAGGAGCCACTGCCACCCAAGGAGCAGCCCCTGAGTGACTCAACATCTAGATATATTGGTGAGACCAAACATGGGTAGAGAAAGAAACCCCCAAAGGAAAGAAAAGGAGGACTCCCCAGAAAAGCAGCTAAGTGAAACAGAGGCATGCAGCTTGACAGAAAGAAAATTCAGATTAAGGGTGCTAGAAGGCATAAACCAGATGGAAGGAAAAATCAACAAGTTATGGAAGAATCAAGAAGAAACGGAAGAAAAAATAAACAACTTACGTAAGAATCAAAAAGAAATGGATGAAAAAATCAATAAATTATGTAAGAACCGAGAAGAAATGAAGAGTGATATAGCTTCAATAAAAAACACCACTGAAAGTTTCTATAGTAGATTAGGAGAAGCAGAGGGCCGAATTAGCGAATTAGAAGACAGGGAAGCAAAACACTCCCAAACTGAACTGCAATAGGAGAAAAAAATTCAAAGACAGGAGGAGAGCCTAAGGGAGCTATGAGACAGCATGCCATGAAACAACATGCGAATTATAGGGGTTCCAGAACAACAGAAAGAGGAACAAGGATTAGAAAACCTATTGGAAGAAATAATATCAGAAAACTTCCCAGATGTGGGGAAGAAAAAATTCACACAAGCCCAGAGTCCAAAACATGGTAAACTCGAAAAGACCCACACCAAGACACATCATAATTACCATGGCAAATGTTCAGGACAAAGAGAGAATCTTGAAGGCTGAAAGAGAGAGACTGAAGGTTACATACAAGGGATCTCCCATTAGATTATCAAATAATTTCTCAACAGAAACACATCAGGCCAGAAAAGAATGGACGGAAATTTACAAAGTGATGCAAAGCAAAGGACTGAATCCAAGAATTCTCTATCCAGCAAGGCTATCAATCAAAATTGAAGGGGAAATAAGAAGATTCACAGACAAAAAAGGGCTAAGGGAGTTTATCATCACCAAGCCAGCAATGCAAGAAATGCTAAAAGGACTGGTGTAAAAAGAGGAAATAAAAAGGTAAGAAAGAAAACAGGCACAAAAAATAGAAATGGCTACAAACAAGTACTTTTCAATAATAACTTTAAAAGTAGATGGACTAAATGCTCCAATCAAAAGACATCAAGTGGCTGAATGGATAAAAAAAAAAAAACATGACCCATATATTTGCTGTCTACAAGAAACCCTCCTCAGAAGAAGGGACTCACACAGAATGAAAGTGAAGGGATGGCAAAATATTTTTCAGGCAAGTGGAAATGAAAAAAATAAAAAGCTGGGGTAGCAATAATTATATAGGACGAAATAGACCTCAAATTGAAGGCCATAACAAGAGATAAGGAAGGCCACTTCATAATACTAAAGGGATCAATACTAGAGGATATAACCCTGATAAACATTTATCCACCCAATGCAGGAGCACCCAAATACATAAAAAAGCTCCTAGAGGATATCAAAGGAGAGTTCGACAACAATACAATCATAGTAGGGGACCTTAATACAACACTGACATTGCTGGATAAATACTCTAGACCAATTATCAGCAAAGAAACAGCAATCATAAATGACTCACTAGATCAGATGGATTTAATTGACATCTTCAGAACATTTCACACCAAAGCCGTGGAATATATGTTCTTCTTAAGTGCTCATGGGACATTTTCAAAAATAGACCACATATTGGGTCACAAACAAGGTCTCCCCAAATTCAAGAAGATTGAAATTATACCAAGCCATCTTGGGTGGTTGTCGCTGGCATCCAGAGACCAGCTACTAACCTGGAAACAAGGGATCTCAAGCAGCGTGACTGTGTGAACTCAGAAGAGCACTGAGCACTGCTTCTTCTCAGGGAAAGGTTGGACATCCCCTAAAGGTGCGGTTTGCAGTTTGGGTTGGAGGGAGGACCAAGCGCAGGAGCAGGGCAGAATGTGCGCCCCACAGAGTCCGCAGCCATTGGGACCAGTGTGACCCGCGAGTGGGGAAGGGGCCCCACAGGGCTGCTGGCAGAAGGGAACGCGAAAAATGAGCCCATAGCTGGACTGGATGTAAAGGAGCAGCCTTGGACTTTGCCAATCTGCTGGCTGCTTGGTGCCAGGGGCGAATGGGCGCACGGAAACTGTGCCCGGAGACTGTGCGCAGACCTGGAATGTGGAGGCTTGCGAATTCGCACAACTATCAGGCTCTTGTTACAGTTCCCCTTTGATCCATGCATTTGATTATTAAACCCAGTGCATGGGATTCCCCAGTTGGGGTCATTCGCAGAGCCTGTAGGGGAAAGTTCTTTTTGGGGAGCCTGGGAAACAGCGGGCAATGGCAAGGAAGAAGCTCTGGGCAGTGGTCTTTCCTGAATCAGTTCCGAATACCATAGAGGAAAAACAAAAACAAAACCCTACTGATAGAGAGGACTAATAGCCTCGGAGGTCAATCCAGACACACTGCCACCCAGAGGCAGAGCCACGAACTGTCTCTTTTGCGATCACAAATAAAGGAAGTCTGGTAAACAAATACACCCTGCCTTAAAATCAGGTCTGTGGTTTACTGCAGGGAGGATCAGTGTATCACAGGGAAGTTCAACACTCCCCTAAATGCCTGGCAGGACTGAGGCGTGCCAAAAAGAAAAGTGGAAGATCTGAAGCACCTTCACTTCCGAATATTTTTATATATATTTTTTAAAATTCTTTTTTCACCATTTCATCAAGAACCTATTTTATTTTATTTTTATTTTTTATTTTTTTCATCACCTGATTTTACCTTTTTAATTACTACATTTTTTTAACCAGTATTATTGCTATCCTTTTACCATTTTTTCAAGTGTCATTTTATTTTTTATTATTTTTTATTATTTTTCTTTATTTTATTTTGGGATTAGTGTTCTACACTCTATTTTCATCGTTCCTTTAGCATCACTTCTCTCTATCTCACATTTACCCTTAAGCCAAAACTCTCTTCCTCACTTTTCCCCTTTTGTTGTCCTGTTTCTCTTACCCTATTCCTGCTTTGGATTTTACCTATTCCTCCTTTCTACCCACTGTCTAAATTTCACCCTACTTATATATGTAATTTCCAATCCCTCGCTCTCCCCATACAAATAGCCTCTTCCCCACCTCTATTTCATTCTCTTAATTTTGTTGTTGTTGTTGTTGTTGTTGTTGTTTTGTTTGTTTTTTTGTCTTTTTTTTTTTCTCTCTCTCCCTTTTCCCAATCTCATTTCGGCACTCCTTTTTGTTTTTTATTTTTCTCTTTAATCTGTTTCTCTTTTTTCTTCTTTATCCCCTAATTCTCTTCACTTGGGGGGTCACCTTTATTTGGGGTTATTAATATCGTGAATGCATTTAGTTCGGTGCCTTGTACGTTGTGCCTTGTTGTGTTGTATTTTGTGCCTTTGAATCAGCGCAGCAGAGAGAGAACTACATAACCAAACACCTTGAGAAGAGAAATCATGGTGAAACAAAGAACCAACCCAAATATGAAAGAAAAACAGGCATCATCAGAAAAGGAAGTCAATGAAATCGAGGCAATGGAGGCAAGCAACCTGTCAGAGAAAGAATTCAGAGTAATGGCCATAAGGTGGATGAAAAGAATGGAAGACCAATTCAACAATACGTGTAGGAACCAAGAGGAAATGAAGAAGAACCAAGAGGAAATGAAGAGAAACCAAGAAGAAATGAAAAACGACATCACTGCCATAAAGAACTCAATAGAAAGCATCAACAGTAGACTAGAAGAAGCAGAGGACCACATCAGCGAGCTAGAAGACAAGGTAGAAAAAAATACCCAAGCAGAACAGCTTCTGGAAAAAAAAAATTAAAAAGCAGGAAGAGAGCCTAAGAGAACTCTGGGACAATGCTAAACGAAACAACATCCAAATAATAGGGGTGCCAGAAGGAGAGGAAACTGAGCAAGGACTAGAAAACCTGTTTGAAAAAATAGTAACAGAAAATTCCCCTGATATAGGGAGGAAAAAACTCACACAAATCCAAGAAGCTCATAGAGTCCCAAACAAAATTAACCCGAAAAGACCGACACCAAGGCACATAATAATTAAATTGGCAAACACCAACGACAAAGCAAGAATCTTAAAAGCACCCAGAGAGAGACAGAAAGTTACCTACAAAGGATCCCCCATCAGACTAGCGACCGATTTCTCAACAGAAACACATCAGGCAAGAAGGGAATGGAATGAAATATACAAAGTCATGCAAAGGAAGGGTCTGAATCCAAGAATAATATACCCAGCGAGGCTATCAATCAAAATTGAGGGTCAAATCAGGAGCTTCTCAGACAAAAACGGTCTACGGGAGTTTATTACAACCAAACCAGCAATGCAAGAAATGCTAAAGGGTCTGCTGTAAATAGAAAAAAACAGGAAACAAAGAAGGAATGCAGCGGTAAAGAACAAAAATGGCGACTAACAAGTTTCTATCAATAATAACTTTAAATGTAAATGGATTAAATTCCCCAGTCAAAAGGCATAGGGTAAATGAGTGGATAAGAAAACATGACCTATATATCTGCTGTCTACAGGAAACCCACCTCAGAAAAAAAGACGCACACAGATTGATGGTGAAGGGATGGAAAAAGGTTTTTCAGGCCAATGGAAGTGAAAAAAAAGCCGGGGTAGCAATACTTATATCTGACAAATTAGATCTCAAAGTGAAGGACATAAAAAGAGATCAAGAAGGCCACTTCATAATACTAAAGGGAGCAGTCCAACAAGAAGAAATAACTCTGGTAAATATATATGCACCCAATATAGGAGCACGCAAATACGTAAGAAATCTTCTGGAGAAGATCAAGGGAGAGATTGACAGCAATACAATCATAGTAGGGGACCTTAACACCCCATTATCTCCACTGGACAAATCCTCTAAACAGAAACTCAGCAAAGAAACATCAGTCCTAAATGACTCACTAGATCAGATGGAATTAATTGACATCTTCAGAACATTTCACCCCAAAGCCACAGAATAAACATTCTCCTCAGGTGCACATTTGTCATCTTCAAAGATAGACCATATATTGGGTCACAGACAAAGTCTCTTCAAATTCAAGAAAATTGAAATCATATCAAGTATCTTCTCAGACCACAAAGGCATAAAACTGGAAATCAACTACAACAAAAACAATCCAAAAAAATCAAACACATGGAGAGTAAATAGCATGCTATTAAACAACGACTGGGTCACCAGTGAGATCAAAGAAGAAATAAAAAACACCATGGCAACAAATGACAATGAAAACACAACAATCCAAAACCTATGGGACACAGTAAAAGCAGTCTTGAGAGGGAAGTTCATAGCTCTACAAGCCTACTGCAAGAAACAAGAAACAATGAGAATAAATCACCTAACTCTACAACTCGAAGAATTAAAAAGAGAGCAACAAAAAAAGCCCACTGTAAGCAGAAGGAAGGAAATAACAAAGATCAGAGCGGAGATAAACGACATAGAGACCAAAAAAAAAAAAAAAAAACAATACAAAAGATCAACAAAACCAAGAGCTGGTTCTTTGAAAGGATAAACAAGATTGATACACCTCTAGCCAGGCTCACCAAGAAACAAAGAGAGAGGACCCAAATAAACAAAATCAGAAAAGAAAGAGGAGAAATAACAACAGACCCCATAGAAATACAAAGCATTGTTAGAAAATACTATGAACAACTCTACTCCAACACACTAGACAACCTGGAGGAAATGGACATATTCCTAGATAAATACAACCTTCCAAAACTTAACCAGGAAGAATCTAAAAATCTCAATAGGCCAATAACTATGGAGGAAATCGAAGCAGTCATCATAAAGCTTCCAGCAAACAAAAGCCCGGGGCCAGATGGCTTCACAGGGGAGTTTTACCAAACATTCAAGGAAGACCTAAAACCTATCCTCCTCAGACTATGTCAAAAGATCCAAGAGGAAGGAGCACTTCCCAGCTCATTCTATGAAGCCAACATCACCCTAATCCCAAAACCAGATAAAGACAATACAATGAAAGAGAATTACAGGCCAATATCCCTCATGAACATAGATGCCAAAATCCTCAACAAAATCCTAGCAAATCGGATCCAGCAGCACATCAAAAAGATCATACACCATGACCAAGTAGGATTTATCCCAGGGATGCAAGGATGGTACAATATCCGCAAATCAGTAAACGTGATACACCACATAAACAAATTGAGAGAAAAAAACCACATAGTCATATCAATTGATGCGGAAAAAAAGCATTTGACAAAATCCAACACCCTTTCTTGATAAAAACTCTCAGCAAGATAGGAATTGAGGGATCATACCTCAACATAATAAAAGCCATATATGACAAACCCACAGCCAACATCATAATCAATGGGCAAAAACTAAAACCATTCCCCCTAAAAACAGGAACAAGACAGGGATGCCCCCTCTCACCACTCCTGTTCCACATAGTACTGGAAGTACTAGCCACTGCGATCAGACACGAAGAAGAAATAAAAGGCATCCAGATTGGAAAAGAAGAAGTAAAAATGTCCTTATTTGCAGATGACATGATACTGTACATACAGAACCCTAAAGACTCCATCAAAAAATTATTAGACTTAATAAATGAATTCGGCAATGTAGCAGGATACAAAATTAATGCTAAGAAATCCATGGCATTTCTTTACACCAATAGTGAACTTACAAAAAGTGAAACTACAGAAGCAATCCCATTTACCATTGCACCAAAAAAATTAAAATACCTAGGAATAAACTTAACTAAGGAGGTAAAAGACTTATACGCTGAAAACTACAGGACACTGAAAAAAGAGATAGAGGAAGACATAAACAGATGGAAGAATATACCGTGTTCATGGATTGGTAGAATCAACATCATCAAAATGTCCATACTACCCAAAGCAATTTATAGATTCAATGCAATCCCCATTAAATTACCAATGGCATATTTCACAAATCTAGAACGAACGTTCCAAAAATTCATCTGGAATAAAAAAAGACCCCGAATAGCTGCAGCAATCCTGAGAAAGAACAAAGTAGGTGGGATCTCAATACCAGATATCAAGTTGTATTACAAAGCCACTGTTCTTAAAACAGCTTGGTACTGGCACAAGAACAGACATATAGATCAATGGAATAGAATAGAGACCCCAGAAATCGACCCAAACCACTATGCCCAATTAATATTCGACAAAGGAGGCAAGAGCATACAATGGAGTCAAGACAGTCTTTTCAATAAATGGTGTTGGGAAAATTGGACAGATACATGCAAAAGGATGAAACTAGATCACCAACTCACACCATACACAAAAATAAACTCAAAATGGATAAAAGACTTAAACGTAAGACGGGAAACCATAAAAATACTAGAGGAATCCACAGGCAGCGAAATCGCAAACATATGCCGAAGAAATTTCTTCTCTGATAATGCTCCTAGGGCAATGGAAACTAAAGAGAAAATAAACAAATGGGACTACATCAAAATAAAAAGCTTTTGCACAGCAAAGGAAACCATCAACCAAACAACAAGAAGACCCACTACATGGGAGATCATATTTACCAATGATACCACCGATAAGGGTTTAATTTCCAACATTTACAGGGATCTCATGAACACTTAACAAAAGGAAGATAAACAATCCAATAAAAAAAAATGGGCAACGGACCTAGATAGACACTTTTCGAAAGAGGACATACAGAAGGCCGAAAGACATATGAAAACCTGCTCAAAGTCACTAATTATACGAAAGATGCAAATCAAAACGACAATGCGTTATCATCTCACACCTGTCAGAATGGCTATCATCAACAAATCAACAAACAACAAGTGTTGGAGAGGATGTTGAGAAAAAGGAACCCTTTTGCACTGCTGGTGGGAATGCAGACTGGTGCAGCCACTGTGGAGAACAGTATGGAGCTACCTCAGAAGACTAAAAATGGAACTCCCATTTGACCCAGTGATCCCACTACTAGGAATATATCCCAAGAAACCAGAAACGCCAATTAGAAAGGATATATGCACCCCTATGTTCATAGCAGAACAATTCACCATAGCTAAGATTTGGAAACAGCCTAGGTGCCCATCAGCAGATGAGTGGATTAGAAAACTGTGGTACATATACACAATGGAATACTATGCTGCGGTAAAAAAAAAAAAAGGAACTCTTGCCTTTTGCAACAGCATGGATGGAACTGGAGAGCATTATGCTAAGTGAAATAAGCCAGTCAGAGAAAGATAAATACCACATGATCTCACTCATTTGTGGATTATAGAGAACAACATAGACTGATGAAAAGGGACAGACCCAAAGACTGAGAAACAGCGATCAGGCTATCAATCCCCAGAAGGAAAGTAGGAGAGGGCGGGGGTAAGGGGAAGAGATCAACAGAAGGACTTGTATACATGTATATAAGCCAAACCAAAGGACATGGACAACGGGAGGATGGGAGCATGAGTTTGTGTGTGTGGGGGGAGGTTGGGGGTTAATGGGGGGGGATGAGGACACATTTGTAATACCTTAACTAATAATAAAAAAAAATTATTTAAAAAATAAATAAACAATAAAATGCCCAATGCCTTAAAAAAAAAAAGAAATTATACCAAGCATCTTCTCAGATCACGATAGCGTAATATTAGAAATAATCTACAATAAAAACCATACAAAATACTCTAACGCTGGAAGCTGAATAGCATGTTATTAAATATTGGTTGGTTTACCAATGAGATCAAAGAAGAAATTAAAAACATCCTGGAAACTAACAACAATGAAAGAACAACAATCCAAAACCTATGGGACACAATGAAAGCTTTCCTGTGAGGGAAGTGCAAAGCTCTACAGGCCTATCTCAAAAAACAAGAAAAAATGGTAGTAAATCATCTAACTCTACATCTCAAGGAACTAGAAAGAGAGCAACAAGAAAACCCCAGAGTGAGCAGAAGGAAGGAGATAATAAAGATTAGAGCAGGAATAAATGACATAGAGACCAAAGACCTGGTTCTTTGAAAGGATAAACAAGATTGATGAACCTCTAGCCAGGCTAACCCATCCTCTAAACAATAAAGAATTTTTTTAAAAATGTGTTTCTAGAATTATACCTTTTAAATATAGTAATTTGATTAACATACATACCTAAATTTTCCAGTCTCCCAGTAACTTCATGATGGTTGATCTTTTAGCTAAATCAACATGGCATGTGTAAACATAACTCAGGTCACTGTAATTGCTCCACATAAAACCCTTTGGATGTCTGGAATTAATTTTGTAAACAAATCTGAAGTCACATATTCCACCAAGATGTCTGACACTGATGGGCAGCGACACAAACTAAACAGCCACTGGACACAGTTCCCACCTGAAGGAATCACTTGAGCTTTCTGGGTCCAAAATGTTTTCCACAGATTTATACACCACGGCCTCCTTCCCGACATTTGAGATTCAACAAACATCCCTTGCTCCCCTTAATTTTATGAATAGAAACACTATCTCCTACCAATATAACTTCTAAAAATAATTTCCCCCTATATTTTTCCTCTTATCTTTTTTTATGCATGATTGTACTTATTTACATTTCCTTGCATGTTTGTTATTTTTACCATAGAAAAGAAGTGCCCAATAAGTAGGGATTTTGTCTTATTCAGAATCATTTTGTAGGCTACAAAACACCACTTGAAAGAAGACACTTAGGAATGATATCTACACAAACTACATTTCTTCTGCTTAGAAACTAGGGAAACAACATCAACCATTCTTCATAAATCAAATAAATGGACTTCTGAACTCAAGAAAAATCATGAGACACATCCAACTCTTGGCTGTTGACAAACCCTAAAAGACAAAGGTAAAGTAAAGGGGTCAATATGTACTGACCCCCTTCAATGTATCATAAAACAGGCTCTCCAAATAAAGGCCAGGCACATAAGTGAGTTATGTACTAAAAGTCATTGAAGATCAACAACTTAATATATGGCATAACGAGTACACACACAAATTAACTTAAATATAAGATCAAAAGTGTAGCCAAAGCACAAACTTGGTTATTGACATAGAAATCTGCATATGTTACCTTGTCCCAGGGAAGAGTGATTCTTAATAAATCCAAAAGAACGTGGCTTAAAATAATGGTATGATATGTTGGAAATATCTGAAAATATAACAGAACCAAAGAAAATATGTACCCCAAACGATGCCCGGATGATGTGAATTTCAGGGTAATATTAAGCAATACTTGTACAATGATCTCCGACAACTTTGAAGGATATGGGACACACATTGGGTAGATTTAAGATCAAAGAGAAATAAGACTATTTCCTTCACTAGTACATTAAAGACTCAATGAAAGGAACTCTTATCCACTACTTTAAAATAAATCAGGATATATATATTTTACAAAAATCAGTCTTGTGGCACGATTCAAAAATAACCAGAGAAAAGTTAGTTAGGGAAGTTAAGGTCATTTAGTTATGGCACACCCAATGTCCTAACTCACATCAGTTCCTGTCATGAAGAACTAAATACCTAGTCCACTTGCTGTGTCTCTGTGATGGTTGACCATCCAATTGTGAGCCTGGAGGTCACTGTCCTATTCCTGGTCAAAGAACAAGCCCAAGTCCCTTGCTCTATCCCCAGTGGGGGACAGGGAGATGGCAGCCGATCAGTGATTCTCTCTCATCATTCATGTTTCTGTCTCCCTCTCCCTTGCTCTATGAAATCAATACAAATACTTTTTTAAAAAAGTGTTCCAACTGGAGGGAAAAGGGACTACACATACCATATTTTCAAGACCTTTTTTTATGCTTTGGATATGTTTGCATCAATTATATTAGCTTCTTACCAACAGTGACCTGATTTCTGCTGACATTATATGTCTGGGGTGGGCAGGCTGTTCTAAATTAGAAAGTGCTTTGAAGGCTTAAAGCAGGATTCCATTTGTATTCATATACTAAAATAACTAAGCTTAATGTACTATTTTGATACACAAAACGGACATTTCAAAATCCTTCCAACCCCACAGTCCAGCACGTTTGTAAAAAAAAAAAAAAATAGTGATGACTGAATAATCATGGCTCATATGGCATTATAAAACTTTAAAGACAAGAAGAAGGAAACCTGGAAATACTATTACTTGAACCACAGTGCTAGAATTTTATTTACAGACTTACTTTTTATTTTTTTAAAATATGTTTTATTGATTTATTTTACAGAGAGCATGAGAGAGGGTTATCAAGTTCGAAACATTGATCAGCTGCCTCCACACCTGGGGATGTCCCTGCAACCAAGGTACAAGTCCTTGACCAGAATTGAACCAGGGACCTTTCAGTCTGCAGGCTGATGCTCTACCCACTGAGCCAAACCAGTTAGGGCAAAAGACTTACTTTTTCATTCATTTCTTTGGCAGCATCTGTCGCATCTTCAGAATTCTCAAAGGTAATAAAAGCAAAGCCTCTGGACTTGTTTCTTGCTACCTCCTTTATCAAACCTCCTGGAATTTAGAATTTTAAATGCCACATGCCACTTAAAATTTAACCTCTTAGAGATATTTCAATTTCTCTAAGTTTTTGAGAAATTCTCACAGAGACTCTTAATCCTATATAATAAAAGGCTAATATGCAAATTGACAGAACAGTGGAATGACCAGTCACTATGACACACACTGACCAAAAGAGGGCAGACACTCAATGCAGGAGCTTCCCCCTGGTAGTCAGTGAGCTCCCATAGAGGGAGCACACCTCAGTGAAAAACCAAGCTCACAACTGGCGAGTACAGCAGTGGTGGCTGGATCCTCTCCCGTCTCCATGGGAGTGCTAATGATATTGGACTGACACCTTAGGCGCACTTCCACTGTCAGACATCTCCCAGGGGCTCCCGAAATGCCAGAGGGCTTAGGCCAGGCTGAGGGACCGCCCACTGAGTTGCATGCGCTAGGTCTTTAGATTAATATAATGGACACAGTATAGTACCAATCTTCTGAAACTTGGTAAAAAAAAAAAAAAAAGAGAGACAAAGCATTTTGCATCCTCATTACCTTCCCAAAAATCTGTAGGGAATAAACGCCACAGTTAATCTCTCTTATGGCATTCCATGAACCAACCCCATAATAAACTCACAATGTCTTACTTTTCCTCCTTATTACCTGGGACTGTAACATGATTGCAAGAAGGTAGATTAATTCCTGGGCAAGTGGAATAGAGCAACTGAGACAAGAAAACCAAGCCTGGTCAGTTTGTACAGCCTGTAGAAAGTCCTTAATCCTCCCTAACCAAGGACACTTGAGAACAAGTGGTTAATACAGGGGTGGGCAAACTTTTTGACTCGAGGGCCACAATGGGTTCTTAAACTGGACCGGAGGGCTGGAACAAAAGCATGGATGGAGTGTTTGTGTGAACTAATCCATGGTAACACTGCTGCTGGTGAAGGAGCGGAGGGGAGAGCAAGAGAACCCAATGCTCTTTCGGCTCCGCGGGCTGGATACAACAGCTGAACGGGCCGTACCCGGCCCGCGGGCCATAGTTTGCCCATGGCTGGGTTAATATCTCTCTTCCCATGAGAGACTATTCAGCACAATCACCCTGGAACTTCCAAGGCGTGAGTGAGAGAGGAGGATGGACAGAGGGGCAGTTTTGTCTTGCCCACAAAACAAACCAGCCTGCTGTCTTGGGGAAGGGATGAAAGGGGACTTTATCTCACTCACTAAGCAAAGAATCAACAGCCTTGGGACTTGCCAAGATAAAAATTGTCAGACATTCTCATCAACTCTGAGACAGCTATGGCCAGTACAAGGAGTCCTTGAAATGCAGTCTGTCCCCTCCCTGCCAGCCCCTCATGCAAGGGCAAAGCCTGGGACTTTCACCCACTCTCCTTCCCCACCTCCAGAAGACACACCTAGGAAGAAACTAAAGGGCGATTTCTGGAAACAAGCCTCCACACACTCCTCCAGGAGTCCTCTACACGCCCATCCATGTTTACAGGGGAACTTCCTGGGCCTTTGGATAGGAAGCAGCCTGACAGGGAATGAGTGTCCATTACCCATCTCGCCAGCCGCAGGCCACAGCACAGCTCTGCATTCTCCTCTTCAGGCTTGACTTCCTATATTGTCCCCAACATTCTGAGGCCCTCACCTTTTGTCCTCATGCAGTGGGAAGCCATGGCTCAAAGCTACTCAGAGAGGTGTGGCCCTCTAGTGGCTGGCATGGCCTGGCTCCAGAAGCAGGGAGGCTGAGAATCCTGGATGTTATCATTATGCCAGAGTGGCTGCACAGGCAGCAGGGTGGAGAGTCCCCTGCTAAATGCAGGAGCGAAAGAGGACCTCCTGGGGAAGGTTGCAAGGCGTGGAGACCAGCATTTGTTGTCTTTTTCTCTCAGGGCATCTGTCTGCTTCACTTGTGTGCATATCATCTCTTAGCACCCATCCATTCTCTGTCTTGCATGCTTCATCTCTTTACTCATTATCTGTCCTGGGTGCCAACCACCAGGCATCACCCACCTGCCATCCTCTGTCATGCCTTGTCTACGTCTCCCTCGTCAGTTGTTAAGATTAGTAAGCCTGGGCCACTTTGTGGGTGCTGTGAGTTTCCCTTTTCACCCAGGCATCCCAGTCCTCCATTTTATACCGTCTACTTCTCCCCTCCCAGGGGCTGTAGAAAGGGTTAAAGAGAATAAAACAGGGCAGAGAAAACCTTATTTTGCTTAGCAGATATCTTGTAGCAAGCTTGCAGCCTTGAGCACAGCATAGCCCAGATAACCAGAAGACACCTGGCATGGGAGGAACCAAGGACAGACCAGACCCTCATGTCAGCAGAGCGGCTTGCAGCCAGCAAAATAAATAAAAACTCTCTCTCTGCTCTCATGACTGATAACTTTCTCTGTGTCATCCCACCAGCACCCAGGTGTCGGGAATAAAATCTCTTTTGATACATCTTGTACCCCCAGACGTCCCACCTCACACAGGAAGAGCACTCATGGACAAGATGAGGGTGTGCCTTTCACCAGAGGATCACCTACCAACCGCCATATCCTGGCAGAATCCCTGTCTGGAACAGAGGACATCCGCTTCCCAATACCTGCGAAGCTTAAGCACAGGCAGAGGGCCCATAGGAGGAATATCACAGCCACCTGCATGTGGTGGTGAGAGGAGGCCACTGGGCCCAAGCCTCCAAGACATCCCAGGGCATGGTGTTTTCCCAGTCTCAGGGGGGCTGTTGCTCTGAAGCTCTCGGCAGGGTGGTGTCGCTAGATGGTCAATGTCAGTTCCTGTTGCTACATACTTTGACCCTCAGTCTGGGGCAGGGAAGGGCCTGGCAAGGTGAATATGAAAGATGAACATCATGCCTGAGGGAGGGATGAGCAAGGAGCAGAGGAACAGGAGACAGGTAGGGGAAAGCTGGGGGCCTCTGTGTTATTGCAGAAGCAGTGAGCAGATCTCCCTTTATTAAAGTCAACACCACCACTCTGAAAACTAAAACTGTGGCTCTGTACCATAGGGACCTCCTCAGGCAGGAAGTTGGGTCACCAGCCTCTTTCAAGGCCCCTACCAACTCTACACCTGTGTTGTGGCCCTGCAGCCTCTCAATCTCTTTTCCCCTTAGACATTGGTGCATTGGGATTTTCAGTCACTTTTAGGCGCCTGGAGAATTTTTTCAATGTTGGTTTTATTATATTTAAGTGGCATTTGTGTTTTGTTGCTAATCCACATTAGAGGATCTTTTCCATTGTTGACCTTTTTCAACACTAAGCATGGAAGCGAAGGTGTGAGGGAGAGGGAGAGGAAGAGGGAGAGGGAGAGGGAGAGGGAGAGGGAGAGGGAGAGGGAGAGGGAGAGGGAGAGGGAGAGGGAGAGAAGGAAACATCCATTGTTTAGCTACAAGCCAGGAACATGCCCTTGACCTGGAATGAAATCCGGGATCCTCCAGTGCCAAGGCTGGTGCTCCACCAACTTAGGCACAGTAGCCAAGGGGGTAATTTAACATTTTTAATCAGAAGGATCATTGGACAGCATGAACCATAGGAATAACATGAAGGTCAGAATTACAGCCCATTTCATGAGAATGTGCATTCATATTCATTCATAATAAATTATTTAAGTTAAAACATTATTCTTCAGCTGTATTTTAAATGAACGTAAACCCCATTGTCTACCTCAGCCTCATTGACACCTTTTTAGCTTAGGCAGATAAAATCATAGGTTTTCAAAAGAGTTAAGACTTTATTAGTGTCCTGTCATACTGACATAAAATTATTCATAAAGAGGTTCAAGTATTGTTATTTGGTCACTGACTTTACAGGAGGCTCACTTGGAGCACCACCAGCACGAAGGCCCCCTCTGACTTATGGTACTTCAGTCCCTGTGATGATTATTACAGCCACACAGGAGATGGGTATGATGGGGGCACAGCAATTACTGCAACAGCCGATGCGACACCCCGGTGAGAGGCCCTGAGTGTGGTGCTGGCGGCGATCACAGGATACACCATGTACGCAAGAGAGAGTGAATCATGCAGTACAGTAGCTCACCTGACTGGGCACTGGGGGATTCAGGGCAGAAGCTCCTGTGACAGAACAATTAGACACTGGAATTAAAAATGATAAGGTACAGACAACATTTTATTGTAAAGAATTTGGCTTCTGTTATTTAAGAATGACTAAAAGCAAATGGTAGGTTGGGGGAAGCATCAAGAATTGTAGGTACCATTATGAATTTTCAGATTGGAGGCAAGGTTTGAATTATTCAAGGTTGTTTCATAAGTGCTGATTTAAATTACAATATACTTAAATGTTTAAATTTTACATATTTTATTGTTAAAATATTCAGAATATAAGCACAACCAACAGGCCAACAGAGGCAAGACACTGGGAGTGGGTGATGAGAACAAGTAACTAGGGATAGGGGAGGCCGGGGGGAGGTCAGTAGAAAAAAAGAAAGAGACATATGTATTACTATTTGTAAAACCTTAAACACTAACATTAAAAAAAATTTT
This sequence comes from Myotis daubentonii, assembly GCF_963259705.1. Classification (NCBI taxonomy): domain Eukaryota; kingdom Metazoa; phylum Chordata; class Mammalia; order Chiroptera; family Vespertilionidae; genus Myotis; species Myotis daubentonii. Next base: position 15,164,990 of record NC_081862.1, read on the forward strand.
CAGAGGAAAGTGTTCTGCAAAATGGGATTTCTTGTCAGATTTTACTACAAACACATAAAAGCAGTCTCATTGGATGGTGAGTTATATTCATGGCCCTAAATTTCCCAGGGTGTCTATGACCAAAAGTGCAAAAAGTCTTTGAAGTGAACTGCATACAAAATGAAGCAGTGTGTTATTTTGTCATGGCATACTGCCCTGTTTTCCAGTTAGGGAGGGTAAACAAATGAGGTATTCTCCTTGGAATCATAAATGGATACAAGGATTGAAGAACCTCTGACAAGGCTGCAAAACAAGGATTGCTCAAGCTCTGTGGCCCACAATTTGCACCCTAAGATACTGATAAGGAGCAGGCCTCTCGCACTGGCCCCAGGAGGAACAGGAGACCTTAGGGAAATAGGAGATGGTGGTGAGCAGCCATAGAGCAATGCGGTGCGGCAGCACAGCATCCTAGGCCTCAGCATGAGGAAGATTCGCAGACACCTGTGGAAATGAGTATAGGAAGAACATGTCATGCCAGCCCCTGTTGAGGGGCAGGTGTCAAGGCCTGAAGGTGCTGTGAGCAGCCTAGAGGGAGAGTTCAGAGGAGTGGCTCAAGGAATCTGCTTTGACTCTGAGTGACAGTGGACATGCACACTCCCTCCTCCTGCCTAAGCCCCCCAGCCTGAGCTGGAATTGCACTGCCCTTGTTGGACTGGTAGTTCCTGCCTCAGGCACATACACTAGGGACCTGGTGTTACAGGCTGTTTCCCTCCCAGCATCCAGGTGTCCACGTGAGAGAGAAGTAATGGCCCAGGAACCTGGCAGCACACCAAGGGAGAGCCCAGGCAGCCACTCTTCACCTGTCCTGTCTGCTCACTGGGGGCCATCGTCCTCTCATAATACTTCAGGGGATTGAACCACAGGTCCTTGCTGATGATCTGGTAGGGCAAACAGACCTGGGTTAGGGGAGTACTCGGACCCAAATAGAAACCCAAGCAGCAGGCAGACACAAGAAGCTGTATGCTGGCATGGCCAGTGACATCCCACCTCAGCAATCCTGCCTGATCCTGCCACACTGTGGTCAGAGAACCAGTAGAAGCTGGCGCTGCTGTCCTGGAGCCTGTGGCTGGAGGCTTCTCGTTCACAATGCTGGGACCACTGAATGTGAGTGTCAAGGGACACCCTGTATTCTGCAGGAGATGGGTATGTGAAGCTGCGCAAATCGCCTTCCAACCCTGCCCACCACCAGCCGCAGCCCTTGCAGGGAGCTTCCTCTTACCCGTGAGGGTGATGAGATACTCCTTCACAATCACATGGTTGCAGAAGTAGGGGTTGCTGCGGTAGCACAGGCTAATGGTGCAGCAACCCCAGGGATGCCTGACTTCCCTCACCTGAAGAAGGCAAGTGGATCCATGGATTGAAGTCGCAGCCCAGGGCTCCTGCCTGTAGCTGTTTTCAGGGACAGGCCATTTCCCCACCTGCCTTCCACCACTCCTTGGAAGAGGAGGCCTGACCTTCAAATCAATCATGTGCCCGTGCATGTTGTCATCTTTGACGCTGGACATCGCCAACAACTCTGGTGGTTGACAAACTGCTTTGGGTTAAAGAGCCTGCTCCCTGGGAGCTGGGCATGGACCAGCTAGAAAGAGCAGCCTGGCCTGGACTCTCCTTCCCTTAAAGCCACTCCTTCTCCATAAAAGGCAGCAAGGGCCACAGCACCAATCTGTTTCCTGACAGACCCTGATGCCCACCAGATTGTTTTGTGCTGAGGGCTTGACAGGTTACACATCACACATTCCTGCTTCTGACTAAGGAATTGGACATACAGATGGCCTGTAGGGCAGCATTAGTTAGTCCCAGAAGAGCCCGTGCAACACAGCCCTGTCTGTGGGCATCAGCCCCTGGTGTATGCGTGCCTCTGCCTTGGAGCTCTTCCTTTGGACTCCCAGGTACCGCTTCTATGGTGCCTGTATAAGACAGAGGGTGTCTCCAGGATCCTGGGCTAGACTGATCGCACTGCCCCGAGCTTGTCCTCAATGTTCTTTTCTATGGGAATCATCCTGGCTTACACCATTCTCCTGCACTGTCCCATGCTCCTTGTGATCCTCCTCCTCTACCCTCAAGGATACAGCTGTGAGCCAGAACCCAGGGATGCACCAGAACTTGAGGCTTCTCCATTCGAAATAGGGCTTGAGCCTCTGCCCAGTCCTGCACGTGAGCTGAGAAAAGACCCTGCTGGCTTGCTCGTTCACGGGCTCCATCTCTAAATGGATGGCCTGGAGCACCTCCAGAGGTGACCAGGTGAACTTGGCACCAGGCCCTGACTGGGCCTGCTCCTGCTGCACTTGCTGATCTTCTTCTGGAATTGCCTTGGCCTAGGACTGTGTCTCCACCTGTTCCACTGCCTTCATGTGGCCCTCCCCTCCCCCTGCAGGACAAACTGTTCCCCTGCAATTAATTGCTCCTCCATCCACCCCTCCTCCTGGTGGTCACTCCCTTGCGGGTCACCTGGGGCCTGTGCCTCCAGCCTCAGCTCTTCACTCACCACCTCCTCCTGCCTCCCCACCTGCGGATCTAGGAAAACCTCCTCCCCTGCCCACATGGCCTGCCATGGCCTCTGTCCTGCAGAAGGCCCTCTGTCCACAGGACAAACTGAGCCTGTGCCTGCAACTCCTCCCTCAGGCCCTCCTTGTCTTCCCCTTGCTCCTCACTCTGGGTTCCCTGCTGCACCTCCCTCTCCTCTCCCTGCATACACTGCTCTGCAACCACCCAGTCCTCCCCTTCCTGCACTCAAGATAAAGCCAAGCCTGCTGGCCTGTGTCCAACCTCAGCCTCCCCAACCTGCATGAAGTCCTCCCGCTCCAGCCCCAAAGCTGTCCTCTGAACCTCCTGTGCCCTTATGTCCTGGGTATCACCACTTTCCTGCATCAAGGTGAAGCTAAAAGCCTCCTGGGCCATCCTTCTCACCCTGTCTTCCTGGCACAAAAGCCCTGGGGTGCACTTTGAGTCCTCAGGGGCCCTGAAGTTGAAGACTCCCTAGTGGAGCTGAGAGGAAGCGTGCTGCCCCCAAGGAGCTACTCTCTCTCCCAAATTGCTGCTTTAGAAGACAGGGCAGAGACAAACAGGGAACAATACAATCTGAATAGCAATTGGAGAAAAGTTAGAAACCGGGAGGAGAGCCTAAGGGAGCATTGCTACATCATGAATGAAATTAATTTCTGTATAATAGGTGTGTCAGAAGAACAAGAAGCAGAACAAGGATTAGAAATCCTATTAGAAGAATCAATGACAGAAAACTTCCCTGAAATGGGGAAGCAAAAACTCACATAAGCACAGAGAGTCTCAAACAAGATGAGTACACATTTCTGTTTCAATGGTAACAGCACAAACAGAATCTTAAGGCTGCAAGACACAGTCAGAGAGTTACCTGCAAAGTACCTCCCATTGGATTATCAAATGATTTCTCAACAGAAACACATCAGGCTAGGAGTGAATGGGAGGAAGTATAAGAATTGGTGCAAAGGAAGGAACTGAATCCAAGATTACTCTATCCAGCCAGGCTATCATTTAAATTTGAAGGGGATTTCAGGAGCTTCACAGACAAAGCAAACAAACAAAGAAAAAGGCTAAGGGAGTTTATGACTAAGAAGAAATGCTAAAGGGTCTGTCATAAAAAGAAGAAATAGAAGGGTAAGAAAGACCATAAGGAGAAAGAACAAAAATGGCTAAAACAAGTACCTATCAATAATTATCTTAAACATAAATGGACTAAATGCTCCATTCAAAAGACATAGAGTGGCTGAAATGAGAAGGAAACATGACCCATATATATGCTGTCTACAAGAAACCCTCCTCAGTACACGGGACTCATGCAGACTGAAAGTGGACAGATGGAAATACGAGTTTTAGGAACAGGGAAATGAAAAGAAAGCTGGGGAAACAAAACTTAGACCTGACAAAATAAACCCCAATGTGGAGGCCATCAAAAGAGAAAAGGAAGGCCACATCATATAACTAAAGGGGTCAAGACAGTCTAACTCTGGTAAACATGTATTCATCCATTGCAGAAGCACCAAATACATGAAAAACCCAAAAAACTGGATTATATCAAGGGAGAGATCAACATTAATAAAATCATAGTAGGGGCCTTTAATACCTCATTGACACCACTGGATAAATCCTCTATGCAAAAAAACAAATCAGGAAAGAAACAACAATCCTAAGCAACTCACTAAATCAGACAGACTTAATCGACATCTTCAGAACATTTCACCCCAAAGCTACAGAATATACATTCTACTTAAGTGTACATAGGACATTTTCAAAGATAGACCAGTTGAGACACAAGCAAGCTCTCTTCAAATTCAACGAGACGGAAGTCATATCAAGTACCTTCTCAGATCACAATGCCACGCTCCTAAATAGTAAAGAGGTAATATGCAAATTAATTGCCACATCATCAAAAGATGGCTGCCTATGACCAGAATGGCAGGGTGTTAGCGAGGGACAACCAAATGACTGAACACGCAGGCTGCATGGGGAGACCAGACTGGCACGGGGGTTAGTGAGCAATGACCAAACGCCTGGACAGCAGGCTACGTGAGAAGAGCAGGCCAACTGGGGCTTAGTGAGGGACAAGCAAACGACTGAACAGCAAGTTGTGTGGGAAAATAGGCTGGCGGGAGGGGGGGTTTGGGGCATCCAGGCAGAGAAGGGGGGCAGTATGGGCCAACCAGCCCAGCAGGGGAGCAGTTGGGGGCAGCCAGGTCAGCGGGGGATGTGGCAGTAAGAGGCGACCAGTCCAGCTGCGGGACAGTTAGAAGTGACCAGTGTGGAAAGGCGGGGTGCAGTTGGGGCAACCAGGCTGGCAGGGGGTATTTAGGGGCAATTAGGCCAGCAGGTGCAGTGAAGGGAGATTAGGTTAGTGGAGGGGCAGTGGGTGGTGACCAAGACAGCAGGAGGGGCAGTTAGGAGTGATTAATCTGGCACGCAGAGGCAGTGAGTGTCCAACAGGCTGACAGGGTTTGGGGGGCAGTTAGGGGTGACCAGGTAGGCAGGCTGGTGAGCAATTAGGAGCCAGTGGTCCTGGATTGGATAGGAGGTAGGCTGGTCTGAGGGAACCCCTGCCCACCCCCGCCCCCCACACAGGCACACATATATAAACATTCACATTCTCAGGACAGGCCCCATGGCTTCTGTTGAGCAGTGCCTCCATCTTGAAAAGGCCAGCTGTCTTCTGTCTGACCACGGCATGTCTATGTGAGTGAATGACCAAGCCAAGGGAGTTGAGAGCCTCAGGGTCAGGAGCTCATGTCAGGCCCCTGCAGTCCTGTAGTGTACAAGTTCCCTATTTTCTGGCCAAATTACAAGACTTCTCATCAGAAGTTTGTCATTCTTCCCTCCTCCTCCCAAAAAACACCCTGAAAGAATGCGACAACATCCAAAGGCCTTCTAAGGCCTGGTGTCTCCTCTTCTGTAGCCCTGCCTCTTTCCAGGCAGGCTGAAATGCAGGAGATGCTGCTTCCACAGCCTCTTGTGATCTCTTTGCCCAATACTATTATAGTCCCCTGCTACCAACAACACAAAGATAGCAACATCTTTCCAGCTTCTGTATGGTTCTTTAATGTCTTTGGTGTTCCCACTAAGATTGTTGTTTCAATACGTCCTTGAAGCTCTCATTAGCATCATTGAGAAAACTTATCACCATTGTCTTGAACTCTGTATGCAGTAGTTGGCTTGCTCGCATTTCATTCCTTTGTCTCTGCATCTTGGGTGCTTCCCTGGTTTTTTTCTATGTACTAGGTAGATTTTCTCTGTCTCCTGACTAGGTAGAGTGTCCTTGTGTCATTGCTGTTCTATAGGGCCTAGTGGCTCAGCCTGCCCAGATACCTGAGCTGGCACCTCCAGGTGTGCCTGTGTGGGCTGTGTGTTCAGTGTTGTTGTAGGTGAGCCTTGATTGCTATTGGCATCCCTGGATGGAACTGACCTGCAAGCCAATTTGCTGTGAGGACCAGCTGAACCACAGTGGGAGAGGTGCTGTGCATGAGACCCTCCTATAGAGCAGGGCTTGCTTCAATGGGGCTTTCGTGCTCACTGAGTCTGCCCCTGGAGTGTGTCGCTTGTGGGTGTGTAGAGCTGTAACCTGGTAGGTTTGGAAGCTGTGCAGCAGGTGCACTGTCCCTGGGGCCTCCCAGGAGGGGCAAAGTCAGCCACTGCCTAGGGAAACACTGCAGGAGCTAGGGGGCTGTCTGGAGATGCCTGCTATTTGCATTGGGCTTGGAAATGCCCAGGAGAGACCCAGCATGAAGCATTGCAGATTGCGGCTAGTGCTGGATCTTGGGTTGTTTTTAACATTTTTTTCTGATGCCAGCTACTGCTTGTTTTATAGGTGTTAGAGAGGTCTGAAGCCTGAGCCAGGCCAGGCCATGCATACGGAAAACCTGCTACAGACAGCTTGGTTGGAGCTGCCAATTAGATGGGGTGGGGTCTCAGGAAACCACTAAGGTGGAGGAAAAGGTGTGGGCCATATATGTTGATTATTAAAAGTTACTCAAATGCCCTCTAGAAATAAGCAAATTTTTACATGTCTCCCATATGATGAGAGATTACATGGATTGCCCTCTCTTCATTTTTGCATTATCAGGTTTTATTTATTTTAATGTGTGCACAGGTGGTCTACAAGTGTGCACTAGCTTGGAAATAAAGTCTTGAATCATTCGTTCAGAGTGATTGGTTATTTTACTTATAGTCTGTATTATTTTTATAATTTCTCTGGTTAAAATGCTAGAAGTAAAACTTCTCCGTTTGAATTGCATGTCTTTGCTTACAGTTTTAAATGATTTCATCTTTTCTATTTTGAAATAGAATCCTTACATAATCTATAATATGTTTACATCACTCAGCTATTTTTACTTAAATGGATCCATGAATATAACATTTTAAACTGTATTATTTTCATTATCGTAAGTGCTTTAATTCCCTGATGTCCCAAAGTCAAGTTGGCTGTGTAACCCTAACTGAGGGGATAGTAACTGATCCACATAAACAACTTTAGTAAGAAAATTTGGTATTACTTTTGTAAACAAATCCCAATAAGATTTCTGCCATACAGGGGCTCTGACACAAAGTGACAACCATAACAGCCATTCACATATTCTGGGTCTAAAATATTTCCTCGAGATCTATGCACCTCTGCCACATTCTCAACATTCAAGATGAAGCTAATACCCCTTGGTTCCCTTGATTTTTTATGAATAAAAGCGTTTTCTAGTGCCCCCACTGATTCCACCTAAATTACTACCCATATTTTCCTTCTCAACATTCTTGTGCATAATGGTACTTACTTCCTTTTCCTTGAATATCTGTTCTCTTTACCACAAAACTCATTGCTCAATAAAATAGGGGGTTGGTCTTATTCAGAACCATTAGCACTCAGAAGGCAAGCCTGTGAATATCTGTTGAAAAAAGAAATTGAGGAATAATGTCTACACAAACTACATTTTGTTGTGCTTAGAAAGTAGCAATAAGGGAATGATCATAAATTATTCTTCATAAGTCAAATAAATGGGTCATTGCACTCAACAGAAATTATGAGAAAATCTAATTATTAGCTACTACAAAACCCTACATGTGAAGGCAGAGTATAAAGGTCAATATGTAACAAGCGCCTTCAACGTACCAGAAACCAAAAGGACATTGAGCAAATTAAAAGGACAATGAGGAATCACCTCACTCCTGTCAGAATGGGTACCATCGACAAATGACAAGTGCTGGCAAGGTTGTGGAGGAAAGGGAACCCTAGCACACTGATGATGGGAAAGCAGACTGGTGCAGCCATAATGAAAAACAAAATGGCATGTCCATAAAAAAATTGAAAACGGAACTCCCATATGACCCTGCCGTCTCACTTCTAGGAATATATTTTAGGAAACCCAAAACACACATCAGAAAGAATATATGTTCCCTTATATTCATAGCAGCGCAATTTACAATTGCTAAGATTTGGAAAGCACCTAAGTGCCCTATCAGCAGGTGAATGGATAAGACAAACAAACTGCTGTACATTTACACAATGCAATACTACTCAGCAGAAAAAAGGAAGAACTCTTTCATTTGCTAAGCATGGGTGGACCTATAGAGCATTATACTAAGGGAATGAGCCAGCCAGAGCTAGACAAGTATCACATGATCTCAGTCTTATTTGGAATCTCATGAACAAACTAAATTGATTTAAAAATGGAGGCAGAGACATGGAAGCATGGACAGACTGTGGAAACTCACAGGGAAGGCAGGGGAGGGTGAGTGGGTGATGGCTGCGAGATAACCAACCAAGGACCTTGTGTGAATGTATTCACAGACAATGGGGGCGGTCAGGGCCTGGGGAAGGGAGCTGGAGTGGCCTGGAAGTGTCGCTGGGGGGAAGGAAACAGACATATGTAATACTTTCAACAATAAATATTTTTTTTTAAAATAACTGCCATGAAAAAAATGGAAATAAAAAGGACATCTTATATGTTTTCAGTGGACAGGGGCTGGGTATACTTCAGGAGGACAGGGGCTTGATGTTAGCTCCCGTTCCATAGGTTCTCAATACCATTGACTTGAATAGTCACTTACATTGCAATTTTCTCTGACACCTACCCTTGTCAGCACAGAAGACAGGTGACGATTTCAAGTTGCCATCACTGCTAAACCAGAAGCCATGGAAGTGGACCCAGAAGTTAGCAACCCTGATCATCATGGTTCACTGGCCTCGGATAGCTGACATGAGCTAACCTCTAGGCCAAGCTCCATGGGATTCTCGTTACCCAGAGACCTGTGGGGAGTCAAGGGTTCCAGGCTCTGTCAGAGGTCTTCTCTGGGCATCGAAGGTGGATTCCATCCCCTCTAAGTCCCAAGGCGTTCCTACCAAGGTGGGGAAAACATTAAGGAGAGCTTGCTGTCAACACCTCTCAAAAATGGACTGGTGTCTGTCCGAAGGTGTATCAGTGCTTTCAAAGAAGAAAGGCTTTACAATGGGCCACACATCTTTGCCCAAAATAAGCCTTTCTGGAGGAAGTTAAAGGATCAGGAAGTGGATCAGAGGGCCCCGGGCCCTGGTCATGAGCTGGGGAGGGAGGACAGGAGTAGGAGCATATCATGGTGCTTGGTATTCATTATCTAAGGCCACAAGGGGTCAGCAAGGGCCTGTAGTTGGGAAAGGTACTTTCCTTGTTATCCTTTGCTGTTTAGAGTCTCATTAGCTGCGTGATGAGCCATTCCTAAGTGGGACACAAAGAAGGTTTACTGATTATGTCAAAGTTTATTTTGTCAGGATAATTCCTTTTCTGGAAGTGCCAGTAAGATTCTCCCATCAGAGCGGGATCAAGAAGGGGTTGAGGGAGAATTACCAATCTCCAGCTCTGCCTGTGGTCCCTGAGAAGGGCAGGAATTGGATTGGGCTAACCCCAGCCATCCTGGGATGTTCTTGTTACCTTTGTCGCACACAGCAATGGGGGGATGTCCTAGGATTCCTCTGCCTTCAGCACTGTAACTCCTACAATAGGAAAGTAAGGACACCCCAAAGCAGGCTTGATTCCCTCAGGTCTGTCATTCGGCACAGTCTGTCCTGAGTCAGAAACACACGGATGGGGCACAGGCAGGTTTACAGCTGTGAGTATGGGAAACACAGAGTTTATGCCTGTATTATTATTTATTAATCATGGAATTCTTTTCCATATGAACAACTATAAATCTATGTTTGCCCAACCCTAGATATATGCCCAGCCGTTGTGAGGAATTGACTCTCGCATGGTTATTGATTACAGAGTTAGGAAATTCCCATGAGCTGCCCTATAAGCTAGAGAGACAGTAAAGCTGGTGTTGCCATTCAATTTCAGTACAAAGGCCTGAGAACGAGGGGTGAGGATGATGTGAATTCAAGTCTGAGGGCAGGAGAATGTGAGATGCGATGCCCCCTTCAATCCTTGAGACAAAGTGGATGTGAGTTCCTTCTTCCCTGGCCTTTTGTTCTGCTTAGACCCTCAAGTGGGTTGTTTGAGCTCAATCTCACGGGAAGGGCAATGTGTCTTCTATACTGAGTCAGCCAATGAAATGCCGGTCACATCCAGGAACACCCTCACAGACACATCCGGAAATAATGTGTAATCGGGGAACTCAGTAGCCCACTCAAGATATCCATAATATTAATCTTCAGAGAATGAGGACCTTGCTACAATATGGCACTTTTAGTGCTAAAACCGGGAAAATTCTGGAAAAATGGGAAGAGTTGGTTACAGTGCAGGTTTTCTGGTGCTTACGCCTGCTGACTGAGATGTCCAAACAGTTCTTGTCATTGTATATGCACAGCAGAAATACACATGTGCCAGGTAGAAATTGGATTGGCTCATCGAAATATCACAAACACCTTGAGGGGCCTTGACAAAAGGAGGACACACCCACCCGGTATCTCTTTCCTTGTGCGGAAAAGGAAGCCATTTGGAAAAGCTAGGATCAGGGGTCCTCAAACTTCTTAAAAGGGGGGCAGTTCACTCTCCCTCAGACCGTTGGAGGGCCGGACTATAGTTTTAAAAACAAAAACAAACTATGAACAAATTCCTATGCACACAGCAGCAGCAAAACACATCCAGAGGGCCGGATAAATGTTTTCGGCGGGACACATGTGGCTCCCAGGCCATAGTTTGAGGACCTCTGGACCAGGTGATGGGGAGACATGCATTGTGAGAACTGCCTCCAGATTTGGAGTCCATTGCTCTAAGGGACAGGACATGCTCCGGAAAACAGAGTTGCAACTCCAGACCTTTACTGGTCAGCTTCCTTGGATATGGTGTCACAATGAGGTATCCCAAAAGACTGAGAGCACCTAACTCTCCTCAGTCCCTTGGCAACACAGTCACCGTTTCTCAGTTGCTGTTCTTTCAGCAGCAGGCCCAGAGAGGGACCGCCCATGAGGAGGGTAATCCTGCCAAGAGAGCCTGGGCACACAGAACTGAGGAGGACAACAGTAGAAGAAAATCCATCTCTGGCGCTCTGCTCTGCAGTAGAGATGAAAGCACTTAAAGTGGAGATGCTCCTGAGAACGGTAAAATGGCCCTATGCATGCAGGCCCTCTTCTCCCCATGACTGCAGTTGAAGAGTTGGAAAGAGTTGCATATTCTGGGACTCTGACACACAGGGAAAGAGGAAACTGTCACTGTCCCAAAAGAAAAAGCTAGAGAGATGGTTTGCGTGCCATGGTGAGAGAGGCACCTGCAATGTTGCTCCAGCCCATTGTGAATGAAAGCTGTGGAAGCATCTTCAGAGCAGGAAGGGAGCGGTGAGCAGAGGGCCAGTTTAGTTCCCACTGTCCCATGAGCTGGCACCACGGTGTAAAGAGTATCACTCCTTATATGTGAGCAACAGTAGTGGTCAGCCTCATCCTCCGACTGCAGCCCAGGCATGGTCAGCATGGCCGTGTTGTCAGACTTGGGGCCAGGGAAGTGCTCAGGGATTCCTGAGGGCCCAACGCTGACCCCATAAATCAGGGGGGTAGGGTCCATGTCAAATACATAAACGGTACCAGAGACATAAATGTAACACCCAGTACCATCACTGCTTCCAGCAAGCAGATGGTGACCTACTTTCCAGGTGTTCCAGACACTGAAGGCAGACAGGACACAGGACCCTGAAAAGACCAAGAACACAATCTGGCGAGCCAACCTGAGAGAATGGGAATAGTTTGACATGTTTCTTCTCACTCAGGACACACTGAGACCTGGCCCCTCGAGCCAACACTGGATGCCCCTGTCGTACCTCCTGTGGTCATCAACGTGGTTCTTGTCTGAGGAATTGAGGACTTCCCTCATGTGGTATTAGGAGGAAGGTGAGGTCAGTGACTGAGGTTGTCTAGGAAAACATCCAATCGCTAAGTTACCCAAGAACCAAGGGCAAATCTGGACCCTTTCATTCTTTCTTAGCCTTTTCCTTGACACTCTCAGTTGCAATGAGTCCTCATGTCCCCCTTGTCCCAACCTGCATAGTGTCTGAGGCTCAGGGCCCTTTATTGCCACTTCAGGAAATAGAAATATTGGGAAGTTGAAATGTTGGGACGCATCAGACATAGAGCATACCCCTTTGTGGCAGACACAGACTCAACGGAATCTCCTGGTAAACACCAATGAGGACTTCATACAGGTCAGGGGTAAACGACAGCAAGTTTTCTATCCAAATCAGGACAGCTGCACACTCTGGAGGCCTCAGGTGATTCTACTGGAGCACCAGAAAAGGCAGCTGAGAGGGAGGTGGCAGACTCTTCTCTGTCTGCTTCTCTTACTCTTTCAAGTCCAATCCAGCTCAGTACCTGTCCCTCGATAACTCCTACATGCATCTGAGCTCTGTTACCTCTGTATCCCACTTCCTTCCTGTCACCTGCCACATGAGGTGGACCAAACCGAGCCCTTAGGACCATTTTGCTTGTTTCTAAGTAGTTTTGGCAGAGGGTTAGTGCTCCTGAGGTAGTTCTTCGCCTTGCTTGAGGAGACATTAGAAGTTGAGTAAAATCAATTGCAGGAGGAGAAACGGATGAAAAAAAATGGGATCAAAGGAAGACAGAGTGACTTCCCAGAGTTGAAGGTCACAATACCCATGATGAAGAGAAAGCTCAGTAGGATTGATTGCCACTGAGAGAAAAACAGGAAGTGGGATTCTGAGTTTGAGATTCTGGGAGTTGACTTGGCAAGGAGCCCTATCCCAGGTCTTCTCCTAGGAGTGTGCCAGGATGTCAGTTGGAACACACAATGTTTTTCGCCATGCCCCCTACATGATCCACTGAGAATCATTACCTCTGAGCCATGTGACTTCTGGAGGCAAAATCTGACTCATGCACAGAGAGATGGTTGGCGTGGTGTATTCTTCTGGATAGAGTTGGATTTGGAGAACAGACAAGTCAGAACTGAGTGGTCCTTTCCAGATTGACATGGCACTGTCCTCAGGTAATGACTGGAAGTTCTATGGATCAAGATGCTCCCACAAAGCTAGGGCACAAAGTTTGCATTGTAGTTCATACCACAGCACAGACATTCTGAAGAGCAAAGGGTGGTGACACCTTGGCTAAGGGAGGTCAGGCATCTGTGATTGTGTAGAGCGGTGTAAATTGGATATGTTTGGCAGTGACAATATTCTATGTGATACCATGGCTTCAGTGTCAGTGCCTAAACCTGTATGGGCTCCATTAAGTCAGTTTCCACAGTAATGTCTTTGGTGTGAGATAACAGTGAAATGGTACTAATCCCTGACCTGTTCAGAAATCCATCAGCTGGACCTGTGGACCAAGTAGACTGAATCCTCATCTCCTGGGAAAAGTTTGGGAAGCCCTGGGCACATTCCAGTTATCCTCATCCTTCCTGCAGGAAGCAGACCTCTGACCTTCATGGAGTTCCACCTTGTCCTCGTTCATTGCGCCTTGTTCTGTCAGGACCACAGGGCGCAGAGCCAGTGCTGCAGGAGTAACCACTCTCATTTAACACCCTCCTCTACCCATGTGCCCACATGATAACATGTGACATATACATGCTAAGCATGAAGACTGCCAGAGTAGGCAAAAGGACTACTTGCAACAATAGTTAATAACCAATGAGTTAAACAAATACATTAAAACACACTAATATTTATTCCCAAACCCATACTTTCAGGTCAAAGATACACAATAATTTCCTTTCAGAATGCCAATTAGGAAGAAAGATTAAACATCTGGAAATAGTACATGATAAAGAGAGAGGCACCTGACACAGAGGTTCTGGGACATATGAAAGGTCATTCCCTGTGGTGCTGAGTCTCTGACTGAATCTTATGGGAGAACAGTGCTGGGTACATTGGCCATAGTGACACCTAAAACACTTCTAATCCCTTCCATCAAAAAATGACACTTCTTCCACATCGGATAAAAAATAAACAGGTGTCCAATGGTGTTACTTAAGGGATGCAGGGACCATGTCTACCATGAGAGACTCCAAATACCCAGGGAACAATGTGCTTCTTACTCTAGCAAGGTCTCATTAGAGAGACCCTGATCACCCAACAGCTTGTCCTGGTTCTCCTTGTAATAGCCCCTCTTGTGAAATAGTGACTACCTTCTCAAAAGGAAAAGGTGGTCCACCTTTGAGGAGAAACACTAGAAGGGCCAATGGGGGCTCCCACAGTCCTATGCACATCGAAATAACATGCAACCTATGGGCCTTGCTGTTACAGTCAGGGGCCACAAACAATCTCAGATGCCAAGGTGGAGGGTCAGCAGAGCCATTACTCTCTGGTTCCTACTGGTGTCCGGCAAAGGGACATTGCTCCCCCCCCACACACACACACACACATACACACAAACACAAACACACACACCCTACATGCAGGCTCACCCCTCTGACCAGCTTTACACAGAGTGGGCCTGGGACTCAGGATCTTCTCCGCGTCTTCATGAGCATGGACCCTTTCCCACTGTGCTGTGACATGACTCGAGAGGGTCCACGTGGGTCACTGTTGCAGCTTGGACGATTAAAGCATGATTGTAAACAAAGCAGTACTTGGAAAAATGTCACCAAGTGACTTAAATGGAGAAAATTATAGCCAAGATTTAACTTCCAAGTAGGGTGATCATCCATGTCATTTCTAAGAGCTGACATCTGCAGGGCTGAAAGTCAGAGAGGACTTACAGCCTTTGGATCATGAGGTCACACACCAGGGCTTGTGGCACCTCGGCCCAGCTTCCTTTAACAGTTCTCAACTTCTTGGCCTGATAGTTACGTGTACTTGTACTGCTTGATGCACTTTAACTGGGATTATCACTGAAAAAGTGTGGCAGCATCACGGAAATCTTCGGGGACCCCTGAGGAATGGGGCCACCTCCACAGATTCTGCAAGAACCAAGCAGCCATGGGGTGCTTCTAGAAGCATCCTTTTGGGACCTGAGCACAGAGGTGATTCTGAGAGGACACAGGACCTTTCACTCAAACCCCAGCCTCAAACCTTCCTTGGTTCTGGGAAGTATTGGGAGCATAGAAAGAGAGAAAATAGGAAGGAGTGGAGAAAGGAACAGAAGGAAATAAAATGTTTCCTTTATTCTCATTCCCACTTCATTTGTGGAGAAATGAATCCAGGTGGTCTGAACAGGTATGAGAGGCTAAGGGATTTAATGTGAGGATTTACCAGAGGAGTGAGGGAAATCTACCAAGTAGGCACATGAGGGGCCTCCTTGTGGCCTCCTTCAGTTACAATGAAAGGTTTGAATGAGTGGTCATCTGGATGCACAAAACACAAGTAAACCCAACAAGCCAGTAACAGAGAGCTTCCTTTGGGATTGTCTGTGAGAGAGGACACTATCTGAAGAAAACAAGCCTTGTTCTCAATGCTTTGGGGAGGAGCAAGGACAGAGAGAGAATGAATTTTCCTCAGGGCCATGTTGCAGGAGTCCCTGCTCAGAGTGGGGAAGCATCTTCAGAGCAAGGAAGGAGCTTGTGATCCCAGAGCAGGTGTTGGTCTCACTTTCCCACAAACTTGCACCACTGTGGATAGTGCCACAGCTGATGTGATGAACAACAGTACTAATCAGCCCCATCCTCCAATGGCAGCCCAGGCCTGGGCAGTGTAGCTGTTTTTCCACATTTTTGGCAAGAGAATAAATAAGGGATCACTGATGGGCATTTTGGGGTTTTATTAACCAGCAGTATAGGGCCATGCCTGGCCATTCTTTGTACCAGGAGACATGATCATAACCACTAAAATCAACGCCGTGTCTACCACAGGTGGAGGAGACTGACTGTCCCAGAGCCCTGGACACTGAGTGAGGCTGAGTCAGGGCGGACTGGACCCAGGACCCTGAAAACAGCAAAAACACTCACTGGTGGGTGCAGTGCTCGATACCTGGTGAGCCTGAAGAGGAGGCAAAGAATCAGGCCAAGGTGAACCCACGGTCCCTTCCACAGAGGCCTCACCTGGGCCTTGAGTGAGGAGGGTGAGCAGGAGCAGAGGCCAGGTCATGGTGGAGCTACACCAAGAATGCTGCCTTCTGACACCCAAAGCCTGAGCCTGGCTCCCCACACTTCTCTTATCCTCTCCCCTCCCTCAGAGGAGGGAGGGGTCTCCATGCAAATCTGCTTCCTTCACCTTCCTCACCACATTCCACTCCAAACTGACCTGGAGTCTACTTATGCCTGCAACCCTGGAAAGAAGAGCTTTACCAAGAATGAAGCTCTTGCCCTGGCTGGGTGGCTTAGTGGGTCACAGTATCATCCTGGTATGGCAAGGTTGCCTGTTTATTCCCGTCCAGTGCACATACAGGGATTCACCAATGAGTGCTTATGTAATCAGAACAAAAATTCCATGTTTCTCTCTCTCCTCTCCACTCTCCCTAAATTCAATCAGTAAATGCTTTTAAAAGAGTCAAACTCTTTAATTTACTCTAAGTAAGGTCAGACTGAGCCCAGGAAAGCATGCAGAAATCGAGCCAGTCAGGGGATACCTACCTTTTCTTGTGGGGGAGTCCTGGTGTCTCCTGGATAAGCTATCCCAGGACTTCCCCTTTGTGTGGTGTGGGCAAAGGTAAAGACAGCTTGACTGAATAAAGTTCAGGCTCTCCATTTCCTGGGTGTCAATGGCAGAGATGGGGACTGCATATTGCCCTCCGCCCCTTACTCCCCTTAGTGAAGGTCGCTCCTCTGCATGGTTCCATCCTCTGTCTTTGCAGTTGTTTTATTCTGAAGCTGAGCCCTTGCATGTATTAGCTCTTTTGAGAGATGATGTATTGTGCACAACAGTTTGGGGACCTCATGGGCTCGCAGGGAAGCAGCACTTCAAACTTCATCCCAGGATAGCATAAAGCCCAGCAAGTACCTTCCCCACATCCAGGCTCTTGTGCCCCTAGGGTCCTAAGACTGTACATCCCCCTGGTGGCCCAAGACTGTGAATTCCTCAGGGAAGGCAGCTGAGGGGAATCGGGTGATTCCCCGATTACTTCCTTCCCATCTTCTGTCCCTTCCAGCTCAGTACCAGGTCCCCTGGCCCCTTCAATTTCCCGGTGAGTCCATTGCCCTTTGTCCGTCAACTTCCCTGTACTGGAAGGTGTCACCTCCCACACCAGGTGGCCCAGATGCTATTCTCAGGGCTGATTAGCATGTTCTACCATGGACTGGGTACAAGGGTGCTGCTTGTGAGGCAGCTCTTGGCTCAAGGCTGAGGACACATAACCTAAAACCACTGATTAGGAAGTTTGGATGAGAATCATGGTGCCAGGTGAGACAGACTGATTTGTCAAATTGTGAGGAGAAAAGATATTGCACAAAGAAGCAAAGGCTCTGTGGGATTGAGAAGTCCCAGGGGCTTAGAATAGCAGAAGTCAAGGTGAGAGATGGGCTGGTTCCTTGTGGAGATTCCAGGGAGAGTCTGTTTCCTTGCTCCTCCTGTTGCTAGGTTGCCAGCATTCCATGGCTGTAGCTACATGACTCCAATCTCTGCTCTGTGGTCTCATCTCCTGTTTATCTTCTGTCCCCAACTCTGCCTGCACACTTTCGTAATCCACTGTATTAGTCAGGGTTCTTCAGAGCAGCAGGAGGTTATGAGGACTTGGCTGGTGTGATTATAAAGACTGAGAAACCCCAAGATCTGCAAGCTGTGGGGCCCAGGAAAGCTGTTGGTCTAATTTGGCCTGAGACTGAGGAACTGAGAACCAAAGGAGCTGATGGTTTAAGATCCAGTGTGAGGACAGACACCTGTTAAATGAGATGTGATGCCCCAGCCCTGCGGTGATCCATGAGTATAGGGGTGAGTTCAGCCTTTTGTTCTAGTCAGATTCTCAGTGCATTGATGCTGTGCACATAGGGAGGGTGATATCCTTTTAGGGTCCACCTCTTCAAATGCTAATCTTCTCTGGAAACTAGCTCAGAGACACACCCAAAAATCATGTTTATTTGGGCTCTGTGCTGTCCTGTGGGCTGTGAAACCAAGGCACACAATTAACAATCCCAGTCCCCATCTCAAAGCCTTCATCCCATCTGCAAACTCCCTTTTGCCTTATTAGGTAACATTCCCAGATCCCAGGGATTAACACCAGGATATCTTTGTGGCCTCATTACTCAGGCTCTGTAACCAACTTTCCAGTCCTGCACAGTGACACACACACACACACACACACACACACACACACACACACACACACACACACACACACATGCACGCACACACACAAGGCTCGAGAGGCTATTCTCAGGATGTTTTGCACAGTAGCACATGGAGGTGTTCCAGACACAGGAGCTACCCCAAACCAACTTTTAAACAGTCTTTAAATTGCCCTGGCTGTCCTTCTGTTGAAATACATTTAATATTAATGGAAACCTGAGAGTCTGTTCCCACTGCTTAGGACTGCACACAAAGCAAGGGAAGGATCTAGAAATATCCATCAGTATAACCTTGCTCGCAGTCTAGCTTCTGCAGCCCTCACTAGTGCATCCCATTGAAATATGCCTTACCATAAACCAAAGAGGACATTTTCCTTCTACAATCCAAGACATTTTAGGACGTCACTTATGAATTCCCAAACTGGATCCCACGTGGTTCTTTGTTTAAGGAATTCCTTCCCTCCCATCACGGGCAGGAAGAGGCTTTCCTTGTGGAGCCTGGGTGACATCTGTTGGCACCTCTCAACTTTCTGCCTTTCCTTCCTTGATGTCTAAGGAGGCATCGGGCCCAGCCCCTACCTGGCATTACAGAATTGAAGGACAGGTGATCAGGGTGTGACTCCACCTGAGAGAGGAGAGGCTCCCCCTGGTCCCGGGGAGGCTCTGCTTCAGGAGGGTCAAAGAGATTCCTCAAGTGTGGACTGATGGCTACACTCTGCGTTTGTGAAAATACGAAAGAGAGAAGAGCTGGGTACACAAGACTCCGGAAGCACAGCCCAGGTTTCTTCAGAAGTTCTTCACTAGACTCAACATTCATGACACCTTTGGGTGGATGAATTTCTTCATGCTTTTGTCTAGGCATGTTAGGTGAATGCAGTTAGGAGGAAGTTGCTCACCAGACAAAGCCTCACGCTATCTTTAGATGGGTGGGGCAAAGGAGCCAATTGGGAAATATTTCATCAAGATGGAAAGGACACTGTGCCAAGCTTGGTACAAGGGCAGCGGTAGGGCCTTGTGGAAGTCAGTTCTGTACAGAGCACAGGATTTGTCCCTCCAACTGTCCCCCAGCTCAGTCCTCATGAAATATTGACTGATTGTTGTGTCAAAGGAGACAGAGAGCCTAAAGGAAGTTCTCATCTTTGGTGTCTCTTGTGGTACGCTTCTTTTTCAAGGGGCCACCAAACTGGAGTAGGTTCTTCATGTCCATGATGAGAGGTGAGAGGAGTTCAGAGAGAACTCCAGCCATGGAGACATAAATGTCCCTGGACACAGGGAAGCAGGAATTAAGTGAGCAGGGATCCTGGGAGCTCAGGCAGGTTTGCTCTCATTTTCCCCAGTTGCTTGTGGCAGTGTGGTAAGTGCCACAGATGGGTTATAAAACAATGACATCAGCCCCCTTCCAGGCTGGAGCCTAGAGATGGTCACAGAGGCTGGAGTGCCAAACCGGTAGCCAGAGGGATGGTCTGAGATCCCTGAAGTCTACAAACTGACAGGATCCATCAGGAGTTGAGAGGCAGTGCCCCTGCCTTATTGGTGCTAGGCCACTCATTATAACCCACACTCCTCCCCACCCAGTGTCACTGGCTCCTCTAGAGCTTCTGCTTCAGAGACCTGAATGCTGAGGGAGGTTGAGTCATGAAGAGACAGTTCATGAACTTGAAAATGAAGACAAAGGCACAGACAGATTGGCACGTCCAGGACCATGGCTCCAGGTGAGCCTCAATGAAATAACTGGTCACCCAAGAAACAAACTATGCCTGTGCATTGATCAAGGGTGGTGTGGAGCACAGGAGCACAGCCATGCTAGAGGCTCTCAGAGAGCCTCCTGAGCCCAGAGCTGGACAGGGCAGCCTACCCCTGAGGTTATTGGTCTCAGCAGGCTGTCCTGTGTTGGGGTTGGAGGTGGGAAGGTGTTCATGCCTATTCATTCAGAGGCCGTCTCTGAGCCTGGGCATCGTCACTGTCCCCCTTCACTTCAGACTCCTAAAGGTGCGACCTCAAAGAGTGTCCTGCCTCCTCTGACCTGGCCAAGAGGGTGTGTCTGGTATATATGTTTAAAAATAAATCTGGGAGGGGCTCCCCATGGAGAAAGGGCCCTTGAGCAGAGTTACTCAAGGCAAAGAGCTGAGACCACAGTACCCCATAAGTGTGAGCCAAGGTTTGTTCCAAAGTTCCACAACTGTCTAAACCAGTGTTTTCAACATTCCTAATGCTGCGACCCTTTAATAAATTTCCTCATGTTGTGGTGACCCCCAACCAAAAGGTAATTTTCGTTGCTACTTCAAAACTGTAAGTTTGCTACTGTTATGAATCGTGATGTAAATATCTGATATGCAGGATGTATTTCCATTGTTCCTGACCCAGAGGTTGACAACTGCTGGTTAACAAACATTCATGATAACTGCGAATAATTCACTTTCACATCTATGTGTGCAAATCAAATATTAGTTAGGAGCAGTTTAGGGCGCCCGGAGCCTCACTCCACACCCCACACCCACACCCCACTTGGAGGTTTGGCAGAGCCCAGAGACCTCTGCTCAGCACAAACCTTAGTGAGCCCTGGACTGAGGTTGGGGACACTGGGGCCCAAACAAAGTTTCCCTAGTGAGTCCCTAATTGTGGCTGCAGCTTCCACACCAGCAAACAGAGCTGCAGCATCTACCCTTGCAGTGTCTCCCTTTGACCAGTACTTGCAGCATCTCCCCTGGGACCAGTTTCACCAAGAGCAGCACCTCCCCACCCCTGGAAACAAGGTACCCAGCCTTATAGTACCTGCTGTGCTGCACATAGCAGATGGTCAGGGCCTCCCTGTCCAGTACGGTAGCCACAAACCTCATGTGATGATTAAGCTCTTGAAATATATCCATTGCCCTTGAGGAGCTGAGTTTTTATTTTAATTTAGCTATCAAGGTAACATATACTTTGGTTATTGTTTAGAACACTTTGGGTGTGTGAATGGATCTATTTTATCAAATGTTAGGAAATGCAAATACAGACCCAGCATTCCTGATTTAAAAAGATACAATTTAGCACTCAATCCTTAGTGAGATGGCCTGTGAGAGACATCAAACTAAGAAGACTTTGTGAAAAACATGAAGGTAAAATACCTCATTAATATTTTTTGGCTGCTTGGTTCTTCTAGACAGGGTGAATAGCCAAATTAACAGACAGAGATTAACAGAACATCAGGGGTTAGTACATGTGCAAGAAGGTTTCACATAGAATTGATATAGCCATAAAATTACAAACACACTGAGGCAACATTGGGTATATGACATTTTTAAAGTTTTTAAAACAAGTTTTTTATTGATTTCCCACTCCAGAGGAAGGAGTGCGTAAGAGAGGTAGCAACATCAACAATGAGAGAGAATCATTGATCCTCTGCCTCCCACCGGCACCACCCAGCCGATGCAGATGAATTCATTTTCCTACCATGTGCCCTGACAGGAAAATGAATCCTGACGCCTGGCTCATAGGTCCATGCTCAACCACTGAGCCTGGTGGACTGGACTATATACTATGTATTTTGAACAAAGGAGAAAGTGGGGAGATTATTTTTCAGAAGTCAGAATGGGCGATTTGCAGGTAGTTGAGGAAGAACAGAACACACCTGTCAGGAAAGTTAAGAAACCATGAGACGCGGGTTATCTAGCTGACTGACACCAGTCTAAACCCTCTTAGCCAATAGTTAAGAAATAAAGAAAACAAAGATTCTGACACCCTAAAGCTGCCTTTGGGGATATTGATTTTCAGCTGTTTATTTAGAAGCCCAAGAGTCAGAGAGAACCTTTGGGCAACCCCAACCCGCTATGCCCAAAAGATTCAGAGAGAGAGAGAGAGACCTTCCTCAGAAGTTTGTTGCATTGGCCTGATTGGAGTGAAACATGGTAAATAAGAGGGCTTCAGCAGATGTCTATTAACTAGATACCCCTCCTCCCCTGTGACAACATCAATCAGGAGTGTGGGAGAGGTTCCCAGACATTGTCGGTCCCAGGAGGCAGGGTTATAAATTCCAGTGGCTGCTGTGTCCAGTGCTGGAATTGGTGGCAGTTCAGCTCACCAGCACACCTCCTGAGCCCACAGCTGGACAGGGCAGCGGGTGGGTCCAGGCTGGCTGGGCCCAGGGCCTGGAGAAGAGGTGGAAATGCAGAGGGGGATGACTCAGGTGAACCTGGAAGGGAGGGAGAGGCGTCAGTCCAGGTACCCACATGAACTGTCCTTGGAAAAGGTCACCTGTGTCCTGAGGAGAGAGAGGGCAGTAGAGCCCAGCCATGGGGGAGACCCCTCAGGGCTCTGCCCACGGACACTCTGACACTTGAAAGGACACTCACCACTGACTCTCTCATCCCCTCTCCAACCAGGTTCACAAGTGAGGAGGGATCTCCATGCAAATTGTTCCTGAGCTCTCAGGATTCTAAGTCCTTTTGTTCCAAGCTTGAGCCTTAGCAACCAGGGGAGCAACCAGTGGACAACCTGTCCAAGTAGGACTGGACCAGGACTGGTAGGGCAGGCTACATCTCCTTCCCAAGAAGTTGCTTTGAGGCCGGGCCAAGGTCCTGGAGCTGTGAGAGTGCTGCCTGTCAGTGAGCAGCTGGCCTTCAGCTGAGTGTTCTTCTCCACACACCCAAACTCTCCCGAAACAGTTACTCACATGGGGCGGGGGGCTCTATCCTCTTCAAGTCCAGTCTCTGGGAGGCCCGAATCTGGGAGAAGGGATGCCGCCCAGGGATCAAGGTTCCTGCCTTTCCCTCTGGACTCCTGGATAGCTACGCCAAAAGAATTTTCAAAAGGTGTGGTTCACAGAAATTGGAACACACTCTGTGGCGAATGCACTCTGGCCATCCTGAATTCTCTCCAAGACATTTCACATGGACTATTCCTGCAGTGAACTGGGCATCCAGAGGCCATTGCAGGTGCCCGTAAGGAAATCAGGAGCCTGTTGTACAGTGGGTGTCATGGAAGCACAAGTCAGCCCCAAATGCCTTCTTGATTTGCCCTCCCTGCTTTGGACCCCTGTTTAGTCTTTCTTGTAGTAGTGTCTTCACCTGAAAACAACAACTGACAGCATTAAAGTTCAAAATGTCCTGACATGAGTCTGGCTACAACATCAAAAAGCTATGTTCTCCTTAGTAAGTAAGGGCTGTATGTTTTATCTATGTCAAGCATGCTTAGTTTGAGATTGCAGCTTCTATCCCCCTTAGGCTTACTGTAGGTGATTGTAGAAAAAAGTATGTACCCCTTTCACCTCATCTCTATTTTATCCCCTCAGAGGACAGGCTAGCAGTGGTGGGCAAACTTTTTGACTCGAGGGCCACAATGGTTTCTTAAACTGGAGCGGAGGGCCAGAACAAACGCATGGATGGAGTGTTTGTGTGAACTAATACATGTTAACACTGCTGCTGGTGAAGGAGCGGAGGGGAGTGGGAAAGAACCCTCCGCTCTTTTGGCTCCGAGGGCCGGATAGAACACCTTAAGGGGCCGGATCAGGCTAGCAGGCCAAAGTTTGCCCACTGCTTGCTAGACTCAGCCTCTCTTAGCTGTGCAGGAGTGTGTGTGCGCACACACACACACACTCACACACACTCTCCTCCCCCCCCCACACACACAGCAGCTCCTTCAAAAGCATCCAGCTTCCCTCTCTTCCATCACTGAAGGGTTTTTAAGTCACAAGGGTGATCATTATAATGCAGTGCTGGTTGACTGACACTTTAATGTTTCTAAAATTAAAATAGCAGTTCACCACTAGTCCAGGAGAGGCAATTGTGATAGAGAACCTTGTAGAAAATACGGAAAGATATTTTAGAATAACTAGCATTATCATTGTTAGTGGACATGTGGACTGCTTTAAGAGGTTCATAAATATGAATTGCTGATATCCCAGGAGAGTGGGGCCCGGGAACTTTAGTCCCTCTTCCTTATGCAGGCTTACTGTCGCCTAGGAATATGGCGAACATTATGAGGCTATGGGTGAAGCAATGGAATAAATGAATGTTATATTCACATTTAATTTTACAAGAATACGGTTGCATTATGTAATCAGTCAGGTGGCCTGCATTTTGCTTTTCATATAACAGATCACGTCATTTTAGTGCATCAACCTCTGCAATGCTGACAAGCAACCAGATCATCATGAACATAGGGTGGACAAACTTCAAATAGATTCCCTTTGAAATTCACCTTCCAGGATGCATCCATTCCCCTCTGTGTCACTCTATGACCCTCCCCTGTGCCCCAGTGTCCCTTGCATTCTCAAATTGGCCAAGCACTTCACTCTCTCAGAAATTGTGCAGTCTGTCCTCATGCCCTGAACAGGATCCTTCCAAGCCCCTGATGGACCCTCCTTGTACAACCCTCAGGCAGGAGTCTTCCTGCCTCTGTAACTTTCCATACCAGCCCCATGGTTTTCTTGACAGAATTACTTACAAAGTGCCATTTGTAGATCATGGTCTTGTTGGGTTTTGCTGTGTGTGTGTGTGTGTGTGTGTGTGTGTGTGTGTGTGTGTGTGTTTTCTGTTTTCATCCTAAACTCTGTGAGGATAGACTCTGTGTAGCTCTGAGCATGGCATTAGCAGCCACTCCAAGACAAATAGTTGCCAAATGCATCTAGGAGAGAGGGGGGAAGGGCTATTGTGAATCTCTAGTTCCCAGGTGAGTTGTTTCTGTTTCTGTTTTTTATCTGCTCTGCTCTAGGTGACAATCCCAGATCCACTTGGGCTGAGAGCAGTCGCCTCATTTGTCCTCATTCCTCCATCTATGTAGCTGGAAAGTTTAAACTCTGCTAGTTCATAGGCATGGGGAACGTCTGGAGGAATGGCAGGGTAGGGACCCACAAGAAGCCAGCCTCACCACCCTGCTGTTACGCTCCACCCCCATGACCGCCCCATAGCCTAAGGTGAAGAGATGCAGGGTCACCTGCATGACAGGGACACAGTGTCGTCAGCCCACTCTCCCTCTCAGATAAGGTCTCACAGTTTGTAGAGTCTGAATATTCCCCAAGTCTGAGTGAGGAAGAGCAAGGCAGCACAATGTGTCTGAGGCTGCCTGTCACTACTTGAGCCAAGTTAAGCAGAGACAGGGTTGAGCCACACAATGAGTGTTTATCCAAGGATGCGGTCAGTATGGGGAGAGCAGTCGCTCACCCTGGGAATTCGGCTCTCAGCCTCTTGGGGGAGAAAATAGCTACCTGTAGCTGCCAGCTGCAAGTGTCACATGCAAAGGGGAGGGGAGGGCCTGCTGTCTGGCCTTCAGGAGCTCAAAGGCAGACCACAAGGTGGCTAATCTGTTACGACTTTAGGAACAGCTCAGCCCCTTCCTGGGATGAGATTGGAATGGTCAGCCTTCCTGAGAAAGACCCCAGGAGGGGGTCAGGGTGCGGACACAGCTGCCAAACGAAGCATGTCCTGTGCATGATCTCTTCCCAAAATGCAATTCTTTTCTGGGCAATGGGCCATGGAGGCAGCCTATGTTTTCAGTAGAGCCTGTTTCAACCTCCAGTGTCCCAGGGCCTCGTATTTATAGTTTGCAAGTAATGATTAAACAACTGCGGCTCTATTCTTATTACAAGCCCTTCCCCACTATCAGAAGCTGATTTTCAAAGACCCCCAGCAGATGCCTCAGGCCAGCTTGGATGACAGGGATGGGCCTCAGCTTTACTCTTCCCCTCTCCCTCTCTCCTCACAAGCCTGACTTTTGTCTCCTAAAGAAACTATGGACAAGCAGGCAGCAAAACCTGTCAGACTGAGCATGCCAGGCCCCCTGTACCCCCTGGAGGCACCACCTGAGAGGAGAGCCCTGGGTTAAGGTTCAGCTAAGGGGCAGCTCTGCCAGCACCTGAGCACAAGGCTGTGG
This sequence comes from Myotis daubentonii, assembly GCF_963259705.1. NCBI lineage: Eukaryota > Metazoa > Chordata > Mammalia > Chiroptera > Vespertilionidae > Myotis > Myotis daubentonii. The sequence continues at coordinate 15,190,951 of NC_081862.1, forward strand.
CTGGTGCCTTCCCACCTCTCCTCAGCTTTGTTGGCCTGCTCCTCCTCAGGAGCATCCTGCCCACTCCTTCTGCTTCCAGGCCCAGGGGTGACTTTGCCAAAGGGATTTGTTGGTGAGAGGAGAACCCCTTCATGAGGGGGGAGGAAGGCAAGTAGGCTGCCATCACCTGAAGGCTTAGGGGAGGTGAGCAGAGCAAGGGATACATTCGGGGCTTGTCAAAGATCTCTGGTGACCCAAACCTCAGGGGAAGACTGAGGAGAGCACCTGTGGAGAGAGACAATGTAATTGCATCTGGCCAGCTCTTCTCTGCCCCGGGGGTTACTAAAATGTCTGTATCCAGACAGTAGGGAGAGTAGACTAGCCCAGGGCAGGGAGCTCTTTTCCAGACAGAGGGCTGCGGTGGGTGGGAGTGGGGCGCCAAGCCTGGCCCAGGGAACCAGGTAGGTAAGTGGCAGCCACAACCACAGAGGGAAAGGGGTCCCCAGAAACACAGACCAGGGGTGGCGAGTGGGAGGTTAGCTGGGGGTCGCGGTCTCCTGTTTCTCCCTCCACATCCGCGACTGCCCCCACCCTCATGACTGGAAGCACAGGGTCCCCCTAACAGCCACCCACCCTCTGCAACCCCTTGCAGCCTGCTAGGTGTGGCACAGGCACCCCTGTCGTCACCTTCTCTGGGCCTGTTAAAACACGCCCTCCCCTCCTGCCCCCTGATCTTGGTTTGTTCCTGATCTCCTGATCTCGCGAGATTTCACCCCCAAAGGAACCAGTGCACAGTCCCAGGAAGCTTGTGAGGCGCCGCCCCCTACCTCTTCCTTCCCCTCAGCCCCCCTGCTGTGCAAGAGTCCCAGTGGTGAGGAGCACAGCCTGTGGAAAAGGTAAGCACACTCTCTGGGTTCTTGCTGTCTCCTGGGGTGAACTTGCTGTCTCCAAGGGTGAAGTTCCTCTAGTCACTGGTAACCCGCAGCCCCTCCCCCGCCGGCTTTTTCAATCTGAAAATGAGTTTCCACCTGGTTGGAGTAAAGGCCTGAGTTCCAAACCTGGCTCGCAGGCGTAAGGCCTTCCGCTTGCTGCGCCAGAGTGGGAGCTCGCTGAGGGGACCTACAAGCAACAATTCATGGAACTCCAGCGTCGGCCCTTATTGTGTGACCTCAGCTGGCCGAGTTTGCACTTGACCAAGGGCGCCCCCACAGCCCCAGGCGCCAACTCCCCCGGGATCTGGCTCCTGAAGTCTGTGGGCTCTCAGGCCAGCCCAGCCCTGCTCAGCGCGTGGGGCACGGAGAGGGGGCAGAAAAGTGGCTGCTGGACGGTGGGCTGTGTCCAGGAGGGAGAGGTCGCTTTCCGCAGAGTACCCGGCCCATCACATCATTGTCCTCTGGTTCAGCTGGTGAGAAGGCGGTGGTCAGGCTGGGAGATAAGAGGTGATTCCCACTGAGAACAGCAGAGCCCTCTCCTGGTGTGAGTGTGCGTGTGCCTGAGTGTGCCAGAGTGTGAGCGTGTGAATTCTCACCTGATGATATGTTCCTGGGTTCCTTTTCTTTCTTTCTTATTACTGATTAAGGTATTACATATGTGTTCTTATTGCCCACTCTACCCACACCCCCTCCCCCACCACGCAAGCATGCCCTCACGCTCACCCACTGGTGTCTGCGTCCATTGGCTAGGCTTATAGGCATGCATACAAGTCCTTTGGTTGATCTCTCCCCCTTAGCCCCATCCTCCCCTACCTTCCCTCTGAGGTTGATGGTCTGATCCATGGTTCTCTGTCTCTGGATCTGTTTTTGTTCATCGGTTTATGTTGTTCATTGTAATCCACAGATGAGTGAGGTCATGTGATATTTATCTTTCTTGGACTGACTGACTGGCTTTGCTTATCATAATGCTGTCCAGATACATCCATGCTGTTGCAAATGGTCAGTGCTCCTTCCTTTTTTGCGTCAGCATAGTATGCCAGTGTGTAGATGTACCATGGCTTTTTAACCCACTCATCTGCTGACCAGCACTTAGGCTGTTTCCAAATCTTAGCTATTGTAAATTGTGCTGCAGTGAACATAGAGGTGCATGTATCCTTTCTGATTGGTAATTCTAGGCTCCTGGGATATATTCCTAGAAGTGGGATCATTGGGTCAAATGGGAGTTCCGTTTTCAGTTTTGTGAGGAAACTCCATCCTGTTCTCCATAGTGGCTGCACCAGTCTGCATTCCCAGCAGCAGTGAAGGAGGGTTCCTTTTTCTCCCAATCCTCACCAGCTCTTTGTTGATTTGTTGATGATAGTCATTCTGACATCTTTGAGTTGGTACCTCATTGTCCATTTGATTTGGTTCTCTGGCAAATTGCATCACTAATTTGAGTTAGATTAGTGACTCTGAGCATGTTTTCATGTGTCTGTTGGCCTTCCTTTGTCCTCTCTGGAAAAGTATCTGTTTAGGTCCATTGCCTATTTTTGTGATTGGTTTGTTTATCTTCCTTTTGTTAAGTTGTATGAGTTCCCTGTAAATGTTGGAGATGAAACCCTTATCACAGAGAACATTGGCAAATATGTTCTCCTCTGCAGTGGTCTTTGTTGTTTTATGTTGATGGTTTCTTTTTTTTTTTTTCCTATGAAGAAGCTTTTTATTTTGATGTCATCCCATTTGTTTATTTTAACTTTATTTTCCATTGCCCCAGGAACTGGGTCAGTGAAGCCATTGCTTCAGCGTATATCTGACACTTGCTGCCTGTGGCTTCCCCTAATATTTTTAGTTTTCCGTCTTATGTTTAAGTCCTTTATCCATTTTGAGTTTATTTTTTGTGTATGGTGTAAGCTGGTGGCCTAGTTTCATTTTCTACATGTATCTGACCGAATTTCCCAGCACCATTTATTGAAGAGACTGTTTTGTCTCCATTGTATGTTTTTGCCTCCTTTGTCAATATTAATTGAGCTTAGTGGTTTGGATTGGTTTCGGGGTTCTCTATTCAATTCCATTGGCCTATATGTCTATTCTTGAGTCAATGTCAGGCAGTTTTGAGAACAGCGGCTTTGTAAAACAGCTTGATATCTGGTACTGAGATACCTCCTACTTTGCCTTCTTTCTCAGGATCGCTGCAGCTATTTGGGGTTTGTTAGTTTTTTAAATTTATTTCATTGATTTTATACAGAGAGTAAAGGGGAGGGATAGAGAGTTAGAAACATCCATGAGACAGAAACATGGATCAGCTGCCTCCTGCACACCCCCTACTGGGGATGTGCCCCCAACCAAGGTGCATGCCCTTGATCGGAATCAAACCTGGCACCTTTCAGTCTGGAGGCAAACGCTCTATCCACTGAGCCAAACCTGTTTGAGCTCAGGGTCTTTTTTTTTATTACAGATGGATTTTTGGAGAGTTCATTCTAGGTATGTGAAATATGCTGTTGGTATTTTAATGCGGAGTGTATTGAATCTATAGTTCCCTTTGTGTAGTATAGCCTTTTTCATGATGTTAATACTACCAAACCATTAACATGGCATGTTCTTTCATCAGTTTTGTCTTCCTCTATTTCTTTTTCAAAGTCTTGCAGTTTTCTGAGTAGAGGACTTTTACCGTCGTAGTTAGGTTATTCCTAGGTATCTTAATTTTTTTGGTGTGATGATAAATGAGATTTTTTTTCAAACTCTCTTTCTGTAAGTTCACTATTGGTGTATAAAATGCCATAGATTTCTTGGCATTAATTTTGTAGTCTGCTACATTGCTGAATTCACTTACTAAGTTTACTAATTTTTTGAAGGAGTCTGGGGTTTTCTATGTACAGTATCATACCATCTGCAAATCATGACAATTTACTTCTTACTTTCAATCTGGGAGGCATTTATTTCTTTTACTTGTGTGATCACTGTGGCTAGCAGTTCCAGTACCATTTTGAACAGAAGTGGTGAAAGCAAGCATCCTTGTCTTGTTCCTGTTCTTGAGGGAAATGGCTTTAGTTTTTGCCCATTAAGTATGATGTTGACTGTAGGTTTTTCATATAAGGCTTTTATATGGGGAGGGATGATCCTTCTATTCCCACTTTGCTGAGTGTTATCAGGAAAGGCTGTTGCACTTGGTCAAATGACTTTTTTGCACCAATTGATATGATTGTGTGGTTTTTCTCTCTCAATTTGTTTATGTGCTGTATCATGCTTATTGATTTGCGGATATTGTACCAGCCTTGAGTCCCTGGGATAAATCCCACTTGGTCATGGTGTATGATCTTTCTAATGTAATGCTGGATCCAGTTTGCTAGAATTTAGTTGAGGATAGCAACATCACTGTTCAACTGGAATATTGGCTTGTAAGTCTCTTTCTTTGTGGTGTCTTTTTCTGGTTTTCAGATTATGGTAATGCTGGCTTCATAAAAAGACCTTGGAAGCGTGCCTTCCTCTTGAATTTTTCAAAGAGTGTGAGAAGAGTTGGTTTTATTTCTTCTCTGAATGTTTGGTAAAACTCCCCTGTGAAGCCATCTGGTCCAGGGCTTTTGTTTTCTGGAAGCTTTTTGGTTACTGTTTCAATTTTATCACTAGTTTTCGGCTTATTCACATTGTTTGCTTTTTCCTGATTTTGTATTGGAAGCTTGTATTTTTCTAGGAATATGACTATTTTGTCCAGATTGATGTGGGACGTTTAATGAACCAAAGACCCAGAGGAGAGACAAGCACACAGGATGATTGATGCCAGACAGAGGGCTACACCTCGCTCATGCATGTAGCAAACTATGCCCTCTCACCATTGTTTTTATTGGGGTTTGGTACAAGGTCAGTGCATCAGCAGTTAATCAATTAAATCTTGTTTTGTTCTATATTATTACAAGAGCTTACTGAGGATAACTCGCCGCTTTGCCCTCCCTTTCTGTTCTACACCCATGACGATTTAATCCTAGCCTTTCTCACGAAGGCAAATGTTCCTGGAACTCAAGATTTTGTGCAATGTTGACCCAGTGCGAATCACTTGCAAGTCACGCTGTGCTCCTGATAGAACATTCACTTCTTCTTGGCAGGATTTCAGATCCTCGTTTACAAATGTCCAGCTACGAATCCCCCTTTTTTTCTTGCTTCATTAGATGGAGCATCAGAGATAACACAGCTGTTTTTCTCTTAATTAGTTGCTTGGTTTTCCCGAGTCCTTGGAAGACTAAATATAAAATGATACAGAGATGGAGTATTAATAACAGTATTCCAGCAGGAGCTCCTAAAGTGGCTTGTAAATGGGGTATAGGATTTAATTGTTGCAACCCCTTAACCATATTTTAACACATTTTGCCCAGTTCATTTATGCGATTTCTTTTGAAATATTTTTTGTATATGAAATTGTAAATGTAGACTTTCTTTTGTTAGATTTTTATGACTGAACAAATGTTTTGTAACCTTTTTCCATGGAAACAAACTTTCATTCTAAGGTACAGGAGTAATGCAAATTGATGAATAATTCTAGTTATATTTCATATGCATTTGTCTTTGCAGACTTACAATTTGATCTTCTATCATTAATAAAAATGGTAATCAAACAGGGGCTTGTACAAAGGCGGTTTTATTAGCATTACATTGTAAAGTGTAATTCCCAGAGTTATTTTTATCGATTTTCTTATTTTATGCAAATCTATGCTTTCAGAGAGTGTAAGGCAGACCCCAGTTTCCATAAGTCAGATTGAACAGGATGTCCTTCTTGATGAGGTGTTTGGGGGGTAGGGGGGGGGCAATTCTCCATCAAGCCATACAATGCTCTCATTTTCTTGCATGGATATGGACTTGTTCTCTCCTCTATGCCATCGTAGATCAGCTCAATTGGCTTTCGAACGGGCAGAACCTGAAGGGCTCCAATCAATGACGCTTCCATAGGAAGTATTAGATAAAAACTGAACTGTCTCTCCTCGACAGGAGTCCCAATGGACCCATTCGGACAAGATGGTAAACGTAGGAACATGACATGGTAGAAGTTATGGAGGAGTACTCTTCTTATTCCAACTAACCTTTTTAAACCCATGGGCATTCAGAAGAATCAAATGCCTGTTTTTTTTTGTTTCAGTAGTAGTGTTTTCAAAATGTTCAGCAGGGCTTGTGCCTGTATTGTTGAACAATGGTCTCCTTGACCTAAGCATGTTGGCACTCCCTGCGTTTCAGTGGTATGATTTTCTATGACTCTACGGTCCTCTTCTGGTTTTAATGGACCTCGATCATCATAAGGTCCTGGTAAGCAATTTGAGTCATTAACATAAATTCGAACCTTTGAATCCAACCAAGAAACACCTCTATTCAATGGGGGATTAGGAATGTAAGCCCAGTATGTATGATTCTCAGCATTTACCTGAGTGGTTCTTAGTGCAAGCATAGCAAGGAACAAAGTCTATGGCGTCACTTCTTTTCCATGACACCAAACCAGTTGTTCTCCCTCTTGGGTAAGCTTCTTCAACAGACCCAAGGTTGGTACAGATGAATGTTGCATTGACCATAGAGCTTTTCGGATAGGACGCCCCGTCAACGTCATCTCTGAGAATCCTTGGTCAGGTCACTTAAGTAGAACTTCCTTTTGGTTCCCATGTCTCCGCTTAAGACGCCTCTCAGGAAGCCAGAACTTTTCTTTACCTGTGGAAATATAAGCATAACCTTGCCCCCATCGTAGGATCCATGCAGGATCCCACGACTGAGAGGACTCATTATGATAAAACACAGGTTGATTGAATTCTTGTGAATCCTCCTTTTCCCAATGTCGCTGAGCAGCAGTCCTGTCAGTCTCATCTTGATTTAAAAAAATTAAAGTAAATAGAGCAGTTAATAGTCTTCATTTAGGGGATTCTCCCTCTTTTTGTTCTTTGAGCATTTCCTTTACGGTGTGAATTTGTCTTTCAATAATAGCTGGTCCTGTATTGTTACAAGGGATGCCAGTGATGTGAGTGATATGATGAAATTGAAAAAAATGTTTGACATTTGGTAGATAGATATGCAAAACCATTATCAGTCTTAATATTTTGAGGTATTCCCATTACTGCAAAAGCTTTTAGTAAGTGAGTAATTACTGCATATTGAGAATCAGTGACAATATTTACAGCCTGAGGAAAATGTTGTAGTAATAAAGCAATGGCAAATAGTTCTGCGCATTGTACTGAAGTGTATGGAGAGTGAATTACCTTCGTTAGCTGTTGAAAATGAAAACCCGAGCTATCCCTAACTTGTTAGCATTGGTATAAACAATAGGGCCTTGAATTGGTTCGTTAGCTATAATATGATGAGGCCATATTCATTGAGATTTCCTAAGAAATTGTAACCTTTTTTTTGTAGGATAATGATTATGTATTTTCTCTAAAAAATTAGCACAAGCAGTTTGCTAACTGTTGCATATTTGAAACAATTTTTGAATTTTTTTGACAGTAAAAGGTACTATAATTTCTTCTGGATCTAAACCACATAATGGTCTTAATCTTAATCTTCCCTTGTAAATAATTTGGCAAATTGTTTGAATATAAGTCTGTATTTTTTCTGTGATTTATGAGGCAAGAAAATCTATTCAATAACATTACTATCTTGAACAAGTAACCCTGTAGGAGAATGCTCAGTGTGGAAAATCACTAATTTAAAATTGTCTGTGGAAAAATTCTATTTAATTGTGTTTGTGGAATATGCTGTTCTATCCAAGTTAATTATTTTTCTGCATCAGGGATTAAAACATTAAAACACGTGGGCTATTTAATTCAGATGGCCCCTTTAGTATTTGAAATAAATTAGTCAATTGATAAGTAGATATACCAAGGCTGGGTCTCAACTAATTAATGTCTCCTAATAACTTCTGAAAATCGTTCAGAGTCTTTAAACTGTCTCTTCTAATTTGAACCTTCTGTGGAATAATGGAGACATCTGTTAATTTTTGACCCAGATATTTCCATGACTCCTGCCATTGTTCCTTTTCTGGGGCTACTTCTAATCTCTAGTCTTAGAAATTTTCAAGGAGGTATTGGTAGATCTCCTGTAATTGTGATTGAATTTCAGAAGCTATTAAAATATCATTTATGTAATGATAAATTAGAGTATTAGGAAAACTTTTTTGACTATTTTTAAAGGTTGATGCACATATGCCTTACATACAGTAGGGCTGTTGAACATTTCTTGTGGTAAGACGTTCTATTGATACCGTTGAGTGGGGTGAGCCTGATTGAACGCTGGGGCAGTAAATGCAAATTTCTGATAGTCTTGAGGTTGTAAAGGAATAGTGAAGAAACAATCTTTGTGCCTCTTCCTGAGAGATAGCCTTGTTAACAGCTGTTGTTAATCTTGACAGAAAGTCAGTGTAAGGCTCCCCGCTTGTTGAGCAATTTTAGTAAAAGCGGGAGGTGCCTTTCCAGGTGTATCCACTCTCTGCCAAGCTCTTAAACAACATAATTTTATCTGAGTGATATGCAAATCTGAAAAAGATGCCTGTGCTTGCAATCGCCCATCCTGTCCAGACCCAGTTAATTCCTGAAATGTTGGTCCTGGAGGCTGTTTTGCTGCATTTTCTCTAGCCATAAAGTCTGCTTCCCCTCTCCACTATGTTTTAAATTGTAAATATATTCCTGGATCCAGTAGAGTTTTGGCCAAAGCTTCCCAATCTAGGGGAATTAGCAAAAATTCTGAGGCATACATAACTAGTAAGTAATCCCATCACAAAGGGAGAATGCATGCCATAAGAGTTAATTGATTCTTTTAAAATTTTGAGCAATTTAAATTCATGAGGACAATGAGCCACATTAACATAACCATTTGTATATTGGGGATATTGTTGCAGGTCCTGTGGCATTTGCTGCCACTGTATCAGAAATGCAAGGAAATCATCATCTCTTCTCCATGTGGGAGGAACAATCTCATCTCCAGGTTCTAAATCGAATAATATTTTGTTTATTTCAGTAGGTAAGGGCAGCTGGAACTGCCTCTGTGCCCCAATGAATAATGTGGTGAGTCTGGAGGAGGAGCCGTGGGAGTTACTCCGGGCTCCTCCGACAGTGGCTGTTGAACTGGAAAAGCATTTTTGATTAATTACTGTAACTTATTAGTGGGTTTAACATGAGGCAGTGGGATAGCACATATTAAAGCCCTTATATGAATCAGCAAATCTTTTAATAACTCTTGTTCGTCATCCCTCGTATTGCTTTTCTTTTTTTATCTCTCCTGTTCACTAGAACTAGAATCAGTGCTACTAGTTTCACTTTCTGACAAATCCTGGATGCCCTCTTTATCAGTCTCGTCTATATCTTCATATCCCTTCAACTTCCGTTCAAAATCTTTCCTTTTTTGGTCCGTAATATTTTCATGAGGCAAAGAAGATAATGGTCTATTAGGCATGTCTTTATCAGTTTCACAAGCAGAGTGAGAAGGAGAGCTAGTAACTTTAACTGGAGTGGCCTTATAATCTGATTTTGACTGCAAAGATTTAAGAGCCATAGTAATCAAAGTACACAAGGACCAAACTTCCTTTCCTATAGGATCTCCATTCTGATGGGCGTGACGTAGTGCATAAACAATCTGTTTCCAAACCTTTAGATTTACCTATTTCTGCCTGTCGGCTCAAACCAATAACAATGCCTTTTTATTTCTCTAGCTAATTCCCTAAAAGTGTCTTGAGACAGAATAACCCCAGTGCTTTAAAGCACTGAATGCAGCAGAGTCATATATTGAAACTCTGCCGTTGGGGAGTTCCCCATTGAGCTGCCTGGCTTGCCAAAGGTTTTGCATAAACCATTGTGGATGTCTTCCCTTTCTGTCTTGTGCATTCCCTGTACTCACCTTAAGGTCCCTGTTCCGGCGCCAAGTATTGAGGGATGTTTAATGAACCAAAGACGCAGAGGTAAGACGAGCACACAGGATGATTGATGCCGGACAGAGGGCTACAGCTCGCTCAGTCATGGAGCAAACTTTCCATTCTCACCCCTATTTTTATTGGCGTTTGGTACAAGGTCAGTGCATCCGCAGTTAATCAATTAAATCTATATTATTATATTTGTTCTATATTATTACAAATCTATATTTGTTCTATATTATTACAATAGCATATTAAGGACAACTTGTAGGTGTGCCCTCCTTTCTGTTCTACACCTACAACTGTTTAATCTGAGCCTTTCTCAGGGAGGTAAATGTTCTTGGAACTCAAGATTGTGTGCAATGTTGACCCAGCGTGGCTCGCTTGCAATTCCCGCTGTGCTCCTAATAGAACATTCACTTCTTCTTGGCAGGACTTCAGATCCTTGTTTACAAATGTCCAGCTACACAGGTTGTCCATTTTGCGAGAGTAGAGTTGTTTGTTGTAATTTTTTACAATCCTTTGTATATCTGTGGGGTCATTTGTTACTTCACCTCTTTCATTTATAATTTTGTTTATTTGGGTCATCTCTCTTTGTTTCTTGTTGAGCCTGGCTAGCGGTTCATGATTGTTGTGTATCCTTTCAAAGGACCAGCTCTTGGTTTCATTGATATTTTGTATTTTTTTGGTCTCTTTGTTGTTCCTTTCTGCTCTGATCTTTATTATCTACTTCTTTCTGAGGACTTTGGGTATTTCTTCTTGCTCTCTTTCTAATTGATTAAGTGGCAAGGTTAGACACTTCATTTCCATTTTTTTCTCGTTTTTGGAGGTAGGCCTTTAGAGCTATGAACTTCCCTCTCTGGACTGCTTTCATTGTGTCCCATAGATTTTGGATTGTGTGTTTTCATTGTCATTTGTTTCCAGGATGCTTTTCGTTTCTTCTTTGATCTCTTTGGTAACCCAACCATTGTTTAATAGCATGCTATTTAGCCTCCAAGTGTTTGATTTTTTCATTGTTTTTATTGCTGTGGATTTCCAGATTTATGCCATTGTGACCTGAGAAGATGCTTATTATGATTTCTATGCTCTTGAATTTGAAGAGATGTTGCCCGTGTCCTAATTTGTAGTCTGTTTTTGAAAATGTCCCCTGTGCACTGGAGAAAAATGTATATCCAGTAGCTTTGGGATGAAATGTTCTGAAGATGTCAAGTCCATTTGAACTGAGAGTCAATTAGGGTTGCTGTTTCTTTGGAGGTTTTTTGTTTAGAGAATTTATCCAGTAGTGTCAATGGGGGATTAAAGTCCCTGACTATGACTATCTTGCTATCGGTACCTTAATACCTTCCAGAAGTGTGTATTTTATGTATTTGGGTGCTCCTGTATTGGGTGCATATATGCTTACCAGAGTTATATCTTTTTGTTGAATTGCCCCCTTTAGTATTATGCAGTGGCCTTCCTTATCTCTTGTTATGGCCTTCACTTTGAGTTCTGTTTTGTCAGATATAAGTATTGCCATCCCAGCTTTTGTCTCATTTCCATGTACCTGAAACACTTTTATTTTCTATCCCTTCACTATCAGTCTGTGTGAATCCTTTGCACCGAGGTGGGTCTCTTACAGACTGCAAATATATGGGTCATGTTTTCTTATCCATTCACCTACCTTGTGTCTTTTGATTAGAGCATTTAATCCATTTATATTTAATGTTGTTATTGATATGTACTTGTTTGTCATTATTTTTATTCTTTTATTTTTGTTTCATCTTGCCTTTCTGTTTCTTCTTTGTACATCAGTCCTTTTCGCATTTCTTGCATTGCTTGCTTGGTGCCAATAAACTCTCTTAGCCCTTTTTTGTCAGTGAGTCTCCAGATTCCATCTTCAATTTTGAATGGTAGACTTGCTGGGTATGTATTCAGTCCCTTGTTTCACATCACTTTGTATATTTTATTCCATCCCATTCTGGCCTGGTGTGTTTCTGTTGAGAAATCAGTTGATATTCTAATGGAAGATCCCTTGTAGGTAACTTTCTCTGTCTCTCTCTGACAGCCTTTATGATTCTTACTTTGGTATTGATGTTTAATTATAATGGGGCTTGGTGTTGGTCTTTTTGGGTTCATCTTGTTTGGGACTCTATGTGGTTCTTGCACTTGCATAGTTTTTTCTGGCTAATATCAGGGAAGTTTTCTGTTATTATCCCTTCCAACATGTTTTCTATTCCTTGCTTCACTTCTTCTCCTTCTGGTATCCCTATGATGCGGATGTTGTTTTGTTGGGTGTTATCCCAAAGCTCCCATAGGCTCTCTTCTTGCATTTTAAACTTTCTTAATCTGACCTGTTAGTTGCCTCCATTTCATTTAACTCCTTTTCTGTTGATTGCACTTTATTCATTCCTTTGGGGATTGCTTTTTTGTCTCCCTATGTATTGTTGTAATATTTGCATTGTATCTGTGTGCTAGGTTCAACTGCTTTGCTACCCAGGTTCTTTTCGGTGTGTTTCTACTGGTGTGATCTCTCAGGTCTTCTGCGGTAGGTAATCTAGTGGAGCTCCCTTCTTGAGCTATTTGGATTCTCTTGAGGTAGTTGGATCTGGATTGTTAGTGTCTTATTTGTGAATGAAGTGTTATCATGGGTTAGCAATGTGACTAACCCCCAGCATTGTTTTGCAAGGTGTTTTGGATGTGATTATTGCTCCGGCTCTTGTGGAAAAGGTTGTCTGAAGTCTACTTGGTATGTGCTCACTGTTTGTTCCCAAAGACCATTGCCTGGGATTAAGGAGTCATGGGGCCTGCGGCTCAGGAACTGTGACTTTAGCTGGTGTGGTGTGACGGTTGCTGGATTAGCATGACTCTGAAACTCACCTTGTGGGCCCAGTGCCCATGAGTGTGCGGAGGCAGGTATCTCGTAGTTTGTGGTTGAGGCAGTGGGATTCTGGCCAAAGTGATTTCCCTCTCTGAATCACGAAGGAGTTTAGGATCCAGCAACAGACTGTCCTGAGGTAGGAAACCCGGCGCGGATGTGGGGCAGTGCCGTGGATACTACTGAGGGAGCCATGCACCCTTGGTTGGAAAGGCACATGCCCAGTGATCGCACACAGAAGGGCCCAGGAGCTGTGTGCAAGGGGTGTGTGCTTGTGGGGCCCACACACTGGATCAGAGTGATTGTGCTGTGCCTCTGGCCCGTGTAGGTAGAAGTCACATTTTCTGCTTTGGGGGATGAGCTACCATAGTTGGAATTGGATGCCCAATGCCTGCTTACAAAAGTGCCCAAGTATCATCTACTGGGGCACTCGGCTCAGGGGGTCCTTGTGCTGGAGCGACGCTGCTGTGGGGACTGGATGCCAGTATGTTGTGCCTTACAGCAGGCTCAGGGGACTTGTGTGCTGGATTGGTGCAGTGCAGTGACCAGAGGTCTGCAGATGGAAAGGAGGAAGTCCGACTATCTTCTGCTGGGTCGTTCAGCCCTTGGTTGGATACTAGTGTGCCCAACCAGCCAGGGCACATCTCCAGTTTTCAGATTCCTCCACGGTGTTCTCAAAGATTTTCACAGGAGCCCATGGCTTCCTATGTACGTGCATTAACTGCTATTTCCTTGTTTGGGGACCATTTGGTTCTTTCTCTGACCTAGGTTGACACAGGTGACTGAGACCATGGTCCACCAGGGTAACCAAGCACTGGAGGGCGTGAGGCCGTTCTGAGCTGAACCAGCATGGATGGAAGAAATCTTCAGGTGAGCTGGTTACTGGAGCTGCCTTAGGTGTCTAGAGAAGCCCTGCGCCTCTTCCATTCTCATCATCAGGGAAATAGTTGGGATCTGCATCCTCAGTCCCCTCCTGGGGGACCAGAAACAGGAGCAGCCATTGTATTCTCAGGTCATGTCCCCCAAAAATCATTTGTTCTCCTGCCTTTTCATGGGGTAAAAGAGAGCGAGCGCGAGACAAGAAGCTGTAGTGTGTTAGGGACCCCATGGTCAGGCAACTCTGCTTGGAGCAGGGCTGGCATGAGAGCCCACAGACTGACTTAACTGGTGTTTGGTGTCAGGTAAGTTTTGGACTCTTCCCCTGAGCTTGCACCACTTAGGGTAAGGGATGGTTCTTGAAACAAAGTAACAGTAGTGCCCAACCTGTCCCCTGGCTACAGCCCAAGGAGGTCAGGGACACCTGGGAGCTAGAGATTGGGGATGGAGAGGCCTCGCCCTCATGCATTGCGAGTATCAGGCCTCACACAGATGCTGCTGGTACTAAGGTCACCTGGTGGTAACCTCTTGTGTTACTAGTGTCTCAGCCACATTGAGAGTGGCTATTTCAGGACATACTGGTCCCAGGATCCTGAGAGGAGAGGTCAAGGCCATAACTGCAGGGTAATTTGAGGCAGAGAGAATTGTCAGCCCTGGGCTGCCAGAAGGTGCCCCCCTTAGTATAATCCACCTGTGCAGAGGATGAGGCGGTGGGGCATAGCGGAGCTCAGGCCAAGAGGGAGACACCCTGGAGCTATGCCTCCTGTGGCCCCAGTGCTGAGCTGGGTTCCCACCCTTCCTTTTCCTCTACCTCAGCTGTGGGAGGGGCCTCCATGCATAACTGCTACCCAGATCTTGTGCGTGACACCTCATCAGATGATTTACATACTTGCAGATCATTCCTTTTTCTCCCTGGGAATATCACACCATCACCTCCCCCATCCTCCTGAAGACCTGACCGGGTCCCTACACCAGGGCTGAGCACGGACCTGCCGAGCACCTGGATTGTGGCGGGTGATTGTCACCTAAATGGGCACTCCTGCTGTCTGCACATGACCCTGATGGTGACCACCGCTGCCACACATAGAGTGGCATGTTCCCATTCTCCGGTAACTTCTGTAGGCACACTCCCATCAGGCTGGCCCAGGTGATGGCCATGGGAGCCTTACATCAGGAACCAGGACCTTGTTCTTGGGTCACCATCCCATGACTCACTCAGAGATACGAGTGCAGGCAACCAATTCAGGCCTCAGTTACTGCATATGGAGAAGGTAGTCAGTTGATGGCCCCGGCCAAGGTCTCTTGTCTGGAGAGAGAAGTAATGAGACTTGGAAAGTGAAGTGCTTCCGTAATTTCTTAAATTCTGCCAAACATGAGGAATTACTTTTACTCATCATCATGACTCTGACCCAGCTTCAGGTTCGCAATGGCCAGCTCCCAGAGGAGTGTAAATGAGCAACATGGTTATGACTAAAAAAAGGATGGAGAGGTCCCAGGGCAAGCCATGAGGCCAAAGAGCTTCACACTAAAGGAACTCTCCCAGAGACAGGTGCCCACGTAGGCAGCAGGAAGGATGGGACCTTGGAAGCTTATCCAAACCTAGAAAGCAATGTGACAGTTGACCAAGGCATGGAAAAGACTCTCACTCTGTGTGGAAAGTTGTATGAGCAGAAGACCCGCAAGCCATTTTTAAACTACTCTTGAAATAGTTTACAAAGGTGCATGTCAGTTTTCTAATGCTCAAACATTTAAAATCACAAGGTGCTAAATAGTGATTTTACTACTTTATTTATTTGCATGTATTGTATGTTTCTAACAGTTTTTAATGTTGTGATAAAAATTTGTAATGGCCATTGAAAAATAACAACTTTTCCTATGGTTATTAGGATTGCTGGGCAGGGTATGAGCTGGAGGTACCATTATGTGAGTTGTGCTCTACAGTGCAGAGCAAGACCACCCTGTGATTTACTCATTTTCCAGCCCAGTTGTTTTGTTTTTTCGTTTGTCTACTCTGTCAGGTGAGGGTTCGTGCCTCAGAGATACTCTGAGGAAGACCATGACATTCCCAGGAGGTGTCCCTGCAGATCACCCGGAATAGCAGTGATTGCACCTTAGGCACTCAGTAAATGTTCTTGAGTAAATCAAGGATTAAAGTGAGAGAGGAGAGGAGTCTGTCTTTGGCGGGCCAGGATCAGCCGTCCCGTGGACATCCCTGAGAACATGTCCACTCTGTGCCAGTGCCTCCTGCCAGCCCTCCAACAGCGTCCTTGGCATTCAAGGGCTAGACCCAGGCATGTCCTGGATGTGAGGCATGTTCTCATGGGGGATAAAGAAAGAGAGGCAATCCCTTGTTTAGGTCTAGATGTCATTGGGTCTGAAGTGCAACCAGGTCTTGTTGGGGACAGGCAAGTCAGGTCATGCCAGCAGAGACTTGTGAGTTTGAAAAAGGCACAGAGGACAAAATAAGTCAGGGTAGGAAGAGGTCTGACTGCAGAGGGAAAGAAGCCAGCTGGAAGGGTGTCTGCTCAAAGGCTGGGTTAAGAGAGTGGACGATGGGAAAGCCAATGCATGGGGACTGGTCCCCAGGGTCTCTGAAATCCCAAAGAGGCAGGGCTTGCTCTGGAACCCTGGAAGGGCATCCGCCTGCCTCTCTGGTGCCTCTTTGGATCCAGAAAGGCACCTGGGATGTTGATTTTCTTTCTGTACACTGTAGCTTGTCACGTTCTCCAAAACAGCTCAGAAGAATTGGGGAGAACTCCTGATTTCTGTTATCAGTGGGTGTCCCCAGCATCAGGTTCCTGATGGGCTGAATGATATTCCACGGATGCATAAAGAGGGTCCCAGACTTGGAGCACATTCTAAGGACACCCTTCCTTAAAAAGCGGTCACAAGGGCAGATGACCTGGGATCGCAGTAGGGATTTTGTGACTGGAGAAGGCGGTTGCAGAGGACGGCCCTACTCATCTGCTCAGAGGCTACTGTGTCCTGTACATAAGTGAGGGCCATGATGAGAGCAGGTGGCAGGTGACCAGGATGTGGTGAAAACATCCCCCAAATTCATGTGTGGGTGCTGGGAGTCGGCACAGCCTGTCCAATACTGGGCAGGAAGTTCTCCTGCCCCCAGTGCCACAGCACATGCCCTGGGAAAGCAGGCCCCGTATTGGGGGGAGGGGGTGGATAGAGGAGTATTTCTTGCTCGTGAAGAAGGCATGTTCACTCAGACTTTGTTTCTAGGTCATTCTAAGTGGTCCCTCCTGCCTCCTTGTATCTCCAGGACACTGGGATCTCATAGAAGTTTCCTGAGCTTGGGCTCCTACAATTTTCCAGTTTCTGCCAGTGCATGTAATGTTTGTGTTAAAGAGAAAATCTCACCCCCCAGGTGGCACCACTCAGGCTTTAAGCCCATGATACCAAGTCTAGACTCAACTGCTGACCTCATTACAGTTTGAACCTCTTCCAGAAGCCTCATCTGCCAGTCTGCAATTTTCAGGTCAACACCACTGTGGTAATCTGTTACGTGGTCCCTCTGCCTGGAATATGAAAGTTGTTTGGGCATCACAATGCAGGGCGTACAGAAGAGCCTACAGAAAATTTGCTCCTCTCTGCCTCTGTCTCTCTCTCTCTTTGCCCCCCCTCTCCCCCTCCCCGCGCTCTGTAGCTCTCTCTCTGTCTGTGTCTCCCTCGATTTCATAAGATCCAATGTGTGACTCAGTACAGCATGGGGATATCCCAAACTATGGCAGATCCTTACATGCCAAGTACAGCTTCAAATCTTCTGAAGGGGAAGGTGTATCTGTGCACTGTGCTTTGTCCTGAGAGAGGACATCTTCCCTCACAATCTGAGTAAGAGTTTTAGGCCTGTGCCCAAAAGGAGATTTTTGAAGCCAAATTTGCATGGATTTTTTCCTTGGGGTTGAGCAAACATTAGTTATTTCTACAGACTTTGGCAGTCTTGTTTAGGGCCCCGGCCCCTGGAACTTGGCTGGGACTAAGCTGCTGCCTGTGTAAGGTTGGGATGTGGAAGAGGATGCCTGCGCTAAAGAGAATGCCCTCTGTAGCAGCTCCTTGGTAAGGATACACAGGTCTTTTTGCCCACATTTATTTTTCTCTGTGCCTCTGAGATTCCCAAGAGCCCACGACTCTGAGCCCTCAGTGGCTTTCAAAAGTGTATGTCACATCCCAGGTTCAGCTGCCACACCCCTCCTCTGGCCTCTCCACAACCCACGTTTTCACATTTAATTTTCTCAAGCCAGGTTGCTGAGCTGATCTGGTTTTTCTGAGAGGAAATGCCCTTTACCTCCACAGAGGGAGGGTGACAGAATCCCCTGCCTATACTCCCCATCAGCTTGGGTTTAAGGGATCCACCCAGTTTCCTTCTTCACTGCTAGCCTTTTAAGTTCTTAATTTGATGCAGTCAGTGTCTCTGAGTTTCCCCAATGTTCACCTTGTCCTGGGTAATTCCCTAGGTCCCATTCCAAACGTGCAGCCCCTCCCTTCTCCTGATCAATCCCTAGATGTGATTTTGGCCTGACCTGCTCTGGGGAAGGCTTGCTCCTCAAAATATGGAAGACCAACTATCCCTCTGTTCCTCTTTGAATGGGCAAGGGGTTTGCAATTGTAAGTAACCTCAAGTCTCAGGGACTGTTTGGTACTCAATACTGTTGCATTGAAATTCTTTTTCTCTGGAGATGATACCACTGTCTCTCTAAAGGGGTGTTAATGGGAACATTAGGGAATTTTTATGTGGCCCCAACACCCCCATTAAGTCTACTTCCAGGCTGGTTTCCTTTTCTTTTCCTTTCATGAATGGACCTAGGGTTCAGTTGGAGGTGTGGAGAGTGCAAAACCCCATCATGGTTAAATGCCTGGAGATCCAGGACTAAGGTTTTGCTCTCAGGTGGAAGTAGCCATTTCAGCTAGGACCTCAAAAGGAAGGTGTGGTCAGACGGGGTATAATGGCTTCTGAGGAGGCCGAGGAGGGAACAGAAGCTAGAGCGTGAGAGTCAATGTCCAGGTCTGAGCACAGGGCTCCCTGCACCACGCCGCTCTGGTGAGTCAGGAGCTTAAGGTGGTCCCCAAGGTCCTGCAAGCCAGAACCCAGAGATTTGTCCTTTTTTCCTTACAAATGAGCAGACTTTGCCTTTGCCTCTGGATGCAGGTGTGCCTTAAACCAAAATGTTTTGATTTCTGTTTTGATGTTTGCCATTCATAGAGGTTCACAGGGCAAGTTTTCCCGGTGTCTGAAAGTCGAGTATTGCTAAGGAGCCTATTGTAGGCCAAAGTGGCAAAATCCTTTTTGTAGTTTTTTAGAGGCCGGGCTGTGTGTGTGAAAACAGGTATTAATGAATGTCTTTCATAACAGCCAATTGATGTTTAGAAAGAGAGGAAGGGAGTGGGCGGAGAGAGAGAGAGAGAAACATTGATGTGAGAAACATCTATCAGCTGGCTCCTGCCCACACCCTACGGGGGCTAGGAATGTAGCCCTCAAGTGACATTTGTGGGGGCACGAGAGGATGCTTAACGCAGTGAGCAACACTGACCAGGCTTTGCAGTCTCTTATTGAGAGGAGCCTTAGTTGTGACATGTGAGCCCTCTGTTGTCATAGATAAAATGGTCATTCTAATATTCATAGAAGGGACACACAGTAAAATGTACATGTTGGAATTAACGGTTATTTTTCTCACCTCCAGCTCCCCCATGCTTCAGAAAACGTTTGTGCTGCTTTTATATGCCTCATTTAAAATGTGTCAAAGGAGAACCAAGATGGCGGCAATATAGGCAGATGTGTCCCAGGTCGTGTCCCTGAGCAAATGGAATGAGCAGCTGAAACTAGTAACACCCACACCGAATTGGCGAAATTGCTCAGCTGGTGAGAGGGTTTGCAGCCGGGAAGAGCAGAACTCCCCTGGAAAGGTAAAAAAAACCAGGGATTTGGGCAGGAAAGTTTGCCAGACCTCTGAGCCCAGAGAGTCAGAGGGAGACCGCGTGGCAGACAGCCGCGTCCCCTGGGACAGGCACAGCCCCTGACGGGGGAAAGGAGAACTGCGGGATTCCTGGCGCCACCAGGGAAATTGAGAGCTGGGTTCTGTGACCGTGGAGGACTGAGCCTAAAGGGGGCAGCCTGAAGAGCTGACCTGACCATACAGTCCCGGTAAGAGAAGAAGCTTACAGAAACCAAGCCTTCCCCGTTTCCGCGGCCGGCGTTTGTTTGTCTGTTTTCACTGAATCCTGTTCATGGGACATTTCGGATACTGACACTCACCTGTGCTGAAGAGAGGGAGAGTGTGCAGAGGAGTGGAATCTGGGGAGAGACTGGGGAGAGAAGGGGAGCCGGGAGAGGTGGCAGCGAATTGAGTGCTGAGACACCCCTGAGCCCAAGACTGGCGCAGCCATTCTCTCCAGAGAATGAGACTCCTCTCCCCGGCCCCCAGGCAAGGAGCACAGCCACACCCAGATTCCACCCTGTACGAGATCAAGGATTAGAATAACCTTATCAGTCCCTGGGAGTTAACAGGGTCTGGCCTATAGAGGGATTTTCAATCCCAGCAACAACATAGTGCCAGTAACTAACTATTACGCAGTCAGCTCTGGGCAGTGAACTTCCACTGGAAAGAGAGGCCCTATAGCCTCAGAGGACAACCCCAGAACACTGCCACCCAGAGGCTGACCCACAAACTGACTCTTTGCTAAACACAAAATAAGGCAGTCTGGGAAATAAATGCGACCTGCTTTAAAATAAGGACTGTGGTTCACAACACAGAGGAACAGTATATCACAGGGAAACTCAACACTCTCCTGAATACCTGGAAGGTCTAAGGCGAGCCACACTGAAGAATAGAAGAACCGAAGGACCTTCACTACTGCATTTTTTTTTCTTTTTTCACTTTTTAACTAAGAAATCAATTTTTTTTTATTTTTTTTTCCTGTTCTTTTTTTTTTCTTTTTCCATCACCTGATTTTACCCTTTTAATTACCACCTTCTTATTTTTTAACCAGTATTATTACTGCTACCATTTTACCATTTTTTATAGTGCCATTTTATTTTCTCTTTATTTTATTTTGGGATTAGTGTTCTCCATTCTATTTTCATTGTTATATTATTGGTTGATTCTAGTCTGCATCCATATCCAGGGAGCTGTTGCTGGAATTTGTTGGGATTAATGGCTGTTCTATAGGAGTATTCTCCTCATATAAAAAGTCTCTTCCCTTCTTCCACTTCATTCTCTCTTTTCGCTTTTTCTTTTCTTTTCTTTTCTCGCTTTTATTTTCCCCTCTGCTTTTTCCCGATTTCATTTTTGCACTCCTTTTTTTGGTCCCTACTTTTCTTTTCTTTTTTTTCTTTTATCTTTTTCTCTTCCTTCTTCTTTATACCCTAATTCTCTTAATTCAGGTGGTCACCTTTATTTGGGGTTATTAATATCGTGAATATATTTGTGTATAGTGCATGGTACGTGGTGCCTTGTTGTGTTGTATTTTGTGCCTTTAAATCAATGCAGCAGATCCAAGCAACAGCAAACTCCTGAGCACCACATCCTCTGCTGAGGAACAGCAGCTGTACGTGAAACCTCGCCCCACCAGCCAGAAGAGCCACCACAGCTGTGAACAGCACCCACCAGAGGAGCTGCTGCCAACTGAAGAGCAGGAGCTACCGCAACCGCCCGAAGAGCAACCACAGACCAAGGAGTCACTGCCACCCAGGGAGCAACCACTGAACGACTCAACATCTAGATATGTCAGTGAGATCAAACATGGGTAGACAAAAAAAACCCAAAGGAAAGAGAAGGAGGACTCTCCAGAAAAGCAGCTAAATAATACAGAGGCATGCAACATGACCGATAAAGAATTCAGAATAAGGGTCCTAGAGTGCATAAACCGGATGGAGGAAAAAATCGACAACCTCTTCAAGAAGCAAGAAGAAACAGATGAAAAAATCGATAACATATGGAAGAAGCTAGAAGAAACAGATGAAAAAATCGATAACATATGGAAGAAGCTAGAAGAAACAGATGAAAAAATCGATAACATATGGAAAAAGCTAGAAGAAACAGATGAAAAAATCAACAACTTAAGTAAGACCCAAGAAGAAATGAAGAGTGATATAGCTGCAATGAAAAACTCCATTGAAAGTATCAACAGTAGACTAGGAGAAGCGGAGGACCGAATTAGTGAATTAGAAGACAAGGAAGCAAAACACACCCAAAATGTACTGCAATTGGAGAAAAAAATTAAAAGACAGGAGGAGAGCCTAAGGGAGCTTTGGGACAACATGAAACGAAACAACATACGAATAATAGGAGTACCAGAACAACAGAAGGATGAACAAGGATTAGAAAACCTACTTGAAGAAATAATATCAGAAAAATTTCCTGCGGTGGGGAAGAAAAAAGTCACACAAGCCCAGAGAGTCCCAAACAAGGTGAACCCGAAAAGACCCACACCAAGACACATCATAATCACCATGGCAAATGTTCAGGACAAAGAGAGAATCTTACAGGCTGCAAGAGAGAGACGGAAAGTTACATACAAGGGATCTCCCATTAGATTGTCAAATTTCTTCTCAACAGAAACACATCAGGCCAGAAAAGAATGGACTGAAATTTACAAAGTGATGCAAAGCAAAGGACTGAATCCAAGAATACTCTATACAGCAAGGCTATCATTCAAACTTGAAGGGGAAATAAGAAGCTTCACAGACAAAAAAAAGGCTAAGGGAGTTTGTCACCACCAAGCCAGCAATGCAAGGAATGCTAAAGGGACTGGTATAAAAAGAAGAAATAAAAAGCTCAGAAAGAAAACAGCCACACACACACAAAAAAAGAAATGGCTACAAACAAGTACCTTTCAATAATAACTTTAAACGTAAACGGACTAAATGCTCCAACCAAAAGACATCGAGTGGCTGAATGGATAAAAAAGCATGACCCATACATCTGCTGTCTACAAGAAACCCACCTCATTCGAAGGGACTCACACAGACTGAAAGTGAAAGGATGGAAAAATATCTTTCAGGCAAATGGAAAGGAAAAGAAAGCTGGGCTAGCAATACTTATATCGGACAAAATAGACCTCAAAGTGAAGGCCTTAACAAGAGATAAGGAAGGCCACTTCATAATACTAAAGGGATCGATACAACAAGAAGATATAACCCTGGTAAACATATATGAACCCAATGTAGGAGCACCCAAATTCATAAAAAAAAATCCTGGAAGATATCAAAGGAGAGATCGACAACAATACAATCATAGTAGGGGACTTTAATACACTATTGAAATCACTGGATAAGTCCTATAGACAAACAATCAGCAAAGATACAGCAATCTTAAATGACTCACTAGATCAGATGGACTTAATAGACATCTTCAGAACACTTCACCCCAAAGCCAGGGAATATACGTTCTTCTCAGGTGCTCGGGGGACATCTTCAAAAATAGACCACATATTGGGTCACAAGCAAAGTATCCCCAAATTCAAGAAGATTGAAATCATAAAAAGC
Organism: Myotis daubentonii; assembly: GCF_963259705.1. Lineage (NCBI taxonomy): Eukaryota > Metazoa > Chordata > Mammalia > Chiroptera > Vespertilionidae > Myotis > Myotis daubentonii. The sequence goes on from NC_081862.1 coordinate 15,213,924, forward strand.
ATCTTCGCAGACCACGATGGCATAATACTAGAAATAAACTACAATAAAAACAACCCAAAATACTCAAACACCTGGAAGCTGAATAGCATGCTACTAAATATTGATTGGGTTACCAATGAGATCAAAGAAGAAATTAACAACATCCTGGAAACTAATGACAATGAAAACACAACAATCCAAAACCTATGGGACACAATGAAAGCAGTCCTGAGAGGGAAGTTTATAGCTCTACAGGCCTATCTCAAAAAACAAGAAAAAATGGTAGTAAATCATCTAACTCTACAACTCAAAGAATAAGAAAGAGAGCAACAAGAAAACCCCAGAGTGAGCAGAAGGAAGGAGATAATAAAGATTAGAGCAGAAATAAATGACATAGAGACCAAAAAAACAATACAGAAAATCAACGAAACCAAGAGCTGGTTCTTTGAAAGGATAAACAATATTGACAAACCTCTAGCCAGACTCACCAAGAAGCAGAGAGAGAGGACCCAAATAAATAAAATCAGAAACAATAGAGGCGAAATAACAACAGACCCCACAGAAATACAAATGATTGTTAAAAAAATACTATGGACAGCTCTACTCCAACAAACTAGACAACATGGAGGAAATGGACAAATTCCTAGAAAAATACAACATTACAAAACTCAATCAGGAAGAATCTAAAAATCTCAACGGGCCAATAACTATGGAAGAAATTGAAGCAGTCATCAAAAAGCTTCCAGCAAACAAAAGCCCAGGACCAGACGGCTTCACAGGGGAGTTTTACCAAACTTTCAAGGAAGAACTAAAACTTATCCTCCTCAGACTACTACAAAAAATTCAAGAGGAAGGAACACTTCCAAGCTCATTCTATGAAGCCAGCATCACCCTAATACCAAAACCAGGTAAAGACAACACAATGAAAGAGAATTACAGGCCAATATCCCTCATGAACATAGATGCCAAAATCCTCAACAAAATCTTAGCAAATAGGATCCAGCAGTACATCAGAAAGATCATACACCATGACCAAGTAGGATTTATCCCAGGGATGCAAGGATGGTACAATATCCGCAAATCAATAAATGCGATACATCACATAAACAAATTGAAAGAAAAAAAACCACATGGTCATATCAATTGATGCAGAAAAAGCATTTGACAAAATTCAACACCCATTTTTGATAAAAACTCTCAGCAAGGTGGGAGTAGAAGGATCATACCTCAACATAATAAAAGCCATATATGACAGGCCCACAGCCAACATCATACTCAATGGTCAAACACTAACACCATTTCCCCTAAGAACAGGAACAAGACAGGGATGCCCCCTCTCACCACTCCTGTTCAACATAGTACTGGAAGTGTTAGCCATTGCAATGCAGCAAGAAGAAGAAATAAAAGGCATCCAAATTGGAAAAGAGGAAGTAAAACTGTCCTTATTTGCAGACGACATGATATTATACATACAAAACCCTAGAGATTGCATCAAAAAGCTACTAGACTTAATAAATGGATTTGGCAATGTAGCAGGATACAAAATTAACCCCAAGAAATGTGAGGCATTTCTATACACCAATAGTGAACTTTCAGAAAGAGAGATTATAAAAACAATCCCGTTTACCATTGCACCAAAAAAATTAAGCTACCTAGGAATAAACTTAACTAAAGAGGTAAAAGACCTCGACTCAGAAAACTACAGGACGATGAAAAAAGATATAGAGGAAGACATAAACAGATGGAAGAACATACCGTGTTCATGGATTGGTAGAATCAACATCATTAAAATGTTCATACTACCCAAAGCAAACTATAAATTCAACGCACTTCCCATTAAAATACCAACGGCATACTTCAGAGATCTAGAACGAACTTTTCATCTGGAATAAAAAAAGACCCTGAATAGCTGCAGCAATCCTGAAAAAGAACAAAGTAGGTGGGATCTCAATACCAGATATCAAGTTGTATTACAAAGCCACTGTTCTCAAAACTGCCTCGTACTGGCACAAGAATAGGCATATAGATCAATGGAATAGAATGGAGACCCCAGAAATCGGCCCGAACCAATATGCTCAATTAATATTTGACAAAGGAGGCAAGAACATACAATGGAGCCAAGATAGTCTCTTCAATAAATGGTGCTGGGAAAATTGGACACATATATGCAAGAAAATGAAACTAGACCACCAACTTACACCATACACAAAAATAAACTCAAAATGGATAAAGGACTTAAATGTACGACGGGAAACCATAAAAATTCTAGAAGAATCCAAAGGCAAGAAAATCTCAGACATATGCCGAAGCAATTTCTTCACTGATACAGCTCCTAGGGCACTTGAAACTAAAGAAAAAATGAACAAATGGGACTACATCAAAATAAAAAGCTTCTGCACAGCAAAAGAAACCATCAACAAAACAACGAGAAAACCCACTGTGTGGGAAAACATATTTGCCAATGAAATATCTGATAAGGGCCTAATCTCCAAAATTCATAGGGAACTCATACAACTTAACAAAAGAAAGATAAACAATCCAATCAAAAAATGGGCAAAGGACCTAAATTGACACCTTTCAAAAGAGGACATCCAGAAAGCCAAGAGACATATGAAAACATGCTCAAAGTCACTAATCATCCGAGAGATGCAAATCAAAACAGCAATGAGGTACCATCTCACACCTGTCAGACTGGCTATCATCAACAAATCAACAAACGACAAGTGCTGGAGAGGATGTGGAGAAAAAGGAACACTTGTGCACTGCTGGTGGGAATGCAGACTGGTGCAGCCACTATGGAAGACACTATGGAGTTTCCTTAAAAAACTGAAAATGGAACTTCCATTTGACCCTGTGATCCCACTTCTAGGAATATAACATAACCCAAGAAACCAGAAACACCAATCAGAAAGGATGTATGCACCCCTATGTTCATAGCAGCACAATTCACCATAGCTAAGATCTGGAAACAGCCTAAGTGCCCATCAGTAGATGAATGGATTAGAAAACTGTGGTACATCTACACGATGGAATACTATGCTGCTGTAAAAAGGAAGGAACTCTTACCATTTGCAACGGCATGGATGGAACTGGAGAGCATTATGCTAAGTGAAATAAGCCAGTCAATAAAGGAAAAATACCACATGATCTCACTCATTCATGGACAATAGAGACCATTATAAACTTTTGAACAATAATAGATACAGAGGTAGAGCTGCCTCAAACAGATTGTCAAACTGCAGCGGGAAGGCCAGGGATGGTTGGGGGGCAGGAGGTAGGGGGGTAAGAGATCAACTAAAGGACTTGTATGCATGCATATAAGCATAACCAATGGACATAAGACACTGGGGGATAGGGGAGGCTAGGGGACTGTCTAGGGCGGGGGGATAAAATGGATACATATGTAATACCCTTTGTAATACTTTAAGCAATAATAAAAAATGTGTCAAAGGCCTCAATGGTACCCATTGTGTGGGTGTTCCTTAATCTTCCCCATCTATTTTATTTCCTGGAACTTAGCAAGAGGCAGTCCTGGGCCACGGGCTGCTCCCTACTCCAGGTGTTTTCAGTCCTTCAGTGATCCTCAGAAATGTTTTCCCTGGAAAGGGTGGGATCATCTCTCTGGTTTCCCAGTCCTCACTGCACAGCAGAATTGCAGCTAGCCAGTGGGTAGATCCGGGAGGGGTCCAGTGGTCATCTCACCCCTCCTTGGTGCCTGGTTCTTGTCCTTCCAGTGGCAGAGTAGAGGCAGGGCTGAGTGGCTTTGCAACCCTAAGCAGAAAACGGAGTTGGGGTAAATTGGGGGTGCTCCAGTTGTTGCCAGAGCAGTGCCTTTGGCCCTCAGCTGGTCCCTCTGAAGGGAGAAGGACCGGGGTTGCTCATGCTCAGCCTGACAAGATGCCTTGCTCCCGGCTGTCTCCCAGGATCTCTTTCATAGCAGCTTCATGGGGATGAGCCTCCCAGCTCCACGCAGACTCCTGGAACTGGCATGTCAGAGCCTGCTGCGGGATGAAGCCTTGGCCATCACTGCTCTGGAGTGGCTTCCTATGGAGCTCTTCCCACCTCTTTTCATCACAGCCTTCACTGGGAAGCACAGCAGAGTCCTGAAGGCCATGGTGCAGGCTTGGCCCTTCTGCTGCCTCCCTCTGGGGGCCCTGATGAACCATCAGCAGTCTTACCAGGATATCTTGCAGGCTGTGCTCGAGGGACTCGATGCCATGCTTGCCCAGGACCCTCGACCCAGGTATGGGGGATTCAGTAGCCGGGTCGCACCCTGGGGATCTGAGCAGTTACAGCTGGGATCTGGGAGTGGGCAGGGCCAAAGGGAGAGCTGAGGCAGGCCTTGGAGCCACTGCTAGGGTCATTCTAGGAACAGGCTTCGGATATATACGGCTGATGAAATTGCCAAGGGTGACCGAAGGGACACGAGCCCACTCCTTCCTGGTGGCACCTAAAGGTACCAGGAATGGGGACCATGAAGGATCCCAGTAGCACCAGGAGCAGTTGATTCCTGGGGCATGGAGTCAAAGTCCAGTGCGATGTCTGGCCCTGCTGCCCAGATGCCTAGCTCATGGTCTTACTCATTGTTATCTTAATGCATCCCAGCATATCTCCTATTTTCTCCACAGGAGATGTAAACTGCAGGTGCTTAATTTACAGAAGAGAGTTCATTTGGAGTTCTGGATGGTGTGGGCAGGAACCAGAGCCCATGTGTGCTCACTGCTGGAGCCTGAGGCCCTGCAGCCCATGAGGAATAGGAGGAAAGTGCACAGCTTAACGGCCAGGCCAAATCCACCCTTGGCCCCCGTGGAGGTGTTAATAGACCTTTGCCTCAAGAAAGGTGTCCTTGATGAGTCCCTCAGCTACCTGATTAAGAAAGTCAGCGAGAGGAGAGGTTTGCTGCACCTTTGCTGTAAGAAGCTGAAGGTTTTTCCGATGTCGAAGCAAAACACTAAAATCCTGGATATGGTGCAGCTGGTCTCTGTCCAGGATTTGGAGGTAAACTGTACCTGGAAGCTGTCCACTCTGAGGAAGTTCGCTCCTTACCTGGGCCAGATGGGCAATCTGTGCCGGTTCCTGCTCTCCCACGTCTTCACGTCTTCTCACACCACCTTGGAGCAGGAGGAGCAGTGTGTTAGTCTGGTCACCTCTCAATTCCTCAACCTGCCCCACCTCCAGGAGGTCAATTTGGATGATATCTCCATTCTCAGAGGCCACCTGGATGAGATCTTCAGGTGAGGGGTGGCGAGCTTTCCCTGCCAACCAGAGTGAGTCCCTTTCCATTTCAGTGCACAGTGACGGGCTCTCCTGTGTGCCGTCCCTCAGCAGTGCTAGAGTGCCTGAGCCACTAGACGGGCCACACAGTCAGTGTCTTGTTCACTGCTCTGTCACCTTGCATGTTGTGACATAACCCCCCAGATAAAGGTAGGACGTATGCACTAGGACAGAGGCTACTAAAGGGACTCCTTGCTAGGAATTCGGGCCAGGGGATGGTAGCTTTGGGCATCCTTGTAAGTGGTGTTGAAGGGAAAATGATGCAATAGAACCAAGTGAGGATTGCAATGACAAGGGGAAAGCCAATCAGAGGTGAGGTTTCATGGGTTAAGTTCCGCACTTAGAGATTTGGCCATGGCAGCCTTTCAGTCCAAACCTGCCTCAGTCACCTGTCTGCCAAGGGTTGCCATAGGCTCTCGCAAACGGAATGCGTGGTAAATGCAGGATTCAGGAGGGAGGCATTACGAAATGGGATAGTTGGTTTGTAGACAATGCAGTGATCTAAGTTCCTGGAGGGTGGCAGCCCTCGCTGGATGTTGCCTGACTGTGCCCAGGTTAGCCCTTTCTGCACATCTGCCAGAGGCCTCATTGGGCTAAGAGATGGTGGTGACAGGGGTCTAGGGTGTGGCTGGAAGGAAACCCGAGTTGCAGGCAGTTCAGGACATGTCTCCAATACTAAAATGCACTGGTTGCCTCCTGCTTCAGACCCTGGGGCAGGCTCCTTTCTGAGCTCCTCCCACCTTTATGTTCACAACACCTGTGTGTTTGGGCTGGAGGGTATGATGTGCTCCACTTGACGGATGAGTAAATGGAGTGTGTGAGGTTTCATCCAGTTGAATCCATCACGGAGCAGATAACAGATGGAGAAAGATGCCACTCAAATTTGCTCGGACTTGAATGTCACTTTTCACTGTGCAACATCCTGGGTTTGATCATCATCCGGAACACTGTAGGCTTTGGTGACATGGGCCTCTTTACCCTGAAGGCCTGCATTATCCTCACCTGCCTCTGCTCACCAGGTCCATCTCCCACATGTAACTGCTCTATGTCTCCCCAGGTGCCTGAAGAGCCCCTTGGAGACCCTGTCCATCACTAACTGCCTGCTTTTCGAAAGAGACTTTAGACATCTCTCCCAGCATCTGAATGTCAGCCAGCTGAAAAGCCTGAGTTTCAGTGGGCTCAACCTGACCATTATCAGTTCTCGGTCACTCCAATTTCTTTTAGAGAGAGCCTCCCCCACTCTCCAGGACCTGGACTTGGATGAGTGTGGGATCATGGACCACCAGTTCCTGGACATCCTGCCAGCCCTGAGCCACTGCTCCCAGCTCACAACCCTAAGTTTCTGTGAAAACCCCATCTCCATGACCGTCCTGGAGGACCTGCTTCGCCACGTTGTCGGGCTGAGCAAGCTGAGTTGCGTGATTTATGCGGCGCCCGTGGAGAGTTATGAGGAAACTAGCAGCAACATCAACCTGGGCCGACTTGCCCAGATGCATGCTGTGCTAAAGCATATGCTGCAGGAGTTGGGTCGGCCCGGCATGGTCTGGCTCTGTGCTTACCCCTGTCCTCACTGTGGCTGTAGAACCTTCCATGACCCAACTCCCATTCTGTGATCCTGTTGCTTGAGTGTCTAGCTGGGTGCACATCTCATAGGCTTTACTCTGGGCACTTGGGCACTGAAGCCCAGACATAAGTGTACCGTTCAGGAACACAGCAGCCAGTTTCAGACAGCTACTCAGGGTTGGGGGGAAATGCTCACAGGGGACTGGATGGTTTCTTTGGGGAGATTTGTCCTAAGGAGTTAGAAATATGCACCTGAATCTCTCAGGGGGAGGGATTGAGGCTTGGGTGGTAGATGCGGGAATTACATTTCTTGAATGGTTGTGAATAAATGTCAGTAATAAAGAGAACTGGATGTTAACAGACTGATGTCCTCAATGACATGTTAGCCTAACTCTCCCACCTGCAGTTACTGGCCAAGTAAGAAGGCATGAGCCTTGTGATGCGCAGACATTAGGCTGGTTGAGGTTGATTCCAGGAGATCACATCACCATTTATCCTTTTTGGTTTGGTGGGTTCTTTCTGGTGCACCGGTACCTACTCACCTCTGTGACTGTTCAGTGGGTCAGCGCACACTTGTTGCGTCCACAGGGACTGGAACAAGTGGCTTCCAGTGAGCACCACCGAGGTACAACTACTCTGGGGCCATCACGGGTAACTAGTCCAGTCCCTGGACTCAAACACTCCTCCCCACTGGGAGCCTCCATCTCTGGCCTGTGTCTGCTCCATGGTAGGGCTTCCCTGTGCACAAGTCAGGCCCCCAGTACTGAAAGGGACATCAGCCTGCCAGGGAGCCAGAGCCCTGGCCTCACAAGTCCATGCCTGTCATTCCCCTGGATCCAGCCCCTTCTTGAATTCAAGTTCCTGTAAACACATTTACATTCTTTTCAGCAAAATACTGAGCTGGAATAAACCTCTGCTTTGTTCTGTGTCCTGTCCTAAGAATAGGACATCCTTTGGTAAAGGATGGCCTAATGTTGGAATACTTTCCCCTCATGATCCTCCTTCCCATCAATCAAGGAGGTGGTAAAGCAACTCTGAACCAGTGACAGGCCCTGGGTCTGAAGAGTGGACAACCCCAAGCCAGTTCCCGGAGAGCACTTAAGTGGACACAGGTGAAGGTCACCCCGGGGATATGGGGGTATGGAGGGCCACTCTGAGGGTCAATACAACCAAGTGAAGGGGAGATGTCCTAGTGTGCTGTTGGATCCCACAGTCAGTGGACAGTTAGCTGGCCATAGAGGAACAGGCTCCCTGCCCACCTGCCACTGCATTCTGGCCCTAGGCTGTCTCAGTTTGCTCACTGAGTGGCCTGCCAGAGGAGCACCTAGGGAGAAGCCCACACATCCAGGCCCAGGGGCAGGGCTCCATTTGCCTGTATGTCTCCCTAATTGTGAGGAAGTCAATCCTGCTTTTTCTCCTTCTACTGCCTCTCATTCAGTGCCAGCCACTCATGTGCTTGCTGCTCTCTGCTGGGTCTCAGCAACTTCCTAGCTTGTCACATACAGCACCTGGCCCTTCGTTCTCTTTTTATTGCCATTCCTTTCTTTTCTTCTACCTTCCACTCTTCTAGCTTGGGTCCATCATCCTACGAGCTCATTTTTCCGTTTCTTAGTACATTTCCTATTGATTTCAGAGAGGAAGGGAGAGGGAGAGATGGATAAAACATCAATAATGAGACAAAATCATTGGTTGGCTTTCTCCTGCACATCCACCTGGGGATCGAGGCGTAAACTCCAGCTCCTGCTCCAACTGAGAATTGAACTATGTCCTCTTGGTACAAAGGCCTACTGAGCCACACTGGCCAGGCACACTCTGCTTCTTCGAGTGGGAAGAGAAAATGCTGAAGTCTCAGTAACAGTTGCTGAGCTCTCCCCCCCCCAAAAAAAAAAAGAGGATAAGAGAACAAGGGTCAGAAAATGTATATCTCTTACAGCAAACGCTCTCTTTCTCTTCCTCTCTCTCTCTCCTATTCCATCTCCCTCTCCCTGTCCCTCTGTCTGACATGCACCTTGTCTTCCCATCCCCGCCTTCACAGGAAATAGTGTCCATAATATGAATCAGAACCTCTAGAATTTGAGGAAAAGCATAACAATTTGCAGTTTCTGATGGAGGAAGGGCAAAGGCAAAACATCCTGTGGTCTGGGTGTTAATTCCTCCACACACAGAGCTCGTGCCCATTACCTTGTGTGGAGATTCACCTGTGGGGCCAACTTATGTAAAGCTCTTGTCAGCATGTCCTCCTCTGGAATTGCCCACTGTTATTAGCATTGATAGTATTTATTAACCACCAGATGCAAGATAAGGAAGAAAATAGAAGTCAGTGCACCCTGGCCAGTGTTTCTGGGCATTGTCCTGTGCACCAGAAAGTTACCCCATTTGATTTCTGGCCAGGGCACATGTCCAGGTTTCTGGTTCAGTCCCCAGGCATCCAATATTGTATCCCTCTCACATGAATGCATGCTTCTGTGTCTGTCTCACTCCATTTACCTCTCTCTAAAGAATCAATTTTAAAAACCCACCATATTAAGACAAAACAAAAGGAAACTCATTGCTGTATGTTGCCTCTAAAACAGAGTGTCCTGCACTTGACGCTTTATTTGTTCTGTAGACCACAACTGAGAATTAAAGCAAAATATTGGAATCTGGACTTTTCCATCAAAATATTCAGAAAAGCATAGTATCAAGGCAATGAGGCTTATAAAGCTTAGACAGTGATTGCATCTGTGAAGATGGGCACAGAAGGGGCATGGATAGGAGGTGACTGCTGGTGCACAAGCATCTTGTACATGAAGGCCCTATGGGCAGGGTCTCTAGGATATCAGAAAGCAAGCAGGGAGAGGAAGGCACACATAGTAGGTTCCTTAGTACTAGAATGTACCCCAGAGTCCCCCAAACTGCACAGCAGTAAGGCAGGCTGGATACAGGGCAGCTGGAGCACACGGATTCCAAAGGGAAGACTCTGAATAAAGAAGAGCCAAAGCCTGGACTGCTTGTCTCAGTGGATGAGTTTCGACCTGTGTACCAGGAGGTCAGTTCAATTCCCAGGCTGGGACATGTCCCCGTTGTGGGCTCTTAGTCCAGTAGGTGTCTTGTAGGAAGCAGCCAATCAAGGATTCTCTCTCACCATTGATGGTTCTCTCTTTTTTTTTTTAAATTTTATTGCTTAAAGTATTACAATGGGTATTACATATGTGTCCTTTCCCCCCCACCCTGCCCTTGACAATACCCTGGCCTCCCGTATCCCCCAGTATCTTATGTCCATTGGTTATGCTTATATGCATGCATACAAGTCCTTCGGTTGATCTCTTACCCCCTACCCTCGTGCCCCCCAACCATCCTCGGCCTTCCCGCTACAGGTTGACAATCTGTTTGGGGCAGCTCTGCCTCTCTATCTGTTATAGTTCATCAGTTTATAATGGTCTTTATTATCCATATATGAGTGAGATCATGTGGTATTTTTCCTTCATTGACTGTCTTATTTCACTTAGCATAATGCTCTCCAGTTCCATCCATGCCATTGCAAATGCTAAGGGTTCCTTCTTTTTTACAGCAGCATAGTATTCCATCATGTAGATGTACCGCGGTTTTCTAATCCATTCATCTACTGATGGGCACTTAGGCTGTTTCCAGATCTTAGCTATGGTGAATTGTGCTGCTATGAACATAGGGCTGCATATGTCCTTTCTGCTTGGTGTTTCTGGTTTCTTGGGTTATATTCCTAGAAGTGGGATCACAGGGTCAAATGGGAGTTCCATTTTTAGTTTTTTGAGGAAAGTCCATAGTGTCTTCCATAGTGGCTGCCCCAGTCTGCCTTCCCACCAGCAGTGCACGATTGTTCCTTTTTCTCCACATCCTCTCAAGCAGTTGTCTTTGTGGATTTGTTGATGATAGCCAGCCTGACAGGTGTGAGATGATACCTCATTGTTGTTTTGATTTGCATTTCTCATATGATTAGTGACTTTCAGCATGTTTTCAAATGTCTCTTGTTTTTCTGAATGTCTTCTTTGGAAAGGTGTCGATTTAGATGCTTTGCCCATTTTTTGATTGGATTATTTATCTTCCTTTTGTTAAGTTGTATGAGTTCCCTATAAATATTGGAGATTAAGCCCTTACCAGATATGATGGTGGTAAATATGTTTTCCCACACACTGGGTTTTCTTGTTGTTTTGTTGATGGTTTCTTTTGCTGTGCACAAACTTTTTATTTTGATGTAGTCCCATTTGGTCATTTTCTCTTTAGATTCAAGTGCCCTGGGTGCTGTATTGGTGAAAAAATTGCTTTGCCATATGTCTGAGATTTTATTGCTTTTGGATTCTTCTAGAATTTTTATGGTTTCCCATCGGACATTTAAGTCCTTTATCCATTTTGAGTTTATTCTCGTGTATGGTGTAAGTTGGTGGTCTAGTTTCATTTTCTTGCATATATCTGTCCAAATTTCCCAGCACCATTTATTGAAGAGACTATCTTGACTCCATTGTATGTTCTTGCCTCCTTTGTCAAATATTAATTGAGCATATTGGTTCGGGCTGATTTCTGGGCTCCCTATTCTAATCCATTGATCTATATGCCTGTTCTCCTGCCAGTTCCAGGCAGTTTTGAGAACAGTGGCTTTGTAATACAGCTTGATATCTGGAATTGAGATCTCACCTACTTTGTTCTTTCTCAGGATTGCTACAGGTGTTCTGGTACTTTTTTTATTCCAGATGAATTTTTGGAGAGTTCGTTCTAGATCTGTGAAGTATGCCATTGGTACTTTCATGGGAAGTGCGTTGAATTTATGGATTGCTTTGGGTAGTGTGGGCATTTTAATGATTTTGATTCTACCAATCCATAAACACGGTATGTTCCTCCATCTGTTTATGTCTTCCTCTTTCTCTTTTTTCAAAGTCCTGTAGTTTTCTGAGTAGAGGTCTTTTACGCCTTTAGTTAAGTTTATTCCTCGGTAGCTTAATTTTTTTGGTCCAATGGGAACTGGGATTATTTTTATAATCTCTCTTTTTCAAAGTTCACTATTGGTGTATAGAAATGCCTCAGAGTTCTTGGGGTTAATTTTGTATCCTGCTACATTGCCAAATTCATGTATTAAGTCTAGGAGTTTTTTGATGGAATCTCTAGGGGTTTCTATATATAATATCATGTCTTCTGCAAATAAGGACAGTTTTACTTCCACTTTTCCAATTTGGATGCCTTTTATTTTTGTTCTTGTGTAATTGCAATGGCTAATAATTCCATTACTATGATGAACAGGAGTTCTGAGAGTGGGCATCCCTGTTTTGTTCCTGTTCTTAGGGGAAATGGTGTTAGTTTTTGTGCATTGAGTATGATGTTGGCTGTGGGCCTTTCATAAATGGCTTTTATTATGTTGATCTTTCTACTCCCACCTTGTGGAGAGTTTTTATCAAAAATGGGTGTTGGGTTTTGTCAAATGCTTTTTCTGCATCAATTGATATGATCGTTTGTGTTTTTTTTTCTTTTAATTTGTTTATGTGATGTATCACGTTTATTGACTTGCGGATATTGTACCATCCTTTCATCCCTGGGATAAATCCTACTTGGTCATGGTGTATGATCTTTCTGATATACTGCTGGATCCGATTTGCTAAGATTTTGTGGAGGATTTTGGCATCTATGCTCATGAGGGATATTGCCTGTAATTCTCTTTCATTGTTTTGGTATTAGGGTGATGCTGGCTTCATAGAATGATCTTGGAAGTGTTCCTTCCTCTTGGATTTTTTTGTACTAGTCTGAGGAGGATAGGTTTTAGTTTTTCCTTGAATGTTTGGTAAAACTCCCCTGTGAAGCCGTCTTGTCCTGGGCTTTTGTTTGATGGAAGCTTTTTGATGACTGCTTCAATTTCTTCCATAGTTATTGGCCTGTTGAGATTTTTAGATTCTTCCTGATTGAGATTTTGATTGATGTATTTTTCTAAGAATTTGTCCATTACCTCCAGGTTGTCTAGTTTGTTGGAGTAGAGTTGTCCATAGTATTTTTTAACAATCATTTTGTATTTCTGTGGGGTCTGTTGTTGTTTCGCCTCTATCGTTTCTGATTTTGTTTATTTGGGAACTCTCTCTTTGCATCCTGGTGAGCCTGGCTAGAGGTTTGTTAATCTTGTGTATCCTTTCAAAGAACCAGCTCTTGGTTTCCTTGATTTTCTGTAATTTTTTTGTGTGTTTATGTCAATTATTTGGGCTGTAATCTTTATTATCTCCTTCCTTATGCTCACTCTGGGCTTTTCTTGTTGCTCTCTTTCTGATTCTTTGAGTTGTAGAGTTAGATGATTTACTACCATTTTTTCTTGTGTCTTGAGAAAGGCCTGTAAAGCTATAAACTTCACTCTCAGGACTGCATTCATTGTGTCCCATAGGTTTTGGATTGTTGTGTTTTCATTGTCATTTGTTTCCAGGATGTTTTTCATTTCTTCTTCGATCTCATTGGTAAACCAATCAATATTTAGTAACATGCTATTCAGCTTCCAGTGTTTTAGTATTTTGGGTTGTTTTTATTGTAGTTTATTTCAAATATTATTCCATGGTGGTCTGAGAAGATGCTTGGTATGATTCCAATCTTCTTGAATTTGGGGAGACTTTGTTTGTGACCCAATATGTGGTCTAATTTTGAATCTGTCCCATGAGCACTTGAGTAGAATATATGTTCTGTGGCTGTGGTGTGAAGTGCTCTGAAGATGTCAATTAAGTCCATCTGTTCTAGTGATTCATTTAGGATCGCTGCATAATGATTATGAATAAGACAAACTCCCAATTTTCTACCACAGGCCTAGTGCTCAAATTTGTGCATGGGTGCAGTCTGGCCAGCCCGGCCCCAAACCAGTCCTTCGGTCATCCCTCAATTTGGTCATGATGAACATAGATTTTAAAATCCTCTACATATGGTAAAATCCTTTACCATAATGCTGTCCATCTCCTTCCATGCTTTTTGGAAAGGGAAGGGTTCTTTCCTTTTTACAGCAGTGTAGTATTCTGTTGTGTAGATGTACCCCACCATTTTTATCCATTTATCTGCTGATGGGCACTTAGTCTGTTTCCAAATCTCAGCTATTGTAAATTGTGCTGCAATGAACATATGGGTGCAAATATGCTTTCTGATAGGTGTTTCTAATTTCTGGGGAAAGACCCCTAGTAGTGGGAGTACTGGATCAAATGGCAGTTCCTTTTTAATTTTTTGAGGAAACTCCGTACTGTTCTCCACAGTGGTTTTACCAGACTGCATTCCCACGAGCAGTGCAGGAGAGTACCTTTTACTCCACATCCTCCTCAGCCCTTGTGGTCTGTTGATTTGTTGATGATAGCCATTCTTACCAGTGTGAGATGGTATCTCATTGTCATTTTGATTTGCATCTCTAGGAAGATTAAGGATTTTTAGCATGTTTTCATATGTCTCTTGGCTTTCTGTATGTGCAATTTTCAAAAGTATCTATTTAAGTCAATTTTTTGATTGCATTGTTTATCTTCCTTTTTTTTTTTTTTTTAAGATGTCTGAGTTCCCTATGAATTTTGGAGATCAGGCCCTTACTGGATATAGCATAGGAAAATATGTTCTCCCAAGCCATGGGCTTTCTTGTTTTGTTTTTTGTTTGTTTGTTTGTTTGTTTGTTTGTTTGTTTGTTTGTTTCGTGTGTGTGTGTGTGTGTGTGTGTTGCTGATGGTTTCTTTTTCTCTGCAGAAGATTTTTATTTTGATGTCGTCCCAATTGTTTCTTTTCTCCGTATTTTCCATTACCCTAGGAGTTATATTGGTAAAGGGCTTCTTTGAAATATGTCATAATTTTCTGCCTATGGATTCTTCCAATATTTTTATGGTTTCCATCTTACAATTAAGTCCTTTATCTATTTTGTGTTTATTTTCCTCAATGGTGTGAGGCGGTGGTCTAGTTTCATTATTTTGCATGTATCTATCCAATTTCTCCAACCTCCTGTATTGAAAAGACTGTCTTGACTCCATTGTATGCTCTTGCCTCCTTTGTGAAACATTAATTGGGCATAAAGGCTCAGGTCTATTTCTATGTTCTCAGGTGTGTTCCATTGGTCTACTAGTACACGTCTGTTCTTGTGCCAGTACCAGCAAGCTTGAGAACAGTGGCTTTGAAATAAAACTTGACATCCGCAATTGTGAACGACCAACATTGTTCTTTTTTCTCAAGATTACTCTGACTCTTGCGGGTCTTTTTATTTTTTATTGTATACGAATTTCTGGAGACTTTGTTCTAGGTCTGAGAAATATGTCATTGGTATTTTAATGGGGGTTACAGTAAATCTGTAGAATGCTTTGTGTAGCGTGGCCATTTTAATGAGATTTATTCTACTAATACATGAACATGGTATATTCTTCATTTGTTTATGTCTTCTTCTACCTGTTTTTCAATGTCCTGTAGTTTTCAGAGTAAAGATCTTTTACTTATTTAGTTAAGTTTATTCCTAGGTATCTTCATTTTTTTGTTGCAATTGTAAATCGCATTGCTGTTTTTGTTTGTTTATTTTTCTGTGAATTCTTTATTGGTGTATCAAAAAGCCATAGATTTCTGGGTGTTAACTTTGTATTCTGGTACATTACCAAATTCATTTATTAAATGAAGAAATTGTTTTATGGCACACTGAAGGAGTTCAATACATATTGATCCTTTTACTTTACATTTATCTTTTAGTATTTGTCGACAGCCAAGATTTGGATTTGTCTCATGATTTTTCTTTCTTTCTTTTTTTTTTTTTTTTTTTTGATAGAGCAAATTACTTGATCTTTCTTTTTTTTTCCAATGATTCTTTTTTCAATTTTTTTTTTGTTTATTAAAGTATTACAAAGGGTATTACATACGTGTCCTTCCCCCCCGCTCCCGCCCTTGACAATTCCCTGACCTCCCCTACCCCCCAGTGTCTTATGTCTATTGGTTATGCTTATATGCATGCATACAAGTCCTTCGGTTGATCTCTTACCTCCCTCCCTCCTGCCCTCCAACCCCCTCCGGCCTTCATGCTGCAGTTTGACAATCTGTTTGAGGTAGATCTGCCTCTCTATCTATTATTGTTTAAACGTTTATAATGATCTCTCTTATCCATGAATGAGTGAGATCATGTGGTATTTTTCCTTCATTGACTGGCTTATTTCACTTAGCATTGTGCTCTCCAGTTCCATGTCATGAGTTTTCTTGAGTTCAGAAGTCCATTTATTTGATTTATGAAGAATAGTTGATTTTGTTTCTCAAGTGGTAAGCAGTAGAAAATGTAGTTTGTGTACACATTATTCCTAAGTGTCTTCTTTCAAGTGATATTTAGTAGCCTACACACTATGCTGCATAATGATTATGAATAAGACAAACTCCCCATTTATTGGGTAGTTATATTTTACCAGAGGCCTAGTGCTCAAATTTGTGCATGAGTGCAGTCTGGCCAGCCCGGCCCCAAACCAGTCCTTCGGACATCCCTCAATTTGGTCATGCCACACGCAGCCTGATTGATATGGTGGCACTTCCAGTACTCACTCAAACAGGAGTGGTGACAGTGGGCATCCCTGTGTTGTTCCTGTTCTTGGGTGACTTGTTTTTTGTTTTGGCCTATTGAGTATGGTGTTGTCTGTATGTTTTTCATATAAGGCTTTTATTATGTTGAGTTATGATCCCTCTATTCCCAGTTTGCTGAGAGTTTTTACCCAAAAGTGTGTTGGGTTTTGTCAAATTCTTTTTCTTCATCAAATTGTATGATTATGTGATTTTTATCTCTCAATTTGTTTATTTTTACCTCTCAATTTGATGTATCATGTGTATTGATTTGGGGATGTTGCACCATCATTTCATGCCCAGAATAAATCCATGTGCTCATGGTGTATGATCTTTCTGATGTAATGCTGGTTCTGATTTGCTAGGATTTTGTTGAGGATTTTTGAATCTATGTTCATCAGAGATACATTGGCATGTAATTCTCTTTCTTTGCAGTATCTACATCTGCTTTGGGATTAGGGTAATGCTGGCTTCTAGAAATAGCTTGGAATTGTTCCTTCCTCTTGAATTTTTTGGAATAGTGTAAGGAGGAAAGGTTTTAGTTTGAACGTTTTGTAAAACCTCCTATGAAGCTGTCTGGCCCAAGGATTTGGTTGCTGGAAGTTTTTCAATTACTGCTTCAATTACCTTCTGTTTATCCGTCTATTCAGACTTTTTTATTCTTCTTGATTGAGTTTCAGAAGGTTGTACTTTTCTAGGAATACATCCACTTGTTCTAGGTTGACCAGTTTGTTGGAATAGTATTTTTACAACCCTTTTCATTTCTTTGGGGTCAGTTGTTATTAAGCCCCTTTCATTTCTGATTGTTTATTTGGGATGTGGGTCCCCTGTCTGTGCTTCCTGGTAAGCCTGAAAGAAGTTCATCAATCTTATTTATCCTTTCAAAGAACCAGCTCTTGGTTTTGTTGATATTTTGTAGTGATTTTTTTTTTTTTTGTCATCATGTTATTTAATTCTGCTGTGATTTTTACTATTTCCTTCCTTCTGCTCAGTCTGGGTTTTCTTGCTGCTTTCTTTCTAATTCTTTAAGTTGTAGAGTTATATAATTTATTACCAGTTATTTTTTGTGTTTTTGCTTTTTTGTGGCTGTAATGCTATGAACTTCTCTCTCAGAACTGCTTTCAGTATATACCATTGAATTTGAATTATTGTGTTTTCATTGTCATTACTTTGCAGGATGTTTTTAAATTCTTTTTTGATGTTTTTGATAACACAAACAAACATTGTTTAATACTGTACTATTTAGCCTGCAAGTATTTGAATTTTTGTTAATTTTTATTGGAGGTTATATCTAATATTAGAGGCCCAGTGCACAAAATTCTTCCATGAGGGGTGGTGGTGTTCCTTCAGACCAGCCTATACCCTCTCCAATCCGGGATTGCTGTCTCCTAATTGCTCACCTGCCGGCCTGCCTCACTGCCTGGTCACCCCTAACTTCCCCCCCGCCCCACCTATAGCCTAATCGACCCTCACTGCCTCTACCTGCTGCTCTAATCACCCCTAATTGCCCCACCAGCTGGCCTGGTCTCCCCTAACTGCCCTGTGATCGACCAGGTCACCTGCACCTGCCCCCTACCTACTAGCCTGGTCGCCGACAACTGCCCCTTCAACAGCCTAGTCACCTTTCACTGCCCCTCCACACACACACTGCAGGCCTAATCGCCCCCAATGAAGCCCCTGCCAGACTGGTCACCCCTAACTCTCCCCCTGTCAGTTTGGTCACCTCTTACTGCCCCATCACCCGCTAGCCTTGTCACATTCAACTGGTCCCCTAATGCGCTGGTTTCATTCTACAGTCCCCCTGTCTTCCTGGTTGCCCCTCAGAGCACCCCCACAGGCCTGGTTGCCCCACACAACTTGCTGTTCAGTTGTTTGTTTGTCCCTCACTAAGCCGCAACTGGCCTGGTCGCCCCAAGTAGCCTGCTGTCTAGTCGTTTGGTCGTGGCTCATTAAACACCCCCCTCCCGCCCCCCCCCCCATGCCAGTCTGGTCTCCCCATGCAGCCTGCTTGTTCAGTCATTTGGTTGTCCCTCACTAAACTCCCTGACAGCCAGGTCATAGGCAGCAATCTTGTTAGGGTGTGAGGAATAATTTGCATATTACCACTTTATTATATAGCAGTATGCCTTTGTAATCAGAGAAGATGCTTGATATGACTTCCATCTTGTTTAATTTGAAGAGACTTTGCTTGTGTCTCAAGTGGTCTATCTTTGAAAATCTCCCATGTACACTTAAGTAGAATGTATATTCTGTATCTTTGGGATGAACTGTTCTGAAGATGTCAATTAAGTTTGTCTGATCTAGTGAGCTGTTTAGGATTGTTGTCCCCTGTGGTGGCCTTCATGTTAAAGTCTATTTTGTCAGATATGTTTATTTCTAGTCTAGCTTTTCTTTTCTTTTCCATTTGCATGCAAAATTCCCTCTCATTCTGTATGAGTCTTTTGTTTTGAGGTGGGTCTCTTGTTGACAGCGTATAGGTGAGTCATATTTTTGAATCCATTCTGCAACCCTACGCCTTTTGATTGGAGCATTTAGTCCATTTACTTTAAGGGTTATTATTGATGGATACTGATTTATTGCCATTTTAATTCTGTATGCCTAGGTTTCCCTCTCATTTCTTCTTCTCATTACAGCAGTCCCTTTAGGATTTCTTGTAATTCTGGTCTGTGGTGTTGTATTCTTTAGCCATTCTTTGTCTGGGAAGCTCTTTATTTAAACATCTATTTTGAATGACGGCCTTATTGGATATAGTAATCTTAGTCTAAGAACCTTGCTTTCCATTACATTAAGTACTTCATGTCATTCCCTTCTGGCCTGTAGAGTTTCTGATGAGAAACCAGGTGTCAGCCCTCATTGGAACTTTATTGTAGGAAACACATTTCTTTTGCTGCCTTGACAATTATCACTTTTTCTGTAATTTTTGGCACTTTAATTATTATGTGTCTGGGAATGGGCCTGTTTGAGTTCTTCTTGTTTGTGGTTCTCTGTGGTTCCTGCACTTGTGTGACATTTTCCTTTAAGAAGTTAGGGAAGTTTTCTGCCATTGTTTCTTCAAACACCTTCTCTATGCCTTTCTCCCTTTCTGCCTCTTTGGGCACACCCACTACTGTAATATTGTTACATTTCCAGTAGCCTCACAGTTCCTTTAACCTGTCCTCCTGTTTATTAATTGTTTTATTTTCTGGTTTTTCTGATTGAGTGATATTTTCTCTCTGACTAATAAGTCACTGATTTGATCCTCAGCTTCCCTAATACGCTGTGTATTTCTTCCAATTGGTTCTTTACTAGTGTTATGTCATATTTTTAATCTATAACTTTTCTTTTTTTATAGCTACTATATTTTTTTTCATGCTATTGAGCATTTTTACCATGAATGCTCTGAACTCTGATTCAGATAAATTTCTTATTTCTACTTCATTTTTCTCCTCTGAGAATTCTCTAGTTCTTTCATTTTGGGATTGTTTCTTTGTTTCCTACTTTTGGCTTTCTGTTTGAGATTGTGATGATGAGTTATGTAGATCCTCTATCAGTGGTTCTTCATCTTATGGCCCTTTAAATACACTTCCACATGTTGTGACCCAACCATAAAATTATTTTAATTGCTACTTCATAACTGTAATGTTGCTACTGGTATGAATCGTAATGTAAGTATCTGATATGCAGATTTGTCTTAGGCAACCCCTGTGAAAGGGTCGGCCGAACGCCAAAGGGTTCGTGACTCACAGGTTGAGAACCGCTGTTCTACACCTCTCAGTCTGTCATGATGGACAGTGTTAAAGGCTGTTTATGACTAATTAGGTCAGGCAAAGACTCAAAGCCTCAGGAGACCACCTCTGGCTACACACTTGTAGGCTTCTGACTTGAATTGCCCCTGTAGGCAGTCATCCTCAGGCAAGAGATTAGAAACAGAAAAGTGAGTTCCTATGCTGATGGGCCCAAGCTAGAAGAGTGGAAGGTATAAGAGAAAGAAAGGAATGGCAATAAAAAGAGAACGAAGGGCCAGGTGCTGTATGTAACAAGCTAGGAAGCTGCTGACACACAGTAGAGAGCAGCAAGCACATGAGTGGCTGGCACTGAATGAGAGGCAGTAGAAGGAGAAAAAGCAGGACTGACTTCCTCACAATTAGGGAGACATACAGGCAAATGGAGCCCTGCCCCTGGGCCTGGATGTGTGGCCTTCTCCCTAGGTGCTCCTCTTGCAGGCCACTCAGTGAGCAAACTGAGACAGCCTAGGGCCAGAATGCAGTGGCAGGTGGGCAGGGAGCCTGTTCCTTGCTGGCCAGCTAACTGTCCACTGACTGTGGGATCCAACAGCACACTAGGACATCTCTCTTTCACTTGGTTGTATTGACCCTCAGGGTGGCCCTCCATACCCCCATATCCCCGGGGTGACCTTCACTTGTGTCCACTTAAGTGCTCTCCGGGAACTGGCTTGGGGTTGTCCACTCTTCAGACGCGGGGCCTGTCACTGGCTCAGAGTTGCTTTACCACCTCCTTGATTGATGGGAAGGAGGATCATGAGGGGAAAGTATTCCAACATTAGACCATCGTCTACCAAAGGATGTCCTATTCTTAGGACAGGACACAGAGCAAAGCAGAGGTTTATTCCAGCTCAGTATTTTGCTGAAAAGAATGTAAATGTGTTTACAGGCCACAGGAACTTGAATTCAAGAAGGGGCTGGATCCAGGGGAATGACAGGCATGGACTTGTGAGGCCAGGGCTCTGGCTCCCTGGCAGGCTGATGACCCTTTCAGTACTGGGGGCCTGACTTGTGCACAGGGAAGCCCTACCATGGAACAGCCAGAGGCCAGCAATGGAATCTCCCAGTGGCGAGAATTTTAGTCCAAGGACTGGACTAGTTACCTGTGACGGCACCAGAGAAGTTGTACCTTGTTGGTGCTCACTGGAAGCCACTTGTTCCAGTCCCTGTGGACGCACCTTGTGTGTGCTATCCCACTGAACAATCACAGAGGTGAGTGAATAAGTACTGGTACACCAGAAAGAACCACCAAACCAGATAGGATAAATGGTGCTGTGATCTACTGGAACCAACCTCATCCAGCCTAGTGTCTGCGCATCACGATGCTCATGCCTTCTTACTTGGCCAATAACTGCAGGTGGGAGAGTCGTGTTAACATGTCATGGAGGACACCAGATGGTTAACATCCAGTTCTCTTTATTACTGACATTTATTCACAACCATTCAAGCAAAGGTAATCACCGCATCTACCACCCAAGCCTCAATCCCTCCCCCTGAGAGATTCAGGTGCATATTTCTAACTCCTTAGGACAAATCTCCCCAAAGAAACCATCCAGTCCCCTGTGAGCATTTCCCCCCAACCCTGAGTAGCTGTCTGAAACTG
Organism: Myotis daubentonii; assembly: GCF_963259705.1. NCBI lineage: Eukaryota > Metazoa > Chordata > Mammalia > Chiroptera > Vespertilionidae > Myotis > Myotis daubentonii. The sequence continues at coordinate 15,235,611 of NC_081862.1, forward strand.
GCTGCTGTGTTCCTGAACGGTACACTTATGCCTGGGCTTCAGTGCCCAAGTGCCCAGAGTAAAGCCTATGAGATGTGCACCCAGCGAGACATTCAAGCAATAGGATCACAGAATGGGAGTTGGGTCATGGAAGGTTCTACAGCCACAGTGAGGACAGAGATAAGCACAGAGCCAGACCATGCCGGGCCAACCCAACTCCTGAAGCATATGCTTCAGCATGGCATGCATCTGGGCAAGTCGGCCCAGGTTGATGGTGCCGCTCGTTTCCTCGTAACGAAGATTTTTTCTTCACTATTTCTTTACCACCTCAAGACTAAGAGAAATTTGCATTTACTGTCCCGGCTTTAAATCAGGCTCAACCCACTCAACGGTATCAATAGAACGTCTTACCACAAGAAATGTTCAACAGTCCCACTATATGTCAGGCATATGTGCATCAACCTTTAGGAATAGTCAAAAAAAGATTTCTTAAGACTCGAATTTATCAATAAATAGATGATATTTTAATAGCTTCTGAAATTCAATCACAATTACAGGAGATTTACCAATACCTCCTTGAAAATTTCTAAGACTATAGATTAGAAGTAGCCCCAGAAAAGAAACAATGGCAGGAGTCATGGAAATATATGGGGCAAAAATTAACAGATGTCTCCATTATTCCACAGAAGGTTCAAATTAGAAGAGACAGTATAGAGACTCTAAACGATTTTCAAAAGTTATTAGGAGACATTAATTGGTTGAGACCCAGTCTTGATATACCTACTTATCAATTGACTAATTTATTTCAAATACTAAAGGGGCCATATGAATTAAATAGCCCACGTGTTTTAATCCCTGCTGCAGAAAAACAATTAACTTGGATAGAACAGCATATACAACAAACACAATTAAATAGAATTCTCTCCATAGACAATTTTAAATTATTAGTTTTCCACACTGAGCATTCTCCTACAGGGTTACTTGTTCAAGATAGTAATGTTATTGAATAGATTTTCTTGTCTCATAAATCACAGGAAAAAAAAGACTTATATTCAAACAATTTGCCAAATTATTTACAAGGGAAGATTAAGCTTAAGACCATTATGTGGTTAGATCCATAAGAAATTACAGTACCTTTTATTGTCAAAAAATTCAAAAATTGTTTCAAATATGTGACAATTAGCAAACTGCTTGTGCTCATTTTTTAGAGAAAATACAGAATCATTATCCTACAAACAAAAGGTTACAATTTCTTAGGAAAACTCAATGAATATGGCCTCATCATATTATAGCTAATGAACCAATTCAAGGCCCTACTGTTTATACCAATGCTAACAAGCTAGGAATAGCTCGGGTTTTCATTTTCAACAGCTAGCAAAGGTAATTCACTCTCCATACACTTCAGTACAATCCGCAGAACTATTTGACATTGCTTTATTACTACATTTTCATCAAGCTGTAAATATTGTCACTTATTCTCAATATGAAGTAGTTACTCACTTACTAAAAGCTTTTGCAGTAATGGAAATACCTCAAAATATTAAGACTGACAATGTTTCTGCATATCTATCTACAAAATGTCAAACATTTTTTTCAATTTCATCATTTCACTCACATCACTGGCATCCCTTGTAACAATACAGGACCAGATATTATTGAAAGATAAAAATCACACCTTAAAGGAAATGCTCAAAAAACAAAAAGGGGGAGAATCCCCTAAATGAATACTATTAACAGCTCTATTTACTTTAATTTTTTTAAATCAAGATGAGACTGACAGTACTGCTGTTCAGGGACATTGGGTAAAGGAAGTTTCAAAAGAATTCAATCAACCTGTGTTTTATCATAATGAGTCCTCTCAGTCGTGGGATCCTGCATGGATCCTACGATGGGGGCAAGGTTATGCTTATATTTCCACAGGTAAAGAAAACTTCTGGGTTCCACAGAGGTGTCTTCAGTGGAGACATGGGAACCAAAAGGAAGTTCTACTTAAGTGATCTGACCAAGGATTTCTCAGAGATGAGGTTGACGGGGCCTCCTACCCGCAAAGCTCTAAGGTCAATGCAACATTCATCTGTACCAACCTGGGGTCAGGTGAAGAAGCTTACCCAAGAGGGAGAACAACTGGTTTGGTGTCATGCTAATGAAGTGACGCCATCGACTTTGTTCCTTGCTATGCTTGCACTAATAACCACTCAGGTAAATGCTGAGAATCACACATACTGGGCTTACATTCCTAATGCCCCACTAAATAGAGGTGTTTCTTGGTTGGATTCAAAGGTTCGAATTTATGTTAATGACTCAAATTGCTTACCCGGACCTTATGATGATCGAGGTCCATTAAAACCAGAAGAGGAAGGTAGAGTCATAGAAAATCATACCACTGGAACGCAGGGAGTGCCATTATGCTTAGGTCAAGGAGACCATTGTTTAACAATACAGGCACAAGCCCTGCTGAACATTTTGGAAACACTACTACTGAAACAAAAAAAAAAGGCATTTGATTCTTCTGAGTGCCCATGGGTTTAAAAATGTTAGTTGGGATAACAACAGTACACATCCATTACTTCCCCCATGTCATGTTCCAACTTTTATGCACTTGTCTGATTGGGTCCACTGGGAATCCTGTCGAGGAAAGAAAGTTCTGTTTTTATCTAATACTTCCTATGGAAGCGTCATTGATTGGAGCCCTTCAGGTTCTGCCCGTTCCAAAGCCAATGGAGCTGATATATGATAGCGTAGAGGAGAGAACAAGCCCATATCCACGCAAGCGAATGTGAGCATTGTATGGCATGATGGAGGATTTGCTCCCCCAAAACCTCATCAAGAAGGACATCCTGTTGAATCTAATTTATGGAAACTGGGGTCTGCCTTACACTCTTTGAAAACATATATTTTCATAAGATAAGCAAAACTATAAAAATAACTCTGGGAATCACACCTTACAATTTTATGCTATCAAAACTGCCTTTGTACAAACCTGTGTTCGATTACCATTTTTATTAATGATAGAAGATCAAATTGTAAGTCTGCAAAGACAAATGCATATGAAATATAACTAGAATTATTCATCAATTTGCATTACTCCTGTACCTTAGAAGGAAAGTATCTTTCCATGGGAAAAGGTTAAAAAATATTTGTTCAATCATAAAAATCTAACACAAGAAATTCATAAATTTAAATTCTCATATACAAAAAATATTTCAAAAGAAATTGCATAAATTAACTGGGCAAAATGTGTTTAAAATATGGTTAAGGAATTGCAACAATTAAATCCTATACCCCATTTACAAGCCACTTTAGGAGCTTCTGCTGGAATACTATTATTAATACTCTATCTCTGTATCATTTTATATTTAGTCTTCCAAGGACTCGGGAAAGCCAAGCAACTAATTAAGAGAAAAACAGCTGTGTTATCTCTGATGCTCCATCTAATGAAGCAAGAAAAAAAGGGGGATTTGTAGCTGGACATTTGTAAACCAGGATCTGAAGTCCTGCCAAGAAGAAGTGAATGTTCTATCAGGAGCACAGTGTGACTTGCAAGTGAGTCATGCTGGGTCAACACTGCACACAATCTTGAGTTCCAGGAACATTTGCCTCCATGAGAAAGGCTAGGATTAAATAGTCATGGGTGTAGAACAGAAAGGGAGGGCACAGCTGCAATTTGTCCTCAATAAGCTCTTGTAATAATGGAGAACAAAACAAGATTTAATTGATTAACTGCTGATGCAATGACCTTGTGCCAAACACCAATAAAAGCAATGGTGAGAGTGCAAATTTTGCTACATTCCGAAGCGAGCTGTAGCCCTCTGTCCAGCATCAATCATCCTATATGGCCGTCTTACCTCTGCGTCTTTGGTTCATTAAACATCCCTCATCAATCTGGACAAAATAGATATATTCCTAGAAAAATACAATCTTCCAATACAAAATCAGGAAAAGGCAAACAACGTGAACAAGCCGAAAACTAGTGATAAAATTGAAACAGTAATCAAAAAGCTTCCAGAAAACAAATCCCTGTACCAGATGACTTCACAGGGGAGTTTTACCAAACATTCAAAAAGAAGTAAAACCAACCTTTCCCACACTCTTTCAAAAAATTCAGGAGAAAGGAACGCTTCTGAGCTCTTTTTATGAAGCCAGCATTACCCTAATCTGAAAAATAAAAAAAGACACCACGAAGAAAGAGACTTACAAGCGAATATTCCCGTTGAACAGTGATGCTGCAATCCTCAACTAAATTCTAGCAAACTGGATCCAGTATTATATTAGAAAGATCATACACCATGAACAAGTGGGATTTATCCCAGGGATGAAAGGCTGGTACAATATCCGCAAATCAATAAGCATGATACATCGCATAAAAAAAATTGAGAGACAGAAACCACACAATCATATCATTAGATTCAGAAAAGGCGTTTTACCAAGTGCAACAGGCTTTTCTGATAAAAAACACTCAGCAAAGTGGGAATAGAAGGATCATCCCTCCCCATATAAAAGCCTTATATGAAAAACCTACAGCCAACATCATACTCAATGGGCAAAAACTAAAGCCATTTACCTCAAGAACAGGAACAAGACAGGGATGCTCGCTTACACCACTTCTGTACAAAATGGTACTGGAACTGCTAGCCACAGTGATCACACAAGAAAAAGAAATACATGGCTCCCAAATTGGAAAATAACAAGTATATTGTCATGATTTGGAGATGACATGATACTGTACATAGAAAACCCCAAAGACCCCATCAAAAAATTAGTAAACTTCATAAATGAATTTGGCAATATAGTAGAGTAAAATATTAATGCCAAGAAATGTATGGCATTTTATACAAAAATAATGAACTTACACAAAGAGAGTTTGAAAAACAATCCCATTTATCATCCCACCAAAAACATTAAGATACATAGGAATAAACTTAGCTACAAAAGTAAAAGACCTCTACTCAGAAAACTGCAAGATTTTGAAAAAGAGATAGAGGAAGACAAAACAGATGCACGAACATGCCATGTTAATGGCTTGGTAGAATCAACATCTTGAAAATGGCTATACTACCCAAAATGAACTATAGATTCAATACACTCCATGTTAAAATACCAACAGCATATTTCACAGACCTAGATTGAACTCTCCAAAAATCCATCTGTAATAAAAAAATGACCCTGAGCCCGAACAGGTTTGGCTCAGTGGATAGAGCGTTGGCCTCCAGACTGAAAGGTGCCAGGTTCAATTCTGACCAAGGGCATGTACCTTAATTGGGGGCACATCCCAAGTAGAGGGTGTGCAGGAGGCAGCTGATCCATGTTTCTGTCTCATCAGTGTTTCTATTTCTCTATCCCTCTCCTTTACTCTCTATAAAAAAATCAATAAAAGATGTTTAAGAAACAAACAAATCCCAAATAGCTGCAGCGATCCTGAGAAAGAAGAACCAAGAAGGAGGGATCTCAGTACCAGATATCAAGCTGTTTTACAAAGCCACTGTTCTCAAAATTGCCTGACAATGGCACAAGAATAGACATATAGGCCAATGGAATAGAATTGAGAACCCAGAAACCAATCCAAACCACTAAGCTCAATTAATATTGACAAAGGAGGCAAAAACATACAATGGAGACAAAACATTCTCTTCAGTAAATGGTTCTGGGAAATTTGGTCAGATTCATGCATAAAATGAAACTAGGCCACCAACTTGTACCATACACAAAAAATAAACTCAAAATGGATAAAGGATTTAAACATAAGATGGGAAACTAAAAATATTAGAGGAAGCCACAGGCAGCAGAGTCTCAGATATATGCTGAAGCAATATCTTCACCGACCCAGCTCCTGGGGCAATGGAAAATAAAGTTAAAATAAACAAATGGGACAACATCAAAATAAAATGCTTCTTCATAGCAAAATAAATGACCAACATACAACAACAAAGCCCACTGCATGGGAGAACATATTTGCCAATGTTCTCTGTGATAAGGGTTTCATCTCCCTTATCATTTACAGGGACCTCATACAACTTAACAAAAGGAAGATAAACAACCCAATCACAGAAATGGGCAACGGAACTAAAAAGATACTTTTCCAGAGAGGACTAAAGGAAGGCCAAGAGACACATGCTCAGAATCATTAATCATCTGAGAGATGCAAATCAAAAGGACAGTGAAGTACCACCTCACAGCTTTCAGAATGGCTATCATCAACAAATCAACAAAGGGCGAGTGCTGGTGAGGACGGGGAGAAAAAGGAACCCTCCTTCACTACTGGTGGGAATGCAGACTGGTGCAGCCACTATGGAGAACAGTATGGAGTTTCCTCTAGAAACTAAAAAGGGAACTCCCATTTGACCCAGTGATCCCACTTCTAGGAATATATCCCCGGAACCTAGAATTACCAATCAGAAAGGATACATGCACCTCTATGTTCACTGCAGCACAATTCACAATAGCTAAGATTTGGAAACAGCCTAAGTGCTGGTCAGCAGATGAGTGGGTTAAAAAGCCGGGGTACATCTACGCACTGGCATGGTATGCTGCCGCAAAAAAGGAAGGAGCACTGACCATTTGCAACAGCATGGATGTAGCTGGAGAGGATTATGCTAAGTAAAGCCAGTCAGTGCAAGAAAGATAAATATCACATGACCTCACTCATCTGTGGATTATAATGAACAATATAAACCTATGAACAAAAACAGATCCAGAGACAGAGAAGCATGGATCAGACCATCACCCTCAGAGGGAAGGTAAGGGAGGGTGGGACTGAGGGGGAGAGATCAACCAAAGGACTTGTATGCATGCCTAAAACCTAGCTAATGGACGCAGACACCAGGAGGTGAGAGTGAGGGCATGCTTGCGGGCGTCGGGGTGGGAGTGTGGGGGCAGTGGGAGATAAGAACACATATGTAATACCTTAATCAATAATAAGAAAGAAAGAAAAGGAACCCAGGAACATAAGATCAGGTGAGAATTCACACACTCATACTCATGCACACCCAGGCACAGGCACACTCACACCAGGAAAGGGCTCTGCAGCTCTCAGTGGGAATCACCTCTTATCTCCTAGCCTGGTCACTGCTTTCTCGCCAGCTGAACCAGAGGACAAGGATGAGTGACGGGCCTGTTGCTCTGCGGAAAGTGACCTCTCACTCCTGGATATTGCCACTGTCGAGAAGCCACTTTTCTGCCCCTTCTCTGTCCCCCTCACCCTGAGCAGGGCCGGGCTGGCCTGAGAGCCCACAGACTTCAGGAGCCAGATCCCTGGGGAGCTGGCGCAGGGGGCTGTGGGGACCCCCTTTGTCAAGTGCAAACTCGGCCAGCTGAAGTCACACAATAAAGGCAAATGCCGGAGTTCCCTGAACTGTTGCGTGTAAGTCTTCTCAGCAAGCTCCCACTCTGGCACAGCAGGCAGACAGCCTAACCCCAGGGAGCCTGGTTTGGACCTCAGGCTTTCACTCCAAACAGGTAGGAACTCATTTTCAGATGGAAAACGCCGGCGGGGGAGGTGCTGCGGGTTATCAGTGACTATAGCAAGTGCACCCCTGGAGACAGCAAGTTCACCAACAGAGACAGCAAGAACCCAGAGTGTGTGCTTACCTTTCCCAAAGGCCATGCTCCTCACCAGGTGGTCTCCCGCTCAGCAGGGAGGCTGGCAGGAAGGAAGCGGTGACAGGTGCCACCTGGCAAGCATCCTAGGGCTCTACCCGGGTTCCTTTGGGGGCAAAATCTCGTGAGATCACGAGATCAGGAGCAAACAAAGTACCGGGGAGAGAAGGGGGGCTGTGTCTTAACAGGCACAGAGAAGGTGGGGACAGGGGCGTCTGTGCTACACCCACCAGGCTGCAAGGTGTGGCAGAGGGTGGGTGGTTGTTAGGGGGACCCTGTGCTTCCAGGTATGAGGGTGGAGGTGGTCTCAGATATGGAGGGAGAAAGAGGAGGTCGCGACCCCCAGCTAACCCCCCACTTGCCACCCCTGGTCTGTGTTTCTGGGGACCACTTTCCCTCTGTGGGTGTGCCTGCTACTTACCTACCTCATTCCTGGGCCAGGCTTGTTGCCTCACTCCCACCCCACCGCAGCCCTCTGTATAGAAAAGAGCTCCCTGCCCTGGGCTAGTCCACTGTCCCTACTGTCTGGATGGGGACATGTTAGTAACCCCTGGGGCAGAGGAGAGCTGGCCAGATGCAATTACATTGTCTCTCTCCACAGGTGCTCTCCTCAGACTTCCCCTGAGGTTTGGGTCACCAGAGCTCTTTGACAAGCCCTGAATCCAGCCTTTGCTCTGCTTACCTCCCCTAAGCCTTCAGGTGATGGCAGCCGACCTGCCTTCCTCCCCCCTCATGAAGGGGTTCTCATCTCACCAACAAATCCCTTTGGCAAAGTCACACCTGGGCCTGAAAGCAGAAGGAGTGGGCAGGCCAACAAAGCTGAGGAGAGGTAGGGAGGCACTAGCCACAGCCTGGTGCTCAGGCTCTGGCAGAGCTGCCCCTTAGCTGAACCTTAACCCAGGGCTATCCTCTCAGGTGGCACCTCCAAGGGGCACAGGGGTCCTGGCATGCTCTGTCTGACAAGTTTTGCTGCCTGCTTTTCCATAGTCTCTTTAGGAGATAAATTCAGGCTTGTGAGGAGAGAGGGAGAGGGGAAGAGCAAAGCTGAGGCCCAGCCCTTTCATCCAAGCTGGCCTGAGGCATCTCCTGAGGGTCTTTGGAAATCAGCTTCTCATAGTGGGGAAGGACTTGTAATAAGAATAGAGCCACAGTTGTTTAATAATTACTTGCAAACTATAAATACGAGACCCTGGGACACTGGAGGATGAAACAGTCTCTACTGAAAACATAGGCTGCCTCCATGGCCCATTATTCAGAAAATAATTGCATTTTGGGAAGAGACCAGGCACAGGACAGGCTTTGATTTGGCAGCAGTGCCCACATCCTGATCACCTCCTGGTGTCTTTCTCAGGAAGGCTGACCATTCCAATCTCATCCCAGGAAGGGCCTCAGATGATCCTAAAGTCATAGAAGTTTAGCCATCTTGTGGTCAGACTTTGAGCTCCTGAAGGGCTAGACAGCAGGCCCTCCCCTCCCCTTTCCATGTTACACTTGCAGCTGGCAGCTACAGGTAGCTATCTTCACTCCTTAGTGGCTGAGAGCCGAATTTCCAGGGTGAGCAACTGCTCTCCCCATACTGACCGCATCCTTGGATAAATACTCATTGTGTGGATCAACCCTGTCTCTGCTTAACTTGGCTCTAGTAGTGACAGGCAGCCTCAGACACATTGTGCTGCCTTGCTCTTACTCACTCAGACTTGGGGAATATTCAGAATCTGCAAACTGTGAGACCTTTTCTGAGGGTGAGCATGGAGTGAGGACACTATGTCCCTGTCATGCAGGTGATGCTGCATCTCTTCAACATAGGGTATGGGGAGGTTGTGGGGGCGGAGCATAACAGCAGGGTGGTGAGGCTGGCTTCTTGTGGGTCCCTACCCTGCCATTCCTCCAGAGGTTCCCCATGCCTATGAAGTAGCAGAGTTTAAGTTTTCCAGCTACATAGATGGAGGAATGAGGACAAATGAGGCGACTGCACTCAGTTCCAGTGGATCTGGGATTGTCACCTAGAGCAGAGCAGATAAAAAGCAGAAACAGAAACAACTCCACTATTTCACCTGGGAACTAGAGATTCAGCCTAGCCCTCCCACCTCTCTCCTAGATGCATTGGCAACTATTTGACCTGGGGTGGCTGCTAATATCATGCTCAGCGCTACACACAGTCTCTCCTCACAGAGTTTAGGATGAAAATAGAAACACACACACACACACACACACACACACACACACACACACACACACACACACAATCAAACACAGCAAAACCCAAGAAGACCATTGTCTACAAATGGCTCTTTGTAACTAATTCTTTCATGAAAACAAAGGTCCTGGTATGGAAAGATACAGATGCAGGAAGACTCCTGCCTGAGGGTTGTACAAGGAGGGGCCATCAGGGGCTTAGAAGGATCCTGTTCAGGGCATGAGGACAGACTGCACAATTTCTGAGAGAGTAAAGTGCTTGGCCAATTTCAGAATGCAAGAGACACTGGGGCACAGGGGAGGGTTATAGAGTGACACAGACCGCAATGGATGCACCCTGGAAGGTGAAATTCAAAGGGAATCTATTTGAAGTTTGTCCACCCTTATATTCATGATGATCCGGTTGCTTGTCAGCATTGCAGAGGTTGATGCACTAAAAAGACAAGGTCTGTTATATGAAAAGCAAAATGCAGGCCACCCGACTGATTACATAATACAACCCTATTCTTGTAAAATTAAATGTGAATGTAACATTCATTTATTCCAGTCCTTCACCCATTGCCTCACAATGTTAACTATGTTCCTAGGTCACAGTAAGCCTGCATAAGGAAGGGGGAATGAAAGTTCCCGGGCCCCACTCTCCTGGGAAATCAGCAATTCATATTTATGAATCTCTTAAAGCAGTCCACATGTCCACTAAAAATGCTAATGCTAGTTATTGTAAATTATCTTCCTGTGTTTTTTTTTTACAAGGCTCTCTATCACAATTGCCTCTCCTGGAGTAGTGATGTAGAGCTGTTTTCATTTTAGAAACATTAAATGTGTCAATCCAACAGCACTGCATTGTAATGATCACCCTTGTGACTTAAAAACCCTTCAGTGATGGAAGAGAGGGAAGCTGGAATGTTTCTGAAAGAGCTGCTCTGTGTGTGTGTGTGTGAGTGTGTGTGTGTGTGTGTGTGTGTGTGCGCGCACACACACTCCTGCACAGCTGAGAGAGGCTGAGTCTAGCCCATCCTGTGAGGGGATGAAATAGAGATGAGGTGAAAGGGGTACATCCTTTTGTCTACAATCACCTACAGTAAGCCTAAGGGGGAAAGAAGCTGCATTCTCAAACTAAGCATGCTTTACATGGATAAAACATACAGTCCTTACTGACTAAGGAAAACTTAGCCTTTTGATGTTGTAGCCAGACTAATGAAAGGACATTTTGAACTTTAATGCTGTCAGTTGTTTTCAGGTGGAGACAATAAGAAGAGGAAGAATAAACAGGGGTCCAAAGCAGGGAGGGTCAGACAGAATTCAGAAGACAGAAAGACACAGAACTTAGAACACAGGGCTTGGAAGACAGGACCAAGAGAGACAGAGCCTAGGCACAGAACCTACACAGAACGTTCTCTAGAGACAGAAGATGGACCCCAGCATCTGAACCTGACTACAGAAATTGGCAAGAGAACCTGACTAGAACCTGGTGACTGAACCTGACTGGAGTACCTGGACAGAACCTCTCTGGAGAGCCTAAGCAGAACCTCTCTGGGGATCGAGACCAGAACTTGGCTGGAGATCCTGGCTAGGCTGCTGATCAACTGAACGCTGCCTCTGTGTCATTCCTTCTTCGCCAACTCCGTCCACACCTTTGGGGACCCCTGGACCTGCTGGGGCCGGACCCCGGCATATGGCGCCCGAACAGGGACCCCTAGGGAAAAATGCAAGACTTTAGAGGCCAAATTAAGAACACTTACTTAAGGGGAGAACCAAGATGGCGGCGATATAGGCAGAGGTGTCCCAGGTCGTGTCCCGGAGCAAATGGAGCGAGCAGCTGTAGCTAGTAACACTCACACCGAATTGGCGAAATTGCTCAGCTGGTGAGAGGGTTTACAGCCGGGAAGAGCAGAACTCCCCTGGTAAGGTAAAAAAAAAACAGGGATTTGGGCAGGAAAGTTTGCCAGACCTCTGAGCCCAGAGAGTCAGAGGGAGACCGCATGGCAGACAGCCGCGTCCCTTGGGACAGGCACAGCCCCTGACGGGGGAAAGGAGAACCGAGGGATTCCTTTCGCCGCCAGGGAAATTGAGAGCTGGGTTCTGTGATCACGGAGGACTGAGCCTAAAGGGGGCAGCCTGAAGAGCTGACCTGACCATGCAGTCCCGGTAAGAGAAGAAGCTTACAGAAACCAAGCCTTCCCCGTATCTGCGGCCGGCGTTTGTTTGTTTGTTTTCACTGAATCCTGTTCATGGGACATCTCGGATACAGACACTCACCTGTGCTGAAGAGAGGGAGAGTGTGCTGAGGAGTGGAATCTGGGGAGAGACTGGGGAAAGAGGGGGAGCCGGGAGAGGTGGTAGTGAATTGAGTGCTGAGACACCCCAGAGCCAGGGGCTGGGGCAGCCACCCGCTCGTGAGAGGGAGTCTCCTCCCCCCAGCCCCCAGGCAAGGAGCACAGCCACACCCAGATTCCACCAGGTAGGAGATCAAGGATTAAGATAACCTGATCAGTCCCTGGGAGTTAACAGGGTCTGGCCTATAGGGGGATTTTCAATCCCAGCAACAACATAGCTCCGTTAACTAACTATTAAGCAGTCAGCTCTGGGCAGTGAACTTCCACTGGACAGAGAGGCCCTATAGCCTCAGAGGCCAACCCCAGAACACTGCCACCCAGAGGCTGACCCAATAACTGACTCTTTGCTAAAAACAAAATAAGGCAGTCTGGGAAATAAATGCAGCATGCTTTAAAATAAGGACTGTGGTTTACAACACAGAGGAACAGTATATCGCAGGGAAACTCAACACTCTCCTGAATACCTGGAAGGTCTAAGGCGAGCCACAGTGAAGAATAGAAGAAACGAAGGACCTTCACTACTGCAATTTTTTTTTTCTTTTTTCACTTTTTAACTAAGAAACCAATTTTTTTTTCATTCTTTTTTTTTTCTGTTCTTTTTTTTTTCTTTTTTTCTTTCTTTTCTTCTTTTTCCATCACCTGATTTTACCCTTTTAATTACTACCTTCTAATTTTTAACCAGTATTATTACTGCTACCATTTTACCATTTTTTAAAGTGCCATTTTATTTTTTTCTTTATTTTATTTTGGGATTAGTGTTCACCATTCTATTTTCATCGTTATATTATTGGTTGTTTCTAGTTTGCATTCATATCCAGGGATCTGTTGCTGGAATTTGTTGGGATTAATGGCTGTTCTATAGGAGTATTCTCCTCATATAAAAAGTCTCTTCCCTCTTCCACTTCATTCTCTCTTTTCGCTCTTTTTTTTTTTTTTCGTTTCTCGCTTTTATTTTCCCCCTTCCTTTTTCCCAATTTCATTTTTGCACTCCCTTTTTTTGGTCCCTACTTTTCTTTTCCTTTTTCTCTTTTATCTTTTTCTCTTCCTTCTTCCTTATCCCCTAATTCTCTTAATTCAGGTGGTCACCTTTAATTGGGGTTATTAATATCGTGAATATATTTGTGTATAGTGCCTGGCATGTGGTGCCTTGTTGTGTTGTATTTTATGCCTTTAAATCAACACAGCAGATCCAAGCAACAGCAACCTCCTGAGCACCTCATCCTCTGCTGAGGAACAGCAGCTGTACGTGAAACCTCACCCCACCAGCCGGAAGAGCCACCACAGCTGTGAACAGCACCCACCAGAGGAGCTGCTGACAACTGAAGAGCAGCTGCTACCGCAACCGCCCGAAGAGCAACCACAGACCAAGGAGTCACTGCCACCAAGGGAGCAACCACTGAACAACTCAACGTCTAGATATGTCAGTGAGATCAAACATGGGTAGACAAAGAAACCCCCAGAGGAAAGAGAAGGAGGACTCTCCAGAAAAGCAGCTAAGTAATACAGAGGCATGCAACATGACAGATAAAGAATTCAGAATAAGGATCCTAGAGTGCATAAACCGGATGGAGGAAAAAATCGACAACCTCTACAAGAAGCAAGAAGAAACAGATGAAAAAATCGATAACATATGGAAGAAGCTAGAAGAAACAGATGAAAAAATCGATAACATATGGAAGAAGCTAGAAGAAACAGATGAAAAAATCAACAACCTAAGTAAGACCCAAGAAGAAATGAAGAGTGATATAGCTGCAATGAAAAACTCCATTGAAAGTATCAACAGTAGACTAGGAGAAGCGGAGGACCGAATAAGTGAATTAGAAGACAAGGAAGCAAAACACACCCAAAATGTACTGCAATTGGAGAAAAAAATTAAAAGACAGGAGGAGAGCCTAAGGGAGCTTTGGGACAACATGAAACGAAACAACATACGAATAATAGGAGTACCAGAACAACAGAAGGACGAACAAGGATTAGAAAACCTACTCGAAGAAATAATATCAGAAAACTTTCCTGAGGTGGGGAAGAAAAAAGTCACACAAGCCCAGAGAGTCCCAAACAAGGTGAACCCGAAAAGACCCACACCAAGACACATCATAATCACCATGGCAAATGTTCAGGACAAAGAGAGAATCTTACAGGCTGCAAGAGAGAGACGGAAAGTTACATACAAGGGATCTCCCATTAGATTGTCAAATGACTTCTCAACAGAAACACATCAGGCCAGAAAAGAATGGACTGAAATTTACAAAGTGATGCAAAGCAAAGGACTGAATCCAAGAATACTGTATCCAGCAAGGCTATCATTCAAACTTGAAGGGGAAATAAGAAGCTTCACAGACAAAAAAAGACTAAGGGAGTTTGTCACCACCAAGCCAGCAATGCAAGGAATGCTAAACGGACTGGTATAAAAAGAAGAAATAAAAATCTCAGAAGGAAAACAGCCACACAAAAAAAGAAATGGCTACAAACAAGTACCTTTCAATAATAACTTTAAACGTAAACGGACTAAATGCTCCAACCAAAAGACATCGAGTGGCTGAATGGATAAAAAAACATGACCCATACATCTGCTGTCTACAAGAAACCCACCTCATTCGAAGGGACTCACACAGACTGAAAGTGAAAGGATGGAAAAATATCTTTCAGGCAAATGGAAAGGAAAAGAAAGCTGGGCTAGCAATACTTATATCGGACAAAATAGACCTCAAAGTGAAGGCCTTAACAAGAGATAAGGAAGGCCACTTCATAATACTAAAGGAATCAATACAACAAGAAGATATAACCCTGGTAAATATATACGCACCCAATGTAGGAGCACCCAAATTCATAAAAAAAAACTCCTGGAAAATTTCAAAGGAGAGATCGACAACAATACAATCATAGTAGGGGACTTTAATACACCATTGACAGCACTGGATAAGTCCTATAGACAAACAATCAGCAAAGATACAGCAATCCTAAATGACTCACTAGATCAGATGGACTTAATAGACATCTTCAGAACACTTCACCCCAAAGCCAGAGAATATACGTTCTTCTCAGGTGCTCATGGGACATATTCAAAAATAGACCACATATTGGGTCACAAGCAAAATATCCCCAAATTCAAGAAGATTGAAATCATAAAAAGCGTCTTCGCAGACCACGATGGCATAATATTAGAAATAAACTACAATAAAAACAACCCAAAATACTCAAACACCTGGAAGCTGAATAGCATGCTATTAAATATTGATTGGGTTACCAATGAGATCAAAGAAGAAATTAACAACATCCTGGAAACTAATGACAATGAAAACACAACAATCCAAAACCTATGGGACACAATGAAAGCAGTCCTGAGAGGGAAGTTTATAGCTCTACAGGCCTATCTCAAAAAACAAGAAAAAATGGTAGTAAATCATCTAACTCTACAACTCAAAGAATTAGAAAGAGAGCAACAAGAAAACCCCAGAGTGAGGAGAAGGAAGGAGATAATAAAGATTAGAGCAGAAATAAATGACATAGAGACCAAAAAAACAATACAGAAAATCAATGAAACCAAGAGCTGGTTCTTTGAAAGGATAAACAAGATTGATAAACCTCTAGCCAGACTCACCAAGAAGCAGAGAGAGAGGACCCAAATAAATAAAATCAGAAACGATAGAGGCGAAATAACAACAGACCCCACAGAAATACAAATGATTGTTAAAAAATACTATGGACAGCTTTACTCCAACAAACTAGACAACCTGGAGGAAATGGACAAATTCCTAGAAAAATACAGCATTCCAAAACTCAATCAGGAAGAATCTAAAAATCTCAACAGGCCAATAACTATGGAAGAAATTGAAGCAGTCATCAAAAAGCTTCCATCAAACAAAAGCCCAGGACCAGACGGCTTCACAGGGGAGTTTTACCAAACATTCAAGGAAGAACTAAAACCTATCCTCCTCAGACTACTACAAAAAATTCAAGAGGAAGGAACACTTCCAAGCTCATTCTATGAAGCCAGCATCACCCTAATACCAAAGCCAGGTAAAGACAACACAATGAAAGAGAATTACAGGCCAATATCCCTCATGAACATAGATGCCAAAATCCTCAACAAAATCTTAGCAAATCGGATCCAGCAGTACATCAGAAAGATCATACACCATGACCAAGTAGGATTTATCCCAGGGATGCAAGGATGGTACAATATCCGCAAATCAATAAATGTGATACATCACATAAACAAATTGAAAGAAAAAAACCACATGGTCATATCAATTGATGCAGAAAAAGCATTTGACTAAATTCAACACCCATTTTTGATAAAAACTCTCAGCAAGGTGGGAGTAGAAGGATCATACCTCAACATAATAAAAGCCATATATGATAGGCCCACAGCCAACATCATACTCAACGGACAAAAACTAACACCATTTCCCCTAAGAACAGGAACAAGACAGGGATGCCCCCTCTCACCACTCCTGTTCAACATAGTACTGGAAGTGTTAGCCATTGCAATTCGGCAAGAAGAAGAAATAAAAGGCATCCAAATTGGAAAAGAGGAAGTAAAACTGTCCTTATTTGCAGACGACATGATATTATACATACAAAACCCTAGAGATTGCATAAAAAAGCTACTAGACTTAATAAATGGATTTGGCAATGTAGCAGGATACAAAATTAACCCCAAGAAATCTGAGGCATTTCTATACACCAATAGTGAACTTTCAGAAAGAGAGATTATAAAAACAATCCCATTTACCATTGCACCGAAAAAACTAAGCTACCTAGGAATAAACTTAACTAAAGAGGTAAAAGACCTCGACTCAGAAAACTACAGGACGTTGAAAAAGACATAGAGGAAGACATAAACAGATGGAAGAACATACCGTGTTCATGGATTGGTAGAATCAACATCATTAAAATGTCCATACTACCCAAAGCAATCTATAAATTCAACGCACTTCCCATTAAAGTACCAACAGCATACTTCAGAGATCTAGAACGAACTTTCCAAAAATTCATCTGGAATAAAAAAAGACCCCGAATAGCTGCAGCAATCCTGAAAAAGAACAAAGTAGGTGGGATCTCAATACCAGATATCAAGTTGTATTACAAAGCCACTGTTCTCAAAACTGCCTGGTACTGGCACAAGAATAGGCATATAGATCAATGGAATAGAATAGAGAGCCCAGAAATCGGCCCGAACCAATATGCTCAATTAATATTCGACAAAGGAGGCAAGAACATACAATGGAGCCAAGATAGTCTCTTCAATAAATGGTGTTGGGAAAATTGGACAGATATATGCAAGAAAATGAAACTAGACCACCAACTTACACCATACACAAAAATAAACTCAAAATGGATAAAGGACTTAAATGTACGACAGGAAACCATAAAAATTCTAGAAGAATCCAAAGGCAAGAAAATCTCAGACATATGCCGAAGCAATTTATTCACTGATACAGCTCCTAGGGCAATTGAAACTAAAGAAAAAATGAACAAATGGGACTACATCAAAATAAAAAGCTTCTGCATAGCAAAAGAAACCATCAACAAAACAACGAGAAAACCCACTGTGTGGGAAAACATATTTTCCAATGACATATCTGATAAGGGGCTAATCTCCAAAATTTATAGGGAACTCATACAACTTAACAAAAGAAAGATAAACAATCCAATCAAAAAATGGGCAAAGGACCTAAATAGACACCTTTCAAAAGAGGACATTCAGAAAGCCAAGAGACATATGAAAACATGCTCAAAGTCACTAATCATCCGAGAGATGCAAATCAAAACAGCAATGAGGTACCATCTCACACCTGTCAGACTGGCTATCATCAACAAATCAACAAACGACAAGTGCTGGAGAGGATGTGGAGAAAAAGGAACACTTGTGCACTGCTGGTGGGAATGCAGACTGGTGCAGCCACTATGGAAGACAGTATGGAGTTTCCTTAAAAAACTGAAAATGGAACTCCCATTTGACCCTGTGATCCCACTTCTAGGAATATATCCCAAGAAACCAGAAACACCAATCAGAAAGGATATATGCACCCCTATGTTCATAGCAGCACAATTCACCATAGCTAAGATCTGGAAACAGCCTAAGTGCCCATCAGTAGATGAATGGATTAGAAAACTGTGGTACATCTACACGATGGAATACTATGCTGCTGTAAAAAGGAAGGAACTCTTACCATTTGCAACGTCATGGATGGAACTGGAGAGCATTATGCTAAGTGAAATAAGCCAGTCAATAAAGGAAAAATACCACATGATCTCACTCATTCATGGACAATAGAGACCATTATAAACTTTTGAACAATAATAGATACAGAGGCAGAGCTGCCTCAAACAGATTGTCAAACTGCAGTGGGAAGGCCGGGGAGGGTTGGGGGGCAGGAGGTAGGGGGGTAAGAGATCAACTAAAGGACTTGTATGCATGCATATAAGCATAACCAATGGACATAAGACACTGGGTGATAGGGGAGGCTAGGGGACTGTCTAGGGCGGGGGGATAAAATGGATACATATGTAATACCCTTTGTAATACTTTAAGCAATAAAAAAAAAATTAAAAAAAAAAGCAGGGAGGGAAAATCAAGAAGGAATTTGGGGCTGATTTGTGTTTCCATGACACCCACTCTACAACAGGCTCCTGATGTCCTTACGGGCACATGCAATGGACTCTGAACGCCCAGTTCTCTGCAAGAATAGCCGATATGAAAGGTCTTGGAGAGAATTCCGGGTAGCCAGATTGCATTCGCCACAGTGTGTGTCCCAATTTGTGTGAACCACACCTTTTGAAAATTCTTTTCGCATATCTATCTAGGAGCCCAGAGGGAAAGGCAGGAACCTTCACCCCTGGGCGGCATCCCTTCTCCCAGATTCGGGCCTCACAGAGACTGGACTTGAAGAGGATAGAGCCATCCCCATTTGGGTAACTGTTGGGGGAGAGGTTGGGTGTATGGAGAGGAACCCTCAGCTGAAAGCCAGCTGCTCACTGACAGGCGGGGTCTCTCACAGCTCCAGGGCCTTGGCCCAGCCTCAAAGCAATTTTTTGGGAAGGCGATGTAGCCTGCCCTACCAGTCCTGGTCCAGTCCTGCGTGGACAGGGTGTCCACTGGTACCTCCCCTTGTTGCTAAGCCTCAAGCTTGTAACAAAATTCTTAGAATCCTCAGAGTTCAGGATCAATTTGCATGGAGATCCCTCCTCCCCTGCCAACCTGGTTGGGGAGGGGATAAGAGAGTCAGTGGTGAGTGTCCTTCCAAGTGTCAGAGTGTCAGTGGGCAGAGCCCTGAGGTTTCTTCCCCATGGCTGGGCTCTACTCCCCTCTCTCTCCTCAGGACACAGGTGACCTTTCCCAAGGACAGTTCATGTGGGTATCTGCACTGACACCTCTCCCTCCCCTCCAGGTTCACCTGAGTCACCCCCCTCTGTTTTCCCCCTCTTCTCCAGGTCCTAGGCCCAGCCAGCCTGGAGCCAGCCTCTGCCTTGTCCAGCTGTGGCTCAGGAGGTGTTCTGGGTGTGCTGGGTGAGCTGAACTGCAGCCGCTGGAAATTATAACCTTGCTTCTTGGGAACAACAATGACTGTGAACCGCTCCCACACTCCTGATTGATGGTGTCACAGGGGAGGAAGGGAATATAGCTAATAGACATCTGCTGAAGCCCTCCTGTTTACCATGTTTCATTCCAATCAGGCAAATGCAACAGCCTTCTGAAGAGGGTCTATCTCTCTGAATGATTTGGGCAGGAGCAGGCAGGGGTTGCCCAAGGGTGCTCTCTGACTCTTGGCTTCTAAATAAACAGCTGAAAATCAATATCCCAAAAGGCAGCTTAGGGTGGAAGAATCTTGGTGGCCTTTTTTCTTAACTATTGGCTAAGAGGGTAGACTTGTGTCAGTCATTCATATATATATATATATATATATATATATATATATATATATATATATATATATATATATATATATATATATATATGAAACAATCAAATGAGTAAACAAAACACAAACAATGAAACTTTTAGAGGACTTTAATTGAGAGCCTGAAAACAGGACAGTCATAGTAGAAGACTTTTATCACTCCTCTGACTTCACTGGATAGGTCTTCCATGTGACAAAATAATGATACAGAGACTCTAAAGGACACACTGTATCAGATTGATTTAATTGACATTTTAGAACATTTCACCCCAACAGAGCAGAATATACATTCTTCTCAAGTGCACAGGGATCATTCCCAAAGATAGACCACATCTAGGACACATAACAAGTCCCTACAAGTTCAAGAAGATTTAAATCATATAAGCATCTTCTTGGATCACAGTGGAATGAAATGAGAAATCAAGTAGAGTAAAAACACCCAAAAACATTTAAATACTTAGAGGCTAAATAGCATGCTATTAAACAATGAATTTGTTACTATGAGTTCAAGAAAATATCAAAGACTTTTTGGAAAAAAGGAAAATGAACAAATAACAGCACAGAATCTCTGGGAATCAGCAAAAGCAGTCCTGAGAGGGAAGTTCATAGCACTATAGACATATCTCCAAAAATAACAAAAATCAGCAATAAACTATTCATCCCTACAACTTAAGAATTAGAAAGAGACCAACAAGAAGAGCGCAGAGTAAGTAGAAGGAAGGGAAAAATAAAGATTATAGCAGAAAAAAATAACAGAGACAAAAAATTCAATGAAACCAATAGCTGGTTCTATGAGAGGATAAACAAAATTGATATACCATTAGCCAGACTCATTAAGAAACAAACACACATGATTCCAATAAGTAAAATCAGAAACAAGAGTGGAGGAGTAAGCACTGGCACCGCAGAAATTAAAAGGATTGTAAGAAAATACTATGAACAACTATATGCCAAAATGCTGGACAGTGTGCATGAAATAGATGAAGTCAGTAAAAAATGCAATCTACCAAAAGTGATTCAGAAAGAATGAAGAAACCTGAATAGACTCATAACAACTAATGAAATAGAAGCAGTAATCAAAACACTTCCAACCAACAAAAGCTCAGGTCTGGACAGCTTCAAAGGGGAGTTCTACCAAACATTCAGAAAACTACAATCTATACTCCCCAAATTATTTCAGAAAATGAAAAGAGGAAAGAATACTTCCAAACTCTTGGTAGGAGGCCAGCATTATTCTAATTCCAAAACAAGGTATAGACACTACAAAGAAAGAGAATTACAGGCCGATATAGCTGATGATGACAGATACTAAAATCCTCAACCAAGTATTAGCAAATTGCATCCAGCATTATATTAAAGGACCAAATGCCATGATCAAGTTAAATATATTCCAGGGATGCCAGGCTGGTATGATATTCACAAATCAATAAACATAAAACTCATAAACAAACTGAGAGACAAAGATCACGTGATCATATCGATAGATGCAGAAAAAGAATTGAAAAAAAACCCAACACCCAATTGTGATAAAAACTCTCAGCAACGTGGTAATAGAGAAGCATACCTCAACATCATAAAGCTCATATATGAAAAACCCACGGCCACCGTCCTACTAAATTGGCAAAAACTAAAACCATTTCCCGTGAAAGAACAGGAAAAAGACGGTGATGCCAATTTTCACCATTCCTGTTCAACATAGTACAGGAAGCGCTACCATAGTGTTCATGAAGAAATAAAAGTCATCCCAACCAGAAAAGCAGGTAATAAATGAATTTGGTCATGTATCAGGATACAAAATTAAAACCCCAAAATATATGTCTTTAGATACACCAAGAATGAACTCACAAAAAGAGAAACTAAGAAAAGAATCCCACTTACCATTGCAGTAAAAGAATTAAGGAAAAAACTCAATGAAGGAAATAAAATAACTGCACTTGGAAAACGACAGAAAATTGAAACGGAGATAAAGATATCAACCAATGGACTAATATACCGTGTTGATGGGTTGGTAGAACTAACATCATTAACATGTCTACAAGTACAGAGAGTCCCATGCAAGGTGAACCCCAAAAGACCCACACCAAGAAACGTCATAATAACGATGGCAAATGTACAAGACAAAGACAGAATCTTAAAGGCTGCAGGAGAGAAACAGAGAGTTACCTACAAAGGATCCCCCATCAGATTATCAAATGATTTCTCAACAGAAACACATCAGGCCAGAAAAGAATGG
This sequence comes from Myotis daubentonii, assembly GCF_963259705.1. Taxonomy (NCBI): domain Eukaryota; kingdom Metazoa; phylum Chordata; class Mammalia; order Chiroptera; family Vespertilionidae; genus Myotis; species Myotis daubentonii. Next base: position 15,257,855 of record NC_081862.1, read on the forward strand.
ACAGAAATTTACAAAGTGATGCAAAGCAAAGGACTGAATCCAAGAATACTCTATCCAGCAAGGCTATCATTCAAAATTGAAGGGGAAATAAGAAGCTTCACAGACAAAAAAAAAGGCTAAGGGAGTTTACTACCACCAAGCCAGCAATGCAAGAAATGCTAAAGGGACTGGTGTAAAAAGAAGAAATAAAAATCCTAGAAAGAAAACAGCCACAAAAAAAATTGGCTACAAACAATTACCTTTAAATAATAACTTTAAACATAAATGGACTAAATGGTCCAATCAAAAGACATTGAGTGCCTGAATGGATAAAAAAAAAAAAAAAAAGCATGACCCATATATTTGCTGTCTACAAGAGACCCACCTCAGAAGAAGGGACTCACAAAGACTAAAAGTGAAGGGATGGAAAAATACCTTTCAGGCAAATGGAAAGGAAAAGAAAGCTGGGGTAGCAATATTTATATCGGGCAAAATAGACCTCAAAGTGAAGGCCATAACAAGAGATAAGGAAGGCCACTTCATAATACTAAAGGGATCGATACAACACGAAAATATAACCCTGATAAACATATATGCACCGAATGCAGCAGCACCAACATACATAAGAAAACTCCTGGAAGATATCAGGGGAGATATTGACAACAATATCATAGTAGGGGACTTTAATACACCACTGTCATCACTGGATAAATCAAGCTAGACAAAAAGTCAGCAAAGAAACAGCAATCATAAATGACTCACTAGCTCAGATGGACTTAATTGACATCTTCAGAACACTTCACCCCAAACCACAAAATATACGTTCTTCTCAAGTGCTCATGGGACATCTTCAAAAATAGACCACAAATTGGGTCACAAACAAAGTCTCCCCAATTCAAGAAGATTGAAATCATACCAAGCATCTTCTCAGATCACAAGGCCATAATATTAGAAATAAACTACAATAAAAAGAACTCAAAATACTCAAACACTTGGAAGCTCTATAGCATGTTATTAAACATTGATTGAGTTACCAACGAGGTCAAAGAAGAAATTAAAAACATTCTGGAAACTAATGACAATGAAAACACAACAATCCAAAACCTGTGGGACACAATGAAAGCAGTCCTGAGAGGGAAGTTTATAGCTCTACAGGTCTATCTCAACAAACAAGAAAAAATGGTAGTAAATCATCTAAATCTACAGCTCAAAGAATTAGAAAGAGAGCAACAAAAAAGCCCTGAGTGAGCAGAAGGAAGGAGATAATAAAGATTAAAGCAGAAATAAATGAAATAGAGACCAAAAACACAATACAGAAAACCAATGAAACCAAGAGCTGCTTCTTTTAAAGGACAAACAAGATTGACAGACCTCTAGCCAGGCTCACCAAGAAGCAAAGAGAAAGGACCCAAATCAACAAATTCATAAATGATAGAGGCAAAAAAACAACAGATCCCACAGAAATACAAATGATTGTTAAAAAAATACTATGGACAACTCTACTCCAACAAACTAGACAACCTGGAGCAAATGGACATATTCCTAGAAAAATACAACATTACAAAACTTAATCAGGAAGAATCTAAAAATCTCAATAGGCCAATAACTATGGAAGAAATTGAAGCAGTCATCAAAAAGCTTCCAGCAAACAAAAGCCCAGGACAAGACGGCTTCACAGGGGAGTTTTACCAAACATTCAAGGAACAACTAAAACCTATCCTCCTCAGAATACTACAAAAAATCCAAGAGGAAGGAACACTACCAAGCTCATTCTATGAAGCCAGCATCACCGTAATACCAAAACCAGGTAAAGACAACACAATGAAAGAGAATTACAGGCCAATATCCCTCATGAACATAGATGCCAAAATCCTCAACAAAATCCTAGCAAATCAGATCCAGCAGTTCATCAGAAAGATCATACATATAAATCAAGTAGGATTTATCCCAGGGATGCAAGGACGGTACAATATCCACAAATAAATAAGCGTGATACATCACATAAACAAATTGAAAGAAAAAAAACCACATGGTCATATCAATTGATGCAGAAAAAGCATTTGACAAAATTCAACACCCATTTTTGATGAAAACTCTCAGCAAGGTGGGAATTGAAGGATCATACCTCAACATAATAAAAGCCTTATATGACAAACCCACAGCCAACATCATACTCAATGGACAAAAACTAACACCATTTACCCTAAGAACAAGAACAAGACAGAGATGCCCAGTCTCACCACTCCTGTTCGTCATAGTACTGTAAGTATGTGACATTGCAATTTGACAAGAAGAAATAAAAGGCATCCAAATTGGAAAAGAAGAAGTAAAACTGTCCTTATTTGCAGATGACATGATATTATACTTAAAAAACCCTAAAGACTCCATAAATAAACTATTAGACTTAATAAAAGAATTCAGCAATGTAGCAGGATACAAAATTAACGCCAAGAAATCTATGGCATTTCTATACACCAAAAGTGAATGTGCAGAAAGAGAGACTAAAAAAGCAATCCAATTTACCATCGCACCAAAAAAATTAGGCTACCTAGTAATAAATTTAACTAAAGAGGTAAAAGACCTCTTCTTAGAAAACTACAGGACGTTGAAAAAAAAGATGGTGGAAGACATAAAGAGATGGAAGAACATACCATGCTCTTGGATTGGTAGAATCAACATCATTAAAATGTCCATACTTCCCAAAGCAATCTATAAATTCAACGCAATTCCCATTAGAATACCAATGACATATTTCACAGACCTAGAACATACTCTCCAAAATTTCATCTGGAATAAAAATCGACCCCGAATAGCTGCAGAGATCCTGAGAAAGAACAAAGTAGGTGGGATCTCAATACCAAATATCAAGCTGTATTACAAAGCCACTGTTCTCAAAACTGCCTGGTACTGGCACAATAACAGACATATAGATCAATGGAATAGAATAAAGAGCCGAGAAATCGGCCCGAACCAATATACTCAATTAATATTCGACAAAGGAGGCAAGAACATACAATGCAGTCAAGATAGTCTCTTCAATAAATGGTGTTGGGAAAATTGGACAGATACATGCAAGAAAATGAAACTAGACCACCAGCTTACACCATACACAAAAATAAACTCAAAATGGATAAAGGACTTAAATATACGACGGGAAACCATACAAATACTAGAAGAATCTAAAGGCAACAAAATCTCAGACATATGCCAAAGCAATTTCTTCACCGATACAGCTCCTAGGGCATTGGAAACTAAAGAGAAAATAAACAAATGGGACTACATCAAAATAAAAAGCTTCTGCACAGCAAAAGAAACCATCAACAAGACAACAAGAAAACCCACTGCCTGGGAAAACATATTTGCCAGTGTCATATCTGATAAGCGCCTAATCTCCAAAATTTATAGATAACACATACAACTTAACAAAAGGAAGATAAACAATCCAATCAAAAAATGGGCAAAGGATCTAAATAGACACCTTTCAAAAGAGGACATTCAGAAAGCCAAGAGACATATGAAAACATGCTCAAAGTCACTAATCATCTGAGAGATGCAAATCAAAACAACAATGAGGTATCATCTCACACCTGTCAGACTGGCTATCATCAACAAATCAACAAACGACAAGTGCTGGAGAGGATGTGGAGAAAAAGGAACACATGTTCACTGCTGGGGGGAATGCAGACTGGTGCAGCCACTATGGAAGACACTATGGAGTTTCCTCAAAAAACTAAAAATGGAACTCCCATTTGACCCTGTGATCCCACTTCTAAGAATATATCCCAGGAAACCAGAAACACCAATCACAAAGGACATATGCAGCCCTATGTTCATAGCAGCACAATTCACCATAGCTAAGATCTGGAAACAGCCTAAGTGCCCATCTGTAGATGAATGGATTAGTAAACTGTGGTACATCTACACGATGGAATAATATTCTGCTGTAAAAAAGAAGGAACTCTTACCATTTGCAACAGCATTGATGGAACTGGAGAGCATTATGCTAAGTGACATAAGCCAGTCAATGAAGGAAAAATACCACATGTTCTCACTCATTTCTGGATAATAAAGACCATTATAAACTTATGAACAAAAATAGATACAGAGGCAGAGCTGCCTCGAACAGACTGTCAAACTACAGCAGGAAGGCTGGGGAGAGTGGGAGGGCAGGAGGGGGGTGGGTAAGAGATCAACCAAAGAACTTGTATGCATGCATATAAGCATAACCAATGGACATAAGACACTGGGGGGTAGGGGAGGCCAGGGGATTGTCAAGGGCGGGGAGAAAAAAGGAGACATATATAATACTCTTTGTAATACTTTAAGAAATAAAAAAAGGAAAAAATGTGGAAGGATCAAAATACCAGATATTAAGATATATTATAATGCCACCATTCTCAAAACTGCCTGCTACTGGCACTAGAAAAGACATATACACCACTGAAACAGAACAGAGAACCCAGAAGTGGACCCAAGTCATTACGCTTTATTGTTAATTTACAAAGGAGGCAAGAGCATACAATGGCGTCAAGACAGTATCTTCAATAAATGATGAAAATCAGACAGAAATATGCAAGAAAATGTAACCAGACCACCACCTTACACCATACACAAAAATAAACTCAAAGTGGATAAAGGACTTGAACGTTAGTTGGGAATCTATATAAAAAAATCTTAGCAGATTGCATAGGCAGCAAAATATCAGACATATGTCTTAGCATATCTTTACTGACACAGTTTCGAAGGCAATGCCCACAAAGGGGAAAATAAACAAATAGACTACATCAAAATAAAAATCTTTTGCACGGCAAACTAAATCCTGAACAAAACAACAAGAAAGCCCACTGCATAGGAGAACATATTTGCCAGTGGTATCTCTGATAAGTGTTGAATTCCAAAGTTTACAGGGAACTCACACAAATTAACAATAGGAAGATAAACAATCCAATTAAAACATCGGCAAAGGACTTAAATGGACACTTTTTGAAAGGGGACCTACATAAGGCCAAGAGACATAGGAAAAAATGCTCAAAGGCACTAACAGTCCAAGAGATGCAAATCAAAAGGAGAGAAGTACCAGTCCACACCAGTCAGAATAGCTGTCAGAAAAAAATAAAAAAATAAAAAACCACAAGTGCTGGAGAGGATGCGAAGAAAAAGCAAACCCTTGTGCAGTGCTGGTGGGAATGCCGACTGCTGCAAAAATTGTGGAAAACAGTATAGAGTTTTCTCCAAAAATTGAAAATGGAGCTCCCATTTGATTAAGTACCCTCATATATATATATATATATATATATATATATATATATATATATATATATCCCAAGAAATGAGTAACATTAATCAGGTGAGATATATGCAACTGTATGTTCATACCAGCCCAATTTTCAATAGCTAAGATTTGGAAACAGTCTAAGTGCCCATTAGCAGATGCACGGATTATAAAATGGTGGAACACCTATACAATGGAAAACTCTACTGCTATAACAAAGAATTAACTCTTATAATTTGCAACAGCATGGATGGACTTGGAGAACATTATGCTAAGCAAAATAAGCCAGTCACTGTAAGATAAATATCACATTGTCTCACTCATTTGTGGAATATAATGAACTATGCTAACTGATGGGCAACAAGACATCCAGACACAAAGAAGAATCGATCAGACTGTCAAACCTCAGATTAAGGTGCTGGAGGCAAAGACCAACAGTAGTTAATACATATACATATACATATACATATACATATACATATACATATACATATACATATACATATACATATACATATACATATACATATACATATACATATACATATACATATACATATACATATACATATACATATACATATACATATACATATACATATACATATACATAAACATATCCTTTCCAATAACAGACAAAGATGTTAATTAACCGTACCTCTGACATGCTTCCCATTGGCTCATCAGGGCAATATACAAATTAACTGCCAACCATGGTGTTGGTTGGCCGCCAGGCAGCTGAAGCGAACAGGAGGCAATCTTGCTCCAGTGAAGGAAGAAGCCAAGGTTCCCCGCCTGCCACTGCTGGGCTGTGTGCTTGCACTCTAAGCAACTATGTTGCAATTATAGACACTAAACAAACCCCATTCTTTCAGCCAGCTGGCAGAACTGGAGTTGCAACAGAGTTTTGATAATAGATCCCTAAGAAACCCAGATACCTGCTTTTAGCAGCCGAGGCCTCCGCACTGGAGCCAAGCCTCAGAGCTAAATTTGGCTCTCAGTTCCAGTGACAGCCATAGAAGGTAAACAAATCCCACAATAAAAAAGAAAAAACGGACAGGTTGGGTGCTTCAGTCACCCGCCAACCTGAAAACGGCCCTCAGCCCCTCACCCAGACTGGCCAGGCACCACAGTGGGGACCCCGACCCTGAAGGGGGTGTGTCCAGCTGCAAACAGCTATCATCCCCTCATCCAGGCTGGCAAGGCACCCAAACGGGAACCCCACCCTGATCCAGGACACCCTTAAGGGCAATCCAGCCAGCCCCCACCATGCACCAGGCCTCTATTCTACATAGTAAGATGGTAATATGCCTCCCAGCACCGGGATGAGCAGAGAAGTGAGGCCTCCTGAAACCGGGATCAGTGGAGCCTGCCAGCACCTGGATCAGTGGAGCAGTGAATGCTCACTGCCCCTGTGTCAAGCGGAGCTGCAAGGCCTCACAGCAAAGGGATCAGAGGAGCAGCAAGTCCTCACTGACACTGTGTCAAGTGGAGCTGCGAGGCCTCCCAGCACTCTGATCAGCAGAGCCGTGAGTCCTCCTGGCCCCTGGAGCAGCCTGAGGGGGGGCAGTGCCCAAACCCCATGATCGCCCTGCAGCTCTGTGTGTGACAGGGTGAGGCACCCCAAACCCCCCATGGGCCCTATTCTGTGTGTGACAGGGTGGAGCCACCACCACCTCCTGGGCCCTGCCCTGAGTGTGACAGGGGGTGGTGCTCCAACCCCCTGATCTGAGCTGCTCTGTGTGTGACAGGGGGCGGTGCCCCAACTCCCCTATAGGCCCTATTCAGTGCATGACAGGGGGGAGCTCCCAAACACCCTGATTGGCCCTGCTCTGTGTGTGACAGGGTATGGAGCCCCTACCCCCATGATGGGCCCTGCTCTGTCTATGACAGTGGGTGGTGCTTCTACCTCCCCATCAACCCTGCCATGAGTGCTACAGGGGGTGGCACCCCAACCCCCCAATCGGCCTTACCCTGAGCATGATTGGGGGTGGCATCACAACCTCCCGATCCGCCCTGCTCTGTGCATGACAGTGGGCAGCGTCCCAACTCCCCAATAGGCCCTGCTTTAAGCCCGACCAGAGGTTGCACCTAGAGATTTGGCCTGCCCTCTGCCATATGGGAGCAGGCCTAAGCCAGCAGGTCGTTATCTCCCGAGGGGTCCCAGATTGTGAGAGGGCACAAGTGGGGCTGAGGGACACCCCTGCATCAGTGAACAAAGTTTTGTGCACTGGGCCTCTAGTATACACACACACACACACACACACAAACACACATACCTACATACATTTATGTATATGTATATGTATATGTATATGTATATGTATATGTATATGTATATGTATATGTATATGTATATGTATATGTATCTCCCATAGATGGCTAATGAACTTTGATATTCAGCAGGGCTGAAAATCAGCATTATATTACCCTGCTGTTGGCAAATGCCTGAAGGTAATCTCCTAACCTGATAACCCTTTTAATGTTTTGCAATCTTGACTGCTGATATGCCTGTTTGCTTTGCTAAAGGGCATATATGAGAAACGTAAAGCCAAGTCAATAAAAGCTGATGGGTACTGGGTTTCAGAGAGCTTCTCCGCTAGAAAGAAAGGTCTCTGCCTGGCTCCAAAATGTCTTCTAAATTTATATTTGTTGTCTAGTGTATTCATTTTTGTGCACCTCCTTTCCCATATCCTGAATCCTTGCTGCAAAAGGTTGCAGCATTCTGGCGCCCAATGTGGGGCATCTGGAGAAGAAATTTCACCAGAGTGAAAAAGGAAGACATTTCACCAGAAAGCTGAGAAGTGCACTGAAAAGGAGGGGAAAATTCTCTGTGCACAAAGCCCATGCCAGCTTTGGAAACTGTGAAACATAAAGTGGGCGGAAAATCTTTTATTTCTGCCAGGCTATAATGAGGAAAACTTTGAGTATAAAGCAAATAAATAAATAAATAAATAAATAAATAAATAAATAATAATAATAATAATAATAATAATAATAATAATAATAAATTGTAAACATTTACTTGCATGCTCAAGGATAAAGAAATTAAAATATCAAAAGATACTCTCTTAAATCAGGCTCAAGGAAAAAAGGTAACCTTCTCATCTTAAACTATGTGGGCTCTTGTTCGCACTGCATTATGCCTAATTCGTATTGGGGATCAAAAGTCTGTAATACCTAAGCCCTGGTTCCTCCACCTTTAGTGTGGAAAGGCTCAGCAGCTAGAAAAAATGGGGTTAACAGTCATTTTAAAAAAAAGGACTCTTTAATGCTTTGTCTGAAAATTACCATATGACACCTTGGGACAGGCAGATTTTATCAAAAATAACTTTAGAGTACAGTCAATGCCATGAAGAGCAGAATACGATAAGACCCATGAAAACTACTCTGATTTATGAAGCCTTGTCTCTATGTTATGGGCACTGGTCTGTTGATTATTATCAATCTGTCTTGGTTTTTTATTGTTAGTCTATTAAGCATGCGTTCAATTTAATTTAATAAGAAAAGAAACAGTAGATGGACAGGTCATTATTAATATCTAAAACACCTCCCAACCCATTAATTACTAGTCTTTTTGTGATCCCGTAAAATGTATGCCCACTCTCGAGAGTGTTATTAAAAGCCTCATTTTATTTCCCAGACCGTCATTTGAAATTTGGATAGATGAGACATTCCTCACAATTTAAGGGATATCTCTGGGGTTTCTGTACCCGTGAAGAGAAAAACACTACCTTAACGTGAAGTCGCATCCCACCCGATTTTGGGTGGCCTCTTGGACTGACCCCTATCTCCTCACAGATGCTATAGTACAAACCCAAGACTGTTTTTCTTTATAAGATGGAGAAAATGACACAAGGAAAATATACAGGCTGTGTTTAGGCAATAAGATTAGTGTTTCCATAATAAGGGGCAGTTCTTAAATAATAATGGACCATATTCCAAGGTTAACATTAAAGCCAATGAAAGCCAGTAAGTTTTCTCTGCTGCAAAATTTGCCAAAGTAAAACACCTTAGATGGTGATAACTGGCTTTGGAATCTCAAATTGTTAAAAGTTAAATAGATAGATATAACTAATATGAAGGCTTTGTGGCAAAGCTTTTCAGTAGTAATGATAAATTAATATATTGATGGTGAGGGTGCAGTCACTGAGGAGAGGCTGACTGCACTCTCTGTTGGAGGAAAGGACCAGTGGATCTTCTCCCTGTAAAAGCAGGGAACCTGGCAGAGCAACCTTATATCTAACCTCTGAAGGAAAAATGTGGTGGTTTTAAAATACAAATGCCTACAGGCCTTCTTCCCTTCTCCCCCTACTTCTTTGGCAACCTCATATGTGTAAACATACACTTCTAAAGTTTTGGTAACTTAAAAATTTGGAGTTGGTTACATTAAGGAATAAAACTTAATAAATCTCTAAATGTTTTGAAATAACAAACTACTGAAATATTAATTTGAGTTTGCCTAGAATGAAAAAATGAAGGACAGATTTGAATGTATTAATTAAATAAGTCTTTGTTAATTTTATTGGAAATATATCCTTAAAAATGTGAAGGTATTACTAATCTAAGAAATGCTAAGTATTTAACTTGCCACCTAAAGTTTAAGGCTTCCAAGAGTTAAAAGTTCAAATTAAATTGGGAGAAATTATATGGTTGTAATGATAAAATGCATAAAGTATAGAAATTCATTATCAAGAAAAATAGATAGAGAGAAAACCAAGATGGCGGCATAGGTCAACGCCGCAGATTGCTGCCTCGAACAACCACTTCAAAAAACAACTAAAGACGGAACGGACATCATCCAGAACCACAGGAAGGCTGGCTGAGTGGAAATTCTGCAACTAGGAGGAAAGAGAATATCATACCCAGACTCAGAGGAGGCGCAGTGCTGAAGTGAAATACTCAGGTGTGGAGTGTGTGCGGAGCGGGCTGGCAGCGGAGGGCGCGGTTGTTGTTTTCAATCGGGAGGGAGTTTCAGACTCTGAAATCCAGATCCGGGCGAGTCTCTAGGGACCCAGACTCAAACGGGAGAAGCGGGACTGTCGGGCTTCGGTCAGAACTCGAAGACAGCTTTCTCTCTGAGGTTTGCAGCGGTTGCTGGGACTCTGTGAGGCAGATCCCCCAGGGACGGAACTGAGAGCAGCCATAACTGCTTGCTCCGGCACGCCCTGTAGATCCCCGGGGACCCGCCCCACCCAAGCCCTGCACACAGCCATTTGCGGGATAGCCTCAGGCAAATGCTAGGTTAGCACCGCCCTAGAGAAGCTCTCCCACTGCACAGAAGCTCTCCCACTGCAGACACAGCAGACTCTCAGCCAGTTAGCCTGGAGGTCAAATCACCCCCGGTATTGCCAACAACAATCAAGGCTTAACTACAACAAGACTGTGCACAAAGAACACTAGGGGGTGCACCAAGAAAGCATAAAAAATGTGGAGACAAAGAAACAGGACAAAATTGTCCATGGAGGATATAGAGTTCAGAACCACACATTTAAGGTCTCTCAAGAACTGTCTAGAAGCCGCCGATAAATGTAGTGAGAACCTCAAGAAATCTAATGAGACCCTCGATGTTGTGATAAAGAACCAACTAGAAATTAAGCATACACTGACTGAAATAAAGAATATTATACAGACACCCAACAGCAGACCAGAGGAGCACAAGAATCAAGGCAAAGATTCGAAATCCGAAGAAGCAGAAAACACCTAACTGGAAAAGCAAAATGAAAAAAGAATCCGAAAATATGAAGATAGTGTAAGGAGCCTCTGGGACAGCTTCAAGTGTACCAACATCAGAATTATAGGGGTGCCAGAAGATGAGAGAGAGCAAGATATTGAAAACCAATCTGAAGAAATAATTACAGAGAACTTCCCCCACCTGGTGAAAGAAATAGACTTACAGGTCCAGGAAGCGCAGAGAACCCCAAACAAAAGGAATCCAAAGAGGACCACACCAAGACACATCATAATTGAAATGCCAAGAGCAAAAGACAAAGAGAGAATCTTAAAAGCAGCAAGAGGAAGAAACTCAGTTACCTACAAGGGAATACCCATACGACTATCAGCTGATTTCTCAACAGAAACTTTGCAGGCCAGAAGGGAATGGCAAGAAATACTCAAAGTGATGAATACCAAGAAACTACAACCAAGATTACTTTATCCAGCAAAGCTATCATTCAGAACTGAAGGTCAGATAAAGAGCTTCACAGATAAGGAAAAGCTAAAGGAGTTCATCACCACCAAACCAGTATTATATGAAATGCTGAAAGGTACCCTTTAAGAAGAGGAAGAAGAAGAAAAAGGTAAAGATACAAATTATGAACAACAAACATGCATCTATCAACAAGTGAATCTAAGAATCAAGTGAATAAATAATCTGGTGATCATAATAGAATTAGGGACATAGAAAGAGAATGGACTGACTATTCTTGGGGGGTGGGGAAAGGGGTGTGGGAGATGCGGGAAGAGACTGGAAAAAAATTGGACAAAAATCGTGCACCTATAGATGAGGACAGTGGGTGGGGAGTGAGGGCAGAGGGTGGAGCGGGAACTGGGAGGAGGGGAGTTATGGGATGAAAAAAGAGGAACAAATGTAATAATCTGAACAATAAAGATTTAATTAAAAAGCAAAACAAAATGAAGAATAAAAAAAAAATTCCTGTGATTTCTCTGGAATAAAATAGTAGTACAAAATATATTGTAGTACTTATGTGTACCATGTGTGGTAAAATTTCATCCTAGGATATAATATTTAATTGGATTGATTAAAAAAGAGGAATAATTCTTTGGTCTGAACCAAATTTTTAATATAAAAACAAGTTTAAATTTAATTGATCTGTTTTAGAATACTTACAACAAATGTATAATGTAATGTTTGGGTTACACATATTTGTGATAGTCTTTCCATGTTAAATTTCAAGACTTTAACCAAGAAATAGCATTGAAACTTTCCAAGTGCCCTGGGATAATTCAAGGGTTTACTCTTCTTAAAAGAAATATTTTGGAAAAGAAATATTTTTAAACCAATTTACGCCGATCTTATATTCTTGAAATCACTTGAAGCTTCATCAAATAAAAATTAATAACTGTGTTCTCTTTACATACACATATTTTAAATGTTATAAAAGTATCAACCTCTAAGGGAGGGCAGGACAAAGTTGCTGAATACTTCTTAAGCAACATCGGATTATTCAGCAGCAGAATTTTTACATGCGAGCCCTGACAGCCTGATGTTTAGATAGGCCAGGGGGTAGTGCAACATCTGGACTTCATAGGTCAAACGTATAAGTTTACTTACGTTGCTTTCTCAATAAAGATGCATACTTTAGTCACTTAACAAATTAGCTTTTTACAATATAATCAAGGTCTCATATAAACTCAGTTATATGAGAAGCAGATATTTGATTAGCCGTTGGTTATGACACAGTCCAGAGTAAAATTTCTGTACCTATGCAAATGAGCACTAGCCAAAAGAATGCTGTTTAAAAGTAAATTTTAAGCTTAATAAAAAGGAGAATTTTTTAAATCTCTTCTGCTATTTACAAGGTAAACAAAGAGTTATTATTCAAACATTAAATCTCACCATTAGTAAGAACCATAAAAAAGAGAGTTACTTTTGCTTGATCTGAATGCACTGCACTATTGGCCAGCATACGTCACTCTTATAGGTATTTCTGAAAAGGAACCAAGTTTGTAGCTCTATTTAAAAGAAAGAAAAAGGCTTTGAAAAGAAACTCCCTAATTGTGGCCTATAAATTTCTCTGGAAGAAAAAACGGAAGGAGATTCCCTTCAAATATCTAGAAAACTGTAATTAAAAATAAATGTATTAGGCCTCAGAAAGAAAAGTAAACAATTTGCATTTTACCTCCTTAAAGAAAGCTTATGTCAATATACTCAAAGACTGATAGCAGAAACCCTATTAGTGTCATTTACTGTCCCCACCCAATGACAAAGGAAGTTAGGAAAGAAGCCTTATGTTAGACTGATTTAAATTAGCAAATGAAAATAAATGAATATTCAGGAGAACTTAGTTGTAATAGGCAGAAACCTATTCCTGGAGCAGTCACTGTTTTTACTGATAGTTCATCTCATGGTAAAGCTGCTTATAATGCAATGAATTCAGATCAAGTCACTCAGACCAGTCATACTTCTGTGCAAAGAATCGAATTAGAAAGGATCAATGCTGACTTGCAGGATTTCCAAAAGCCTCTTCATATTATCTCTGATCTGTGCCGGGATCCAACACCAGCAGGTCCAGGGGTTCCCAAGGCGTACACGGAGTCGGCAAAGAAGGAAGGACACGGAGACAGTGTTCAGTTGATCAGCAGCCTAGCCAGGATCTCCAGCCAGGATCTCCAGCCAAGTTCTGGTCTGGATCTCCAGAGAGGTTCTGCTTTGAATCTCCAGCCAGGTTCTGTGTCCATGTTCTCTTGCTAGGTTCTCCAGATTCTCCAGCGAAGTTCTGCCAGTTTCTGTACAGGATCTTTTGCCATGTTCTCTCCAGAGAAGTTCTTCTGTCTCTAGGTAATGTTCTGTGTCGGTTCTTTGCCTAGGTTCTGTCTCTCTTGGTTCTGTCTTCTAAGTTCTGTGTTCTAAGTTCTGTCTCCTAAGTTCTGTGTCTTGCTGTCTTGTTACATCTGTATTTATACCAGTTGATTCAATCCTATCAATCTCTATTACAAAGATTAGGGCGTTTTTTATCTCCATTCCAGGGAGTAAAGATTATGTAGCTTAAGCATGATTGTTCTTAGTTAAAGTGATTAATTATGCGCCTGGCACTTAGTTAAGAGGTTTTATTCCCTCCCTAAGTTCAGGGGAAAATCCCTACCTGGGGAAACAACCTTTCTCAGAGACCTTGGTTAACACACATAATGCCAAGAAGGTGAGCAAACATATTAAGAACAGTATGTCATATATGACAGGTCCCTGGAAAACAGCATGCACGGACCGGCTCCCGGCAGATCTGCCTATGCTGCCAGCCTGGTAAACAGAACTGCAACTACTCAATTTAAATGGCTGTGACCTACGCCTCTCTCTACCATTTGAACAAGTCCTCGTCCTTTAACGAAAGGAAATGAATATGCCTATCAATTAGTTATTTTAAAGAAACAGGTCAGGGGAATCCCATCAACTTTTACGTTAGTCTGCCAAAATATTGTACAGCAGACAAAACAGATTATCAAGAAATGCCCCCCTTGCATGTTATATCTGCTACAAGGGCCTCTAAATCCCAACTTGAAAAACAAAAGTGGGGGAATAGTGAAATCTCCTATAAGTAGGCTACACAAAGCCTTAATTACTTTTAATTTTTCCCTTGTATTGCTCATGGCAAGACACCTATGGAAAGACACTAGTGAAAGAGTAAGCTAAAGGAAAATGTTCTGGTTAAATGGAAAGATACTGAGTCTGGTTTATACAAGGGTCCCTTTATTAACCTTTGGTTGAGGATATACTTGTGTCTTTCCAGAAAACTTCTCCAATTCCTGCAACATGAATCTGAGAGAGGAACTGACCAGACTACTGCAACCACAGATAGCAGTGGCCCCAAGCAAAACACTGAGGAGTCAGAAGAAAACATCCAGAGTTGGGGGATGGTGAAGACGGCTTGCCATGCTAGCACTCATCAGCTGTGCATTGGTGCAGGTTGCCCATGACAAAGCCAAAAAAGGTCAGACATGCATTGTCATTTCTCACCATTTGTCCACCATCCAGAACTCGAACATCATTGCTGTCATGTCACAACCTAACAGTGCCTGGGAAAGAGATCCATAAAAATCTAATGGCTCCAAACGAAGCCTACTATGAATGAATTCCTTAAATACCTGACAATAATATTTAGAAGGACATGAAAGAACTCAATCTTTGTCGTCGAATCTCCCTATATTTCCTTTTTAGAATAACCACTAGTGTCTTTCTTTCTTGTTCTTTTATGTTTGCTTCCAGTCTGAAGATGCAGAATGAAGTCCTAAAAGGATCTGAGCCTAGCTAATGGCATACACCTTTCTAAATTAATTAAGAAAGCAAAAAGGGGGAAATGTGGAGGGAAGACCAACAGTAGTGAACATATCAATGAGAGAAGTCCCACAGAAGGCGAATGGACTTTGATATTCAGCATGGCTGAAAATCAGCATTTTGTTACCCTGCTCTTTGCAAAATGGCTGAAAGCAACCTCGCACCATGATAATACTTTTATGGTTTACCAAACTTTACCATCGATATGCCTGTTTGTTTTGCTAAAGGGCAAATCTGTATTCAAGTAAATAAAAGCTGATGGGTCCTGGGTTTCAGAGAGCCTCTTTACTAGAGAGAAATATCTTCACCTGGCTCCCCACACCTTGTAAATTTGTAATTCTTTTCTAGTGTATTCATTTGAGTTCATCCACTTTTCCAGATCCTGAATCTTTGCTGCAAACGGTTGCTGCAGGGAAGGTAGGGGAAGGTGGGGTTAGGGGGAGAGATCAACCAAAGGACTTATAGGCATGCATATAAACCTGACTAATGGACACAGACACCAGTGGGGGTGTTGACATGAGTATGAGGTAGGGGGGACGAATGGGGGATAACGACACATATGTAATACCTTAATCAATAAAGAAAAAAAAAGCCCTAGCTGGTTAGGCACTGTGGATGGATTATTTGTCTCCAGACTGAAGGATCCCAGGTTTGATTCCGGCCAAAGACACATGCCTGGATTGTGGGCTTGGTCCCCAGTGTGAGGCGTGCAGGTGGCAGATAATCAATGATTCTCACTCATCATTGATGTTGCTATCTCTCTCTCCCTCTCCCTTTCTCACTGAAATCAATAAAAAATATTTCAAAAAAAAAAGATGAAAGAGATGAATGAAATAGTGCCAGAGTAAAAAAAATATGTTTTAGAATACAGTAGAAGGAATCCTATTATTTTCAGATATTTAATAATTCCTACAACTTTTCTGATAAAATAGGTTTGCACTGTTTTGGTAATATTATATTTAATTTTTTTCTTAACATATTAATTTTTATTGCATGTAACACTATATTATAAAAGTCTAATATGCAAATTGTCCCTTCAAACACGAGTTTGACCAGGAGATCAACCATGGGTTGGGACTGTGTAGCTGTTGTCCGGGCTGCTCCCTGAGCCAGCCCCTCACTGTTCTGTCCGCCCCCCCCCACCCCCTGCAATGATTGAGGACCCGCCAGCCAGTAAGCTTCCCACAGCCCCTTCCCCTAGCCTTCATCTTCCCTCATCTGATCCCCCACTCAATCGGGGTTGGGCCAGCCAGCCAAACACCTGCATCGCCTTCCCCTGGCCAACCCTGCGATTGGGGTGTGCAGGCCAGACACCACGCATGCACGAATTTGTACACTGCGTCTCCAGTATTAGTATATTTAAAATAGTTTTTCTTGGAATATTAATGCTTATTGCATGTAAAATTATTACATTTAAAATAGTTTTTCTGGAAATATTAACATTTATTGAATGTACCATTATGATGCTAAAATCATTTTTCTTAAAATATTAAAAAAGTAAATATAAAAAAGAGGGACACTGTATCAACATGGATTAAAAGGAATGCATTCCTCACTCTGGTGTTATCTACTTATTACCTCACTCATTAGAAGCTGAAGAATTATTTCCTAACAATGAAACAATAAGATAGTGTTCAGTACAGATGCCCATCCACTACTCACTTTCCACTTGGCTTCCTGAAATTAAAGTGCAGCATTCCTTTTAAAACAGCTCATTACTCTAATCCATGAGAGGCTGTACCATGTACCTTGACTTCACATCTCAGTAGTGCTTTGCCTTGGAATAGAATGGGCAGTTTTTGTAGGTGGAGGATCCCAACTTCTTGAAGATGGAGCCCTTTTCAGTGGAAGGAAACCCATCCATGGAGCCACTGCTGTGAAGATTAATTGTATGTCTACCATCCTCTGTGTTATAAATAACATCATTCTACTTGAGTAGGGTCAACGTTTTTTAAATGGTCAAGTCTGATTATTGTGCATAAATCTTTCCTAAACAGGATCATGGTCATAAGCATGCTGGTTAGCCCAAAATGATAAAATACTATCTTGTCATGTCTTCAGTACAGTGCTCAGAGTTATTGAAAATCAGTTTGGATAACCGAGAAAAAACTGAAGCAGCATTATATATACTTGCCAAAAATAAAACAAAACACACACACACACACACACACACACACACACACACACACACATCGGAATTTGAATGCAGAGAATCCAGATATAGTAAGGGAAAGAAGTTTAACATACAAGAAAAGAGTGTCAACTAGTCTTCAAATTAGTTTCATCTTAATTAAATCTTTTAAAACATGTAATGTTATAGATAAACATTAAATATACAGTCAAAACATGATGCATCACAAAAAAGTGTTATTTAACGTATGTTATCATATAATGCCTACAGTTCATTTATAAAATAATTCTTTGATCAGAATACTATACTCTATTTTAATAGAATTTAAAGAAAACATGTTGAATAATACATAATTAAAAATCACTGTTTTCCTATTTATTTATTTATTTATTTATTATTGATTTATTTAATTGCTTAAAGTATTACAAAGGGTATTACGTTATTGTGCCAGCTCCAGGCAGTTTTGAGAACAGTGGCTTTGTAATACAGCTTGATATCTGGTAGTGAGATCCCACCTACTTTGTTCTTTCTCAGGATTGCTGCAGCTATTCGGGGTCTTTTTTTATTCCAGATGAATTTTTGGAGAGTTCATTCTAGATCTGTGAAGTATGCCGTTGGTATTTTTATGGGAAGTGCGTTGAATTTATAGATTGCTTTGGGTGGTATGGACATTTTAATGATGTTGATTCTACCAATCCATGAACACGGTATGTTCTTCCATCTGTTTCTGTCTTCCTCTATCTCTTTTTTCAACGTCCTGTAGTTTACTGAGTAGAGGTCTTTTACCTCTTTAGTTAAGTTTATTCCTAGGTAGCTTAATTTTTTTGGTCCGATGGGTCATGGGATTGTTTTTATAATCTCTCTTTCTGAAAGTTCACTACTGGTATATAGAAATGCCTCAGATTTCTTGGGGTTAATTTTGTATCCTACTACATTGCCAAATTCATGTATTAAGTCAGTAGTTTTTTTATGGATTCTCTAGGGTTTTGTGAGTCTAATATCGTGTCACCTGCAAATAAGGACAGTTTTACTTCCTCTTTTCCAATTAGAATGCCTTTTATTTCTTGTTCTTGTCTAATTGCAATGGCGAATACTTCCAGTACTATGTTGAACAGGAGTGGTGAGAGTGGGCATCCCTGTCTTGTTCCTGTTCTTAGAGGAAATAGTGTAAGTTTTTGTCCATTGAGTATGATGTTGGCTGTGGGCCTGTCATAAATGGCTTTTATTATGTTGAGGTATGATCATTCTACTCCCACCTTGCTGAGAGTTTTTATCAAAAATGGGTGTTGGATTTTGTCAAATGCTTTTTCTGCATCAATTGATATGACCTTTTTCTTTTTTCTTTCAATTTGTTTATGTGATATATCATGCTTATTGATTTGCGGATATTGTACCATCCTTGCATCCCTGGGATAAATCCTACTTGTTCATGTGGTAGGATCTTTCTGATGTACTGCTGGATCTGATTTGCTAAGATTTTCTTGAGCATTTTGGCACCAATGTTTATGAAGGATATTGGCCTGTAATTCTCTTTCATTGTGTTGTCTGTACTTGGTTTTGTTATTTGGATGATGCTGGCTTCATAGAATGAGCTTGGAAGTGTTCCTTCCTCTTGGATATTTTGTAGTAGTCTGAGGAGGATAGGTTTTAGTTGTTCCTTGAATGTTTGGTAAAACTCCCCTGTGAAGGCATCTGGTCCTTGGCTTTTGTTTGCTGGAAGCTGTTTGATGACTGCTTCAATTTCTTCCATAGTTATTGTCCTATTGAGATTTTTAGATTCTTCCTGATTGAGTTTTGGAATGATGTATTTTTCTAGGAATTTGTCCATTTCCTCCAGGTAATCCAGTTTGTTGAAGTAGAGCTGTCCATAGTATTTTTTTACTGAAGGGACAGAATGGAACTGATAGCTGTGTCTCTAACTCCTCTCCCTGAAAAAGCCACAGAATGTATCAGTTACTCAGCCTGCCCTTATCTCAGCCAATGGGAAAGCGGGGAAAACTAGCCCAAGGCCAAGAGTATGCTAGCCACCCCCCTGTCTTTGTGTAACCAGACCCTAGCTGCACCCTGCCCTTGTGTCACTAGACCCTGGCCCTCACTCAACCAACCAGAATCGGCCAAATCAGTGGTCAGAGTGTGCACCCACCCCCTACCCCAAGCCCTATAAATTCTTTGTTCCCTTGGGACTCGTGGCTCTCTCTCGCATTCAGTAATGGAGGCAGAGGGGGACCAAGCCCGGGCTTGAATAAAAGGACTCTTTGCTTTTGCACTGGACTCGGCTCCCTGTTGGTCTGTCTTGGGGGATCTTGAAATCTGGGCATAACATTTGGGGGCTCGTCCCGAACCCCCAAGACTCACGAGGGACACCGATCCGGAGAGTCTGACTGACCGCGGTAAGTGTCTGTGTGTTTTCTGTTCTGTCCTATGCGAGCTCGCTTCTGCAATCTGGCCCTGATAAGATCTAAGTGGACGCACAGGTGGATCTTGGGCAGGAGGAGTCAAGGGACACCTTGAACCTCCATCTGGCGGGGTGTAAAAGCCCCCATCTGGCTTTTTTCAGTTTTTCTTCCGTGGGGTCGGAAGGCTGTTCTTAGGTGTCTTTGTTTGTTTGGTGTCTGTGTGCTTTTGTTTGATTTTGTGGACTAACTGGACGGACGCTAAGGGACAGACTCAAACTACTCCTTTAAGCATTATGGTCGTTTTAAAGTCAAGGGCTGGGCCAAACCTGCTTGCCAGCCTCAGGTGTGGTTTTCCAGAACCACTGGGAACTTGGGACCTTGAAGCTTACTGAATTCAAATGATAAAAAACTTATGTCTTGCATTTTTGACGTTTATTCTTAAAAAATGTTACTGATAAAAGAAATCCAGCAGTTACTGTTTTGTTATAACTCTGAAGAGTCCATGAAAGAGGACTAACGAGAAAAATCAGAAGATCTTAGAGCAGATCAGCATGTTTTTCTCCTTATATAATTCCTCTGAAATTTGGCAATGCTAAAAAAAGTCATGGCAATACATGTCTTTGCATGAAATCAATAAGACTGGTTTTCAATAGTGATTTTATTAACCGGAAACTTTGACTGGAGTATCATGTTTTAAAGAAACCTGTCTGAACTCTGAAGACTTGAAGCCAATAAGAGTGCCACAGAGAAAGCCTGGTATCCTACTTGGAAGCCCTGAAGATGGGTGGCGCTGGAGCGTCAGGCCCATGCCCTACCATCACTAGCGGTTGGTAAGAGTAGAAGGGAAGCAATAAGGGCGCCTCTGCATCCCTGTGGAACCCACACACACTCTGGGCCGCAACGAGTAGGAGGGCTACTGAGATGGGCCTTAAAGCCTAGAGCGTGGGCTCAGGTGGAGTTGCTACAGGTGAGGAATTCACCTAATGCAGCAAATACTGCAGGCAGGCCTGATGGCAGCTGGATGGCTTGGCTTCCTGGCCCTATGGGGCACATTAAGATTCAATCATGAAATTCCAGCAAAGATAATCAGTTACCATTCTTGTTGTGTTTATGCAAACATCAGGCCAAATTGAATACAGTAGATAAATTAGTCTTGATTTGGCTTTTTGATAGCCATAGAGGAATTTTAAGAAGAAAAATCCTATTTAAATAGAAGTTGTTAAAGCTTCTTTCCCTTCCACCAAACCATTTGTAATAGTTTGTCTCTGCCAGGTCATCAGCCCAGCTCCTTCTGTGCCCAGGACAGCAGGGAGCCTGAGTGGAAGGTGACCTCTAACCAGACACACCCTCAAGAAGACAGCGGACCTCCGCAAACCACTTATAATCCTCCTGATGCTGTTGACTTCCAGCCCTTGCATTATTAACAGACTAGTCCAATTGGTCAAGAAGTATATAAATGTAATTCAGTTGATAGTTCAGTCTGTCTCATGATTGAGCCGGAAGTTCCAAGACAAGGGGGGAATGAAGGGACAGAACGGAACTGATAGCTGTGTCTCTAACTCCTCTCCCTGAAAAAGCCACAGAATATATCAGTTACTCAGCCTGCCCTTATCTCAGCCAATGGGAAAGCGGGGGAAACTAGCCCAAGGCCAAGAGTATGCTAGCCACCCCCCTGTCTTTGTGTAACCAGACCCTAGCTGCACCCTGCCCTTGCGTCACTAGACCCTGGCACTCACTCAACCAACCAGAATCGGCCAAATCAGTGGTCAGAGTGTGCACCCACCCCCTACCCCAAGCCCTATAAATTCTTTGTTCCCTTGGGACTCGTGGCTCTCTCTCGCATTCAGTAATGGAGGTGGAGGGGGACCAAGCCCAGGCTTGAATAAAAGGACTCTTTGCTTTTGCATCGGACTCAGCTCCCTGTTGGTCTGTCTTGGAGGATCTTGAAATCTGGGCAAAACATTAACAATCATTCGTATTTCTGTGGGGTCTGTTGTTACTTCGCCTCTATCGTTTTTGATTTTGTTTATTTGGGCCCTCTCTCTTTGCTTCTTGGTGAGTCTGGCTATAGGTTCATCAATCTTGTTTATCCTTTCAAAGAACCAGCTCTTGGTTTCATTGATTTTCTGTATAGTTTTTTTTTTTTTGGAATCTATGTCATTTATTTCTGCTGTAATCTTCATTATCTCCTCCCTTCTGCTCACTCTGGGGTTTTCTTGTTGCTCTCATTCTAATTTTTTGAATAGTAGATTTAGATGATTTACTACCATTTTTTCTTGTTTCTTGAGATAGGCCTGTAGAGCTATAAACTTCCCTCTCATGACTGCTTTCATTGTGTCTCATAGGATTTGGATTGTTGTGTTTTCATTGTCATTAGTTTCCAGAATGTTTTTAATTTCTTCGTTGATCTCATTGTTCACCAAATCACTATTTAATAAAATGCTATTCAGCTTCCAGTGTTTGAGTATTTTGAGTTGTTTTTATTGTAGTTTATTTCTAATATTATGCCATCGTGGTCTGAAAAGATGCTTTTTATGATTTCAATCTTCTTGAATTTGGGGAGACTTTTCTTTTGACCCAATATGTGGTCTATGTTTGAATCTGTCCCATGAGTACTTGAGTAAAATGTATATTCCACAACTTTGCTGTGAAGTGTTCTGAAGATGTCAAGTACATCTGTTCTGGTGAGTCATTTAGGATTGCTATTTCTCTGCTGATTGTTTGTCTAGACGACTTATCAAGTGATGTCAGTGGGGTATTAAAGTCCCCTACTATGATTATATTGTTGTCGATCTCTCCTTTGATATCTTCCAGGAGTTTTTTTATATATTTGGGTGCTCCTGCATTGGGTGCATATATGTTTACCAGGGTAGTATTTTCTAGTTGTATTGATCCCTTTAGTATTATGAAGTGGCCTTCCTTATCTCTTGTTATGGCCTTCACTTTGAGGTCTATTTTGCCCGATATAAATATTGCTACCCCAGCTTTCTTTTCCTTTCCATTTGCCTGAAAGATATTTTTCCATCCCTTCACTTTCAGTCTGTGTGAGTCCCCTCATCTGAGGTGGGTCTCTTGTAGACAGCAGATGTTTGGTCATTTTTTTTTTTTTTTATCCATTCAGGCACTCAATGTCTTTTGGTTCGAGCATTTAGTCTGTTTACATTTAAAGTTATTATTGAAAGGTGCTTGTTTGTAGCCATTTCTATTTTTGTGTGTGGTGTTTTCTTTCTGAGCTTTTTATTTCTTCTTTTTACACCAGTCCCTTTAACATTTCTAGCATTGGTGGCTTGGTGCTGATAAACTCCCTTTGCCTTTTATTTTATTTTTTTTTTGTCTCTGAAGCTTCTTATTTCCCCTTCAATTTTGATTGATAGCCTTGCTGGATAGAGTGTTCTTTGATTCAGTCCTTTGCTTTGCATCACTTTTTAAATTTCTGTCCATTCTTTTCTGGCCTGATGTGTTTCTGTTGAGAAATCATTTGATAATCTAATGGGAGATCCCTTGTATGTAACTTTCCATCTCTTGCTTGCAGCCTGTAAGATTATCTCTTGGTCCTGAACATTTGCCATGGTAATTATGATGTGTGTTGGTGTGGGTCTTTTCGGATTCACCTTGTTTGTGAATCTCTGTGCTTGTGTGATTTTTTCTTCCCCACCACAGGGAAGTTTTCTGATATTATTCCTTCCAATAGGTTTTCTAACCCTTGTTCCTCTTTCTCTTGTTCTGGAACCCCTATTATTTGCATGTTGTTTCGTTTCATGTTGTCCCAAATCTCCCTTAGGCTCTCATCCTGTCTTTTAATTTTTTTCTGCAATTGCAGTTCAGTTTGGGCGTGTTATGCTTCCTTGTCTTATAATTCACTAATTCGGTCCTCCACTTGATACTTTCAATGGTGGTTTTTTATTGCAGCTATATTGCTCTTCATTTCATCTTGGGTCTTACATAATTTATTGATATTTTCATCTGTCTCTTCTAGCGTTTTGCATATGTTATTGATTTTTTCATCTGTTTCTTCTTGCTTCTTGCATAAGTTGTTGATTTTTTTCTCCATCTGGTTTATGCACTCTAGGACCCTTATTCTGAATTCTTTTTCTGTCCTGTTGCATGCCCCTGTATCACTTAGCTAATTTTCTGGGGAGTCCTCCTTTTCTTTCCTTTGGGGGTTTCTTCGTCTACCCATGTTTGACCTCACTGTCATATCTAGACATTGAGTCGTTCAATGGCTGCTCCCTGCATGGCAGTGGCTCCTTGTGTTGTTGTTGCTCTTTGGGCGGTTGCAGTAGCAGCTTCTCCTCAGTTGGCAGCAGCTCCTCTGGTGGGTGCTGTTCAGAGCTGTGGTGGCTCTTCTGGCTGGTGGGGGGAGGCTTCACATACAGCTGCTGTTCCTCAGACAGAGGGTGTGGTGCTCAGCAGGCTGCTGTTCTTTGGATCTACTGCGTTGATTTAAACGAGAAAATACAACACAACAAGGCACCACCACATACCAGGCACTGAACACAAATATATTCATGATAGTAATAACCCCAAATAAAAGTGAGCACCCAAATTAAGAGAATTAGGGGATAAGGAAGAAAGAAAACGATAAAGAGAAAAAAGAAAAGAAAAGAAAAATAGAAAAATAAAGGAGTGCAAAAATGAAATTGGGAAAAGGAGGGGGGGAAAGAGAAAAAAAAGAGCAAAAAGAAAGAATGAAGTAGAAGAGGGGATGAGATATATATATGAGGAGAAAATTCCTATAGAACCACCACTAATCCCATAAATTCCTGCAACAGCTCCCTGGAGATGAATGCAAACTAGAAACAACAAATAATATCAAGAGAGGGAAGGGAAAACAGAAGCACAAAAATAATTTGGGGAAGGGGGGGTGGGGGGGTTGTAGGCAGGAGAAAAACCAGCAGAAAAAAAAGCAAAAGCAAAAAAGCCTCACAACCAGTCCTGAAAATCACAGACACACACAAAAAAACAAATAAACAAACAACAGAAAAAACCCAATATACTCAACAATCAAGCAAACAGCAACAAAACAATAGAAAGATAAAAGAAGAAAAACATTGGATAGTGAAGAAAGATAAGGGATATATGTATTAGGATTTAGAGCAGTGGATTGGAAATAGGATATATAAGTAGGGTGAAATTTTGACAGGAGGTAAACAGAAGGAATAGGGAAAATATAAAGCAGGAATAGGTAAAAGAAACAGGACAACAAAAGGGGAAAAGTGAGGGAGAGGGCTTTATCATAAAGGTAAAATTGAGGTAGGGAAAATTGATGCTAAAGGAACAATGAAAATAGAATGGAGAACACTAATCCCAAAATAAAATAAAGAGAAATTAAAATGGCACTTTAAAAAATGGTAAAATGGTAGCAGTAATAATACTGGTTAAAAATAAAAATGTAGTAATTAAAACTGTAAAAGCAGATGTTGGAAAAATAAGAAAAAAAATTGGTTTCTTAGTTAAAAGGTGAAAAAGAAAAAAAAAATTGCAGTAGTGAAGGTCCTTTGGTTATTCTACTCATCAGTCTGGCTCACCTTGGTCCTGCCAGGTATTCAGGAGAGTGTTGAATTTCCCGGGGATACACTGTTCCTCTGTGTTGTAAACCACAATCCTGATTTTAAAGCAGGCCATATTAGTGTCCCAGACTGCCTTAATTTGTGTTTAGCTAAGAGTCAGTTTGTGGCTCAGCCTCTGGGAGGCAGTGTTTTGGGGTTGGCCTCTGAGGCTATATGGCTTTTCTTTCCAGTAGCAAGGGTTTATTTTCTCGATTGCACTTAAAACTGGTTTGGGGAGGTCAACTGTCCAGAGCTGGTTCTTTAATCATTACCCTGCTCTGTGTTATTGCTGGGATTGAAAATCCCTCTATAGGCCAGACCCTGTTAACTCCCAGGAACTGATCAGATTATTTTAATCCTTGATCTCCTTCAGGGTGGAATCTGGGTGTGCCTGTGCTCCTTACCTGGGGGCTAGGTAGAGGAGTCCCACCATCCGGAAAGAGTGACTGCCCAGATCCTGGGTCCAGGGGTGTTTCAGCACACAATTCACTGCCACCTCTCCTGGCCCTCCCTCTATCCTAGCCTCTCCCCAGATTCCACATGTCTACACCTTCTCCTTCTCTTCAGCACAGGTGAGTGTCTGTATCCGAAATGCCTTATGAACAGGATTCAGTGAAAACAAACAAACAATTGCAGGCCGCGGAAACGGGGAGGGCTGAGTTTCTGTAAGCTCTTCTTTGACTGGCACTGCATGCTCTGGTCAGCTCTTTAGGCTGCCCCCTTTAGACTCAGTCCTTTGTGGTCACAGAACCCAGATGTCAAATCCCCCTGTGCCAGGAATCCCTCGGATCTCCTTTCCCCATTCAGGGGCTGTGCCTGTCCCAAGGGACTCACCTGTCTGCCATGTGGTCTCCCTTTGAACCTCTGGGCTCAGAGGTGTGGCAAACTTTCCTTCCCTGATCCCTGTTTTTTTTTTGTTGTTGTTTTTTTTGTTTTGTTTTTGTTTTTTTACCTTTCTATGGAAGTTCTTCCCTTCCAGGCCGCAAACCATCTCACCAGCTGAGTAATTTCGCAAATTTGGGGTGGGTGTTATTAGTTTCAGCTGCTTACTCCTTTTGCTCCAGGACACGACCTGGGATGTGTCTGCCTATATCGCCACCATCTTCAGAATCCATTTTTATAGCTGTATAATACTTCACTGTGTGAAAGCATTTTTTTTCCCCATATTTAAATAGAAAATAGGCTTAACGTCCAATTTTGTAATTTGTATTGTGAAAGAAGAACTATGAGCATCCTCATATGTGGCCAAATATGAACTGGCAAACTCTTCTCAGTATCACCTCAGTGGGAAATACAGGTACATCCGCTTTCATCTTGCACAAACTCTGCAATAACATTTTAGGAAATTTCCCGTGAAATGTCACACACCTAATTATCACAAATGAACACTAAATATTTGAAATTGGGAAAACTGGTTAATATGAAACCAACTTTTCCTGCTAAAGATATATTGAAATGAATATACCTTCCTTTCATAGTCAGTAAAATAAGTAAATAGATAAATAAATTACAAGACAACTTCCCTGAAAATAGCTCATCAACATTTTCATTCATGTTTCATATTTTTTATATACAAGAAAGAAAGAAAGATCAATAAACGTGGTGAATCCTTGGTTTTTAGCCTTTTCCTGAGTCAGAGACCCCTTGGTTTATCTATTGAATACTATAGACATCTCCCGTATGTAGTTTCCAAATGAAAGTTCTCTAGAGCAAACATAGGTACAAGATCCTCTTATCAAAATAATAATAGAGATTTTTATTTTACACAGTACAGGGTTGCACATTCCTATACTCAAATCTAGTATTTCAAATCCAATTCTAAATAATGAAGTGTGTGTCCTTTAAGTTTATATAGTTAGACTAACTTTTATTACAGTGGGTATTTTCTAAGGTGAACTGATGTCCTTTTTTCAGACAAAAGAAGTGTACTTTCAGAACAATTATTGTAGTTCAATAAGTATGAATCTTAACTTTAAACCTACATAGCTTCTTGTTCCTAAAGTGTAACATTCTAACATAAGATCAATAGAATTGAGTTCTTCGGAGAACTGTTGAAGTGACTAGAGGCAAACGTAATGCTAAAATAGACTGAATTTAGCTTGAGGTTTAAATTCTATCCCTGTAAGTCATTATGAGTTTTTTTTACACATTACATATTTCATTCATTATTATAAGTGCTATACCTCTTTAGCAATTACAAATCATAATGATCATCAGTATACATTCTCAATCTAATGAATGGTATCATTTCTATTGCTTTGAAAGATATGAATGAAATTGAGGTGTATCTCTTCATTGAATGTCACTGTTTTCACATAAATAATGGTTTCATGCTCATATCTTTTATTTTTTAATTTTTTAAAAACATTTGAGTTACTGACAGTTTCTGCACTCTTTATTGAATTTATAGGAGTTAATATGATCACATAGGCTTCATGTACAGAAGCCTAGGATAACTTATTTGCGTATTACATTATGTGTTTACCTAAGTCAGATCTCCTACTATCCCTAGATTTTGAAACATTACCTAAGTTATTTCCACCTGAGGGATATCCTTTTGCTTCTCTTACTTCCTCCTCTTTCAATTCTCAGACTTCTTATATCACCTCTCTTTCTTGATGGAAGTGGTGCCCTCTCCCCACCCCCACTTTGAAAAGATGGTTTCTTGGTGTAGTCTACTTTAAATGTTTTTTCCACCCACAGACTAAACAGTACATATAATATGAACACTACATAACATTTAACCTGAACAAATGAACAACTGTTTGAAACCTACTTATTATTGCAACTAAAATCAAGGTCTACCTCAAATTCTTCTCCCAAACAAAGCATTTCCTTCAAAAATGATAGAATCCTTTCTCATGGTAAGTTTATGAAACACTTCATTATTAACAATATTCCATTGAAATATTCAACACAGAACCATATATGTTGGTTAATAAAAGTTCTCCAAAGACCTTTAGTAATAAGCACTAAAATGTCACACATTCCAGGAAAAAAAAACAAAACATACATTCCATTCTTGTCTTTTAATAGGCTTATTCTTGGTTTTCTGGAGCGAGAGAAAGTGAGAGGGATAGAGAGATGGAAACATAGATGAAAGAGAAATATATTGATCAGCGGCTTCCTTAAATGTCTCATACTGGTGGACCAGCCAGCACCCTAGGCATGTGTCCTGACCAGGAATAGATGATGAGACATCTTGCTTCACAATTCTATGCTCAACCATTGAGCAATACTGACTGGGCAATGTGGATTACTTTTTAGAATGTGTCTGTTACTCCATTTTTGTTTTGACAACATCTATTTCATTTTTTCCAGGGTACATGTCTTACATAAACTATTTTTTAAAACAAAAATCATTCATTCAAAATGATTAGGTACTTTATTCCTCCTCTACCAATTCTCAGATTTCTTACTTTTATT
Source organism: Myotis daubentonii (assembly GCF_963259705.1). Taxonomy (NCBI): domain Eukaryota; kingdom Metazoa; phylum Chordata; class Mammalia; order Chiroptera; family Vespertilionidae; genus Myotis; species Myotis daubentonii. Next base: position 15,286,617 of record NC_081862.1, read on the forward strand.
ATTTCTGTAGTTAAAATGAAAGAAAAAATGTCCAGTATGACTGCAACTCAGTATTTACATAGTTCTGATTTGTTTCTTCATTCTATTTCTAACAGGCTTCTTGCACAATCTTTAGTATTTTTATGTTATACACTGTTTTGTTAAATATGGTTCTAAGAAAATAAGCCATCTTGAAGGAGAGAGCTGCTATGACTAGGAACCCAGCCTCACCTCCACCCAGATGGGCCTCAGACATCACCTGAGATCCTAGAGCCACTCTGGCCAAAGACCATTTATGGCAACAGCAGATCCACGGACACCGGGGCTCAGCCCCCTACCACCTCCACTACCTCCTGTGAGTCTTGGAGTGCACAATTGAATTGCAGAACTACTTTGTGGCCGTTGGCCACTCGCACCCTGGCACCTGGGTTCTGCAATGATAGGTAAAATGGTGATACAAACAAACAAACCCCAAAGGACAGAAAAGGAGGAATTGCCGAGAAGGGAAACTCAACTAAATGGAGGCATACAATATGTTCGAAAAGGAATTCAGAATAAGGGTCATAAAGTTCATACACCAGATGCCTGGGAAATCCACAACTTAGGTAAGAAGCAAGGAAAAATGAAAAAATTGATAATAGCTACAATAAAAAATACAATGGAAGGTTTCAGTAGTAGACTAGAAGTAGCAAAGGATTGAATCCGCGATTTAGGAGACAGGGAAGTGTAACACACCATGAACAACACAATCTGAACAGCAATTAGAGAGAAAAAATATAAATAGAAAGCAGTTGGATATCCTAAGGGAAATTGGTGACAACATGAAAAAAGTAACATGTGTATATTAATGGGGTCAGAAGGACAAGATGAGGAACAAGGATTAGGGAACCTATCAGAAGAAATAATCACAAAACCTTCCTCATCTTGGGAAGAATAAGTCACACAAGCACAGAAAGTTCCAAACAAGATGAACCCAATAAGACCTATACCAAGACACATTGTAATTATAATGGCAAACAATAACGACACAAACAGAACCTTAAAGGCTGCAAAAGAGAGACAGAGAGTTACCTACAAAGGCTCTCCTGTTAGATGATCAAATGAATTTTAACAGAAACACATCAGGCAGGAAGGGAATGAAAGGAAATATACAAAGTGATGCAAAACAAGGGACCACATCCAAGAATACTTATCCAGCAAGGCTATCATTCAAAACTGTAGAGGAATTCAGTGTCTTCACAGAAAAAAAAAATCTAAGGGAGTGTTTCACTACTAAACCATCAATGCAAGAAATGCTAAAGGGACTGTTGTAAAAAGAAGGAATGGAAGAGACAGAAGAAACCCAGGCATAAAGAGAAAAGTGGCAACAAATAAGTACCTATCAAAATCACCTTAAACCTAAATGGACTAAACACTCCATTGAAAAGATATAAAATGGCTAAAATTATAATAAAACAAGACCCATATGTATGCAGTCTATGAGAAACCCACCTCATAATAAGGGACTCACACGGACTGAAAATGGAAGGAGAGAAATATTTTTCAGGCAAAGGGGGGGAAAAATTAGGGGATCAATAATTATATTTGAAAAAATAAATCTCGAGAAGCCAAGATGGCAGCGGAATAGGCAGGGCTTGTCCCAGGGCTTGTCCTGGAGCAAATGGAGTGTGCAGCTGAAACTAGTAACACCCACCTAGAATTGGCGAAGTACACTCAGGTGGTGAGACAGTTTACAGCTGGGAAGGGCAGATTTCCTCTGGTAAGGTAAAAACCAGGGATCTGGGCAGGAAAGTTTGCCACACCTCTGAGCCCAGAGGGTCAGAAGGAGACCATGCAGCACACAGCCAAGACTCTTGGGACAGGCACAGCCCCTGACTGTGGAAAGGAGATCCGCGGGACTTTTGGTACAGGGGGATTTGAGATCTGGTTTTCATAATTACAGAGGACTGAGCCTAAAAGGGGCAGCCTGAAGCGCTGACCAGACCATGCAGTGCCGGTAAGAGAGGAGCTTACAGAGACTCAGCCTGCCCTGTTTCTGTGGCCGGCATTTGTTTGTTTGTTTTCAATGAACCCTGTTCATAGGACATTTTGTATACAGACACTCACCTGTGCTGAAGAGCAGGTGAAGGTGTGGACAAGTGGAATCTGGGGAGAGGCTGGGAAGAGAAGGTGGGCCAGGAGAAGTGGCAGTAAATTAATTGAATGCTGAGTCACCCCTGAGCCCAGGACTTGGGCAGCCATTTTCTCCTGAGGCTCTAATTCCTCCCTCCAGGCCCCAGGCAAGGAAAACAGCCACATCCAGATGCCACCCTACATGAGATGAAGGATTAAAATAATCTGATTAGTCCCTGGGAGTTATCAGGGTCTGGCCTATAGCAGGGCTTTCTGTCCCAGCAATGACAACAACAACAACAACAACAGCTAAAAGCACAGATATTCCTGAAAACTGGGATCTGAAGCCAGCCTAAGGAATGACATTTCAATTTTTCATTTTTATTGTTTTTATTATTATTTTGTTAGCATTTTTTTGCATTTTTCTTTGTTCACCTTTTTTATTGTTTGTTCCCTTATTTACTACTTTTTTCACGTTCTTTCTTCAACCACGTGAGCAGCAGTAATGTGAGTGGCACACACTTGTCCAGGGCACATCAGCCCTATGAGCAGCCTGCCTCGAGCCAAAGAGCAGCAGCCTCATGTGACCTACCCCTGTCCAAGGAGCAGCAGCTGTGTGAGCGGCCTGCTTCCTTGTCTGAGGAGCAGCAACCATGCGAGCAGTCTGACCTCTCTGAGGAGGAGCAACTGCATGAGCAATCTTCCTATATCTGAGGAGCGGCACCCCTGCGAAGCCTGCCCCCATTCGAGGAGCAGCAGCTGCGCACACCCTGCACTAGTCTGAGGAGCAGCAGCTTCACAAGCAGCTTGGCCTGGTCCAAGCAGCAGCAGCAGCATGAGCACTCTGCCCAATCTGGGGAACAGCAGCTGTGCGAGAAGCCCACCCCCACCTGAAGAGCAGCAGTTCTGCGAGTGGTCCGGCCCCATTCGAGGAGCAGCAGCAGCCCAATCCGGTCCGAGGAGCAGCAGTCACACGAGTATACCGCCCACATCTGAGGAGCAGCAGCCCTGCACAGCACGCACCAGTCCGAGGAGCAGAGCCACAAGAGCCTGCACCTGTCTGACGAGCAGCAGACCAGTGAGTGGCGCATCCGTGTCCGAGGAGGAGCAGCCTCGCCTGCAGCTCCCTCCTGTCCAAAGATCAGCAGCCTTGCAAGCAGCCCATCTCTGTGTGAGGAGCAGTAGACCTGCAATCAACGTATCCAAGCCCTAGGAGCAGTAGCCCCACAAGCAGCCCACCACATCAGAGGAACAACAGCAGCATGCAGCCAGCCCCCATCCAAGGATCAGCAGCCATGTGAGCAGTCCGCCCCAGTTCAAGGAGTAGAAGCTGTGTGTGTGGCCCACCAGCATCCAAGGAACAGCAGCCTTGTGATCAGCACATCCTTGGTCTGAGGAACGGCAGCTGTGTGTCAAGCCTACCCCCGCCAGCCACAGGAGCCACCACAGCTGTGAACAACACCCACCAGAGGAGCGGCTGCCAACTGAGGAACAGCAGCTATCACAACTGCTTGAGGAGCAACCACAGCCCGAGGAGCCACTGCCACCCAAGGAGCAGCCCCTGAGTGACTCAACATCTAGATATATAGGTGAGATCAAACATGGGTAGAGAAAGAAACCCCCAAAGGAAAGAAAAGGAGGACTCCCCAGAAAAGCAGCTAAGTGAAACAGAGGCATGCAGCTTGACAGAAAGAGAATTCAGATTAAGGGTGCTAGAATGCATAAACCAGATGGAGGGAAAAATCAACAAGTTATGCAAGAATCAAGAAGAAACAGAAGAAAAAATAAACAACTTATGTAAGAATCAAAAAGAAATGGATGAAAAAAATCAATAAATTATGTAAGAACCAAGAAGAAATGAAGAGTGATATAGCTGCAATAAAAAACACCACTGAAAGTTTCTATAGTAGATTAGGAGAAGCAGAGGGCCGAATTAGCGAATTAGAAGACAGGGAAGCGAAACACCCCCAAACTGAACTGCAATAGTTGAAAAAAATTCAAAGACAGGAGGAGAGCCTAAGGGAGCTATGAGACAGCATGACATGAAACAATATGCGAATTATAGGGGTTCCAGAACAACAGAAAGAGGAACAAGGATTAGAAAACCTATTGGAAGAAATAATATCAGAAAACTTCCCAGATGTGGGGAAGAAAAAATTCACACAAGCCCAGAGTCCAAAACAAGGTAAACTCGAAAAGACCCACACCAAGACACATCATAATTACCATGGCAAATGTTCAGGACAAAGAGAGAATCTTGAAGGCTGAAAGAGAGAGACTGAAGGTTACATACAAGGGATCTCCCATTAGATTATCAAATAATTTCTCAACAGAAACACATCAGGCCAGAAATGAATGGACGGAAATTTACAAAGTGATGCAAAGCAAAGGACTGAATCCAAGAATTCTCTATCCAGCAAGGCTATCAATCAAAATTGAAGGGGAAATAAGAAGATTCACAGACAAAAAAGGGCTAAGGGAGTTTATCATCACCAAGCCAGCAATGCAAGAAATGCTAAAAGGACTGGTGTAAAAAGAGGAAATAAAAAGGTAAGAAAGAAAACAGGCACAAAAAATAGAAATGGCTACAAACAAGTACATTTCAATAATAACTTTAAAAGTAGATGGACTAAATGCTCCAATCAAAAGACATCAAGTGGCTGAATGGATAAAAAAAAAAAAACATGACCCATATATTTGCTGTCTACAAGAAACCCTCCTCAGAAGAACGGACTCACACAGGATGAAAGTGAAGGGATGGCAAAATATTTTTCAGGCAAGTGGATATGAAAAAAATAAAAAGCTGGGGTAGCAATGATTATATAGGACGAAATAGACCTCAAATTGAAGGCCATAACAAGAGATAAGGAAGGCCACTTCATAATAATAAAGGGATCAATACTAGAGGATATAACCCTGATAAACATTTGTCCACCCAATGCAGGATCACCCAAATACATAAAAAAGCTCCTAGAAGATATCAAAGGAGAGGTCGACAACAATAAAATCATAGTACGGGACCTTAATACAACACTGACATCGCTGGATAAATACTCTAGACCAATTATCAGCAAAGAAACAGCAATCATAAATGACTCGCTAGATCAGATGGATTTAATTGACATCTTCAGAACATTTCACACCAAAGCCGTGGAATATATGTTCTTTCTTAAGTGCTCATGGGACATTTTCAAAAATAGACCACATATTGGGTCACAAACAAGGTCTCCCCACAATTCAAGAAGATTGAAATTATACCAAGCATCTTCTCAGATCAGGATGGCATAATATTAGAAATAATCTACAATAAAAGCCATACAAAATACTCTAACGCTAGAAGCTGAATAGCATGTTATTAAATATTGATTGGTTTACCAATGAGATCAAAGAAGAAATTAAAAACATCCTGGAAACTAACAACCATGAAAGAACAACAATCCAAAACCTATGGGACACAATGAAAGCTTTCCTGTGAGGGAAGTGCATAGCTCTACAGGCCTATCTCAAAAAACAAGAAAAAAATGGTAGTAAATCATCTAACTCTAGATCTCAAGGAACTAGAAAGAGAGCAACAAGAAAACCCCAGAGTGAGCAGAAGGAAGGAGATAATAAAGATAAGAGCAGGAATAAATGACATAGAGACCAAAAAAACAAAACAGAAAATCAATGAAACCAAGAGCTGGTTCTTTGAAAGGATAAGCAAGATTGATGAACCTCTAGCCAGGCTAACCCATCCTCTAAACAATAAAGTATTTTTTTAAAAATGTGTTCCTAGAAATATACCTTTTAAATATAGTAATTTGATTAACATACATACCTAAATTTTTCAGTCTCCCAATAAGTTCATGATGGTTGATCTTTTAGCTAAATCAACATGGCATATGTAAACATAACTCAGGTCACTGTAATTGCTCCACATAAAACCCTTTGGATGTCTGGAATTATTTTTGTAAACAAATCTGAAGTCACATATTCCACCAAGATGTCTGACACTGATGGGCAGCGACACAAACTAAACAGCCACTGGACACAGTTCCCACCTGAAGGAATCACTTGAGCTTTCTGGGTCCAAAATGTTTTCCACAGATTTATACACCACGGCCTCCTTCCCGACATTTGAGATTCAACAAACATCCCTTGCTCCCCTTAATTTTATGAATAGAAACACTATCTCCTACCAATATAACTTCTAAAAATAATTTCCCCCTATATTTTTCCTCTAATCTTTTTTTATGCATGATTGTACTTATTTACATTTCCTTGCATGTTTGTTACTTTTACCATAGAAAAGAAGTGCCCAATAAGTAGGGATATTTTTCTTATTCAAAATCATTGTGTAGGCTACAAAACACCACTTGAAAGAAGACACTTAGGAATGATATCTACACAAACTACATTTCTTCTGCTTGGAAACTAGGGAAACAACATCAACCATTCTTCATAAATCAAATAAATGGACTTCTGAACTCAAGAAAAATCATGAGACACATCCAACTCTTGGCTGTTGACAAACCCTAAAAGACAAAGGTAAAGTAAAGGGGTCAATATGTACTGACCCCCTTCAATGTATCATAAAACAGGCTCTCCAAATAAAGGCCAGGCACATAAGTGAGTTATGTACTAAAAGTCATTGAAGATCAACAACTTAATATATGGCATAACGAGTACACACACAAATTAACTTAAATATAAGATCAAAAGTGTAGCCAAAGCACAAGCGTGGTTATTGACAGAGAAATCTGCATATGTTACCTTGTCCCAGGGAAGAGTGGTTCTTAATAAATCCAAAAGAACGTGGCTTAAAATAATGGTATGATATGTTGGAAATATCTGAAAATATAACAGAACCAAAGAAAATATGTACCCCAAACGATGCCCGGATGCTGTGAATTTCAGGGTAATATTAAGGAATACTTGTACAACGATCTCCGACAACTTTGAAGGATATGGGACACACATTGGGTAGATTTAAGATCAAAGAGAAATAAGACTATTTCCTTCACTAGTACATTAAAGACTCAATGAAAGGAACTCTTATCCACTACTTTAAAATAAATCAGGATATATACATTTTACAAAAATCAGTCTTGTGGCACGATTCAAAAATAACCAGAGAAAAGTTAGTTAGGGAAGTTAAGGTCATTTAGTTATGGCACACCCAATGTCCTAACTCACATCAGTTCCTGTCATGAAGAACTAAATACCTAGTCCACTTGCTGTGTTTCTGTGATGGTTGACCATCCAATTGTGAGCCTGGAGGTCACTGTCCTATTCCTGGTCAAAAAACAAGCCCAAGTCCCTTGCTCAATCCCCAGTGGGGGACAGGGAGATGGAAGCAGATCAGTGATTCTCTCTCATCATTCATGTTTCTGTCTCCCTCTCCCTTGCTCTATGAAATCAATACAAATACTTTTTTAAAAAATTGTTCCAACTGGAGGGAAAAGGGACCACACATACCATATTTTCAAGACCTTTTTTTAATGCTATGGATATGTTTGCATCAATTATATTAGCTTCTTACCAACAGTGACCTGATTTCTGCTGACATTATATGTCTGGGGTGGGCAGGCTGTTCTAAATTAGAAAGTGCTTTGAAGGCTTAAAGCAGGATTCCATTTGTATTCATATACTAAAATAACTAAGCTTAATGTACTATTTTGATACACAAAACGGACATTTCAAAATCCTTCCAACCCCACAGTCCAGCACGTTTGAAAAAAAAAAAAATAGTGATGACTAAATAATCATGGCTCATATGGCATTATAAAACTTTAAAGACAAGAAGAAGGAAACCTGGAAATACTATTACTTGAACCACAGTGCTAGAATTTTATTTACAGACTTACTTTTTATTTTTTTAAATATGTTTTATTGATTTATTTTACAGAGAGGATGAGAGAGGGTTATCAAGTTCGAAACATTGATCAGCTGCCTCCTACACACCTGGGGATGTCCCTGCAACCAAGGTACAAGTCCTTGACCAGAATTGAACCAGGGACCTTTCAGGCTGCAGGCTGATGCTCTACCCACTGAGCCAAACCAGTTAGGGCAAAAGACTTACTTTTTCATTCATTTCTTTGGCAGCATCTGTCGCATCTTCAGAATTCTCAAAGGTAATAAAAGCAAAGCCTCTGGACTTGTTTCTTGCTACCTCCTTTATCAAACCTCCTGGAATTTAGAATTTTAAATGCCACATGCCACTTAAAATTTAACCTCTTAGAGATATTTCAATTTCTCTAAGTTTTTGAGAAATTCTCACAGAGACTCTTAATCCTATATAATAAAAGGCTAATATGCAAATTGACAGAACAGTGGAATGACCAGTCACTATGACACACACTGACCAAAAGAGGGCAGACACTCAATGCAGGAGCTTCCCCCTGGTAGTCAGTGAGCTCCCATAGAGGGAGCACACCTCAGTGAAAAACCAAGCTCACAACTGGCGAGTACAGCAGTGGTGGCTGGATCCTCTCCCGTCTCCATGGGAGTGCTAATGATATTGGAATGATGCCTTAGGCGCACTTCCACTGTCAGACATCTCCCAGGGGCTCCCGAAATGCCAGAGGGCTTTGGCCAGGCTGAGGGACCGCCCACTGAGTTGCATGCGCTAGGTCTTTAGATTAATATAATGGACACAGTATAGTACCAATCTTCTGAAACTTGGTAAAAAAAAAAAAAAAGAGAGACAAAGCATTTTGCATCCTCATTACCTTCCTAAAAATCTGTAGGGAATAAACGCCACAGTTAATCTGTCTTATGGCATTCCATGAACCAACCCCATAATAAACTCACAATGTCTTACTTTTCCTCCTTATTACCTGGGACTGTAACATGATTGAAAGGAGGTAGATTAATTCCTGGGCAAGTGGAACAGAGAAACTGAGACAAGAAAATCAAGCCTGGTCAGTTTGTACAGCCTGTAGGAAGTCCTTAATCCTCCCTAACCAAGGACACTTGAGAACAAGTGCTTAATACAGGGGTGGGCAAACTTTTTGACTCGAGGGCCACAATGGGTTCTTAAACTGGACCAGAGGGCTGGAACAAAAGCATGGATGGAGTGTTTGTGTGAACTAATCCATGTTAACACTGCTGCTGGTGAAGGAGCGGAGGGGAGAGCAAGAGAACCCTCCGCTCTTTCGCCTCCGTGGGCTGGGTACAACAGCTGAACGGGCCGTATCCGGCCCGCGGGCCATAGTTTGCAATGGCTGGGTTAATGTCTCTCTTCTCACATGAGAGACTATTCAGCAAAATCACCCTGGAACTTCCAAGGCGTGAGTGAGAGAGGAGGATGGACAGAGGGGCAGTTTTGTCTTGCCCACAAAACAAACCAGCCTGCTGTCTTGGGGAAGGGATGAAAGGGGACTTTATCTCACTCACTAAGCAAAGAATCAACAGCCTTGGGACTTGCCAAGATAAAAATTGTCAGACATTCTCATCAACTCTGAGACAGCTATGGCCAGTAAAAGGAGTCCTTGAAATGCAGTCTGTCCCCTCCCTGCCAGCCCCTCATGAAGGGCAAAGCCTGGGACTTTCACCCACTCTCCTTCCCCACCTCCAGAAGACACACCTAGGAAGAAACTAAAGGGCGATTTCTGGAAACAAGCCTCCACACACTCCCCCAGGAGTCCTCTACATGCTCATCCATGTTTACAGGGGAACTTCCTGGGCCTTTGGACAGGAAGCAGCCTAACGGAATGAGTGTCCATTACCCATCTCGCCAGCCGCAGGCCACAGCACAGCTCTGCATTCTCCTCTTCAGGCTTGACTTCCTATATTGTCCCCAACATTCTGAGGCCCTCACCTTTTGTCCACATGCAGTGGGAAGCCATGGCTCAAAGCTACTCAGAGAGGTGTGGCCCTCTAGTGGCTGGCATGGCCTGGCTCCAGAAGCAGGGAGGCTGAGAATCCTGGATGTTATCATTATGCCAGAGTGGCTGCACAGGCAGCAGGGTGGAGAGTCCCCTGCTAAATGCAGGAGCGAAAGAGGACCTCCGGGGAAGGTTGCAAGGCGTGGAGACCAGCATTTGTTGTCTTTTTCTCTCAGGGCATCTGTCTGCTTCGCTTGTGTGCATATCATCTCTTAGCACCAATCCATTCTCTGTCTTGCATGCATCATCTCTTTACTCATTATCTGTCCTGGGTGCCAACCACCAGGCATCACCCACCTGCCATCCTCTGTCATGCCTTGTCTACGTCTCCCTCGTCAGTTGTTAAGATTAATAATCCTGGGCCACTTTGTGGGTGCTGTGAGTTTCCCTTTTCACCCAGGCATCCCAGTCCTCCATTTTATACCTTCTACTTCTCCCCTCCCAGGGGCTGTAGAAAGGGTTAAAGAGAATAAAACAGGGCAGAGAAAACCTTATTTTGCTTAGCAGATATCTTGTACCAAGCTTGCAGCCCTGAGCACAGCATAGCCCAGATAACCAGAAGACACCTGGCATGGGAGGAACCAAGGAAAGACCAGACCCTCATGTCAGCAGAGCGGCTTACAGCTAGCAAAATAAATAAAAATTCTCTCTCTGCTCTCATGACTGATAACTTTCTCTGTCTCATCCCACCAGCACCCAGGTGTAGGGAATAAAATCTCTTTTGATACACCTTGTACCCCCAGACGTCCCACCTCACACAGGAAGAGCACTCATGGACAAGATGAGGGTGTGCCTTTCACCAGAGGATCCCCTACCAACTGCCATATCCTGGCAGAATCCCTGTCTGGAACAGAGGGCATCCCCTTCCCAATACCTGCGAAGCTTAAGCACAGGCAGAGGGCCCACAGGAGGAATATCACAGCCACCTGCATGTGGTGGTGAGAGGAGGCCAAAGGCCCAAGCCTCCAAGACATCCCAGGGCATGGTGTTTTCCCAGTCTCAGGGGGGCTATTGCTCTGAAGCTCTAGGCAGGGTGGTGTTGCTAGATGGTCAATGTCAGTTCCTGTTGCTACATATTTTGACCCTCAGTCTGGGGCAGGGAAGGGCCTGGCAAGGTGAATATGAAAGATGAACATCATGCCTGAGGGAGGGATGAGCAAGGAGCAGAGGAACAGGAGACAGGTAGGGGAAAGCTGGGGGCCTCTGTGTTATTGCAGAAGCAGTGAGCAGATCTCCCTTTATTAAAGTCAACACCACCACTCTGAAAACTAAAACTGTGGCTCTGTACCATAAGGACCTCCTCAGGCAGGAAGTTGGGTCACTAGCCTCTTTAAAGGGCCCTACCAACTCTACACCTGTGTTGTGGCCCTGCAGCCTCTCAATCTCTTTTCCCCTTAGACATTGGTGCATTGGGATTTTCAGTCACTTTTAGGCACCTGGAGAATTTTTTCAATGTTGGTTTTATTATATTTAAGTGGCATTTGTGTCTTGTTGCTAATCCACATTAGAGGATCTTTTCCATTGTTGACCTTTTTCAACAAAAAGCATGGAAGGGAAGGTGTGAGGGAGAGGTAGGGAGAGGGAGAGGGAGAGGGAGAGGGAGAGGGAGAGGGAGAGGGAAAGGGAGAGGGAGAGGGAGAGGGAGAGGGAGAGGGAGAGGGAGAGGGAGAGGGAGAGGGAGAGGGAGAGGGAGAGGGAGAGGGAGAGGGAGAGGGAGAGGGAGAGGGAGAGGGAGAGGGAGAGGGAGAGGGAGAGAAGGAAACATCCATTGTTTAGCTACAAGCCAGGAACATGCCCTTGACCTGGAATGAAATCCGGGATCCTCCAGTGCCAAGGCTGGTGCTCCACCAACTTAGGCACAGCAGCCAAGGGGGTAATTTAACATTTTTAATCAGATGGAGCATTCGACAGCATGAACCATAGAAATAACATGAAGGTCAGAATTACAGCCCATTTCCAGAGAATGTGCATTCATATTCATTCATAATCAATTATTTAAGTTAAAACATTATTCTTCAGCTGTATTTTAAATGAACGTAAGCTCCATTGTCTACCTCAGCCTCATTGACACCTTTTTAGCTTTAGGCTCACTTGGAGCACCACCAGCACGAAGGCCCCCTCTGACTTATGGTAGTTCAGTCTCTCTGATGATTATTACAGCCACACAGGAGATGGGTATGATGGGGGCACAGCAATTACTGCAACAGCCGATGCGACACCCCGGTAAGAGGTCCTGAGTGTGGTGCTGGCGGCGATCACAGGATACACCATGTACACAAGAGAGAGTGAATCATGCAGTAGAGTAGATCACCTGACTGGGCACTGGGGGATTCAGGGGGGAAGCTCCTGTGACAGAAGAATTAGACTCTGAAATTAAAAATGATAAGGTACAGACAACATTTTATTGTAAAGAATTTGGCTTCTGTTATTTAAGAATGACTAAAAGCAAATGGTAGGTTGGGGGAAGCATCAAGAATTGTAGGTACCATTATGAAGTTTCAGGATTGGAGGCGAGGTTTGAATTATTCAAGGTTGTTTCCTAAGTGCTGATTTAAATTACAATATACTTAAATGTTTAAATTTTACATATTTTATTGTTAAAATATTCAGAATATAAGCACAACCAACAGGCCAACAGAGGCAAGACACTGGGAGTGGGTGATGAGAACAAGTAACTAGGGATAGGGGAGGCCGGGGGGAGGTCAGTAGAAAAAAAGAAAGAGACATATGTATTACTATTTGTAAAACCTTAAACACTAACATTACAAAAAATTTTCAGAAGAAAGTGTTCTGCAACATGGGATTTCTTGTCAGATTTTACTACAAACACATAAAAGCAATCTCATTGGATGGTGAGTTATATTCATGGCCCTAAATTTCCCAGGGTGTCTATGACCACAAGTGCAAAAAGTCTTTGAAGTGAACTGCATACAAAATGAAGCAGTGTGTTATTTCGTCATGGCATGCTGCACTGTTTTCCAGTTAGGGAGGGTAAACGAATGAGGTATTCTCCTTGGAAACATAAATGGATACAAGGATTGAAGAACCTCTGACAAGGCTGCAAAACAAGGATTTCCCCAGCTCTGTGGCCCACACTTTGCACCCTAAGATACTGATAAGGAGCAGGCCTCTTGCACTGGCCCCAGGAGGAACAGGAGACCTTAGGGAAATAGGAGATGGTGGTGAGCAGCCATAGAGCAATGCGGTGTGGCAGCACAGCATCCTAGGCCTCAGCATGAGGAAGATTCGCAGACACCTGTGGAAATGAGTATAGGAAGAACATGTCATGCCAGCCCCTGTTGAGGGGCAGGTGTCAAGGCCTGAAGGTGCTGTGAGCAGCCTAGAGGGAGAGTTCAGAGGAGTGGCTCAAGGAATCTGCTTTGACTCTGAGTGACAGTGGACATGCACACTCCCTCCTCCTGCCTAAGCCCCCCTGCCTGAGCTGGAATTGCACTGCCCTTGTTGGACTGGTAGTTCCTGCCTCAGGCACATACCCTAGGGACCTGGTGTTACAGGCTGTTTCCCTCCCAGCATCCAGGTGTCCCCGTGAGAGAGAAGTAATGGCCCAGGAACCTGGCAGCACACCAAGGGAGAGCCCAGGCAGCCCCTCCTCACCCGTCCTGTCTGCTCACTGGGCCCATCATCCTCTCATAGTACTTCAGGGGATTGAACCACAGGTCTTTGTTGATGATCTGGTAGGGCAAACAGACCTGGGTCAGGGGAGTACTCGGACCCAAATAGAAACCCAAGCAGCAGGCAGACACAAGAAGCTGTATGTTGGCATGGCCAGTGACATCCCACCTCAGCAATCCTGCCTGATCCTGCCACACTGTGGTCAGAGAACCAGTAGAAGAAGCTGGCGCTGCTGTCCTGGAGCCTGTGGCTGGAGGCTTCTGGTTCACAATGCTGGGACCACTGAATGGGAGTGGCACGGGACACCCTGTATCCTGCAGGAGATGGGTATGTGAAGCTGCGCAAATCGCCTTCCAACCCTGCCCACCACCAGCTGCAGCCCTTGCAGGGAGCTTCCTCCTACCTGTGAGGGTGATGAGATACTCCTTCACAATCACATGGTTGCAGAAGTAGGGGTTGCTGCAGTAGCACAGGCTAATGGTGCAGCAATCCCAGGGATGCCTGACTTCCCTCACCTGAAGAAGGCAAGTGGATCCACGGATTGAAGTCGCAGCCCAGGGCTCCTGCCTGTAGCTGTTTTCAGGGACAGGCCATTTCCCCACCTGCCTTCCACCACTCCTTGGAAGAGGAGGCCTGACCTTCAAATCAATCATGTGCCCGTGCATGATGTCATCTTTGACGCTGGACATCGCCAACAACTCTGGGTGGTTGACAAACTGCTTTGGGTCAAAGAGCCTGCACCCTGGGAGCTGGGCATGGACCAGCTAGAAAGAGCAGCCTGGCCTGGACTCTGCTTCCCTTAAGGCCACTCCTTCTCCATAAAAGGCAGAAAGGGGCACAGCACCACTCTGTTTCCTGACAGACCCTGATGCCCACCAGATTGTTTTGTGCTGAGGGCTTGACAGGTTACACATCACACATTCCTGCTTCTGACTAAGGAATTGGACATACAGATGGCCTGTAGGGCAGCATTAGTTAGTCCCAGAAGAGCCCGTGCAACACAGCCCTGTCTGCGGGCATCAGCCCCTGGTGTATGCGTGCCTCTGCCTCGGAACTCTTCCCTTGGACTCCCAGGTACCGCTTCTATGGTGCCTGTATAAGACAGAGGGTGTCTCCAGGATCCTGGGCCAGACTGATCGCACTGCCCCGAGCTTGTCCTCAATGTTCTTTTCTATGGGAATCATCCCGGCTTACACCGGTCTCCTGCACTGTCCCATGCTCCTTGTGTTCCTCCTCCTCTACCCTCAAGGATACAGCTGTGAGCCAGAACCCAGGGATGCGCCGGAACTTGAGGCTTCTCCATTCGAAATAGGGCTTGAGCCTCTGCCCAGTCGTGCACCTGAGCCGAGACAAGGCCCTGCTGGCTTGCTAGGTCACGGGCTCCATCTCTAATTGGACGGCCTGGAGCACCTCCAGAGGGGACCAGGTGAACTTGGCACCAGGCCCTGACTGGGCCTGCTCCTGCTGCACTTGCTGATATTCTTCTGGAATTGCCTTGGCCTAGGACTGTGTCTCCACCTGTTCCACTGCCTTCATGTGGCCCTCCCCTCCCCCTGCAGGACAAACTGTTCCCCTGCAATTAATTGCTCCTCCATCCACCCCTCCTCCTGGTGGTCACTCCCTTGCGGGTCACCTGGGGCCTGTGCCTCCAGCCTCAGCTCTTCACTCACTACCTCCTCCTGCCTCCCCACCTGCAGATCTAGGAAAACCTCATCCCCTGCCCACATGGCCTGCCATGGCGTCTGTCCTGCAGAAGGCCCTCTGTCCACAGGACAAACTGAGCCTGTGCCTGCAACTCCTCCCTCAGGCCCTCCTTGTCTTCCCCTTGCTCCTCACTCTGGGTTCCCTGCTGCACCTCACTCTCCTCTCCCTGCATACACTGCTCTGCAACCACCCAGTCCTCCCCTTCCTGCACTCAAAATAAAGCCAAGTCTGCTGGCCTGTGTCCAACCTCAGCTCCAGAGTGTCAGCCTCCCCAACATGCATGAAGTCTCCCGCTCCAGCCACAAAGCTGTCCTCTGAACCTCCTGTGCCCTTATGTCCTGGGTATCACCACTTTCCTGCATCGAGGTGAAGCTAAAAGCCTCCTGGGCCATCCCTCTCGCCGTGTCTTCCTGGCACAAAGGCCCTGGGGTGCACTTTGAATCCTCAGGGGCCCTGCAGTTGAAGACTCCCTAGTGGAGCTGAGAGGAAGCGTGCTGCCCCCAAGGAGCTTCTCTGTCTCCCAAATTTCTGCTTTAGAAGACCAGGCAGAGACAAACAGGGAACAATACAATCTGAATAGCAATTGGAGAAAAGTTAGAAACTGGGAGGAGAGCCTAAGGGAGCATTGCTACATCATGAATGAAATTAATTTCTGTATAATAGGTGTGTCAGAAGAACAAGAAGCAGAACAAGGATTAGGAATCCTATTAGAAGAATCAATGACAGAAAACTTCCCTGAAATGGGGAAGCAAAAACTCACATAAGCACAGAGAGTCTCAAACAAGATGAGTACACATTTTTGTTACAATGGTAACAGCACAAACAGAATCTTAAGGCTGCAAGACACAGTCAGAGAGTTACCTGCAAAGTACCTCCCATTAGATTATCAAATGATTTCTCAACAGAAACACATCAGGCTAGGAGTGAATGGGAGAAGTATAAAAATTGGTGCAAAGGAAGGAACTGAATACAAGATTACTCTATCCAGCCAGGCTAACATTTAAATTTGAAGGGGATTTCAGGAGCTTCACAGACAAAGCAAACAAACAAAGAAAAAGGCTAAGGGAGTTTATGACTAAGAAGAAATGCTAAAGGGTCTGTCATAAAAAGAAGAAATAGAAGGGTAAGAAAGACCATAAGGAGAAAGAACAAAAATGGCTAAAACAAGTACCTATCAATAATTATCTTAAACATAAATGGACTAAATGCTCCATTCAAAAGACATAGAGTGGCTGAAATGAGAAGGAAACATGACCCATATATATACTGTCTAAAGAAACCCACCTCAGTACACGGGACTCATGCAGACTGAAAGTGGACAGATGGAAATATGGTTTTTAGGAACAGGGAAATGAAAAGAAAGCTGGGGAAACAAAACTTAGACCTGACAAAATAAACCCCAATGTGGAGGCCATCAAAAGAGAAAAGGAAGGCCACATCATATAACTAAAGGGATCAAGATTACAAGACAGTGTAACTCTGGTAAACATGTATTCATCCATTGCAGAAGCACCAAATACATAAAAAAACCAAAAAACTGGAATATATCAAGGGAGAGATCAACATTAATAAAATCATAGTAGGGGGTTTAATACCTCATTGACACCACTGGATAAATCCTCTATGCAAAAAAACAAATCAGGAAAGAAACAACAATCCTAAGCAACTCACTAGATCAGACAGACTTAATCGACATCTTCAGAACATTTCACCCCAAAGCTACAGAATATATATTCTACTTAAGTGTACATAGGACATTTTCAAAGATAGACCAGTTGAGACACAAGCAAGCTCTCTTCAAATTCAACGAGATGGAAGTCATATCAAGTACCTTCTCAGATCACAATGCCACGCTCCTATATAATAAAGAGGTAATATGCAAATTAATTGTCACATCATCACAAGATGGCTGCCTATGACCAGACTGGCAGGGTGTTAGCGAGGGACAACCAAACGACTGAACACGCAGGCTGCATGGGGAGACAAGACTGACACGGGGTTAGTGAGCAATGTCCAAACGCCTGGACAGCAGGCTACGTGAGAAGAGCAGGCCAACTGGGGCTTAGTGAGGGACAAACAAACGACTGAACAGCAAGTTGTGTGGGAAAATAGGCTGGCGGGAGGGGGGGTTTGGGAATCCAGGCAGAGAAGGGGGACAGTATGGGCCAACCAGCCCAGCAGGGGAGCAGTTGGGGGCGGCCAGGTCAGCGGGGGATGTGGCAGTAAGAGGTGACCAGTCCAGCAGCGGGACAGTTAGAAGTGACCAGTGTGGAAAGGCGGGGTGCAGTTGGGGCAACCAGGCTGGCAGGGGGTATTGGGGGCAATTAGGCCAGCAGGTGCAGTGAAGGGAGATTAGGTTAGTGGAGGGGCAGTGGGTGGTGACCAAGACAGCAGGAGGGGCAGTTAGGAGTGATTAATCTGGCACGCAGGGGCAGTGAGTGTCCAACAGGCTGACAGGGTTTGGGGGGCAGTTAGGGGTGACCAGGTAGGCAGGCTGGTGAGCAATTAGGAGCCAGTGGTGCTGGATTGGAGAGGATGTAGGCTGGTCTGAGGGAACCCCTGCCCACCACCGCCCCCCACACAGGCACACATATATAAACATTCACATTCTCAGGACAGGCCCCATGGCTTCTGTTGAGCAGTGCCTCCATCTTGAAAAGGCCAGCTGTCTTCTGTCTGACCACGGCATGTCTATGTGAGTGAATGCCCAAGCCAAGGGAGTTGAGAGCCTCAGGGTCAGGAGCTCATGTCAGGCCCCTGCAGTCCTGTAGTGTACAAGTTCCCTATTTTCTGGCCAAATTACAAGACTTCTCATCAGAAGTTTGTCATTCTTCCCTCCTCCTCCCAAAAAACACCCTGAAAGAATGCGACAACATCCAAAGGCCTTCTAAGGCCTGGTGACTCCTCTTCTGTAGCCCTGCCTCTTTCCAGGCAGGCTGAAATGCAGGAGATGCTGCTTCCACAGCCTCTTGTGATCTCTTTGCCCAATACTATTATAGTCCCCTGCTACCAACAACACAAAGATAGCAACAGCTTTCCAGCTTCTGCATGGTTCTTTAATGTCTTTGGTGTTCCCACTAAGATTGTTGTTTCAATACGTCCTTGAAGCTCTCATTAGCATCATTGAGAAAACTTATCACCATTGTCTTGAACTCTGTATGCAGTAGTTGGCTTGCTCGCATTTCATTCCTTTGTATCTGCATCTTGGGTGCTTCCCTGGTTTTTTTCTATGTACTAGGTAGATTTTCTGTGTCTCCTGACTAGGTAGAGTGTCCTTGTGTCATTGCTGTTCTATAGGGCTTAGTGGCTCAGCCTGCCCAGATACCTGAGCTAGCACCTCCAGGTGTGCCTGTGTGGGCTGTGTGTTCAGTGTTGTTGTAGGTGAGCCTTGATTGCTATTGGCATCCCTGGGTGGAACTGACCTGCAAGCCAATTTGCTGTGAGGACCAGCTGAACCACAGTGGGAGAGGTGCTGTGCATGAGACCCTCCTATAGAGCAGGGCTTGCTTCAATGGGGCTTTCATGCTCACTGAGTCTGCCCCTGGAGTGTGTCGCTTGTGGGTGTGTAGAGCTGTAACCTGGTAGGTTTGGAAGCTGTGCAGCAGGTGCACTGTCCCTGAGGCCTCCCAGGAGGGGCAAAGTCAACCACTGCCTAGGGAAACCCTGCAGGAGCTAGGGGGCTGTCTGGAGATGCCTGCTATTTGCATTGGGCTTGGAAATGCCCAGGAGAGACCCAGCATGAAGCATTGCAGATTGCGGCTAGTGCTGGATCTTGGGTTGTTTTTAACATTTTTTTCTGATGCCAGCTACTGCTTGTTTTATAGGTGTTAGAGAGGTCTGAAGCCTGAGCCAGGCCAGGCCATGCATACGGAAAACCTGCTACAGACAGCTTGGTTGGAGCTGCCAATTAGATGGGGTGGGGTCTCAGGAAACCACTAAGGTGGAGGAAAAGGTGTGGGCCATATATGTTGATTATTAAAAGTTACTCAAATGCCCTCTAGAAATAAGCAAATTTTTACATGTCTCCCCTATGATGAGAGATTACATGCATTGCCCTCTCTTCATTTTTGCATTGTCAGGTTTTATTTATTTTAAAGTGTGCACAGGTGGTCTCCAAGTGTGCACTAGCTTGGAAATAAAGTATTGAATCATTCGTTCAGAGTGATTGGTTATTTTACTTATAGTCTGTATTATTTTTATTATTTCTCTGGTTAAAATGCTAGAAGTAAAACTTCTCCGTTTGAATTGCATGTCTTTGCTTACAGTTTTAAATGATTTCATCTTTTCTATTTTGAAATAGAATCCTTACATAATCTATAATATGTTTACATCACTCAGCTATTTTTACTTAAATGGGTCCATGAATATAACATTTTAAACTGTATTATTTTCATTATCGTAAGTGCTTAAATTCCCTGATGTCCCAAAGTCAAGTTGGCTGTGTAAACCTAACTGATGGGATAGTAACTGATCCACATAAACAACTTTAGTAAGAAAATTTGGTATTACTTTTGTAAACAAATCCCAATAAGGTTTCTGCCACACAGGGGCTCTGATACAAAGTGACAACCATAAGAGCCATTCACATATTCTGGGTCTAAAATATTTCCTCGAGATCTATGCACCTCTGCCACATTCCCAACATTCAACATGAAGCTAATACCCCTTGGTTCCCTTGATTTTTTATGAATAAAAGAGTTTTCTAGTGCCCCCACTGATTCCACCTAAATTACTACCCATATTTTCCTTCTCAACATTCTTGTGCATAATGGTACTTACTTCCTTTTCCTTGAATATCTGTTCTCTTTACCACAAAACTCATTGCTCAATAAAATAGGGGGTTTGTCTTATTCAGAACCATTAGCACTCAGAAGGCAAGCCTGTGAATATCTCTTGAAAAAGGAAATTGAGGAATAATGTCTACACAAACTACATTTTGTTGTGCTTAGAAAGTAGCAATAAGGGAATGATCATAAATTATTCTTCATAAGTCAAATAAATGGGTCTTTGAACTCAACAGAAATTATGAGAAAATCTAATGATTAGCTACTACAAAACCCTACATGTGAAGGCAGAGTATAAAGGTCAATATGTAACAAGCGCCTTCAACGTACCAGAAACCAAAAGGACATTGAGCAAATTAAAAGGACAATGAGGAATCACCTCACTCCTGTCAGAATGGGTACCATCGATAAATGACAAGTGCTGGCAAAGTTGTGGAGGAAAGGGAACCCTAGCACACTGATGATGGGAAAGCAGACTGGTGCAGCCATAATGAAAAACAAAATGGCATGTCCATAAAAAAATTGAAAACGGAACTCCCATATGACCCTGCCATCTCACTTCTAGGAATATATTTTAGGAAACCCAAAACACACATCAGAAAGAATATATGTTCCCCTGTATTCATAGCAGCGCAATTTACAATTGCTAAGATTTGGAAAGCACCTAAGTGCCCTATCAGCAGGTGAATGGATAAGACAAACAAACTGCTGTACATTTACACAATGCAATACTACTCAGCAGAAAAAAGGAAGAACTCTTTCATTTGCTAAGCATGGGTGGACGTATAGAGCATTATGCTAAGGGAATAAGCCAGCCAGAGCTAGACAAGTATCACATGATCTCAGTCTTATTTGGAATCTCATGAACAAACTAAATTGATTTAAAAATGGAGGCAGAGACATGGAAGCATGGACAGACTGTGGAAACTCACAGGGAAGGCAGGGGAGGGTGAGTGGGTGATGGCTGCGAGATAACCAACCAAGGACCTTGTGTGAATGTATTCACAACCCACAGGAGCAGACATTGGGGGCGGTCAGGGCCTGGGGAAGGGAGCTGGAGTGGCCTGGAAGTGTCGCTGGGGGGAAGGAAACAGACATATGTAATACTTTCAACAATAAATATTTTTAAAAAATAACTGCCATGAAAAAAATGGAAAAAAGGGACATCTTATATGTTTTCAGTGGACAGGGGCTGGGTATACTTCAGGAGGACAGGGGCTTGATGATAGCTCCCGTTCCATAGGTTCTCAATACCATTGACTTGAATAGTCACTTACATTGCAATTTTCTCTGACACCTACCCTTGTCAGCACAGAAGACAGGTGACGATTTCAAGTTGCCATCACTGCTAAACCAGAAGCCATGGAAGTGGACCCAGAAGTTAGCAACCCTGATCATCATGGTTCACTGGCCTCGGATAGCTGACATGAGCTAACCTCTAGGCCAAGCTCCATGGGATTCTCCTTACCAGAGACCTGTGGGGAGTCGAGGGTTCCAGGCTCTGTCAGAGGTCTTCTCTGGGCATCGAAGGTGGCTTCCATCCCCTCTAAGTCCCAAGGCGTTCCTACCAAGGTGGGGAAAACATTAAGGAGAGCTTGCTGTCAACACCTCTCAAAAATGGACTGGTGTCTGTCCGAAGGTGTATCAGTGCTTTCAAAGAAGAAAGGCTTTACAATGGGCCACACATCTTTGCCCAAAATAAGCCTTTCTGGAGGAAGTTAAAGGATCAGGAAGTGGATCAGAGGGCCCCGGGCCCTGGTCATGAGCTGGGGAGGGAGGACAGGAGTAGGAGCAGATCATGGTGCTCGGTATTCACTATCTAAGGCCACAAGGGGTCAGCAAGGGCCTGTAGTTGGGAAAGGTACTTTCCTTGTTATCCTTTGCTGTTTAGAGTCTCATTAGCTGCGTGATGAGCCATTCCTAAGTGGGACACAAAGAAGGTTTACTGATTATGTCAAAGTTTATTTTGTCAGGATAATTCCTTTTCTGGAAGTGCCAGTAAGATTCTCCCATCAGAGCGGGATCAAGAAGGGGTTGAGGGAGAATTACCAATCTCCAGCTCTGCCTGTGGTCCCTGAGAAGGGCAGGAATTGGATTGGGCTAACCCCAGCCATCCTGCGATGTTCTTGTTACCTTTGTCGCACACAGCAATGGGGGGATGTCCTAGGATTCCTCTGCCTTCAGCACTGTAACTCCCACAATAGGAAAGTAAGGACACCCCAAGGCAGGCTTGATTCCCTCAGGTCTGTCATTGGGCCCAGTATGTCCTGAGTCAGAAACACACGGATGGGGCACAGGCAGGTTTACAGCTGTGAGTATGGGAAACACAGAGTTTATGCCTGTATTATTATTTATTAATCATGGAATTCTTTTCCATATGAACAACTGTAAATCTATGGTTGCCCAACCCTAGATATATGCCCAGCCATTGTGAGGAATTGACTCTCACATGGTTATTGATTACAGAGTTAGGAAAGTCCCATGAGCTGCCCTATAAGCTAGAGAGACAGTAAAGCTGGTGTTGCCATTCAATTTCAGTACAAAGGCCTGAGAATGAGGGGTGAGGACGATGTGAATTCAAGTCTGAGGGCAGGAGAATGTGAGATGCGATGCCCCCTTCAATCCTTGAGACAAAGTGGATGTGAGTTCCTTCTTCCCTGGCCTTTTGTTCTGCTTAGACCCTCAAGTGGGTTGTTTGAGCTCAATCTCACGGGAAGGGCAATGTGTCTTCTATACTGAGTCAGCCAATGAAATGCCGGTCACATCCAGGAACACCCTCACAGACACATCCGGAAATAATGTGTAATCGGGGAACTCGGTAGCCCACTCAAGATATCCATAATATTAATCTTCAGAGAATGAGGACCTTGCTACAATATGGCACTTTTAGTGCTAAAACCGGGAAAATTCTGGAAAATTGGGAAGAGTTGGTCACAGTGCAGGTTTTCTGGTGCTTACGCCTGCTGACTGAGATGTCCAAACAGTTCTTGTCATTGTATATGCACAGCAGAAATACATATGTGCCAGGTAGAAATTGGATTGGCTCATCGAAATATCACAAACACCTTGAGGGGCCTTGACAAAAGGAGGACACACCCACCCGGTATCTTTTTCCTTGTGCGGAAAAGGAAGCCATTTTGGAAAAGCTAGGATCAGGGGTCCTCAAACTTCTTAAAAGGGGGGCAGTTCACTCTCCCTCAGACCGTTGGAGGGCCGGACTATAGTTTTAAAAAAAAACAAAAAAAAACTATGAACAAATTCCTATGCACACAGCAGCAGCAAAAACATCCAGAGGGCCGGATAAATGTTTTCGGCGGGACACATGTGGCCCCCAGGCCATAGTTTGAGGACCTCTGGAACAGGTGATGGGGAGTCATGCATTGTGAGAACTGCCTCCAGATTTGGAGTCCATTGCTCTAAGGGATAGGACATGCTCCGGAAAACAGAGTTGCAACTCCAGACCTTTACTGGTCAGCTTCCTTGGATATGGTGTCACAATGAGGTATCCCAAAAGACTGAGAGCACCTAACTCTCCTCAGTCCCTCGGCAACACAGTCACCGTTTCTCAGTTGCTCTTCTTTCAGCAGCAGGCCCAGAGAGGGACCGCCCACTGAGGAGGGCCATCCTGCCAAGAGAGCCTGGGCACACAGAACTGAGGAGGACAACAGTAGAAGAAAATCCATCTCTGGCGCTCTGCTCTGCAGTAGAGATGAAAGCACTTAAAGTGGAGATGCTCCTGAGAACGGTAAAATGGCCCTATGCATGCAGGCCCTCTTCTCCGCATGACTGCAGTTGAAGAGTTGGAAAGAGTTGCATATTCTGGGACTCTGACACACAGGGAAAGAATAAGCTAGAGAGATGATTTGCGTGCCATGGTGAGAGAGGCACCTGCAATGTTGCTCCAGCCCATTGTGAATGAAAGCTGTGGAAGCATCTTCAGAGCAGGAAGGGAGCGGTGAGCAGAGGGCCAGTTTAGTTCCCACTGTCCCATGAGCTGGCACCACGGTGTAAAGAGTATCACTCCTTATATGTGAGCAACAGTAGTGGTCAGCCTCATCCTCCGACTGCAGCCCAGGCATGGTCAGCATGGCCGTGTTGTCAGACTTGGGGGCAGGGAAATGCTCAGGGATTCCTGAGGGCCCAACGCTGACCCCATAAATCAGGGGGGTAGGGTCCATGTCAAATACATAAACGGTACCAGAGACATAAATGTAACACCCAGTGCCATCACTGCTTCCAGCAAGCAGATGGTGACCTACTTTCCAGGTGTTCCAGACACTGAAGGCAGACAGGACACAGGACCCTGAAAAGACCAAGAACACAATCTGGCGAGCCAACCTGAGAGAATGGGAATAGTTTGACATGTTTCTTCTCACTCAGGACACACTGAGACCTGGCCCCTCGAGCCAACACTGGATGCCCCTGTCGTACCTCCTGTGGTCATCAACGTGGTTCTTGTCTGAGGAATTGAGGACTTCCCTCATGTGGTATTAGGAGGAAGGTGAGGTCAGTGACTGAGGTTGTCTAGGAAAACATCCAATCGCTAAGTTATCCAAGAACCAAGGGCAAATCTGGACCCTTTCATTCTTTCTTAGCCTTTTCCTTGACACTCTCAGTTGCAGTGAGTCCTCATGTCCCCCTTGTCCCAACCTGCATAGTGTCTGAGGCTCAGGGCCCTTTATTGCCACTTCAGGAAGTAGAAATATTGGGAAGTTGAAATGTTGGGACGCATCAGACATAGAGCATACCCCTTTGTGGCAGACACAGACTCAAGGGAATCTCCTGGTAAACACCAATGAGGACTTCATACAGGTCAGGGGTAAAGGACAGCAAGTTTTCTATCCAAATCAGGACAGCAGCGCACTCTGGAGGCCTCAGGTGATTCTACTGGAGCACCAGAAAAGGCAGCTGAGAGGGAGGTGGCAGACTCTTCTCTGTCTGCTTCTCTTACTCTTTCAAGTCCAATCCAGCTCAGTACCTGTCCCTCGATAACTCCTACATGCATCTGAGCTCTGTTACCTCTGTATCCCACTTCCTTCCTGTCACCTGCCACATGAGGTGGACCAAACCGAGCCCTTAGGACCATTTTGCTTGTTTCTAAGTAGTTTTGGCAGAGGGTTAGTGCTCCTGAGGTAGTTCTTCGCCTTGCTTGAGGAGACATTAGAAGTTGAGTAAAATCAATTGCAGGAGGAGAAACGGATGAAAAAAAATGGGATCAAAGGAAGACAGAGTGACTTCCCAGAGTTGAAGGTCACAATACCCATGATGAAGAGAAAGCTCAGTAGGATTGATTGCCACTGAGAGAAAAACAGGAAGTGGGATTCTGAGTTTGAGATTCTGGGAGTTGACTTGGCAAGGAGCCCTATCCCAGGTCTTCTCCTAGGAGTGTGCCAGGATGTCAGTTGGAACACACAATGTTTTTCGCCATGCCCCCTACATGATCCACTGAGAATCATTACCTCTGAGCCATGTGACTTCTGGAGGCAAAATCTGACTCATGCACAGAGAGATGGTTGGCGTGGTGTATTCTTCTGGATAGAGTTGGATTTGGAGAACAGACAAGTCAGAACTGAGTGGTCCTTTCCAGATTGACATGGCACTGTCCTCAGGTAATGACTGGAAGTTCTATGGATCAAGATGCTCCCACAAAGCTAGGGCACAAAGTTTGCATTGTAGTTCATACCACAGCACAGACATTCTGAAGAGCAAAGGGTGGTGACACCTTGGCTAAGGGAGGTCAGGCATCTGTGATTGTGTAGAGCGGTGTAAATTGGATATGTTTGGCAGTGACAATATTCTATGTGATACCATGGCTTCAGTGTCAGTGCCTAAACCTGTATGGGCTCCATTAAGTCAGTTTCCACAGTAATGACTTTGGTGTGAGATAACAGTGAAATGGTACTAATCCCTGACCTGTTCAGAAATCCATCAGCTGGACCTGTGGACCAAGTAGACTGAATCCTCATCTCCTGGGAAAAGTTTGGGAAGCCCTGGGCACATTCCAGTTATCCTCATCCTTCCTGCAGGAAGCAGACCTCTGACCTTCATGGAGTTCCACCTTGTCCTCGTTCATTGCGCCTTGTTCTGTCAGGACCACAGGGCCCAGAGCCAGTGCTGCAGGAGTAACCACTCTCATTTAACACCCTCCTCTACCCATGTGCCCACATGATAACATGTGACATATACATGCTAAGCATGAAGACTGCCAGAGTAGGCAAAAGGACTACTTGCAACAATAGTTAATAACCAAGAGAGCTAAACAAATACATTAAAACACACTAATATTTATTCCCAAACCCATACTTTCAGGTCAAAGATACACAATAATTTCCTTTCAGAATGCCAATTAGGAAGAAAGATTAAACATCTGGAAATAGTACATGATAAAGAGAGAGGCACCTGACACGGAGGTTCTGGGACATATGAAAGGTCATGCCCTGTGGTGCTGAGTCTCTGACTGAATCTTATGGGAGAACAGTGCTGGGTACATTGGCCATAGTAACACCTAAATCACTTCTAATCCCTTCCATCAAAAAATGACACTTCTTCCACATCGGATAAAAATTAAACAGGTGTCCAATGGTGTTACTTAAGGAATGCAGGGACCATGTCTACCATCAGAGACTCCAAATACCCAGGGAACAGTGTGCTTCTTACTCTAGCAAGGTCTCATTAGAGAGACCCTGATCACCCAACAGCTTGTCCTGGTTCTCCTTGTAATAGCCCCTCTTGTGAAATAGTGACTACCTTCTCAAAAGGAAAAGGTGGTCCACCTTTGAGGAGAAACACTAGAAGGGCCAATGGGGGCTCCCACAGTCCTATGCACATCGAAATAACATGCAACCTATGGGCCTTGCTGTTACAGTCAGGGGCCACAAACAATCTCAGATGCCAAGGTGGAGGGTCAGCAGAGCCATTACTCTCTGGTTCCTACTGGTGTCCGGCAAAGGGACATTGCTCCCCCCCCACACACACACACATACACACAAACACAAACACACACACCCTACATGCAGGCTCACCCCTCTGACCAGCTTTACACAGAGTGGGCCTGGGACTCAGGATCTTCTCCGCGTCTTCATTAGCATGGACCCTTTCCCACTGTGCTGTGACATGACTCGAGAGGGTCCACGTGGGTCACTGTTGCAGCTTGGACGATTAAAGCATGATTGTAAACAAAGCAGTACTTGGAAAAATGTCACCAAGTGACTTAAATGGAGAAAATTATAGCCAAGATTTAACTTCCAAGTAGGGTGATCATCCATGTCATTTCTAAGAGCTGACATCTGCAGGGCTGAAAGTCAGAGAGGACTTACAGCCTTTGGATCATGAGGTCACACACCATGGCTTGTGGCACCTAGACCCAGCTTCCTTTAACAGTTCTGAACTTCTTGGCCTGATAGTTATGTGTACTTGTACTGCTTGATGCACTTTAACTGGGATTATCACTGAAAAAGTGTGGCAGCATCACGGAAATCTTCGGGGACCCCTGAGGAATGGGGCCACCTCCCACAGATTCTGCAAGAACCAAGCAGCCATGGGGTGCTTCTAGAAGCATCCTTTTGGGACCTGAGCACAGAGGTGATTCTGAGAGGACACAGGACCTTTCACTCAAACCCCAGCCTCAAACCTTCCTTGGTTCTGGGAAGTATTGGGAGCATAGAAAGAGAGAAAATCAAATAGGAAGGAGTGGAGAAAGGAACAGAAGGAAATAAAATGTTTCCTTTATTCTCATTCCCACTACATTTGTGGAGAAATGAATCCAGGTGGTCTGAACAGGTATGAGAGGCTAAGGGATTTAATGTGAGGATTTACCAGAGGATTGTGGGAAATCTACAAAATAAGCACATGAGGGGCCTCCTTGCGGCTGTCACAATGAAAGGTTTGAATGAGTGGTCATCTGGATGCACAAAACACAAGTAAAGACAACAAGCCAGTAACAGAGAGCTTCCTTTGGGATTGACTGTGAGAGAGGACACTATGTGAAGAAAACAAGCTTTGTTCTCAATGCTTTGGGAGAAGAGCAAGACCAGAGACAGAATGAATTTTCCTCAGGGCCATGTTGCAAGAGTCCCTGCTCAGAGTGGAGAGGCATCTTCAGAGCAAGGAAGGAGCTTGTGATCCCAGAGCAGGTGTTGGTCTCACTTTCCCACAAACTTGCACCACTGTGGATAGTGCCACAGCTCATGTGATGAACAACAGTACTAATCAGCCCCATCCTCCAATGGCAGCCCAGGCCTGGGCAGTGTAGCTGTTTTTCCACATTTTTGGCAAGAGAATAAATAAGGGATCACTGATGGCCATTTTGGGATTTTATTAACCAGCAGTATAGGGCCATGCCTGGCCATTCTTTGTACCAGGAGACATGATCATAACCACTAAAATCAATGCCGTGTCTACCACAGGTGGAGGAGACTGACTGTCCCAGAGCCCTGGACACTGAGTGAGGCTGAGTCAGGGTGGACTGGACCCAGGACCCTGAAAACAGCAAAAACACTCACTGGTGGGTGCAGTGCTGGATACCTGGTGAGCCTGAAGAGGAGGCAAAGAATCAGGCCAAGGTGAACCCACGGTCCCTTCCACGGAGGCCTCACCTGGGCCCTGAGTGAGGAGGGTGAGCAGGAGCAGAGGCCAGGTCATGGTGGAGCTACACCAAGAATGCTGCCTTCTGACACCCAAAGCCTGAGCCTGGCTCCCCACACTTCTCTTATCCTCTCCCCTCCCTCAGAGGAGGGAGGGGTCTCCATGCAAATCTGCTTCCTTCACCTTCCTCACCACATTCCACTCCAAACTGACCTGGAGTCTACTTATGCCTGCAACCCTGGAAAGAAGAGCTTTACCAAGAATGAAGCTCTTGCCCTGGCTGGGTGGCTTAGTGGGTCACAGTATCATCCTGGTATGGCAAGGTTGCCTGTTTATTCCCGTCCAGTGCACATACAGGGATTCACCAATGAGTGCTTATGTAATCAGAACAAAAATTCCATGTTTCTCTCTCTCCTCTCCTCTCTCCCTAAATTCAATCAGTAAATGCTTTTAAAAGAGTCAAACTCTTTAATTTACTCTAAGTAATGTCAGACTGAGCCCAGGAAAGCATGCAGAAATCGAGCCAGTCAGGGGATACCTACCTTTTCTCATGGGGGAGTCCTGGTGTCTCCTGGATAACTATCCCAGGACTTCCCCTTTGTGTGGTGTGGGCAAAGGTAAAGACAGCTTGACTGAATAAAGTTCAGGCTCTCCATTTCCTGGGTGTCAATGGCAGAGATGGGGACTGCATATTGCCCTCCGCCCCTTACTCCCCTTAGTGAAGGTCGCTCCTCTGCATGGTTCCATCCTCTGTCTTTGCAGTTGTTTTATTCTGAAGCTGAGCCCTTGCATGTATTAGCTCTTTTGAGAGATGATGTATTGTGCACAACAGTTTGGGGACCTCATGGGCTCGCAGGGAAGCAGCACTTCAAACTTCATCCCAGGACAGCATAAAGCCCAGCAAGTACCTTCCCCACATCCAGACTCTTGTGCCCCTAGGGTCCTAAGACTGTACATCCCCCTGGTGGCCCAAGACTGTGAATTCCTCAGGGAAGGCAGCTGAGGGGAATCGGGTGATTCCCCGATTACTTCCTTCCCATCTTCTGTCCCTTCCAGCTCAGTACCAGGTCCCCTGGCCCCTTCAATTTCCCGGTGAGTCCATTGCCCTTTGTCCGTCAGCTTCCCTGTACTGGAAGGTGTCGCTTCCCACACCAGGTGGCCCAGATGCTATTCTCAGGGCTGATTAGCATGTTCTACCATGGACTGGGTACAAGGGTGCTGCTTGTGAGGCAGCTCTTGGCTCAAGGCTGAGGACACATAACCTAAAACCACTGAATAGGAAGTTTGGATGAGAATCATGGTGCCAGGTGAGACAGACTGATTTGTCAAATTGTGAGGAGAAAAGATATTGCACAAAAGAGCAAAGGCTCTGTGGGACTGAGAAGTCCCAGGGGCTTAGAATAGCAGAAGTCAAGGTGAGAGATGGGCTGGTTCCTTGTGGAGATTCCAGGGAGAGTCTGTTTCCTTGCTCCTCCTGTTGCTAGGTTGCCAGCATTCCATGGCTGTAGCTACATGACTCCAATCTCTGCTCTGTGGTCTCATCTCCTGTTCATCTTCTGTCCCCAACTCTGCCTGCACACTTTCGTAATCCACTGTATTAGTCAGGGTTCTTTAGAGCAGCAGGAGGTTATGAGGACTTGGCTGGTGTGATTATAAAGACTGAGAAACCCCAAGATCTGCAAGCTGGGGGCCCAGGAAAGCTGTTGGTCTAATTTGGCCTGAGACTGAGGACCTGAGAACCAAAGGAGCTGATGGTTTAAGATCCAGTGTGAGGACAGACGCCTGTGAAATGAGATGTGATGCCCCAGCCCTGCGGTGATCCATGAGTATAGGGGTGAGTTCAGCCTTTTGTTCTAGTCAGATTCTCAGTGCATTGATG
This sequence comes from Myotis daubentonii, assembly GCF_963259705.1. Classification (NCBI taxonomy): domain Eukaryota; kingdom Metazoa; phylum Chordata; class Mammalia; order Chiroptera; family Vespertilionidae; genus Myotis; species Myotis daubentonii. The sequence goes on from NC_081862.1 coordinate 15,317,159, forward strand.
CTGTGCACATAGGGAGGGTGATATCCGTTTAGGGTCCACCACTTCAAATGCTAATCTTCTCTGGAAACTAGCTCAGAGACACTCCCAAAAAGCATGTTTATTTGGACTCTGTGCTGTCCTGTGGGCTGTGAAACCAAGGCACACAATTAACAATCCCAGTCCCCATCCCAAAGCGTTCATCCCATCTGAAAAGTCCCTTTTGCCTTATTAGGTAACATGCCCAGATCCCAGGGATTAATTAACACCAGGATATCTTTGTGGCCTCATTACTCAGGCTCTGTAACCAGCCTTCCAGTCCTGCACAGTGACACACACACACACACACACACACACACACACACACACACACACACACACACATGCACGCACACACACAAGGCTCGAGAGGCTATTCTCAGGATGTTTTGCACAGTAGAACATGGAGGTGTTCCAGACACAGGAGCTACCCCAAACCAACTTTTAAACAGTCTTTAAATTGCCCTGGCTGTCCTTCTGTTGAAATACATTTAATATTAATGGAAACCTGAGAGTCTGTTCCCACTGCTTAGGACTGCACACAAAGCAAGGGAAGGATCTAGAAATATCCATCAGTATAACCTTGCTCGCAGTCTAGCTTCTGCAGCCCTCACTAGTGCATCCCATTGAAATATGCCTTACCATAAACCAAAGAGGACATTTTCCTTCTACAATCAAAGACATTTTAGGACGTCACTTATGAATTCCCAAACTGGATCCCACGTGGTTCTTTGTTTAAGGAATTCCTTCCCTCCCATCACGGGCAGGAAGAGGCTTTCCTTGTGGAGCCTGGGTGACATCTGTTGGCACCTCTCAACTTTCTGCCTTTCCTTCCTTGATGTCTAAGGAGGCATCGGGCCCAGCCCCTACCTGGCATTACAGAATTGAAGGACAGGTGATCAGGGTGTGACTCCACCTGAGAGAGGAGAGGCTCCCCCTGGTCCCTGGGAGGCTCTGCTCCAGGAGGGGCAAGGAGATTCCTCAAGTGTGGACTGATGGCTACACTCTTCGTTTGTGAAAATACAGAAGAGAGAAGAGCTGGGTACACAAGACTCCGGAAGCACAGCCCAGGTTTCTTCAGAAGTTCTTCACTAGACTCAACATTCATGACACCTTTGGGTGGATGAATTTCTTCATGCTTTTGCCTAGGCATGTTAGGTGAATGCAGTTAGGAGGAAGTTGCTCACCAGACAAAGCCTCAGGCTATCTTTAGATAGGTGGGGCAAAGGAGCCAATTGGGAAATATTTCAAGATGGAAAGGACACTGTGCCAAGCTTGGTACAAGGTCAGCGGGTAGGGCCTTGTGGAAGTCAGTTCTGTACAGAGCACAGGATTTGTCCCTCCAACTCTCCCCCAGCTCAGTCCTCATGAAATATTGACTGATTGTTGTGTCAAAGGAGACAGAGAGCCTAAAGGAAGTTCTCATCTTTGGTGTCTCTTGTGGTACGCTTCTTTTTCAAGGGGCCACCAAACTGGAGTAGGTTCCTCGTGTCCATGATGAGAGGTGAGAGGAGTTCAGAGAGAACTCCAGCCATGGAGACATAAATGTCCCTGGACACAGGGAAGCAGGAATTAAGTGAGCAGGGATCCTGGGAGCTCAGGCAGGTTTGCTCTCATTTTCCCCAGTTGCTTGTGGCAGTGTGGTAAGTGCCACAGATGGGTTATAAAACAATGACATCAGCCCCCTTCCAGGCTGGAGCCTAGAGATGGTCACAGAGGCTGGAGTGCCAAACCGGTAGCCAGAGGGATGGTCTGAGATCCCTGAAGTCTACAAACTGACAGGATCCATCAGGAGTTGAGAGGCAGTGCCCCTGCCTTATTGGTGCTAGGCCACTCATTATAACCCACACTCCTCCCCACCCAGTGTCACTGGCTCCTCTAGAGCTTCTGCTTCAGAGACCTGAATGCTGAGGGAGGTTGAGTCATGAAGAGACAGTTCATGAACTTGAAAATGAAGACAAAGGCACAGACAGATTGGCACGTCCAGGACCATGGCTCCAGGTGAGCCTCAATGAAATAACTGGTCACCCAAGAAACAAACTATGCCTGTGCATTGATCAAGGGTGGTGTGGAGCACAGGAGCACAGCCATGCTAGAGGCTCTCAGAGAGCCTCCTGAGCCCAGAGCTGGACAGGGCAGCCTACCCCTGAGGTTATTGGTCTCAGCAGGCTGTCCTGTGTTGGGGGTGGAGGTGGGAAGGTGTTCATGCCTATTCATTCAGAGTCCATCTCTGAGCCTGGGCATCGTCACTGTCACCCCTCACTTCAGACTCCTAAAGGTGCGACCTCAAAGAGTGTCCGGCCTCCTCTGACCTGGCCAAGAGGGTGTGTCTGGTATATATGTTTAAAAATAAATCTGGGAGGGGCTCCCCATGGAGAAAGGGCCCTTGAGCAGAGTTACTCAAGGCAAAGAGCTGAGACCACAGTACTCCATAAGTGTGAGCCAAGGTTTGTTCCAAAGTTCCACAACTGTCTAAACCAGTGTTCTCAACATTCCTAATGCTGCGACCCTTTAATAAATTTCCTCATGTTGTGGTGACCCCCAACCATAAGGTAATTTTCGTTGCTACTTCAAAACTGTAAGTTTGCTACTGTTATGAATCGTGATGTAAATATCTGATATGCAGGATGTATTTCCATTGTTCCTGACCCAGAGGTTGACAACTGCTGGTTAACAAACATTCATGATAACTGCGAATAATTCATTTTCACATCTATGGGTGCAAATCAAATATTAGTTAGGAGCAGTTTAGGGCGCCCGGAGCCTCACTCCACACCCCACACCCACACCCCACTTGGAGGTTTGGCAGAGCCCAGAGACCTCTGCTCAGCACAAACCTTAGTGAGCCCTGGACTGAGGTTGGGGACACTGGGGCCCAAACAAAGGTTCCCTGCTGAGTCCCTAATTGTGGTTGCAGCTTCCACACCAGCAAACAGAGCTGCAGCATCTACCCTTGCCGTGTCTCCCTTTGACCAGTACTTGCAGCATCTCCCCTGGGACCAGTTTCACCAAGAGCAGCACCTCCCCACCCCTGGAAACAAGGTACCCAGCCTTATAGTACCTGCTGTGCTGCACATAGCAGATGGTCAGGGCCTCCCTGTCCAGTACGGTAGCCACAAACCTCATGTGATGATTAAGCTCTTAAAATATATCCATTGCCCTTGAGGAGCTGAGTTTTTATTTTAATTTAGCTATCAAGGTAACATATACTTTGGTTATTGTTTAGAACACTTTGGGTGTGTGAATGGATCTATTTTATCAAATGTTAGGAAATGCAAATACAGACCCAGCATTCCTGATTTAAAAAGATACAATTTAGCACTCAATCCTTAGTGAGATGGCCTGTGAGAGACATCAAACTAAGAAGACTTTGTGCAAAACATGAAGGTAAAATACCTCATTAATAATTTTGTGGCTTCTTGGTTCTTCTAGACTGGGTGAATAGCCAAATTAACAGACAGAGATTAACAGAACATCAGGGGTTAGTACATGTGCAAGAAGGTTTCACATAGAATTGATGTAGCCATAAAATTACAAACACACTGAGGCAACATTGGGTATATGACATTTTTAAAGTTTTTAAAACAAGTTTTTTATTGATTTCCCACTCCAGAGGAAGGAGTGCGAAAGAGAGGTAGCAACATCAACAATGAGAGAGAATCATTGATCCTCTGCCTCCCACCGGCACCACCCAGCCGTTGCAGATGAATTCATTTTCCTACCATGTGCCCTGACAGGAAAATGAATCCTGACGCCTGGCTCATAGGTCCATGCTCAACCACTGAGCCAGGTGGACTGGACTATATACTATGTATTTTGAACAAAGGAGAAAGTGGGGAGATTATTTTTCAGAAGTCAGAATGGGCGATTTGCAGGTAGTTGAGGAAGAACAGAACACACCTGTCAGGAAAGTTAAGAAACCATGAGACGCGGGTTACCTAGCTGACTGACACCAGTCTAAACCCTCTTAGCCAATAGTTAAGAAATAAAGAAAACAAAGATTCTGCCACCCTAAAGCTGCCTTTGGGGATATTGATTTTCAGCTGTTTATTTAGAAGCCCAAGAGTCAGAGAGAACCTTTGGGCAACCCCAACCCGCTATGCCCAAAAGATTCAGAGAGAGAGAGAGAGACCTTCCTCAGAAGTTTGTTGCATTTGCCTGATTGGAGTGAAACATGGTAAATAAGAGGGCTTCCGCAGATGTCTATTAGCTAGATATCCCTCCTCCCCTGTGACACCATCAATCAGGAGTGTGGGAGAGGTTCCCAGACATTGTCGGTCCCAGGAGGCAGGGTTATAAATTCCAGTGGCTGCTGTGTCCAGTGCTGGAATTGGTGGCAGTTCAGTTCACCAGCACACCTCCTGAGCCCACAGCTGGACAGGGCAGCGGGTGGGTCCAGGCTGGCTGGGCCCAGGGCCTGGAGAAGAGGTGGAAATGCAGAGGGGGATGACTCAGGTGAACCTGGAAGGGAGGGAGAGGCGTCAGTCCAGGTACCCACATGAACTGTCCTTGGGAAAGGTCACCTGTGTCCTGAGGAGAGAGAGGGCAGTAGAGCCCAGCCATGGGGGAGGCCCCTCAGGGCTCTGCCCACGGACACTCTGACACTTGAAAGGACACTCACCACTGAATCTCTCATCCCCTCTCCAACCAGGTTCACAGGTGAGGAGGGATCTCCATGCAAATTGTTCCTGAGCTCTCAGGATTCTAAGTCCTTTTGTTCCAAGCTTGAGACTTAGCAACCAGGGGAGCAACCAGTGGACAACCTGTCCAAGTAGGACTGGACCAGGACTGGTGGGGCAGCCTACATCTCCTTCCCAAGAAGTTGCTTTGAGGCCGGGCCAAGGTCCTGGAGCTGTGAGAGCGCCGCCTGTCAGTGAGCAGCTGGCCTTCAGCTGAGTGTTCTTCTCCACACACCCAACCTCTCCCCCAACAGTTACTGACATGGGGGGGGGCTCTATCCTCTTCAAGTCCAGTCTCTGGGAGGCCCGAATCTGGGAGAAGGGATGCCGCCCAGGGACCAAGGTTCCTGCCTTTCCCTCTGGGCTCCTGGATAGCTACGCCAAAAGAATTTTCAAAAGGTGTGGTTCACAGAAATTGGAACACACACTGTGGTGAATGCACTCTGGCCACCCTGAATTCTCTCCAAGACATTTCACATGGACTATTCCTGCAGTGAACTGGGCATCCAGAGGCCATTGCAGGTGCCCGTAAGGAAATCAGGAGCCTGTTGTACAGTGGGTGTCATGGAAGCACAAGTCAGCCCCAAATGCCTTCTTGATTTGCCCTCCCTGCTTTGGATCCCTGTTTATTCTTTCTTGTCGTAGTGTCTTCACCTGAAAACAACAACTGACAGCATTAAAGTTCAAAATGTCCTGACATGAGTCTGACTACAACATCAAAAAGCTATGTTCTCCTTAGTAAGGGCTGTATGTTTTATCTATGTCAAGCATGCTTAGTTTGAGATTGCAGCTTCTATCCCCCTTAGGCTTACTGTAGGTGATTGTAAAAAAAAAGTATGTACCCCTTTCACCTCATCTCTATTTTATCCCCTCACAGGACAGGCTAGCAGCGATGGGCAAACTTTTTGACTCGAGGGCCACAATGGTTTCTTAAACTGGTGCGGAGGGCCAGAACAAACGCATGGATGGAGTGTTTGTGTGAACTACTACATGTTAACACTGCTGCTGGTGAAGGAGCGGAGGGGAGTGGGAAAGAACCCTCCGCTCTTTTGGCTCTGAGGGCCGGATAGAACACCTTAAGGGGCCGGATCAGGCTAGCAGGCCGCAGTTTGCCCACCGCTTGCTAGACTCAGCCTCTCTCAGCTGTGCAGGAGTGTGTGTGCGCACACACACTCACACACACTCACCCCCCCCACACACACACAGCAGCTCCTTCAAAAGCATCCAGCTTCCCTCTCTTCCATCACTGAAGGGTTTTTAAGTCACAAGGGTGATCATTATAATGCAGTGCTGGTTGACTGACACTTTAATGTTTCTAAAATTAAAATAGCAGTTCACCACTAGTCCAGGAGAGGCAATTGTGATAGAGAACCTTGTAAAAAATACAGGAAGATATTTTGCAATAACTAGCATTGTCATTGTTAGTGGACATGTGGACTGCTTTAAGAGGTTCATAAATATGAATTGCTGATTTCCCAGGAGAGTGGGGCCCGGGAACTTTAGTCCCTCTTCCTTATGCAGGCTTACTGTCGCCTAGGAATATGGCGAACATTATGAGGCTATGGGTGAAGCAATGGAATAAATGAATGTTATATTCACATTTAATTTTACAAGAATACGGTTGCATTATGTAATCAGTCAGGTGGCCTGCATTTTGCTTTTCATATAACAGATGATGTCATTTTAGTGCATCAACCTCTGCAATGCTGACAAGCAACCAGATCATCATGAACATAGGGTGGACAAACTTCAAATAGATTCCCTTTGAAATTCACCTTCCAGGATGCATCCATTCCCCTCTGTGTCACTCTATGACCCTCCCCTGTGCCCCAGTGTCCCTTGCATTCTCAAATTGGCCAAGCACTTTACTCTCTCAGAAATTGTGCAGTCTGTCCTCATGCCCTGAACAGGATCCTTCCAAGCCCCTGATGGCCCCTCCTTGTACAACCCTCAGGCAGGAGTCTTCCTGCCTCTGTAACTTTCCATACCAGCCCCATGGTTTTCTTGACAGAATTACTTACAAAGTGTCATTTGTAGATAATGGTCTTGTTGGGTTTTGCTGTGTGTGTGTGTGTGTGTGTGTGTGTGTGTGTGTGTGTGTGTTTTCTGTTTTCATCCTAAACTCTGTGAGGATAGACTGTGTGTAGCTCTGAGCATGGCATTAGCAGCCACTCCAGGACAAATAGTTGCCAAATGCATCTAGGAGAGAGGGGGGAGGGCTATGCTGAAACTCTAGTTCCCAGGTGAGTTGTTTCTGTTTCTGTTTTTTATCTGCTCTGCTCTAGGTGACAATCCCAGATCCACTTGGGCTGAGAGCAGTCACCTCATTCCTCCATCTATGCAGCTGGAAACTTTAAACTCTGCTAGTTCATAGGCATGGGGAACGTCTGGAGGAATGGCAGGGTAGGGACCCACAAGAAGCCAGCCTCACCACCCTGCTGTTACGCTCCACCCCCATGACCGCCCCATAGCCTAAGGTGAAGAGATGCAGGGTCACCTGCATGACAGGGACACAGTGTCGTCTGCCCACTCTCCCTCTCAGATAAGGTCTCACAGTTTGTAGAGTCTGAATATTCCCCAAGTCTGCGTGAGGAAGAGCAAGGCAGCACAATGTGTCTGAGGCTGCCTGTCACTACTTGAGCCAAGTTAAGCAGAGACAGGGTTGAGCCACACAATGAGTGTTTATCCAAGGATGCGGTCAGTATGGGGAGAGCAGTCGCTCACCCTGGAAATTCGGCTCTCAGCCTCTTGGGGGAGAAAATAGCTACCTGTAGCTGCCAGCTGCAAGTGTCACATGCAAAGGGGAGGGGAGGGCCTGCTGTCTGGCCTTCAGGAGCTCAAAGGCAGACCACAAGGTGGCTAATCTGTTACGACTTTAGGAACAGCTCAGCCCCTTCCTGGGATGAGATTGGAATGGTCAGCCTTCCTGAGAAAGACCCCAGGAGGGGGTCAGGGTGGGGACACAGCTGCCAAACGAAAGCATGTCCTGTGCATGGTCTCTTCCCAAAATGCAATTCTTTTCTGGGCAATGGGCCATGGAGGCAGCCGATGTTTTCAGTAGAGACTGTTTCATCCTCCAGTGTCCCAGGGCCTCGTATTTATAGTTTGCAAGTAATGATTAAACAACTGCGGCTCTATTCTTATTACAAGCCCTTCCCCACTATCAGAAGCTGATTTTCAAAGACCCCCAGCAGATGCCTCAGGCCAGCTTGGATGACAGGGATGGGCCTCAGCTTTACTCTTCCCCTCTCCCTCTCTCCTCACAAGCCTGACTTTTGTCTCCTAAAGAAACTATGGACAAGCAGGCAGCAAAACCTGTCAGACTGAGCATGCCAGGCCCCCTGTACCCCCTGGAGGCACCACCTGTGAGGAGAGCCCTGGGTTAAGGTTCAGCTAAGGGGCAGCTCTGCCAGCGCCTGAGCACGAGGCTGTGGCTGGTGCCTTCCCACCTCTCCTCAGCTTTGTTGGCCTGCTCCTCCTCAGGAGCATCCTGCCCACTCCTTCTGCTTTCAGGCCCAGGTGTGACTTTGCCAAAGTGATTTGTTGGTGAGAGGAGAACCCCTTCATGAGGGGGGGTGAAGGCAGGTAGGCTGCCATCACCTGAAGGCTTAGGGGAGGTGAGCAGAGCAAAGGATACATTCGGGGCTTGTCAAAGAGCTCTGGTGACCCAAACCTCAGGGGAAGTCTGAGGAGAGCGAGCACCTGTGGAGAGAGACAATGTAATTGCATCTGGCCAGCTCTTCTCTGTCCCGGGGTTTACTAAAATGTCTGTATCCAGACAGTAGGGAGAGTAGACTAGCCCAGGGCAGGGAGCTCTTTTCCAGACAGAGGGCTGCGGTGGGTGGGAATGGGGCGCCAAGCCTGGCCCAGGGAATGAGGTAGGTCAGTGGCAGCCACAACCACAGAGGGAAAGGGGTCCCCAGAAACACAGACCAGGGGTGGCGAGTGGGAGTTTAGCTGGGGGTCATGGTCTCCTGTTTTTCCCTCCACATCCGCGACCGCCCCCACCCTCCTGACTGGAAGCACAGGGTCCCCCTAACAGCCACCCACCCTCTGCAACCCCTTGCAGCCTGCTGGGTGTGGCACAGGCGCCCCTGTCCTCACCTTCTCTGGGCCTGTTAAAACACGCCCCCCCCTCCTGCCCCCTGATCTTGGTTTGTTCCTGATCTCATGATCTCGCGAGATTTCACCCCCAAAGGAAACAGTGCACAGTCCCAGGAAGCTTGTGAGGCCCCGCACCCTACCTCTTCCTTCCCACCAGCCCCCCTGCTGTGCAGGAGTCCCAGTGGTGAGGAGCACAGCCTGTGGAAAAGGTAAGCACACACTCTGGGTTCTTGCTGTCTCCCGGGTGAACTTGCTGTCTCCATGGGTGAACTTCCTCTAGTCACTGGTCACCCGCAGCCCCTCCCCCACTGGCTTTTTCCATCTGAAAATGAGTTTCCACCTGGTTGGAGTGAAGGTCTGAGTTCCAAACCTGGCTCGCAGGCGTGAGGCCTTCCGCTTGCTGCGCCAGAGTGGGAGCTCGCTGAGGGGACTTACACGCAACAATTCATGGAACTCCGGCGTCGGCCCTTATTTTGTGACCTCAGCTGGCCGCGTTTGCACTTGACCAAGGGCGCCCCCACAGCCCCAGGCGCCAACTCCCCCGGGATCTGGCTCCTGAAGTCTGTGGGCTCTCAGGCCAGCCCAGCCCTGCTCAGCGCGTGGGGCACAGAGAGGGGACAGAAAAGTGGCTGCTGGACGGTGGGCTGTGTCCAGGAGGGAGAGGTCGCTTTCCGCAGAGTACCCGGCCCGTCACTCATCATGGTCCTCTGGTTCAGCTGGTGAGAAAGCGGTGGTCAGGCTGGGAGATAAGAGGTGATTCCCACTGAGAACAGCAGAGCCCTCTCCTGGTGTGAGTGTGCATGTGCCTGAGTGTGCCAGAGTGTGTGTGAATTCTCACCTGATGATATGTTCCTGGGTTCCTTTTCTTTCTTTCTTATTACTGATTAAGGTATTACATATGTGTTCTTATCGCCCACTCTACCCACAACCCCTCCCCCACCACGCAAGCATGCCCTCACGCTCACCCCCTCGTGTCTGCGTCCATTGGCTAGGCTTATAGGCATGCATACAAGTCCTTTGGTTGATCTCTCCCCCTTAGCCCCATCCTCCCCTACCTTCCCTCTGAGGTTGATGGTCTGATCCATGGTTCTCTGTCTCTGGATCTGTTTTTGTTCATCGGTTTATGTTGTTCATTGTAATCCACAGATGAGTGAGGTCATGTGATATTTATCTTTCTTGGACTGACTGACTGGCTTTGCTTATCATAATGCTGTCCAGATACATCCATGCTGTTGCAAATGGTCAGTGCTCCTTCCTTTTTTGCGTCAGCATAGTATGCCAGTGTGTAGATGTACCATGGCTTTTTAACCCACTCATCTGCTGACCAGCACTTAGGCTGTTTCCAAATCTTAGCTATTGTAAATTGTGCTGCAGTGAACATAGAGGTGCATGTATCCTTTCTGATTGGTAATTCTAGGTTCCTGGGATATATTCCTAGAAGTGGGATCATTGGGTCAAATGGGAGTTCCGTTTTTAGTTTTGTGAGGAAACTCCATCCTGTTCTCCATAGTGGCTGCACCAGTCTGCATTCCCAGCAGCAGTGAAGGAGGGTTCCTTTTTCTCCCAATCCTCACCAGCTCTTTGTTGATTTGTTGATGATAGTCATTCTGACATCTTTGAGTTGGTACCTCATTGTCCATTTGATTTGGTTCTCTAGCAAATTGCATCACTAATTTGAGTTAGATTAGTGACTCTGAGCATGTTTTCATGTGTCGGTTGGCTTTCCTTTGTCCTCTCTGGAAAAGTATCTGTTTAGGTCCATTGCCTATTTTTGTGATTGGTTTGTTTATCTTCCTTTTGTTAAGTTGTATGAGTTCCCTGTAAATGTTGGAGATGAAACCCTTATCACAGAGAACATTGGCAAATATGTTCTCCCCTGCAGTGGGCTTTGTTGTTGTATGTTGATGGTTTCTTTTTTTTTTTCCTATGAAGAAGCTTTTTATTTTGATGTCATCCCATTTGTTTATTTTAACTTTATTTTCCATTGCCCCAGGAACTGGGTCAGTGAAGACATTGCTTCAGCATATATCTGAGACTTGCTGCCTGTGGCTTCCTCTAATATTTTTAGTTTCCCGTCTTATGTTTAAGTCCTTTATCCATTTTGAGTTTATTTTTTGTGTATGGTGTAAGCTGGTGGCCTCGTTTCATTTTCGACATGTATCTGACCGAATTTCCCAGCACCATTTATTGAAGAGACTGTTTTGTCTCCATTGTATGTTTTTGCCTCCTTTGTCAATATTAATTGAGCTTAGTGGTTTGGATTGGTTTCGGGGTTCTCTATTCAATTCCATTGGCCTATATGTCTATTCTTGAGTCAATGTCAGGCAGTTTTGAGAACAGCGGCTTTGTAAAACAGCTTGATATCTGGTACTGAGATACCTCCTACTTTGCCTTCTTTCTCAGGATCGCTGCAGCTATTTGGGGTTTGTTAGTTTTTTAAATTTATTTCATTGATTTTATACAGAGAGTAAAGGGGAGGGATAGTGAGTTAGAAACATCGATGACACAGAAACATGGATCAGCTGCCTCCTGCACACCCCCTACTGGGGATGTGCCCCCAACCAAGGTGCATGCCCTTGATCGGAATCAAACCTGGCACCTTTCAGTCTGGAGGCAAACGCTCTATCCACTGAGCCAAACCTGTTTGAGCTCAGGGTCTTTTTTTTTTATTACAGATGGATTTTTGGAGAGTTCATTCTAGGTATGTGAAATATGCTGTTGGTATTTTAATGCGGAGTGTATTGAATCTATAGTTCCCTTTGTGTAGTACAGCCTTTTTCATGATGTTGATACTACCAAGCCATTAACATGGCATGTTCTTTCATCAGTTTTGTCTTCCTCTATTTCTTTTTCAAAGCCTTGCAGTTTTCTGAGTAGAGGACTTTTACCGTCGTAGTTAGGTTATTCCTAGGTATCTTAATTTTTTTGGTGTGATGATAAATGAGATTTTTTTTTCAAACTCTCTTTCTGTAAGTTCACTATTGGTGTATAAAATGCCATAGATTTCTTGGCATTAATTTTGTAGTCTGCTACATTGCTGAATTCACTTACTAAGTTTACTAATTTTTTGAAGGAGTCTGGGGTTTTCTATGTACAGTATCATACCATCTGCAAATCATGACAATTTACTTCTTACTTTCCAATTTGGGAGGCATTTATTTCTTTTACTTGTGTGATCACTGTGGCTAGCAGTTCCAGTACCATTTTGAACAGAAGTGGTGAAAGCAAGCATCCTTGTCTTGTTCCTGTTCTTGAGGGAAATGGCTTTAGTTTTTGCCCATTAAGTATGATGTTGACTGTAGGTTTTTCATATAAGGCTTTTATATGGGGAGGGATGATCCTTCTATTCCCACTTTGCTGAGTGTTATCAGGAAAGGCTGTTGCACTTGGTCAAATGACTTTTTTGCACCAATTGATATGATTGTGTGGTTTTTCTCTCTCAATTTGTTTATGTGCTGTATCATGCTTATTGATTTGCGGATATTGTACCAGCCTTGAGTCCCTGGGATAAATCCCACTTGGTCATGGTGTATGATCTTTCTAATGTAATGCTGGATCCAGTTTGCTAGAATTTAGTTGAGGATAGCAACATCACTGTTCAACTGGAATATTGGCTTGTAAGTCTCTTTCTTTGTGGTGTCTTTTTCTGGTTTTCAGATTATGGTAATGCTGGCTTCATAAAAAGACCTTGGAAGCGTGCCTTCCTCTTGAATTTTTCAAAGAGTGTGAGAAGAGTTGGTTTTATTTCTTCTCTGAATGTTTGGTAAAACTCCCCTGTGAAGCCATCTGGTCCAGGGCTTTTGTTTTCTGGAAGCTTTTTGGTTACTGTTTCAATTTTATCACTAGTTTTCGGCTTATTCACATTGTTTGCTTTTTCCTGATTTTGTATTGGAAGCTTGTATTTTTCTATGAATATGACTATTTTGTCCAGATTGATGAGGGATGTTTAATGAACCAAAGACCCAGAGGTGAGACAAGCACACAGGATGATTGATGCCAGACAGAGGGCTACACCTCGCTCATGCATGTAGCAAACTATGCCCTCTCACCATTGTTTTTATTGGGGTTTGGTACAAGGTCAGTGCATCAGCAGTTAATCAATTAAATCTTGTTTTGTTCTATATTATTACAAGAGCTTATTGAGGACAACTTGCAGCTTTGCCCTCCCTTTCTGTTCTACACCCATGACGATTTAATCCTAGCCTTTCTTACGGAGGCAAATGTTCCTGGAACTCAAGATTTTGTGCAATGTTGACCCAGTGCGAATCACTTGCAAGTCACGCTGTGCTCCTGATAGAACATTCCCTTCTTCTTGGCAGGATTTCAGATCCTCGTTTACAAATGTCCAGCTACGAATCCCCCTTTTTTTCTTGCTTCATTTGATGGAGGATCAGAGATAACACAGCTGTTTTTCTCTTAATTAGTTGCTTGGTTTTCCCGAGTCCTTGGAAGACTAAATATAAAATGATACAGAGATGGAGTATTAATAATAGTATTCCAGCAGAAGCTCCTAAAGTGGCTTGTAAATGGGGTATAGGATTTAATTGTTGCAACCCCTTAACCATATTTTAACACATTTTGCCCAGTTAATTTATGCGATTTCTTTTGAAATATTTTTTGTATATGAGATTGTAAATGTAGACTTTCTTTTGTTAGATTTTTATGATTGAACGAATGTTTTGTAACCTTTTTCCATGGAAACAAACTTTCATTCTAAGGTACAGGAGTAATGCAAATTGATGAATAATTCTAGTTATATTTCATATGCATTTGTCTTTGCAGACTTACAATTTGATCTTCTATCATTAATAAAAATGGTAATCAAACACGGGCTTGTACAAAGGCGGTTTTATTAGCATTGCATTGTAAGGTGTAATTCCCAGAGTTATTTTTATAGATTTGCTCATTTTATGCAAATCTATGCTTTCAGAGAGTGTAAGGCAGACCCCAATTTCCATAAGTCAGATTGAACAGATTGTCCTTCTTGATGATGTGTTTTGTGGGTTGAGGGGGGCAAATTCTCCATCAAGCCATACAATGCTCTCATTTTCTTGCATGGATATGGACTTGTTCTCTCCTCTATGCCATCGTAGATCAGCTCAATTGGCTTTAGAACGGGCAGAACCTGAAGGGCTCCAATCAATGACGCTTCCTAGGAAGTATTAGATAAAAACTGAACTGTCTCTCCTCGACAGGAGTCCCAATGGACCCAATCGGACAAGATCGTAAACGTAGGAACATGACATGGTAGAAGTAATGGAGGAGTACTCTTCTTATTCCAACTAACCTTTTTAAACCCATGGTCCCTCAGAAGAAACAAACGCCTGTTTTTTTTTTTTTTGTTTCAGTAGTAGTGTTTTCAAAATGTTCAGCAGGGCTTGTGCCTGTATTGTTGAACAATGGTCTCCTTGACCTAAGCATGTTGGCACTCCCTGCGTTTCAGTGGTATGATTTTCTATGACTCTACGGTCCTCTTCTGGTTTTAATGGACCTCGATCATCATAAGGTCCGGGTAAGCAATTTGAGTCATTAACATAAATTCGAACCTTTGAATCCAACCAAGAAACACCTCTATTCAGTGGGGTATTAGGAATGTAAGCCCAGTATGTATGATTCTCAGCATTTACCTGAGTGGTTCTTAGTGCAAGCATAGCAAGGAACAAAGTCTATGGCGTCACTTCTTTTCCATGACACCAAACCAGTTGTTCTCCCTCTTGGGTAAGCTTCTTCAACAGACCCAAGGTTGGTACAGATGAATGTTGCATTGACCATAGAGCTTTTCGGATAGGACGCCCCGTCAACGTCATCTCTGAGAATCCTTGGTCAGGTCACTTAAGTAGAACTTCCTTTTGGTTCCCATGTCTCCGCTTAAGATGCCTCTCAGGAAGCCAGAACTTTTCTTTACCTGTGGAAATATAAGCATAACCTTGCCCCCATCGTAGGATCCATGCAGGATCCCACGACTGAGAGGACTCATTATGATAAAACACAGGTTGATTGAATTCTTGTGAATCCTCCTTTTCCCAATGTCGCTGAGCAGCAGTCCTGTCAGTCTCATCTTGATTTAAAAAAATTAAAGTAAATAGAGCAGTTAATAGTCTTCATTTAGGGGATTCTCCCTCTTTTTGTTCTTTGAGCATATCCTTTACGGTGTGAATTTGTCTTTCAATAATAGCTGGTCCTGTATTGTTACAAGGGATGCCAGTGATGTGAGTGATATGATGAAATTGAAAAAAAATGTTTGACATTTGGTAGATAGATATGCAAAACCATTATCAGTCTTAATATTTTGAGGTATTCCCATTACTGCAAAAGCTTTTAGTAAGTGAGTAATTACTGCATATTGAGAATCAGTGACAATATTTACAGCCTGAGGAAAATGTTGTAGTAATAAAGCAATGGAAAATAGTTCTGCGCATTGTACTGAAGTGTATGGAGAGTGAATTACCTTTGTTAGCTGTTGAAAATGAAAACCCGAGCTATTCCTAACTTGTTAGCATTGGTATAAACAATAGGGCCTTGAAATGGTTCGTTAGCTATAATATGATGAGGCCATATTCATTGAGCTTTCCTAAGAAATTGTAACCTTTTATTTGTAGGATAATGATTATGTATTATCTCTAAAAAATGAGCACAAGCAGTTTGCTAACTGTTGCATATTTGAAACAATTTTTGAATTTTTTTGACAGTAAAAGGTACTATAATTTCTTCTGGATCTAAACCACATAATGGTCTTAATCTTAATCTTCCCTTGTAAATAATTTGGCAAATTGTTTGAATATAAGTCTGTATTTTTTCTGTGATTTATGAGGCAAGAAAATCCATTCAATAACATTACTATCTTGAACAAGTAACCCTGTAGGAGAATGCTCAGTGTGGAAAATCACTAATTTAAAATTGTCTGTGGAAAAATTCTATTTAATTGTGTTTGTGGAATATGCTGTTCTATCCAAGTTAATTATTTTTCTGCATCAGGGATTAAAACACGTGGGCTATTTAATTCAGATGGCCCCTTTAGTATTTGAAATAAATTAGTCAATTGATAAGTAGGTATACCAAGGCTGGGTCTCAACTAATTAATGTCTCCTAATAACTTCTGAAAATCGTTCAGAGTCTTTAAACTGTCTCTTCTAATTTGAACCTTCTGTGGAATAATGGAGACATCTGTTAATTTTTGTCCCAGATATTTCCATGACTCCTGCCATTGTTTCTTTTCTGGGGCTACTTCTAATCTATAGTCTTAGAAATTTTCAAGGAGGTATTGGTAAATCTCCTGTAATTGTGATTGAATTTCAGAAGCTATTAAAATATCATTTATGTAATGATAAATTAGAGTATTAGGAAAACTTTTTTGACTATTTTTAAAGGTTGATGCACATATGCCTTACATACAGTGGGGCTGTTGAACATTTCTTGTGGTAAGATGTTCTATTGATACCGTTGAGTGGGGTGAGCCTGATTGAAAGCTGGGACAGTAAATGCAAATTTCTGATAGTCTTGAGGTTGTAAAGGAATAGTGAAGAAACAATCTTTGTGCCTCTTCCTGAGAGATAGCCTTGTTAACAGCTGTTGTTAATCTTGACAGAAAGTCAGTGTAAGGCTCCCCGCTTGTTGAGCAATTTTAGTAAAAGCGGGAGGTGCCTTTCCAGGTGTATCCACTCTCTGCCAAGCTCTTAAACAACATAATTTTATCTGAGTGATATGCAAATCTGAAAAAGATGCCTGTGCTTGCAATCGCCCATCCTGTCCAGACCCAGTTAATTCCTGAAATGTTGGTCCTGGAGGCTGTTTTGCTGCATTTTCTCTAGCCATAAAGTCTGCTTCCCCTCTCCACTATGTTTTAAATTGTAAATATATTCCTGGATCCAGTAGAGTTTTGGCCAAAGCTTCCCAATCTAGGGGAATTAGCAAAAATTCTGAGGCATACATAACTAGTAAGTAATCCCATCACAAAGGGAGAATGCATGCCATAAGAGTTAATTGATTCTTTTAAAATTTTGAGCAATTTAAATTCATGAGGACAATGAGCCACATTAACATAACCATTTGTATATTGGGGATATTGTTGCAGGTCCTGTGGCATTTGCTGCCACTGTATCAGAAATGCAAGGAAATCATCATCTCTTCTCCATGTGGGAGGAACAATCTCATCTCCAGGTTCTAAATCGAATAATATTTTGTTTATTTCAGTAGGCAAGGGCAGCTGGAACTGCCTCTGTGCCCCAATGAATAATGTGGTGAGTCTGGAGGAGGAGCCGTGGGAGTTACTCCGGGCTCCTCCGACAGTGGCTGTTGAACTGGAAAAGCATTTTTGATTAATTCCTGTAACTTATTAGTGGGTTTAACATGAGGCAGTGGGATAGCACATATTAAAGCCCTTATATGAATCAGCAAATCTTTTAATAACTCTTGTTCGTCATCCCTCGTATTGCTTTTCTTTTTTTATCTCTCCTGTTCACTAGAACTAGAATCAGTGCTACTAGTTTCACTTTCTGACAAATCCTGGATGCCCTCTTTATCAGTCTCTTCTATATCTTCATATCCCTTCAACTTCCATTCAAAATCTTTCCTTTTTTGGTCCGTATTATTTTCATGAGGCAAAGAAGATAATGGTCTATTAGGCATGTCTTTATCAGTTTCACAAGCAGAGTGAGAAGGAGAGCTAGTAACTTTAACTGGAGTGGCCTTATAATCTGATTTTGACTGCAAAGATTTAAGAGCCATAGTAATCAAAGTACACAAGGACCAAACTTCCTTTCCTATAGGATCTCCATTCTGATGGGCGTGACGTAGTGCATAAACAATCTGTTTCCAAACCTTTAGATTTACCTATTTCTGCCTGTCGGCTCAAACCAATAACAATGCCTTTTTATTTCTCTAGCTAATTCCCTAAAAGTGTCTTGAGACAGAATAACCCCAGTGCTTTAAAGCACTGAATGCAGCAGAGTCATATATTGAAACTCTGCCGTTGGGGAGTTCCCCATTGAGCTGCCTGGCTTGCCAAAGGTTTTGCATAAACCTTTGTGGACGTCTTCCCTTGCAGTCTTGTGCATTCCCTGTACTCACCTTAAGGTCCCTGTTCCGGCGCCAAGTATTGAGGGATGTTTAATGAACCAAAGACGCAGAGGTAAGACGAGCACACAGGATGATTGATGCCGGACAGAGGGCTACAGCTCGCTCAATCATGGAGCAAACTTTCCATTCTCACCCCTATTTTTATTGGCGTTTGGTATGAGGTCGGTGCATCCGCAGTTCATCAATTAAATCTTGTTTTGTTCTATATTATTACAATAGCATATTAAGGACAACTTGTATGTGTGCCCTCCTTTCTGTTCTACACCTACAACTGTTTAATCTGAGCCTTTCTCAGGGAGGTAAATGTTCTTGGAACTCAAGATTGTGTGCAATGTTGACCCAGCGTGGCTCGCTTGCAATTCCCGCTGTGCTCCTAATAGAACATTCACTTCTTCTTGGCAGGACTTCAGATCCTTGTTTACAAATGTCCAGCTACACAGGTTGTCCATTTTGCTAGAGTAGAGTTGTTTGTTGTAATTTTTTACTATCCTTTGTATATCGGTGGGGTCATTTGTTACTTCACCTCTTTAATTTATAATTTTGTTTATTTGGGTCATCTCTCTTTGTTTCTTGTTGAGCCTGGCTAGCGGTTCATGATTGTTGTGTATCCTTTCAAAGGACCAGCTCTTGGTTTCATTGATATTTTGAAATTTTTTGGTCTCTTTGTTGTTCCTTTCTGCTCTGATCTTTATTATCTACTTCTTTCTGAGGACTTTGGGCATTTCTTCTTGCTCTCTTTGTAATTGATTAAGTTGCAAGGTTAGATACTTCATTTCCATTTTTTTCTTGTTTTTGGAGGTAGGCCTTTAGAGCTATGAACTTCCCTCTCTGGACTGCTTTCATTGTGTCCCATAGATTTTGGATTGTGTGTTTTCATTGTCATTTGTTTCCAGGATGCTTTTCGTTTCTTCTTTGATCTCTTTGGTAACCCAACCATTGTTTAATAGCATGCTATTTAGCCTCCAAGTGTTTGATTTTTTCATTGTTTTTATTGCAGTGGATTTCCAGATTTATGCCATTGTGACCTGAGAAGATGCTTATTATGATTTCTATGCTCTTGAATTTGAAGAGACGTTGCCCGTGTCCTAATCTGTAGTCTGTTTTTGAAAATGTCCCCTGTGCACTGGAGAAGAATGTATATCCAGTAGCTTTGGGATGAAATGTTCTGAAGATATCAAGTCCATCTGAACTGAGAGTCAATTAGGGTTGCTGTTTCTTTGGAGGCTTTTTGTTTAGAGGATTTATCCAGTAGTGTCAATGGGGGATTAAAGTCCCTGACTATGACTATCTTGCTATCTGTACCTTAATACCTTCCAGAAGTGTGTATTTTATGTATTTGGGTGCTCCTGTATTGGGTGCATATATGTTTACCAGAGTTATATCTTTTTGTTGAATTGCCCCCTTTAGTATTATGCAGTGGCCTTCCTTATCTCTTGTTATGGCCTTCACTTTGAGTTCTGTTTTGTCAGATATAAGTATTGCCATCCCAGCTTTTGTCTCATTTCCATGTACCTGAAACACTTTTATTTTCTATCCCTTCACTATCAGTCTGTGTGAATCCTTTGCTCCGAGGTGGGTCTCTTACAGACTGCAAATATATGGGTCATGTTTTCTTATCCATTCACCTACCTTGTGTCTTTTGATTAGAGCATTTAATCCATTTACATTTAATGTTGTTATTGATATGTACTTGTTTGTCATCATTTTTGTTCTTTTATTTTTGTTTCATCTTGCCTTTCTGTTTCTTCTTTGTACAGCAGTCCTTTTCGCATTTCTTGCATTGCTTGCTTGGTGTCAATAACCTCTCTTAGCCCTTTTTTGTCAGTGAGTCTCCAGATTCCATCTTCAATTTTGAATGGTAGACTTGCTGGGTATGTATTCAGTCCCTTGTTTCACATCACTTTGTATATTTTATTCCATCCCATTCTGGCCTGGTGTGTTTCTGTTGAGAAATCAGTTGATATTCTAATGGGAGATCCCTTGTAGGTAACTTTCTCTGTCTCTCTCTGACAGCCTTTATGATTCTTACTTTGGTATTGATGTTTAATTATAATGGGGCTTGGTGTTGGTCTTTTTGGGTTTATCTTGTTTGGGACTCTATGTGGTTCTTGCACTTGCATAGTTTTTTCTGGCCAATATCAGGGAAGTTTTCTGTTATTATCTCTTCCAACATGTTTTCTATTCCTTGCTTCACTCCTTCTCCTTCTGGTATCCCTATGATGCGATGTTGTTTTGTTGGGTGTTATCCCAAAGCTCCCATAGGCTCTCCTCTTGCATTTTAAACTTTCTTAATCTGACATGTTAGTTGCCTCCATTTCATTTAACTCCTTTTCTGTTGATTGCACTTTATTCATTCCTTTGGGGATTGCTTTTTTTGTCTCCCTATGTATTGTTGTAATATTTGCATTGTATCTGTGTGCTAGGTTCAACTGCTTTGCTACCCAGATTCTTTTCGGTGTGTTTCTACTGGTGTGATCTCTCAGGTCTTCTGGGATAGGTAATCCAGTGGAGCTCCCTTCTTGAGCTATTTGGATTCTCTTGAGGTAGTTGGATCTGGATTGTTAGTGTCTTATTTGTGGATGAAGTGTTATCATGGGTTAGCAATGTGACTAACCCCCAGCATTGTTTTGCAAGGTGTTTTGGATGTGATTATTGCTCCGGCTCTTGTGGAAAAGGTTGTCTGAAGTCTACTTGGTATGTGCTCACTGTTTGTTCCCAAAGACCATTGCCTGGGATTAAGGAGTCATGGGGCCTGCGGCTCAGGAACTGTGACTTTAGCTGGTGTGGTGTGACGGTTGCTGGATTAGCATGACTCTGAAACTCACCTTGTGGGCCCAGTGCCCATGAGTGTGCGGAGGCGGGTATCTCGTAGTTTGTGGTTGAGGCAGTGGGATTCTGGCCAAAGTGATTTCCCTCTCTGAATCACGAAGGAGTTTAGGATCCAGCAGCAGACTGTCCTGAGGTAGGAAACCCGGCGCGGATGTGGGGCAGTGCCGTGGATACTACTGAGGGAGCCATGCACCCTTGGTTGGAAAGGCACATGCCCAGTGATCGCACACAGAAGGGCCCAGGAGCTGTGTGCAAGGGGTGTGTGCTTGTGGGGCCCACACACTGGATCAGAGTGATTGTGCTGTGCCTCTGGCCCGTGTAGGTAGAAGTCACATTTTCTGCTTTGGGGGATGAGCTACCATAGTTGGAATTGGATGCCCAATGCCTGCTTACAAAAGTGCCCAAGTATCATCTACTGGGGCACTCGGCTCAGGGGGTCCTTGTGCTGGAGCGACGCTGCTGTGGGGACTGGATGCCAGTATGTTGTGCCTTACAGCAGGCTCAGGGGACTTGTGTGCTGGATTGGTGCAGTGCAGTGACCAGAGGTCTGCAGATGGAAAGGAGGAAGTCCGACTATCTTCTGCTGGGTCGTTCAGCCCTTGGTTGGATACTAGTGTGCCCAACCAGCCAGGGCACATCTCCAGTTTTCAGATTCCTCCATGGTGTTCTCAAAGATTTTCACAGGAGCCCATGGCTTCCTATGTACGTGCATTAACTGCTATTTCCTTGTTTGGGGACCATTTGGTTCTTTCTCTGACCTAGGTTGACACAGGTGACTGAGACCATGGTCCACCAGGGTAACCAAGCACTGGAAGGCGTGAGGCCGTTCTGAGCTGAACCAGCACGGATGGAAGAAATCTTCAGGTGAGCTGGTTACTGGAGCTGCCTTAGGTATCTAGAGAAGCCCTGCGCCTCTTCCATTCTCATCATCAGGGAAATAGTTGGGATCTGCATCCTCAGTCCCCTCCTGGGGGACCAGAAACAGGAGCAGCCATTGTATTCTCAGGTCATGTCCCCCAAAAATCATTTGTTCTCCTGCCTTTTCATGGGGTAAAAGAGAGCGAGCGCGAGACAAGAAGCTGTAGTGTGTTAGGGACCCCATGGTCAGGCAACTCTGCTTGGAGCAGGGCTGGCATGAGGGCCCACAGACTGACTGAACTGGTGTTTGGTGTCAGGTAAGTTTTGGACTCTTCCCCTGAGCTTGCACCACTTAGGGTAAGGGATGGTTCTTGAAACAAAGTAACAGTAGTGCCCAACCTGTCCCCTGGCTACAGCCCAAGGAGGTCAGGGACACCTGGGAGCTAGAGATTGGGGATGGAGAGGCCTCGCCCTCATGCATTGGGAATATCAGGCCTCACACAGATGCTGCTGGTACTAAGGTCACCTGGTGGTAACCTCTCGTGTTACTAGTGTCTCAGCCACATTGAGAGTGGCTATTTCAGGACATACTGGTCCCAGGATCCTGAGAGGAGAGGTCAAGACCATAACTGCAGGGTAATTTGAGGCAGAGAGAATTGTCAACCCTGGGCTGCCAGAAGGTGCCCTCCTTAGTATGATCCACCTGTGCAGAGGATGAGGCGGCGGGGCATAGCGGAGCTCAGGCCAAGAGGGAGACACCCTGGAGCTATGCCTCCTGTGGCCCCAGCACTGAGCTGGGTTCCCCACCCCTTCCTTTTCCTCTACCTCAGCTGTGGGAGGGGCCTCCATGCATAACTGCTACCCAGATCTTGTGCGTGACACCTCATCAGTCAATTTACATACTTGCAGATCATTCCTAGTTCTCCCTGGGAATATCACACCATCACCTCCCCCATCCTCCTGAAGACCTGACCGGGTCCCTACACCAGGGCTGAGCACGGACCTGCCGAGCACCTGGATTGTGGCGGGTGATTGTCACCTAAATGGGCACTCCTGCTGTCTGCACATGACCCTGATGGTGACCACCGCTGCCACACATAGAGTGGCATGTTCCCATTCTCCGGTGACTTCTCTAGGCACACTCCCATCAGGCTGGCCCAGGTGATGGCCATGGGAGCCTCACATCAGGAACCAGGACCTTGTTCTTGGGTCACCGTCCCATGACTCACTCAGAGATACGAGTGCAGGCAACCAATTCAGGCCTCAGTTACTGCACATGGAGAAGGTAGTCCGTAGATGGCCCCGGCCAAGGTCTCTTGTCTGGAGAGAGAAGTAATGAGACTTGGAAAGTGAAGTGCTTCCGTAATTTCTTAAATTCTGCCAAACATGAGGAATTACTTTTACTCATCATCATGACTCTGACCCAGCTTCAGGTTCGCAATGGCCAGCTCCCAGAGGAGTGTAAATGAGCAACATGGTTATGACTAAAAAAAGGATGGAGAGGTCCCAGGGCAAGCCATGAGGCCAAAGAGCTTCACACTAAAGGAACTCTCCCAGAGACAGGTGCCCACGTAGGCAGCAGGAAGGATGGGGCCTTTGAAGCTTATCCAAACCTAGAAAGCAATGTGACAGTTGACCAAGGCATGGAAAAGACTCTCACTCTGTGTGGAAAGTTGTATGAGCAGAAGACCCGCAAGCCATTTTTAAACTACTCTTGAAATAGTTTGCAAAGGTGCATGTCAGTTTTCTAATTCTCAAACATTTAAAATCACAGGGTGCTAAATAGTGATTTTACTACTTTATTTATTTGCATGTATTGTATGTTTCTAACAGTTTTGAATGTTGTGATAAAAATTTGTAATGGCCATTGAAAAATAACAACTTTTCCTATGGTTATTAGGATTGCTGGGCAGGGTATTAGCTGGAGCTACCATTCTGTGAGGCGTGCTCTACAGTGCAGAGCAAGACCACCCTGTGATTTACTCGTTTTCCAGCCCAGTTGTTTTGTTTTTTCGTTTGTCTACTCTGTCAGGTGAGGGTTCGTGCCTCAGAGATACTCTGAGGAAGACCATGACATTCCCAGGAGGTGTCCCTGCATATCACCCGGAATAGCAGTGATTGCACCTTAGGCACTCAGTAAATGTTCTTGAGTAAATCAAGGATTAAAGTGAGAGAGGAGAGGAGTCTGTCTTTGGCGGGCCAGGATCAGCCGTCCCGTGGACATCCCTGAGAACATGTCCACTCTGTGCCAGTGCCTCCTGCCAGCCCTCCAACAGCATCCTTGGCATTCAAGGGTTAGACCCAGGCATGTCCTGGATGTGAGGCATGTTCTCATGGGGGATAAAGAAAGAGAGGCAATCCCTTGTTTAGGTCTAGATGTCATTGGGTCTGAAGTGCAACCAGGTCTTGTTGGGGACAGGCATGTCAGGTCATGCCAGCAGAGACTTGTGAGTTTGAAAAAGGCACAGAGGACAGAATAAGTCAGAGTAGGAAGAGGTCTGACTGCAGAGGGAAAGAAGCCAGCTGGAAGGGTGTCTGCTCAAAGGCTGGGTTAAGAGAGTGGACGATGGGAAAGCCAATGCATGGGGACTAGTCCCCAGGGTCTCTGAAAGCCCACAGAGGCAGGGCTTGCTCTGGAACCCTGGAAGGGCATCCGCCTGCCTCTCTGGTGCCTCTTTGGATCCAGAAAGGCACCTGGGATGTTGATTTTCTTTCTGTACACTGTAGCTTGTCACATTCTCCAGAACAGCTCAGAAGAATTGGGGAGAACTCCTGATTTCTATTATCAGTGGGTGTCCCCAGCATCAGGTTCCTGATGGGCTGAATGACATTCCAGGGATGCATAAATAGGGTCCCATACTTGGAGCACATTCTAAGGACCCCCTTCCTTAAAAAGCGGTCACAAGGGCAGATGACCTGGGATCGCAGTAGGGATTTTGTGACTGGAGAAGGCGGTTGCAGAGGACGGCCCTACTCATCTGCTCAGAGGCTACTGTGTCCTGTACATAAGTGAGGGCCATGATGAGAGCAGGTGGCAGGTGACCAGGATGTGGTGAAAAACATCCCCCAAATTCATGTGTGGGTGCTGGGAGTCGGCACAGCATATCCAATGCTGGGCAGGAAGTTCTCCTGCCCCCAGTGCCACAGCACATGCCCTGGGAAAGCAGGCTCCGTATGGGGGGGCGGGGCTGGATAGAGGAGTATTTCTTGCTCGTGAAGAAGGCATGTTCACTCAGACTTTGTTTCTAGGTCATTCTAAGTGGTCCCTCCTGCCTCCTTGTACCTCCAGGACACGGGGATCTCATAGAAGTTTCCTGAGCTTGGGCTCCTACAATTTTCCAGTTTCTGCCAGTGCATGTAATGTTTGTGTTAAAGAGAAAATCTCACCCCCAGGTGGCACCACTCAGGCTTTAAGCCCATGATACCAAGTCTAGACTCAACTGCTGACCTCATTACAGTTTGAACCTCTTCCAGAAACCTCATCAGCCAGTCTGCAATTTTCAGGTCAACACCACTGTGGTAATCTGTTACATGGTCCCTCTGCCTGGAATATGAAAGTTGTTTGGGCATCACAATGCAGGGCGTACAGAAGAGCCTACAGAAAATTTGCTCCTCTCTGCCTCTGTCTCTCTCTCTCTTTGCCCCCCCTCTCCCCCTCCCCGCGCTCTGTAGCTCTCTCTCTGTCTGTGTCTCCCTCGATTTCATAAGATCCAATGTGTGACTCAGTACAGCATGGGGATATCCCAAACTATGGCAGATCCTTACATGCCAAGTACAGCTTCAAATCTTCTGAAGGGGAAGGTGTATCTGTGCACTGTGCTTTGTCCTGAGAGAGGACATCTTCCCTCACAATCTGAGTAAGAGTTTTAGGCCTGGGCCCAAAAGGAGCTTTTCGAAGCCAAATTTGCATGGATTGTTCCCTGGGGTTGAGCAAACATTAGTTATTTATACAGACTTTGGCAGTCATGTTTAGGGCCCCGGCCCCTGGAACTTGGCTGGGACTAAGCTGCTGCCTGTGTAAGGTTGGGATGTGGAAGAGGATGCCTGAGCTAAAGAGAATGCCCTCTGTAGCAGCTCCTTGGTAAGGATACACAGGTCTTTTTGCCCACATTTATTTTTCTCTGTGCCTCCAAGATTCCCAAGAGCCCACGACTCTCAGCCCTCAGTGGCTTTCAAAAGTGTATGTCACATCCCAGGTTCAGCTGCCACACCCCTCCTCTGGCCTCTCCACAACCCACGTTTTCACATTTAATTTTCTCAAGCTAGGTTGCTGAGCTGATCTGGTTTTTCTGAGAGGAAATGCCCTTTACCTCCACAGAGGGAGGGTGACAGAATCTCCTGCCTATACTCCCCGTCAGCTTGGGTTTAAGGGATCCACCCAGTTTCCTTCTTCACCGCTAGCCTTTTAAGTTCTTAAGTTGATGCAGTCAGTGTCTTTGAGTTTCCCCAATGTTCACCTTGTCCTGGGTAATTCCCTAGGTCCCATTCCAAACGTGCAGCCCCTCCCTTCTCCTGATCAATCCCTAGATGTGATTTTGGCCTGACCTGCTCTGGGGAAGGCTTGCTCCTCAAAATATGGAAGACCAACTATCCCTCTGTTCCTCTTTGAATGGGCACGGGGTTTGCAATTCTAAGTAACCTCAAGTCTCAGGGACTGTTTGGTACTCAATACTGTTGCATTGAAATTCTTTTTCTCTGGAGATGATACCACTGTCTCTCTAAAGGGGTGTTAATGGGAACACTAGGGAATTTTTATGTGGCCCCAACACCCCCATTAAGTCTACTTCCAGGCTGGTTTCCTTTTCTTTTCCTTTCATGAATGGACCTAGGGTTCAGTTGGAGGTGTGGAGAGTGCAAAGCCCCATCATGGTTAAATGCCTGGAGATCCAGGACTAAGGTTTTGCTCTCAGGTGGAAGTAGCCATTTCAGCTAGGACCTCAAAAGGAAGGTGTGGTCAGACGGGGTATAATGGCTTCTGAGGAGGCCGAGGAGGGAACAGAAGCTAGAGCGTGAGAGTCAATGTCCAGGTCTGAGCACAGGGCTCCCTGCACCACGCTGCTCTGGTGAGTCAGGAGCCTAAGGTGGTCCCCAAGGACCTGCAAGCCAAGATCCCAGAGATTTGTCCTTTTTTCCTTACAAATGAGCAGACTTTGCCTTTGCCTCTGGATGCAGGTGTGCCTTAATCCAAAATGTTTTGATTTCTGTTTTGATGTTTGCCATTCATAGAGGTTCACAGGGCAAGTTTTCCCTGTGTCTGAAAGTCGAGTATTGCTAAGGAGCCTATTGTAGGCCAAAGTGGCAAAATCCTTTTTGTAGTTTTGTAGAGGCCGGGCTGTGTGTGTGAAAACCGGTATTAATGAAAGTCTTTCATAACAGCCAATTGATGTTTAGAAAGAGAGGAAGGGAGTGGGCGGAGAGAGAGAGAGAGACATTGATGTGAGAAACATCCCTCAGCTGGCTCCTGCCCACACCCTACGGGGGCTAGGAATGTAGCCCTCAAGTGACATTTGGGGGGCACGAGAGGATGCTCAACGCCGTGAGCAACACTGACCAGGCTTTGCAGTCTCTTATTGAGAGGAGCCTTAGTTGTGACATGTGAGCCCTCTGTTGTCATAGATAAAATGGTCATTCTAATATTCATAGAAGGGACACCCAGTAAAATGTACATGTTGGAATTAACGGTTATTTTTCTCACCTCCAGCTCCCCCATGCTTCAGAAAACGTTTGTGCTGCTTTTATATGCCTCATTTAAAATGTGTCAAAGGCCTCAATGGTACCCATTGTGTGGGTGTTCCTTAATCTTCCCCATCTATTTTATTTCCTGGAACTTAGCAAGAGGCAGTCCTGGGCCACGGGCTGCTCCCTACTCCAGGTGTTTTCAGTCCTTCAGTGATCCTCAGAAATGTTTTCCCTGGAAAGGGTGGGATCATCTCTCTGGTTTCCCAGTCCTCACTGCACAGCAGATTTGCAGCTAGCCAGTGGGCAGATGCGGGAGGGGTCCAGTGGTCATCTCACCCCTCCTTGGTGCCTGGTTCTTGTCCTTCCAGTGGCAGAGTAGAGGCAGGGCTGAGTGGCTTTGCAACCCTAAGCAGAAAACGGAGTTGGGGTAAATTGGGGGTGCTCCAGTTGTTGCCAGAGCAGTGCCTTTGGCCCTCAGCTGGTCCCTCTGAAGGGAGAAGGACCGGGGTTGCTCATGCTCAGCCTGACAAGATGCCTTGCTCCCGGCTGTCTCCCAGGATCTCTTTCATAGCAGCTTCATGGGGATGAGCCTCCCAGCTCCACGCCGACTCCTGGAACTGGCATGTCAGAGCCTGCTGCGGGATGAAGCCTCGGCCATCGCTGCTCTGGAGTGGCTTCCTATGGAGCTCTTCCCACCTCTTTTCATCACAGCCTTCACTGGGAAGCACAGCAGAGTCCTGAAGGCCATGGTGCAGGCTTGGCCCTTCCCCTGCCTCCCTCTGGGGGCCCTGATGAACCATCGGCAGTCTTACCAGGATATCTTGCAGGCTGTGCTCGAGGGACTCGATGCCATGCTTGCCCAGGACCCTCGACCCAGGTATGGGGGATTCAGTAGCCGGGTCGCACCCTGGGGATCTGAGCAGTTACAGCTGGGATCTGGGAGTGGGCAGGGCCAAAGGGAGAGCTGAGGCAGGCCTTGGAGCCACTGCTAGGGTCATTCTAGGAACAGGCTTCGGATATATACGGCTGATGAAATTGTCGAGGGTGACCGAAGGGACACGAGCCCACTCCTTCCTGGTGGCACCTAAAGGTACCAGGAATGGGGACCATGAAGGATCCCAGTAGCACCAGGAGCAGTTGATTCCTGGGGCATGGAGTCAAAGTCCAGTGCGGTGTCTGGCCCAGCTGCCCAGATGCCTAGCTCATGGTCTTACTCATTGTTATCTTAATGCATCCCAGCATATCTCCTATTTTCTCCACAGGAGATGTAAACTGCAGGTGCTTAATTTACAGAAGAGAGTTCATTTGGAGTTCTGGATGGTGTGGGCAGGTACCAGAGCCCATGTGTGCTCACTGCTGGAGCCTGAGGCCCTGCAGCCCATGAGGATTAGGAGGAAAGTACACAGCTTAAGGGCCAGGCCAAATCCACCCTTGGCCCCCGTGGAGGTGTTAATAGACCTTTGCCTCAAGAAAGGTGTCCTTGATGAGTCCCTCAGCTACCTGATTAAGAAAGTCAGCGAGAGGAGAGGTTTGCTGCACCTTTGCTCTAAGAAGCTGAAGGTTTTTGCGATGTCGAAGCAAAACACTAAAATCCTGGATATGGTGCAGCTGGTCTCTGTCCAGGATTTGGAGGTAAACTGTACCTGGAAGCTGTCCACTCTGAGGAAGTTCGCTCCTTACCTGGGCCAGATGGGCAATCTGCGCCGGTTCCTGCTCTCCCACGTCATCACGTCTTCTCACACCACCTTGGAGCAGGAGAAGCAGTGTGTTGGCCTGGTCACCTCTCAATTCCTCAACCTGCCCCACCTCCAGGAGCTCAATTTGGACGATGTCTCCATCCTCAGAGGCCACCTGGATGAAATCCTCAGGTGAGGGGTGGCGAGCTTTCCCTGCCGACCAGAGCGAGTCCCTTTCCATTTCAGTGCACAGTGACGGGCTCTCCTGTGTGCCGTCCCTCAGCAGTGCTAGAGTGCCTGAGCCACTAGACGGGCCACACAGTCAGTGTCTTGTTCACCGCTCTGTCACCTTGCATGTTGTGACGTAACCCCCCAGATAAAGGTAGGACGTATGCACTAGGACAGAGGCTACTAAAGGGACTCCTTGCTAGGAATTCGGGCCAGGGGATGGTAGCTTTGGGCATCCTTGTAAGTGGTGTTGAAGGGAAAATGATGCAATAGAACCAAGTGAGGATTGCAATGACAAGGGGAAAGCCAATCAGAGGTGAGGTTTCAGGGGTTAAGTTCCGCACTTAGAGATTTGGCCATGGCAGCCTTTCAGTCCAAACCTGCCTCAGTCACCTGTCTGCCAAGGGTTGCCATAGGCTCTTGCAAACGGAATGCGTGGTAAATGCAGGATTCAGGAGGGAGGCATTACGAAATGGGATAGGTGGTTTGTAGACAATGCAGTGATCTAAGTTCCTGGAGGGTGGCAGCCCTCGCTGGATGTTGCCTGACTGTGCCCAGGTTAGCCCTTTCTGCACATCTGCCAGAGGCCTCATTGGGCTAAGTGATGGTGGTGACAGGGGTCTAGGCTGTGGCTGGAAGGAAGCCCCAGTTGCAGGCAATTCAGGACATGTCTCCAATACTAAAATGCACTGGTTGCCTCCTGCTTCAGACCCTGGGGCAGGCTCCTTTCTGAGCTCCTCCCACCTTTATGTTCACAACACCTGTGTGTTTGGGCTGGAGGGTATGATGTGCTCCACTTGACGGATGAGTAAATGGAGTGTGTGAGGTTTCATCCAGTTGAATCCATCACGGAGCAGATAACAGATGGAGAAAGATGCCACTCAAATTTGCTCGGACTTGAATGTCACTTTTCACTGTGCAACATCCTGGGTTTGATCATCATCCGGAACACTGTAGGCTTTGGTGACATGGGCCTCTTTACCCTGAAGGCCTGCATTATCCTCACCTGCCTCTGCTCACCAGGTCCATCTCCCACATGTAACTGCTCTATGTCTCCCCAGGTGCCTGAAGAGCCCCTTGGAGACCCTGTCCATCACTAACTGCCTGCTTTTCGAAAGAGACTTTAGACATCTCTCCCAGCATCTGAATGTCAGCCAGCTGAAAAGCCTGAGTTTCAGTGGGCTCAACCTGACCATTATCAGTTCTCGGTCACTCCAATTTCTTTTAGAGAGAGCCTCCCCCACTCTCCAGGACCTGGACTTGGATGAGTGTGGGATCATGGACCACCAGTTCCTGGACATCCTGCCAGCCCTGAGCCACTGCTCCCAGCTCACAACCCTAAGTTTCTGTGAAAACCCCATCTCCATGACCGTCCTGGAGGACCTGCTTCGCCACGTTGTCGGGCTGAGCAAGCTGAGTTGCGTGATTTATGCGGCGCCCGTGGAGAGTTTTGAGGAAACTAGCAGCAACATCAACCTGGGCCGACTTGCCCAGATGCATGCTGTGCTAAAGCATATGCTGCAGGAGTTGGGTCGGCCCGGCATGGTCTGGCTCTGTGCTTACCCCTGTCCTCACTGTGGCTGTAGAACCTTCCATGACCCAACTCCCATTCTGTGATCCTGTTGCTTGAGTGTCTAGCTGGGTGCACATCTCATAGGCTTTACTCTGTGCACTTGGGCACTGAAGCCCAGACATAAGTGTACCGTTCAGGAACACAGCAGCCAGTTTCAGACAGCTACTCAGGGTTGGGGGGAAATGCTCACAGGGGACTGGATGGTTTCTTTGGGGAGATTTGTCCTAAGGAGTTAGAAATATGCACCTGAATCTCTCAGGGGGAGGGATTGAGGCTTGGGTGGTAGATGCGGGAATTACATTTCTTGAATGGTTGTGAATAAATGTCAGTAATAAAGAGAACTGGATGTTAACAGACTGATGTCCTCAATGACATGTTAGCCCAACTCTCCCACCTGCAGTTACTGGCCAAGTAAGAAGGCATGAGCCTTGTGATGCGCAGACATTAGGCTGGTTGAGGTTGATTCCAGGAGATCACATCACCATTTATCCTTTTTGGTTTGGTGGGTTCTTTCTGGTGCACTGGTACCTACTCACCTCTGTGACTGTTCAGTGGGTCAGCGCACACTTGTTGCGTCCACAGGGACTGGAACAAGTGGCTTCCAGTGAGCACCACCGAGGTACAACTACTCTGGGGCCATCACGGGTAACTAGTCCAGTCCCTGGACTCAAACACTCCTCCCCACTGGGAGCCTCCATCTCTGGCCTGTGTCTGCTCCATGGTAGGGCTTCCCTGTGCACAAGTCAGGCCCCCAGTACTGAAAGGGACATCAGCCTGCCAGGGAGCCAGAGCCCTGGCCTCACAAGTCCATGCCTGTCATTCCCCTGGATCCAGCCCCTTCTTGAATTCAAGTTCCTGTAAACACATTTACATTCTTTTCAGCAAAATACTGAGCTGGAATAAACCTCTGCTTTGTTCTGTGTCCTGTCCTAAAAATAGGACATCCTTTGGTAGAGGATGGTCTAATGTTGGAATACTTTCCCCTCATGATCCTCCTTCCCATTAATCAAGGAGGTGGTAAAGCAACTCTGAGCCAGTGACAGGCCCCGCGTCTGAAGAGTGGACAACCCCAAGCCAGTTCCCGGAGAGCACTTAAGTGGACACAGGTGAAGGTCACCCCGGGGAGATGGGGGTATGGAGGGCCACCCTGAGGGTCAATACAACCAAGTGAAGGGGAGATGTCCTAGTGTGCTGTTGGATCCCACAGTCAGTGGACAGTTAGCTGGCCAGGAAGGAATAGGCTCCCTGCCCACCTGCCACTGCATTCTGGCCCTAGGCTGTCTCAGTTTGCTCACTGAGTGGCCTGCCAGAGGAGCACCTAGGGAGAAGGCCACACATCCAGGCCCAGGGGCAGGGCTCCATTTGCCTGTATGTCTCCCTAATTGTGAGGAAGTCAGTCCTGCTTTTTCTCCTTCTACTGCCTCTCATTCAGTGCCAGCCACTCATGTGCTTGCTGCTCTCTGCTGGGTGTCAGCAACTTCCTAGCTTGTCACATACAGCACCTGGTCCTTCGTTCTCTTTTTATTGCCATTCCTTTCTTTTCTTCTACCTTCCAATCTTCTAGCTTGGGTCCATCATCCTACGAGCTCATTTTTCCGTTTCTTAGTACATTTCCTATTGATATCAGAGAGGAAGGGAGAGGGAGAGATGGATAAAACATCAATAATGAGACAAAATCATTGGTTGGCTTTCTCCTGCACATCCACCTGGGGATCCAGGCATAAACTCCAGCTCCTGCTCCAACTGAGAATTGAACTATGTCCTCTTGGTTCATAGGCCTACTGAGCCACACTGGCCAGGCACACTCTGCTTCTTCGAGTGGGAAGAGAAAATGCTGAAGTCTCAGTAACAGTCGGTGAGCTCCCCACCCCCCAAAAAAAGAGGATAAGAGAACAAGGGTCAGAAAATTTATATCTCTTACAGCAAACGCTCTCTTTCTCTTCCTCTCTCTCTCCTATTCCATCTCCCTCTCCCTGTCCCTCTGTCTGACATGCACCTTGTCTTCCCATCCCCGCCTTCACAGGAAATAGTGTCCACAATATGATTCAGAACCTCTATAATTTGAGGAAAAGCATAAAAATTTGCAGGTTCTGAGGGAGGAAGGCCAAAGGCAAAACATCTTGTGGTCTGGGTGTTAATTCCTCCACACATAGAGCTCGTGCCCATTACCTTGTGTGGAGATTCACCTGTGGGGCCAACTTATGTAAAGCTCTTGTCTGCATGTCCTCCTCTGGAATTGCCCACTGTTATTAGCATTGATAGTATTTATTAACCACCAGATGCAAGATAAGGAAGAAAATAGAAGTCAGTGCACCCTGGCCAGTGTTTCTGGGCATTGTCCTGTGCACCAGAAAGTTACCCCATTTGATTTCTGGCCAGGGCACATGTCCAGGTTTCTGGTTCAGTCCCCAGGCATCCAATATTGTTTCTCTCTCACATGAATGCATGCTTCTGTGTCTGTCTCACTCCATTTACCTCTCTCTAAAGAATCAATTTTAAAAACCCACCATATTAAGACAAAACAAAAGGAAACTCATTGCTGTATGTTGCCTCTAAAACAGAGTGTCCTGCACTTGACGCTTTATTTGTTCTGTAGACCACAACTGAGAATTAAAGCAAAATATTGGAATCTGGACTTTTCCATCAAAATATTCAGAAAAGCATAGTATCAAGGCAATGAGGCTTATAAAGCTTAGACAGTGATTGCATCTGTGAAGATGGGCACAGAAGGGGCATGGGTAGGAGGTGACTGCTGGTGCACAAGCATCTTATACATGAAGGCCCTATGGGCAGGGTCTCTAGGATATCAGAAAGCAAGCAGGGAGAGGAAGGCACACATAGTAGGTTCCTTAGTACTAGAATGTACCCCAGAGTCCCCCAAACTGCACAGCAGTAAGGCAGGCTGGATACAGGGCAGCTGGAGCACACGGATTCCAAAGGGAAGACTCTGAATAAAGAAGAGCCAAAGCCTGGACTGCTTGTCTCAGTGGATGAGTTTCGACCTGTGAACCAGGAGGTCAGTTCAATTCCCAGGCTGGGACATGTCCCCATTGTGGGCTCTTTGTCCAGTAGGTGCCTTGTAGGAAGCAGCCAATCAAGGATTCTCTCTCACCATTGATGGTTCTCTTTTTTTTTCTTTTTTTTAAATTTTATTGCTTAAAGTATTACAATGGGTATTACATATGTGTGCTTTCCCCCCCACCCTGCCCTTGACAATACCCTGGCCTCCCGTATCCCCCAGTATCTTATGTCCATTGGTTATGCTTATATGCATGCATACAAGTCCTTCGGTTGATCTCTTACCCCCTTCCCTCCTGCCCCCCAACCATCCTCGGCCTTCCCGCTACAGGTTGACAATCTGTTTGGGGCAGCTCTGCCTCTCTATCTGTTATAGTTCATCAGTTTATAATGGTCTTTATTATCCATATATGAGTGAGATCATGTGGTATTTTTCCTTCATTGACTGGCTTATTTCACTTAGCATAATGCTCTCCAGTTCCATCCATGCCGTTGCAAATGCTAAGTGTTCCTTCTTTTTTACAGCAGCATAGTATTCCATCATGTAGATGTACCGCGGTTTTCTAATCCATTCATCTACTGATGGACACTTAGGCTGTTTCCAGATCTTAGCTATGGTGAATTGTGCTGCTATGAACATAGGGCTGCATATGTCCTTTCTGCTTGGTGTTTCTGGTTTCATGGGTTATATTCCTAGAAGTGGGATCACAGGGTCAAATGGGAGTTCCATTTTTAGTTTTTTGAGGAAAGTCCATAGTGTCTTCCATAGTAGCTGCACCAGTCTGCATTCCCACCAGCAGTGCACGATTGTTCCTTTTTCTCCACATCCTCTCAAGCAGTTGTCTTTGTGGATTTGTTGATGATAGCCAGCCTGACAGGTGTGAGATGATACCTCATTGTTGTTTTGATTTGCATTTCTCATATGATTAGTGACTTTCAGCATGTTTTCAAATGTCTCTTGTTTTTCTGAATGTCTTCTTTGGAAAGGTGTCGATTTAGATGCTTTGCCCATTTTTTGATTGGATTGTTTATCTTCCTTTTGTTAAGTTGTATGAGTTCCCTATAAATTTTGGAGATTAGGCCCTTACCAGATATGATGGTGGTAAATATGTTTTCCCACACACTGGGTTTTCTTGTTGTTTTGTTGATGGTTTCTTTTGCTGTGCACAAACTTTTGATTTTGATGTAGTCCCATTTGTTCATTTTCTCTTTAGATTCAAGTGCCCTGGGTGCTGTATTGGTGAAAAATTTGCTTTGGCATATGTCTGAGATTTTATTGCCTTTGGATTCTTCTAGCATTTTTATGGTTTCCCATCGGACATTTAAGTCCTTTATCCATTTTGAGTTTATTCTCGTGTATGGTGTAAGTTGGTGGTCTAGTTTCATTTTCTTGCATATATCTGTCCAATTTTCCCAACACCATTTATTGAAGAGACTATCTTGACTGCATTGTATGTTCTTGCCTCCTTTGTCAAATATTAATTGAGCCTATTGGTTCGGGCTGATTTCTCGGCTCTCTGTTCTATTCCATTGACCTATATGCCTGTTCTCGTGCCAGTTCAAGGCAGTTTTGAGAACAGTGGCTTTGTAATACAGCTTGATATCTGGAATTGAGATCCCACCTACTTTGTTCTTTCTCAGGATTGCTGCAGGTAATCTGGTACTTTTTTTATTCCAGATGAATTTTTGGAGAGTTCGTTCTAGATCTGTGAAGTATGCCATTGGTATTTTCATGGGAAGTGCGTTGAATTTATCGATTGCTTTGGGTAGTATGGACATTTTAATGATTTTGATTCTACCAATCCATGAACACGGTATGTTCCTCCATCTGTTTATGTCTTCCTCTATCTCTTTTTTCGAAGTCCTGTAGTTTTCTTTTTTTTTTTATGATTAATCACTATGCTTTATTTTTTTATTTTTTTTTATTGCTTAAAGTATTACAAAGGGTATTACATATGTATCCATTTTATCCCCCCGCCCTAGACAGTCCCCTAGCCTCCCCTATCACCCAGTGTCTTATGTCCATTGGTTATGCTTATATGCATGCATACAAGTCCTTTCGTTGATCTCTTACCCCCCTAACTCCTGCCCCCCAACCCTCCCCGGCCTTCCCGCTGCAGCTCGACAATCTGTTTGAGGCAGCTCTGCCTCTGTATCTATTATTGTTCAAAAGTTTATAATGGTCTCTATTGTCCACGAATGAGTGAGATCATGTGGTACTTTTCCTTTATTGACTGGCTTATTTCACTTAGCATAATGCTCTCCAGTTCCATCCATGCCATTGCAAATGTTAAGAGTTCCTTCCTTTTTACAGCAGCATAGTATTCCATCGTGTAGATGTACCACAGTTTTCTAATCCATTCATCTACTGATGGGCACTTAGGCTGTTTCCAGATCTTAGCTATGGTGAATTGTGCTGCTATGAACATAGGGGTGCATATATCCTTTCTGATTGGTGTTTCTGGTTTCTTGGGATATATTCCTAGAAGTGGGATCACAGGGTCAAATGGGAGTTCCATTTTCAGTTTTTTAAGGAAACTCCATACTGTCTTCCATAGTGGCTGCACCAGTCTGCATTCCCACCAGCAGTGCACAAGTGTTCCTTTTTCTCCACATCCTCTCCAGCACTTGTCGTTTGTTGATTTGTTGATGATAGCCAGTCTGACAGGTGTGAGATGGTACCTCATTGCTGTTTTGATTTGCATCTCTCGGATGATTAGTGACTTTGAGCATGTTTTCATATGACTCTTGGCTTTCTGAATGTCCTCTTTTGAAAGGTGTCTATTTAGGTCCTTTGCCCATTTTTTGATTGGATTGTTTATCTTTCTTTTGTTAAGTTGTATGAGTTCCCTATAAATTTTGGAGATTAGGCCCTTATCAGATATGTCATTGGCAAATATGTTTTCCCACACAGTGGGTTTTCTCGTTGTTTTGTTGATGGTTTCTTTTGCTGTGCAGAAGCTTTTTATTTTGATGTAGTCCCATTTGTTCATTTTTTCTTTAGTTTCAAGTGCCCTAGGAGCTGTATCAGTGAAGAAATTGCTTCGGCATATGTCTGAGATTTTCTTGCCTTTGGATTCTTCTAGAATTTTTATGGTATCCTGTCGTACATTTAAGTCCTTTATCCATTTTGAGTTTATTTTTGTGTATGGTGTAAGTTGGTGGTCTAGTTTCATTTTCTTGCATATATCTGTCCAATTTTCCCAACACCATTTATTGAAGAGACTATCTTGGCTCCATTGTATGTTCTTGCCTCCTTTGTCAAATATTAATTGAGCATATTGGTTCGGGCCGATTTCTGGGCTCTCTATTCTATTCCATTGATCTATATGCCTATTCTTGTGCCAGTACCAGGCAGTTTTGAGAACAGTGGCTTTGTAATACAACTTGATATCTGGTATTGAGATCCCACCTACTTTGTTCTTTTTCAGGATTGCTGCAGCTATTCGGGGTCTTTTTTTATTCCAGATGAATTTTTGGAAAGTTCGTTCTAGATCTCTGAAGTATGCTGTTGGTACTTTAATGGGAAGTGCGTTGAATTTATAGATTGCTTTGGGTAGTATGGACATTTTAATGATGTTGATTCTACCAATCCATGAACAAGGTATGTTCTTCCATCTGTTTATGTCTTCCTCTATGTCTTTTTTCAACGTCCTGTAGTTTTCTGAGTAGAGGTCTTTTACCTCTTCAGTTAAGTTTATTCCTAGGTAGCTTAGTTTTTTCGGTGCAATGGTAAACGGGATTGTTTTTATAATCTCTCTTTCTGAAAGTTCACTATTGGTGTATAGAAATGCCTCAGATTTCTTGGGGTTAATTTTGTATCCTGCTACATTGCCAAATTCATGTATTAATTCTAGTAGCTTTTTGATGGAATCTCTAGGGTTTTGTATGTATAATATCATGTCGTCTGCAAATAAGGACAGTTTTACTTCCTCTTTTCCAATTTGGATGCCTTTTATTTCTTCTTCTTGCCGAATTGCAATGGCTAACACTTCCAGTACTATGTTGAACAGAAGTGGTGAGAGGGGGCATCCCTGTCTTGTTCCTGTTCTTAGGGGAAATGGTGTTAGTTTTTGTCCGTTGAGTATGATGTTGGCTGTGGGCCTGTCATATATGGCTTTTATTATGTTGAGGTATGATCCTTCTACTCCCACCTTGCTGAGAGTTTTTATCAAAAATGGGTGTTGAATTTTGTCAAATGCTTTTTCTGCATCAATTGATATGACCATGTGGTTTTATTCTTTCAATTTGTTTATGTGATGTATCACGTTTATTGATTTGCGGATATTGTACCATCCTTGCATCCCTGGGATAAATCCTACTTGGTCATGGTGTATGATCTTTCTGATGTACTGCTGGATCCGATTTGCTAAGATTTTGTTGAGGATTTTGGCATCTATGTTCATGAGGGATATTGGCCTGTAATTCTCTTTCATTGTGTTGTCTTTACCTGGTTTTGGTATTAGGGTGCTGCTGGTTTCATAGAATGAGCTTGGAAGTGTTCCTTCCTCTTGAATTTTTTGTAGTAGTCTGAGGAGGATAGGTTTTAGTTCTTCCTTGAATGTTTGGTAAAACTCCCCTGTGAAGCTGTCTGGTCCTGGGCTTTTGTGTGATGGAAGCTTTTTGATGACTGCTTCAATTTCTTCCATAGTTATTGGCCTGTTGAGATTTTTAGATTCTTCCTGATTGAGTTTTGGAATGCTGTATTTTTCTAGGAATTTGT
The DNA here is from genome assembly GCF_963259705.1 of Myotis daubentonii. Taxonomy (NCBI): domain Eukaryota; kingdom Metazoa; phylum Chordata; class Mammalia; order Chiroptera; family Vespertilionidae; genus Myotis; species Myotis daubentonii. Next base: position 15,355,616 of record NC_081862.1, read on the forward strand.
CCATTTCCTCCAGGTTGTCTAGTTTGTTGGAGTAAAGCTGTCCATAGTATTTTTTAACAATCATTTGTATTTCTGTGGGGTCTGTTGTTATTTCGCCTCTATCGTTTCTGATTTTATTTATTTGGGTCCTCTCTCTCTGCTTCTTGGTGAGTCTGGCTAGAGGTTTATCAATCTTGTTTATCCTTTCAAAGAACCAGCTCTTGGTTTCATTGATTTTCTGTATTGTTTTTTTGGTCTCTATGTCATTTATTTCTGCTCTAATCTTTATTATCTCCTTCCTTCTCCTCACTCTGGGGTTTTCTTGTTGCTCTCTTTCTAATTCTTTGAGTTGTAGAGTTAGATGATTTACTACCATTTTTTCTTGTTTTTTGAGATAGGCCTGTAGAGCTATAAACTTCCCTCTCAGGACTGCTTTCAATGTGTCCCATAGGTTTTGGATTGTTGTGTTTTCATTGTCATTAGTTTCCAGGATGTTGTTAATTTCTTCTTTGATCTCATTGGTAACCCAATCAATATTTAATAGCATGCTATTCAGCTTCCAGGTGTTTGAGTATTTTGGGTTGTTTTTATTGTAGTTTATTTCTAATATTATGCCATCGTGGTCTGCGAAGACGCTTTTTATGATTTCAATCTTCTTGAATTTGGGGATACTTTGCTTGTGACCCAATATGTGGTCTATTTTTGAATATGTCCCATGCGCTCCTGAGAAGAACGTATATTCTCTGGCTTTGGGGTGAAGTGTTCTGAAGATGTCTATTAAGTCCATCTGATCTAGTGAGTCATTTAGGATTGCTGTATCTTTGCTGGTTGTTTGTCTATAGGACTTATCCAGTGCTGTCAATGGTGTATTAAAGTCCCCTACTATGATTGTATTGTTGTCGATCTCTCCTTTGATGTTTTCCAGGAGTTTTTTTATGAATTTGGGTGCTCCTACATTGGGTGCGTATATGTTTACCAGGGTTATATCTTCTTGTTGTATTGATCCCTTTAGTATTATGAAGTGGCCTTCCTTATCTCTTGTTAAGGCCTTCACTTTGAGGTCTATTTTGTCCGATATAAGTATTGCTAGCCCAGCTTTCTTTTCCTTTCCATTTGCCTGAAAGATATTTTTCCATCCTTTCACTTTCAGTCTGTGTGAGTCCCTTCTAATGAGGTGGGTTTCTTGTAGACAGCAGATGTATGGGTCATGTTTTTTTATCCATTCAGCCACTCGATGTCTTTTGGTTGGAGCATTTAGTCCATTTACGTTTAAAGTTATTATTGAAAGGTACTTGTTTGTAGCCATTTCTTTTTTTGTGTGGCTGTTTTCCTTCTGAGATTTTTATTTCTTATTTTTATACCAGTCCCTTTAGCATTCCTTGCATTGCTGGCTTTGTGGTGACAAACTCCCTTAGTCTTTTTTTGTCTGTGAAGCTTCTTATTTCCCCTTCAAGTTTGAATGATAGCCTTGCTGTATAGAGTATTCTTGGATTCAGTCCTTTGCTTTGCATCACTTTGTAAATTTCAGTCCATTCTTTTCTGGCCTGATGTGTTTCTGTTGAGAAGTCATTTGACAATCTAATGGGAGATCCCTCGTATGTAACTTTCCGTCTCTCTCTTGCAGCCTGTAAGATTCTCTCTTTGTCCTGAACATTTGCCATGGTGATTATGATGTGTCTTGGTGTGGGTCTTTTCGGGTTCACCTTGTTTGGGACTCTCTGGGCTTGTGTGACTTTTTTCTTCCCCACCGCAGGAAATTTTTCTGATATTATTTCTTCAAGTAGGTTTTCTAATCCTTGTTCATCCTTCTGTTGTTCTGGTACTCCTATTATTCGTATGTTGTTTCGTTTCATGTTGTCCCAAAGCTCCCTTAGGCTCTCCTCCTGTCTTTTAATTTTTTTCTCCAATTGCAGTACATTTTGGGTGTGTTTTGCTTCCTTGTCTTCTAATTCACTAATTCGGTCCTCCGCTTCTCCTAGTCTACTGTTGATACTTTCAATGGAGTTTTTCATTGCAGCTATATCACTCTTCATTTCTTCTTGGGTCTTACTTAAGTTGTTGATTTTTTCATCTGTTTCTTCTAGCTTTTTCCATATGTTATCGATTTTTTCATCTGTTTCTTCTAGCTTCTTCCATATGTTATCGATTTTTTCATCTGTTTCTTCTTGCTTCTTGTAGAGGTTGTCGATTTTTTCCTCCATCCGGTTTATGCACTCTAGGATCCTTATTCTGAATTCTTTATCTGTCATGTTGCATGCCTCTGTATTACTTAGCTGCTTTTCTGGAGAGTCCTCCTTCTCTTTCCTCTGGGGGTTTCTTTGTCTACCCATGTTTGATCTCACTGACATATCTAGACGTTGAGTTGTTCAGTGGTTGCTCCCTTGGTGGCAGTGACTCCTTGGTCTGTGGTTGCTCTTCGGGCGGTTGCGGTAGCAGCTGCTCTTCAGTTGTCAGCAGCTCCTCTGGTGGGTGCTGTTCACAGCGGTGGTGGCTCTTCCGGCTGGTGGGGCGAGGTTTCACGTACAGCTGCTATTCCTCAGCAGAGGATGAGGTGCTCAGGGGGTTGCTGTTGCTTGGATCTGCTGCGTTGATTTAAAGGCACAAAATACAACACAACAAGGCACCACGTACCAGGCACTATACACAAATATATTCACGATATTAATAACCCCAATTAAAGGTGACCACCTGAATTAAGAGAATTAGGGGATAAGGAAGAAGGAAGAGAAAAAGAGAAAAGAGAAAAAGGAAAAGAAAAGTAGGGACCAAAAAAAGGGAGTGCAAAAATGAAATTGGGAAAAAGGAAGGGGGAAAATAAAAGCGAGAAAGAAAAGAAAGAAAAAAAAAGAGCAAAAAGAGAGAATGAAGTGGAAGAGGGAAGAGACTTTTTATATGAGGAGAATACTCCTATAGAACAGCCATTAATCCCAACAAATTCCAGCAACAGCTCCCTGGATATGAATGCAAACTAGAAACAACCAATAATATAATGATGAAAATAGAATGGTGAACACTAATCCCAAAATAAAATAAAGAAAAAATAAAATGGCACTTTAAAAAATGGTAAAATGGTAGCAGTAATAATACTGGTTAAAAATAAGAAGGTACTAATCAAAAGGGTAAAATCAGGTGATGGAAAAAGAAGAAAAGAAAGAAAAAAAAAGAACAGAAAAAAAAGAATGAAAAAAAATTGGTTTCTTAGTTAAAAAGTGAAAAAAGAAAAAAAATTGCAGTAGTGGAGGTCCTTCGTTTCTTCTATTCTTCAGTGTGGCTCGCCTTAGACCTTCCAGGTATTCAGGAGAGTGTTGAGTTTCCCTGCGATATACTGTTCCTCTGTGTTGTAAACCACAGTCCTTATTTTAAAGCATGCCGCATTTATTTCCCAGGCTGCCTTATTTTGTGTTTAGCAAAGAGTCAGTTTGTGGGTCAGCCTCTGGGTGGCAGTGTTCTGGGGTTGGCCTCTTTGGCTATAGGGCCTCTCTGTCCAGTGGAAGTTCACTGCCCAGAGCTGACTGCGTAATAGTTAGTTACCAGCGCTGTGTTGTTGCTGGGATTGAAAATCCCCCTATAGGCCAGACCCTGTTAACTCCCAGGGACTGATCAGGTTATTCTAATCCTTGATCTCATACAGGGTGGAATCTGGGTGTGGCTGTGCTCCTTGCCTGGGGGCTGGGGGGAGGAGACTCACTCTCAGGAGCGGGTGGCTTCCCCAGTCCTGGGCTCAGGGGTGTCTCAGCACTCAATTCACTACCACCTCTCCCGGCTCCCCCTCTTTCCCCAGTCTCTCCCCAGATTCCACTCCTCAGCACACTCTCCCTCTCTTCAGCACAGGTGAGTGTCTGTATCCGAAATGTCCCATGAACAGGATTCAGTGAAAACAAACAAACAAATGCCGGCAGCGGAAATGGGGAAGGCTTGGTTTCTGTAAGCTTCTTCTCTTACCGGGACTGCATGGTCAGGTCAGCTCTTCAGGCTGCCCCCTTTAGGCTCAGTCCTCCGTGATCACAGAACCCAGCTCTCAATTTCCCTGGCGGCGCCAGGAATCCCGTGGTTCTCCTTTCTCCCGTCAGGGGCTGTGCCTGTCCCAGGGGACGCGGCTGTCTGCCACGTGGTCTCCCTCTGGCTCTCTGGGCTCAGAGGTCTGGCAAACTTTCCTGCCCAAATCCGTGGGTTTTTTTACCTTTCCAGGGGAGTTCTGCTCTTCCCAGCTGCAAAGCCTCTCACCAGCTGAGCAATTTCGCCAATTCGGTGTGAGTGTTACTAGCTTCAGCTGCTCGTTCCATTTGCTCCCAAAGTCCTGTAGTTTTCTGAGTAGAGTTCTTTTACTTCTTTAGTTAAGTTTATTCCTCGGTAGCTTAATTTTTTTGGTCCGATGGGAAATGGGATTATTTTTATAATCTCTCTTTCTCAAAGTTCACTATTGGTGTATAGAAATGCCTCAGAATTCTTGGGGTTAATTTTGTATCCTGCTACATTGCCAAATTCATGTATTAAGTATAGGAATTTTTTGATGGAATCTCTAGGGTTTTGTATGTATAACATCATGTCGTCTGCAAATAAGGACAGTTTTACTTCCACTTTTCTAATTTGGATGCCTTTTATTTCTTGTTCTTGTGTAATTGCAATGCCTAATAATTCCAGTACTAAGTTGAACAGGAGTGCTGAGAGTGGGCATCCCTGTTTTGTTCCTGTTCTTAGGGGAAATGGTGTTAGATTTTGTGCATTGAGTATGATGTTGGCTGTGGGCCTGTCATAAATGGCTTTTATTATGTTGAGGTATGATCTTTCTACTCCCACCTTGTGGAGAGTTTTTATCAAAAATGGGTGTTGGGTTTTGTCAAATGCTTTTTCTGCATCAATTGATATGATCATGTGTTTTTTTTTTTCTTTTAATTTGTTTATGTGATATATCACGTTTATTGACTTGAGGATATTGTACCATCCTTGCATCCCTGGGATAAATCCTACTTGGTCATGGTGTATGATCTTTCTGATATACTGCTGGATCCGATTTGCTAAGATTTTGTGGAGGATTTTGGCATCTATGCTCATGGGGGATATTGCCTGTAATTCTCTTTCATTGTTTTGGTATTAGGGTGATGCTGGCTTCATAGAATGATCTTGGAAGTGTTCCTTCCTCTTGGATTTTTTTGTACTAGTCTGAGGAGGATAGGTTTTAGTTTTTCCTTGAATGTTTGGTAAAACTCCCCTGTGAAGCCGTCTTGTCCTGGGCTTTCGTTGGATGGAAGCTTTTTGATGACTGCTTCAATTTCTTCCATAGTTTTTGGCCTGTTGAGATTTTTAGATTCTTCTGATTGAGATTTTGATTGATGTATTTTTCTAGGAATTTGTCCATTACCTCCAGGTAGTCTAGTTTGTTGGAGTAGAGCTGTCCATAGTATTTTTTAACAAACATTTTGTATTTCTGTGGGGTCTGTTGTTGTTTCGCCTCTATCGTTTCTGATTTTGTTTATTTGGGTACTCTCTCTTTGCATCCTGGTGAGCCTGGCTAGAGGTTTGTTAATCTTGTTTATCCTTTCAAAGAACCAGCTCTTGGTTTCATTGATTTTCTGTAATTTTTTTGTGTGTTTATGTCAATTATTTGGGCTGTAATCTTTATTATCTCCTTCCTTCTGCTCACTCTGGGGTTTTCTTGTTGCTCTCTTTCTGATTCTTTGAGTTGTAGAGTTAGATGATTCACTGCCATTTTTTTCTTGTTTCTTGAGAAAGGCCTGTAAAGCTATAAACTTCAATCTCAGGACTGCATTCATTGTGTCCCATAGGTTTTGGATTGTTGTGTTTTCATTGTCATTTGTTTCCATGATGTTTTTCATTTCTTCTTCGATCTTATTGGTAAACCAATCAATATTTAGTAACATGCTATTCAGCTTCCAGTGTTTTAGTATTTTGGGTTGTTTATATTGTAGTTTATTTCTAATATTATTCCATGGTGGTCTGAGAAGATGCTTGGTATGATTTCAATCTTCTTGAAATTGGGGAGACTTTGTTTGTGACCCAATATGTGGTCTAATTTTGAATCTGTCCCATGAGCACTTGAGTAGAATATATGTTCCGTGGCTGTGGTGTGAAGTGTTCTGAAGATGTCAATTAAGTCCATCTGATCTGGTGATTCATTTAGGATCGCTGCATAATGATTATGAATAAGACAAACTCCCCATTTTCTACCAGAGGCCTAGTGCTCAAATTTGTGCATGGGTGCAGTCTGGCCAGCCCAGCCCCAAACCAGTCCTTCGGTCATCCCTCAATTTGGTCATGATGAACATAGATTCTAAAATTCTCAACATATGGTAAAATCCTTTACCATAATGCTGTCCATGTCCTTCCATGCTTTTTGGAAAGGGAAGAGTTCTTTCCTTTTTACAGCAGTGTAGTATTCTGTTGTGTAGATGTACCCCACCATTTTTATCCATTTATCTGCTGGTGGGCACTTAGTCTGTTTCCAAATCTTAGCTATTGTAGATTGTGCTGCAATGAACATATGGGTGCAAATATGCTTTCTGATTGGTGTTTCTAATTTCTGCGGAAAGACCCCTAGTAGTGGGAGTACTGGATCAAATGGCAGTTCCTTTTTAATTTTTTGAGGAAACTCCATACTGTTCTCCACAGTGGTTTTACCAGACTGCATTCCCACGAGCAGTGCAGGAGGGTTCCTTTTACTCCACATCCTCCTCAGCCCTTGTGGTCTGTTGATTTGTTGATGATAGCCATTCTTACAAGTGTGAAATGGTATCTCATTGTCATTTTGATTTGCATCTCTAGGAAGATTAAGGATTTTTAGCATGTTTTCATATGTCTCTTGGCTTTCTGTATGTGCAATTTTCAAAAGTATCTATTTAAGTCAAATTTTGATTGCATTGTTTATCTTCCTTTTTTTTTTTAAGATGGCTGAGTTCCCTATGAATTTTGGAGATCAGGCCCTTACTGGATATAGCATAGGAAAATATGTTCTCCCAAGCCATGGGCTTTCTTGTTTTGTTTTTTGTTTGTTTGTTTGTTTGTTTTTTGTTTGTTTGTTTGTTGTGTTTTTTTTTTTTTGTGTGTGTGTGTGTGTGTTGCTGATGGTTTCTTTTTCTCTGCAGAAGATTTTTATTTTGATGTCGTCCCATTTGTTTCTTTTCTCCTTATTTTCCATTACCCTAGGAGTTATATTGGTAAAGGGCTTCTTTGAAATATGTCTCATAATTTTCTGCCTATGGATTCTTCCAAGATTTTTATGGTTTCCATCTTACAATTGAGTCCTTTATCTATTTTGTGTTTATTTTCCTCAATGGTGTGAGGCGGTGGTCTAGTTTCATTATTTTGCATGTATCTATCCAATTTCTCCAACCTCCTGTATTGAAAAGACTGTCTTGACTCCATTGTATGCTCTTGCCTCCTTTGTGAAACATTAATTGGGCATAAAGGCTCAGGTCTATTTCTATGTTCTCAGGTGTGTTCCATTGGTCTACTAGTACACGTCTGTTCTTGTGCCAGTACCAGCAAGCTTGAGAACAGTGGCTTTGAAATACAACTTGACATCCGCAATTGTGAACGACCAACATTGTTCTTTTTTCTCAAGATTACTCTGACTCTTGCCCGTCTTTTTATTTTTTATTGTATACGAATTTCTGGAGACTTTGTTCTAGGTCTGAGAAATATGTCATTGGTATTTTAATGGGGGTTACAGTAAATTTGTGGAATGCTTTGTGTAGTGTGGCCATTTTAATGAGATTTATTCTACTAATACATGAACATGGTATATTCTTCATTTGTTTATGTCTTCCTCTACCTGTTTTTCAATGTCCTGTAGTTTTCAGAGTAAAGATCTTTTACTTATTTAGTGAAGTTTATTCCTAGGTATCTTCCTTTTTTTGTTACAATTGTAAATCGGATTGTTGTTTTTGTTTTTTTGTTCCTTTTTCTGTGAATTCTTTATTGGTGTATCAAAAAGCCATAGATTTCTGGGTGTTAACTTTGTATTCTGGTACATTACCAAATTCATTTATTAAATGAAGAACTTGTTTTATGGTACACTGAAGGAGTTCAATACATATTAATCCTTTTACTTTATATTTATATTTTAGTATTTGTCGACAGCCAAGATTTGGATTTGTCTCATGATTTTTCTGCCTTTTTTTTTTTTTCATAGAGCAAATTACTTGATCTTTCTTTTTTTTCCCCAATGATTCTTTTTTCAATTTTTTTATTATTTATTGAAGTATTACAAAGGGTATTACACATGTGTCCTTCCCCCCCCCGCCCCAGCCCTTGACAATTCCCTGACCTCCCCTACCCCCCAGTGTCTTATGTCTATTGCTTATGCTTATATGCATGCATACAAGTCCTTTGTTTGATCTCTTACCTCCCTCCCTCCTGCCCTCCAACCCACCCCGACCTTCATGCTGCAGTTTGACAATCTGTTTGAGTTAGATCTGCCTCTGTATCTATTATTGTTTGAAAGTTTATAATTATCTCTCTTATCCATGAATGAGTGAGATCATGTGGTATTTTTCCTTCATTGACTGGCTTATTTCACTTAGCATAATGCTCTCCAGTTGCATGTCATGATTTTTCTTGAGTTCAGAAGTCCATTTTTTTGATTTATGAAGAATAGTTGATGTTGTGTCTCAAGTGGTAAGCAGTAGAAAATGTAGTTTGTGTACACATTATTCCTAAGTGTCTTCTTTCAAGTGATATTTAGTAGCCTACACACTATGCTGCATAATGATTATGAATAAGACAAACTCCCCATTTATTGGGTAGTTATATTTTACCAGAGGCCTAGTGCTCAAATTTGTGCATGGGTGCAGTCTGGCCAGCCCGGCTCCAAACCAGTCCTTCGGACATCCCTCAATTTGGTCATGCCACACGCAGCCTGATTGATATGGTAGCACTTCCAGCACTCACTCAAACAGGAGTGGTGACAGTGGGCATCCCTGTCTTGTTCCTGTTCTTGGGTGACTTGTTTTTTGTTTTGGCCTATTGAGTATGGTGTTGTCTGTATGTTTTTCATATAAGGCTTTTATTATGTTGAGGTATGATCCCTCTATTCCCAGTTTGCTGAGAGTTTTTACCCAAAAGCGTGTTGGGTTTTGTCAAATTCTTTTTCTTCATCAATTTGTATGATTATGTGATTTTTATCTCTCAATTTGATGTATCATGTGTATTGATTTGGGGATGTTGCACCATCATTTCATGCCCAGAATAAATCCATGTGCTCATGGTGTATGATCTTTCTGATGTAATGCTTGTTCTGATTTGCTAGGATTTTGTTGAGGATTTTTGAATCTATGTTCATCAGAGATACATTGGCTTGTAATTCTCTTTCTTTGCAGTATCTACATCTGCTTTGGGATTAGGGTAATGCTGGCTGCTAGAAATAGCTTGGAATTGTTCCTTCCTCTTGAATTTTTTGGAATAGTGTAAGGAGGAAAGGTTTTAGTTTGAACGTTTTGTAAAACCTCCTGTGAAGCTGTCTGGCCCAAGGATTTGGTTGCTGGAAGTTTTTCAATTACTGCTTCAATTACCTTCTGTTTATCCGTCTATTCAGACTTTTTTATTCTTCTTGATTGAGTTTCAGAAGTTTGTACTTTTCTAGGAATACATCCACTTGTTCTAGGTTGACCAGTTTGTTGGAATAGTATTTTTACAACCCTTTTCATTTCTTTGGGGTCAGTTGTTATTAAGCCCCTTTCATTTCTGATTGTTTATTTGGGATTTGGGTCCCCTGTCTGTGCTTCCTGGTAAGCCTGAAAGAAGTTCATCAATCTTATTTATCCTTTCAAAGAACTAGCTCTTGGTTTTGTTGATATTTTGTAGTGATTTTTTTTTTTTTTGGTTGTCATGTTATTTAATTCTGCTGTGATTTTTACTATTTCCTTCCTTCTGCTCAGTCTGGGCTTTCTTGTTGCTTTCTTTCTAATTCTTTAAGTTGTAGAGTTATATAATTTATTACCAGTTATTTTTTGTGTTTTTGCTTTTTTGTGGCTGTAATGCTATGAACTTCTCTCTCAGATCTGCTTTCAGTATATACCATTGAATTTGAATTATTGTGTTTTCATTGTCATTACTTTGCAGGATGTTTTTAATTTCTTTTTTGATGTTTTTGATAACACAAACAAACATTGTTTAATAATGTACTATTTAGCCTGCCATTATTTGAATTTTTGTTAATTTTTATTGGAGGTTATATCTAATATTAGAGGCCCAGTGCACAAAATTCTTCCATGAGGGGTGGTGGTGTTCCTTCAGACCAGCCTATACCCTCTCCAATCCGGGACTGCTGTCTCCTAATTGCTCACCTGCCGGCCTGCCTCCCTGCCTGGTCACCCCTAACTGCCCCCTGTCCCACCTACAGCCTGGTCGACCCTCACTGCCTCTACTTGCTGCTCTAATCACCCCTAATTGCCCCACCAGCTGGCCTGGTCTCCCCTAACTGCCCTGTGATCGACCAGGTCACCTCCACCTGCCCCCTACCTACTAGCCTGGTCGCCGACAACTGCCCCTTCACCAGCCTAGTCACCTTTCACTGCCCCCCCCACACACACACTGCAGGCCTAATCACCCCCAATGAAGCCCCTGCCAGACTGGTCACCCCTAACTCTCCCCCTGTCAGTTTGGTCACCTCTTACTGCCCCATCACCCGCTAGCCTTGTCATATTCAACTGGTCCTCTAATGCGCTGGTTTCATTCTACAGTCCCCCTGTCTTCCTGGTTGCCCCTCAGAGCACCCCCACAGGCCTGGTTGCCCCACACAACTTGCTGTTCAGTTGTTTGTTTGTCCCTCACTAAGCCGCAACTGGCCTGGTCGCCCCAAGTAGCCTGCTGTCTAGTCGTTTGGTCGTGGCTCATTAAACACCCCCCTCCCCAACCCCCCCTGCTGCCAGTCTGGTCTCCCCATGCAGCCTGCTTGTTCAGTCATTTGGTTGTCCCTCACTAAACTCCCTGACAGCCAGGTCATAGGCAGCCATCTTGTTAGGGTGTGAGGAATAATTTGCATATTACCTCTTTATTATATAGCAGTATGCCTTTGTAATCAGAGAAGATGCTTGATATGACTTCCATCTTGTTTAATTTGAAGAGACTTTGCTTGTGTCTCAAGTGGTCTATCTTTGAAAATCTCCCATGTACACTTAAGTAGAATGTATATTCTGTATCTTTGGGATGAACTGTTCTGAAGATGTCAATTAAGTTTGTCTGATCTAGTGAGCTGTTTAGGATTGTTGTCCCCTGTGGTGGCCTTCATGTTAAAGTCTATTTTGTCAGATATGTTTATTTCTAGTCTAGCTTTTCTTTTCTTTTCCATTTGCATGCAAAATTCCCTCTCATTCTGTATGAGTCTTTTGTTTTGAGGTGGGTCTCTTGTTGACAGCGTATAGGTGAGTCATATTTTTGAATCCATTCTGCAACCCTACGCCTTTTGATTGGAGCATTTAGTCCATTTACTTTAAGGGTTATTATTGATAGATACTGATTTATTGCCATTTTAATTCTGTATGCCTAGGTTTCCCTCTCATTTCTTCTTCTCATTACAGCAGTCCCTTTAGGATTTCTTGTAATTCTGGTCTGTGGTGTTGTATTCTTTAGCCATTCTTTGTCTGGGAAGCTCGTTATTTAAACATCTATTTTGAATGACGGCCTTATTGGATATAGTAATCTTAGTCTCAGAACCTTGCTTTCCATTACATTAAGTACTTCATGTCATTCCCTTCTGGCCTGTAGAGTTTCTGATGAGAAACCAGGTGTCAGCCCTCATTGGAACTTTATTGTAGGAAACACATTTCTTTTCTTTTGCTGCCTTGACAATTATCACTTTTTCTGTGATTTTTGGCACTTTAATTATTATGTGTCTGGGAATGGGCCTGTTTGAGTTCTTCTTGTTTGTGGTTCTCTGTGGTTCCTGCACTTGTGTGACATTTTCCTTTAAGAAGTTAGGGAAGTTTTCTGCCATTGTTTCTTCAAACACCTTCTCTATGCCTTTCTCCCTTTCTGCCTCTTTGGGCACACCCACTACTGTAATATTGTTACATTTCCAGTAGCCTCACAGTTCCTTTAACCTGTGCTCCTGTTTATTAATTGTTTTATTTTCTGGTTTTTCTAATTGAGTGATATTTTCTCTCTGACTAATAATTCACTGATTTGATCCTCAGCTTCCCTAATATGCTGTGTATTTCTTCCAATTGGTTCTTTACTAGTGTTATGTCATATTTTTAACCTAGAACTTTTCTTTTTTATAGCTACTATATTTTTTTTCATGCTATTGAGCATTTTTACCATGATTGCTCTGAACTCTGATTCAGATAAATTTCTTATCTCTACTTCATTTTTCTCTTCTGAGAATTCTCTAGTGCTTTCATTTTGGGATTGTTTCTTTGTTTCCTACTTTTGGCTTTCTGTTTGAGTTTGTGATGATGAGTTATGTAGATCCTCTATCAGTGGTTCTTCATCTTAAGGCCCTTTAAATACACTTCCTCATGTTGTGACCCAACCATATAATTATTGTAATTGCTACTTCATAACTGTAATGTTGCTACTGGTATGAATCGTAATGTAAGTATCTGATATGTAGATTGGTCTTAGGCAACCCCTGTGAAAGGGTCGGCCGAACGTCAAAGGGGTCGCGACCCACAGGTTGAGAACCGCTGTTCTACACCTCTCAGTCTGTCATGCTGGACAGTGTTAAAGGCTGTTTATGACTAATTAGGTCAGGCAAAGACTCAAAGCCTCAGGAGACCACCTCTGGCTACACACTTGTAGGCTTCTGACTTGAATTGCCCCTGTAGGCAGTCATCCTCAGGCAAGAGATTTTTTGCAACATGGCGGGTGGTGGCTTCTACTGGAGACCAATTGTCATTCTTAATCTCTTTAGTGGCCTAGAGAAAATGTTTTACAGTCGGGACTGAATTGCAATATGACTCCGAAATTCCACTCTAAATTTTGCACCGACAATAACTGGAGACTTGGGTATCTATCTTCTGAGCTGTATCCCCTGAGTCCCTAGTCCTGGCTTCTTCCCTCACAGCTCCAGTGCACTTCACCCTCCCTTTGCCAGAGCACAGGGAAATTTGTGTGTTGGTCCTTTAGGAGGATGCCTGAGTATCCATCAGTCTCTCCCTGTTCGATAGCTGGGGGCGAGAAGGGCAGCGTGGTTGGGGGGTGGGAGGACAGTTGGGGGTGAGCAGGCCAGTAGGCATAGTAGTTAGGGGAGATCAGGCAGGCAGGCAGGCAGGCGAGCTGTTAGGAGGCAGTGGTGCTGGATTTCAAGAGGGATATGTGACTTCTGGATCAGGCTCAATTCATAAACTGGCAGTCGGACATCCCCCAAGGGTCCCAGATTAGAGACAGTGCAGGCCAGGTTGAGGGACACACCCTCCTGTGAATGAATTTCATGCACCGGGCCAGTGGTATATCCATAAAGTTATATTTTGTGATTCCAAGAATCATATGCTTGTTGAGGAAATATGGCAACCAAATTAACACATCTTAATAAGTACAATATAAGTATTTTGTCAACAGGCTGAAAAGTGATATGTGTGGGTTCATAGGGTCTGTTTTTAATAAAAATGAGGGTGGAAAGGCACACTTGAAAGAGTCAGGCATTGCAAGGTGGTAAATCACAGAGTGCACATAGTTGTGAAAAAACAAGGCAAATGTGACTCATTCATATCAGTACAGAGATGTCTTAAAGTCTAACATAGAGACTCTCACTATTTATTATGTTGGAAAGTTGAAACCATTGAGGGAATCAGTGTAGTTAAGAACAATATGTCTCTGCAGTTGAATATACACAAACAGCCTATCCATTTAAATTTTGGATGTGCTAGTGAGCACATAAATTAAAGGCTCATTTGTGGACATTTGGGATAAGAATTAGCACTGAAACATGGTAATATTCATGGGAAATGTAATATTTCTCATATTTTGAAGGACATCCGGGGCTCTTCACATGAGCTGTTAAATGCTTGTAGTACAGATTAAGGCAGTAAAATTTATATTGCCATCATTACCAAAACTAAGGTTATACATTTAAACTAGTCAGCATTAGGAGAGAGCCATGCTAAATTGGTGATAAATTATAAAATTATATGTGGAATGAATTTGGCATGTACTGGCCCAAGAAAATATTACTATGCACAGGTGATATCTTGCAAGTATTAGAATAGATCCGAGTGCACCACTAGCACATGTGGCTTTTCCTGAGTCCAAAATGTAGTTGAAAGTGTAGCATAAAAGTTCTAAGGTAAGTGAGACAGTCAATTTTGAAATTAAATGGAAATAACTTGCCTCTATATTGTGGGCATCCAGGAGCAATGAACGTGTTTTAACCGAAATGCTAATAGTTTAATACTTGCGTACCGAAATAACTATTAGTTCTTAGGTGAAAGTGCATGAAGAAGTGAGTGTAACGGGAAAATTAGGAAGTTTTTAGTAATGTTGACAAGAGATTGTGAGCAAGAGAGAGCAAAGTAGAGAAGGAGAAAAGCTGATAGAGGCTTGTCAAGCTATAGGTAGGCACGGATAAATATGTATGTGGACATCATGGAAATTGCTTGCACTTTGTTCAGAATCAGAAAGGTTTTTTCCCACTAATGGTCATTTAAGAAATTAAGGAAGATGTACAGGGAGGACAAGATGTCAAAAGATAATACATTCCAGAGTAACATATCACAGCGCATACAAGCATGAGCCTAAATAGAGCCTAAGAGTAAATTTAAACATTGTTGTGGAAAGAGGAAATAAAGTGTTGTTTTGAATAATTGTTTTCCCTTAAAACATTGCTCTCCAAGATGATATCCTCACGTAAGTACTTGTCATTTACAGGAACGCTGTCACGTGGGAGAGGGAGTTATGCAGGCGTTCCTCGCAAAGAGACAATCCCTTCCAGGAGAAATTACCATATATCTCCAAGAGATGATGATTGCACTACTAGTTATAGGTAATGGGCAATAAAGCGTAAGACACCTAAACTATACTATACACTGTCTGTTGTTGAGGTGAAATTCATCTATCATAACACTAAATATTCACCATTGACCAACTAACATATAGTATATTCAGAGTCTTATGCCACCACCATATCTGAGTAGGTCCAAAACATCTTTATCACCCATAAAAGCTCTTTAGGTAAAGCTCTTTATCATACATAAAAGCTCTGAAGGTAAAGCAGTCGCTACCATTCTCTTCCTCAGTCCAGCTTCTATGAAACAGCAACTAGTGTTCTATCTGTATTGATTCACCTGTTTTCCACAGATCACAGTATCAGCATGAAACAGGATAGGACCTTTTGTGTCTGGCTTGTTTCCGTTACCATAAATGTGTCCAAGGGTCATCCATGTGGCAGTAATCAGTTCACCGCCACTTTAATGGCTGGTTAAATATTCCCTTGCAGCTCTAGTGCACACAGCTCATTTACCACTTCAACCGTTGGGGTCGTTTCCACCAGAGGACTGATGTGAGCATTTTGGACTAGTATTTCATAGAAGTCTCCAGTTATTGTCCGTGCAAAATTTAGAGTGGAATTTTGGAGTCATATTGCAATTCAGTGTTAAATGTTTGTTGTAGGAGTTTCCCTTATTTTCCACAGCAGCCACGCCTTGTGCCCTTTCTGTTCCTTGTGCACAGGATTCCAGTGGCTCTACATTCCCAACAAGCCCTGCTGTTTTCCTCTTCAAACATTGGGACCTACTTAGGAATAAAGTGGTATCTCACTTAGGTTTTGGTTGGCGTTTCCCTAACTACCCATTATTTTGATCCTCTTTCCATGAGCTTGTTAGCTGTTTGGGTATCTTCTTTGGAGAAATGACTCTTGAAGCCTTCTGTCCATTTGCATTTTCCTATTTTTATAGAGGTTCATATGAGAGCTGTGGTAAGTGTCCAGATATACTGCGTGTAAGGGGCAGGATTGGAATTAACAGGCCATCTTGTGTTTAACTCGAATTTTACTTTTATTTGCAACAGGCTGTACTATATGCAGTATGTGTTTTGTATTATCTTGGAAGTCTTGTATTCTTTCCTTAGTCGCTCATTTGGAACAGTCCAAATCTTTCAGGAGGGCAGGATCATACTCATTTATTTTCCTTATTAAAGAAATGAAGTGCAACATTTTTGTTTTGTTTTGTTTTTTACCTGAGGATATATCTCTACTGATCTTGGGAGAGTGGACGGAGGGAGTGGGGCTGAGAGAGAGCTACATCAATGTGAGAGAGATACTTCGATTGGTTTCCCCATGCACAATCCCCAACCCGGGCCAGGGATGGACCCTGCAAACCGGGCTCATGCCCTTAACCTGGAATTGAACCCGGGATCCTGCAGTGCCAAGACTGGTGCGCAGCCCACTTAGGCACACCAGCCAGGGGGGTATTGTATAATTTTTTAAACAGAAAGAGCATTTGACAGCGTGAAACATAAGAATAATACGAAAGTCAGAATTCCAGCCCGTTTTCAGAAAATGTGCCTTCATATGTATTCATAGTCAATTATTTCCGTCAAAACATTATTCTTCAGCAGTATTTTAAGTAATTGTAAGCTCCCTTGTCTACCTCAGCTTTCCTGACATATTTTTAGCACAGGTGTATAAAAGCATAGGTTTGCCAACTTTTTAAGACTTTACTAGGGTCATGTCATACTGACATAAAAATTATTCGTTAAGATGTTAAAGTATTTTTATTTGGTCACTGACTTTACAGGATGCACAGGTGGTGCACCATCAACCCGAGGGCCCCCTCTGACTTATGGTGGAAGGAGTCGCTGGGATGAGTATTACAGCCTCACACGAAATGGGTATGATTGGGGGGCATAACAATTACTGCAACAGCCTGGGACACCTCTGTAAGCGGCCATGAGTGTGATGCTGGTGGGGATCATAGGATTCACCATCTATGCAAGAGAGAGTGAATCATGCAGTGCAGTAGCTCAACTTATTGGGATTCTCAAGAGCTGCCAGGAGGGAAGTCCCTGTGACAGATGAAGTAGAAAATGAACTTAAAAATAATGCTATGTTATGGACGGCTTTTTATTTGAAAAGAAATTGTCTTCTGTTATTTACGAATGAATAGAAGCAAATGGTGGGTTTGGGGAAGAAGCAAGAATTTTAGATCCCTTTGTGAAACTTCTGCATAGAATGCAAAGTTTTAATTCTTCAAGGTTATTTTATGTGTTGATTTTAATAACAACATACTTTAATGTTTAAATTGAATATCTGATTGTTAAAATATTCAGAATAAAGTTTTCCACTAAATGGGATTTCTTGTCTGATTTTACTACAAACACATAAAAGCCATGTGTTTGGATGGTGAGGTGAATTCTTGGCCCTAAATTTCCCAAGGTGTCTTTGACCACAAGTGCATGAAGTCTTTGAAGTGAACTGCATACAAAATGAAGCATTGTGTTACTTCTTCATGGCATGCTGCCCTGTTTGCAATTGTCGGGGGGAGGTAATCAAATGACATCTTCTTGGAAAACCTAAATGGAAAAAAGGGTTGAGGCACCTCCAACAAGGCTGTAAAGCAATTGTTCACCTCCTTCCTGTGGCATTTGGTATGTCCTCAATCTTTAAAGGAATAGTATAAGTAGGATGAAAAATTACATGTGGAATTATATAAATGTTTGAACAAGTCTAAATGTAAGCATCCTTTTGTTAATTGAAATGACATCAGAACCTTTCTGAAGTGGGAATAACACCATTGAAACAGAATTTGCCACTTAACAAGCTTTCCTGACTATACCTCTGAATTAAATAAACAAAAGGGCCCTTTGATTGATATATGTATTTTTCTATAGAAATGCTCCTGCACTTCCTCTTCAACTTTTTGACATTTAATATATGCTCTCCAAACATCGAGTTATCTTGAAGCCTCAGTATTTTTAGGAGTGAATGTCAACAAACGTCCCAAATGGGAAAATTTATAAAAACTCACCTGTTGGACTGTTGAGTGTATAGTTATCAACAAGCCTTCCAAATTCAATTTTAAAAATCTCCCCCAAAATATTTGGTTTCTTAAAGTTATTTTTACTGGAATACTGTATGGGAAATTAATTTTGGAAGCTGGAACTTCAACTTTTTAAGGACCTTAATGTCTAGCCTGTCAAAGTTGGGGATGGTAGTGGGACAAACCCTGGTCCGTATGGCTCAGTGAGCCCCAATCTCATTGCCAGCTGGAATGCTGCTGGATTGGTGAAATACCTAATAAAGCCATTTGGATGCCAAATTTACTCAGCTTAATTTTACCACTGTAGGTTTGTACTGATAACGTACTATGGTGTAGAGAAATACTAGACAAACAATACAAAACTTCGCATCATGAAATAGATCACTTTATATACAATCCCATGGGGAAGTGGACTAAAAAGGAAGATTAAAGGGGAAGAAGGAACAGCATAAAAATCCTGACCATGACAAAAGGCTCCTTCTTGTATTTCTAAATGGATATTCTGGGTATCAAAACCCTAAGCTAAGTACATACTTTTAGACATATTTATTTTCATTGCTTTCCAGAGGAAGGGAAAGGGAGAAAGTGTTAGAACCATCAATGGTGAGAGAGAATCCTTGATTGGCTGCTTCCTATAAGACACCTACTGGGCTAAGAGCCCACAATGGGGACATGTCCCAGCCTGGGAATTGAATCCTGACCTCCTGGTTCACGGGTCAAAACTCATCCACTGAGCCAAACAGGCCAGGCTTTGGCTCTTCTTTATTCAGAGTCTTCCATTTGACATTCGTGTGCTCCAGCTGCCCGGTATCCAGGCTGCCTGACTGCTGTGCAGATTGGTGGACTCTAGGGTACATTCTAGTAGTAAGGAACCTACTATGTGTGTGTCACTCTCCCTGCTTGCTTTCTGATGTCCTAGAGACTCTGCCCATAGGGCCTTCATGTACACGATCTCTGTGTACCAGCAGTCACCTCCTATCCAGGTCTCTTCTGTGCCCATCTTCATAGATGCAGTTCCTATCTAAGCTTTCTAAGCCTCATTGCCTTGATACTATGCTTTTCTGAATATTGTGATGGAAAGTCCAGATTGCAATATAGGATTTTTCTGGATTTCTCAGTTGTGGTCTCCAGAACAAATAAAGCGTCAAGTGCAGGACCCTTGGTTTTAGAGGCAACATGCAGCAATGAGTTTTCTTTTGTTGTGTCTTAATATGCTGGGTTTTTAAAATTAATTCTTTAGAGAGAGGTGAATGGAGAGAGACATGCACAGAATGCTAATGACAGTGGGCAATTCCAGAGGAGGACATGCTGACAAGAGCTTTACATAAGATGGCCCCACAGGTGAATCTCCCCACAAGGTAATGGGCACGAGCTCTATGTGTGGAGGAATTAACACCCAGACCACAGGATGTTTTGCCTTTTCCCTTCCTCCCTCAGATCCTGCAAATTTTTATGCTTTTCCTCAAATGCCAGAGGTTCTAATTCCCATTATGGACACTACTCCATGTCAAGGTGGGGATGGGAAGAGAAGGTGCATGTCAGACAGAGGGACAGGGAGAAGGAGAGGGAGAGAAAATAATAGAGAGGAAGAGAAAGAGAGCGTTTGCTGTAAGAGATATGCATTTTCTGACCCTTGTTCTCTTATCCTCTTTTTTTGGAGGGTGGGGAGCTCACCCACAGTTACAGAGACTTCAGCATTTTCTTTTCCCACTAGAAGAAGCAGAGTGGGCCTGGCCAGTGTGGCTCAGAGGCCTATGAACCAAGAGGACAAAGTTCAATTCTCAGTTGGAGCAGGGGCTGGAGTTTATGCCTGGATCCCCAGTTGGATGTGCAGGAGAAAGCCAACCAATGATTTTGTCTCATTATTGATTTTTTATCCATCTCTCCCTCTCCCTTCCTCTCTGAAATCAATAAGAAATATACTAAGAAACAGAAAAATGAGCTCCTAAGCTGATGGGCCCAAGCTAGAAGAGTGGAAGGTAGAAGAGAAAGAAAGGAATGGCAATAAAAAGAGAACGAAGGGCCAGGTGCTGTATGTGACAAGCTAGGAAGTTGCTGACACCCAGCAGAGAGCAGCAAGCACATGAGTGGCTGGCACTGAATGAGAGGCAGTAGAAGGAGAAAAAACAGGACTGACTTCCTCACAATTAGGGATACATACAGGCTAATGGAGGCCTGCACCTGGGCCTGGATATGTGGCCTTCTCACTAGGTGCTGCTCTGGCAGGCCACTCAGTGAGCAAACTGAGACAGCCTACGGCCAGAATGCAGTGGCAGGTGGGCAGGGAGCCTGTTCCTTCCTGGCCAGCTAACTGTCCACTGACTGTGGGATCCAACAGCACACCAGGACAACTCTCTTTCACTTGGTTGTATTGACCCTCAGGGTGGCCCTCCATACCCCCATCTCCCCGGGGTGACCTTCACATGTGTCCACTTAAGTGCTCTCCGGGAACTGGCTTGGGGTTGTCCACTCTTCAGACCCGGGGCCTGTCACTGGCTCAGCGTTGCTTTACCACCTCCTTGATTAATGGGAAGGAGGATCATGAGGGGAAAGTATTCCAACATTAGACCATCGTCTACCAAAGGATGTCCTATTCTTAGCACAGGACACAGAACAAAGCAGAGGTTTATTCCAGCTCAGTATTTTGCTGAAAAGAATGTAAATGTGTTTTCAGGTCACAGGAACTTGAATTCAAGAAGGGGCTGGATCCAGGGGAATGACAGGCATGGACTTGTGAGGCCAGGGCTCTGGCTCCCGGACAGGCTGATGTCCCTTTCAGTACTGGGGGCCTGACTTGTGCACAGGGAAGCCCTACCATGGAACAGCTAGAGGCCAGCAATGGAGGCTCCCAGTGGGGAGGAGTGTTTGTGTCCAAGGACTGGACTAGTTACCTGTGACGGCACCAGAGAAGTTGTACCTTGTTGGTGCTCACTGGAAGCCACTTGTTCCAGTCCCTGTGGACACACCTTGTGTGTGCTATCCCACTGAAAAATCACAGAGGTGAGTAAGTACCGGTGCACCAGAAAGAACCACCAAACCAGAAAGGATACATGGTTATGTGATCTACTGGAACCAACCTCATCCAGCCTAGTGGCTGTGCATCACGATGCTCATATCTTCTTACTTGGCCAGTAACTGCAGGTGGGAGAGTCATGTTAACATGTCATGGAGGACACCAGATGGTTAACATCCAGTTCTCTTTATTACTTACATTTATTCACAACCATTCAAGCAAAGGTAATCACCGCATCTACCACCCAAGCCTCAATCCCTCCCCCTGAGAGATTCAGGTGCATATTTCTAACTCCTTAGGACAAATCTCCCCAAAGAAACCATCCAGTCCCCTGTGAGCATTTCCCCCCAACCCTGAGTAGCTGCCTGAAACAGGCTGCTGTGTTCCTGAACGGTACACTTATGTCTGGGCTTCAGTGCCCAAGTGCCCAGAGTAAAGCCTATGAGATGTGCACCCAGCTAGACACTCAAGCAACAGGATCACAGAATGGGAGTTGGGTCATGGAAGGTTCTACAGCCAGAGTGAGGACAGGGGTAAGCACAGAGCCAGACCATGCCGGGCCGACCCAACTCCTGAAGCATATGCTTCTGCATGACATACATCTGGGCAAGTCGGCCCAGGTTGATGGTGCCGCTCGTTTCCTCGTAACGAAGATTATTTCTTCACTATTTCTTTACAACCTCAAGACTATGAGAAATTTGCATTTACTGTCCCGGCTTTAAATCAGGCTCAACCCACTCAACGGTATCAATAGAAAGTCTTACCACAAGAAATGTTCAACAGTCCCACTATATGTCAGGCATATGTGCATCAACCTTTAGAAATAGTAAAAAAAAAAGATTTCCTAATACTCTAATTTATCAATATATAGATGATATTTTAATAGCTTCTGAAATTCAATCACAATTACAGGAGATTTACCAATACCTCCTTGAAAATTTCTAAGACTATAAATTAGAAGTAGCCCCAGAAAAGACACAATGGCAGGAGTCATGGAAATATATGAGACAAAAATTAACAGATGTCTCCATTATTCCACAGAAGGTTCAAATTAGAAGAGACAGTATAGAGACTCTAAACGATTTTCAAAAGTTATTAGGAGACATTAATTGGTTGAGACCCAGTCTTGATATACCTACTTATCAATTGACTAATTTATTTCAAATACTAAAGGGGCCATATGAATTAAATAGCCCACGTGTTTTAATCCCTGCTGCAGAAAAACAATTAACTTGGATAGAACAGCATATACAACAAACACAATTAAATAGAATTCTCTCCATAGACAATTTTAAATTATTAGTTTTCCACACTGAGCATTCTCCTACAGGGTTACTTGTTCAAGATAGTAATGTTATTGAATAGATTTTCTTGCCTCATAAATCACAGAAAAAAAAAAGACATATTCAAACAATTTGCCCTATTATTTACAAGGGAAGATTAAGCTTAAGACCATTATGTGGTTAGATCCATGGGTTTAAAAATGTTAGTTGGGATAACAACAGTACACATCCATTACTTCCCCCATGTCATGTTCCAACTTTTATGCACTTGTCTGATTGGGTTCATTGGGAATCCTGTGGAGGAAAGACAGTTCGGTTTTTATCTAATACTTCCTATGGAAGCGTCATTGATTGGAGCCCTTCAGGTTCTGCCCGTTCCAAAGCCAATGGAGCTGATCTATGATAGCGTAGAGGAGAGAACAAGCCCATATCCACGCAAGCGAATGTGAGCATTGTATGGCATGATGGAGGATTTGTTCCCCCAACACCTCATCAAGAAGGACATCCTGTTGAATCTGATTTATGGAAACTGGGGTCTGCCTTACACTCTTTGAAAACATATATTTGCATAAAATAAGCAAATCTATAAAAATAACTCTGGGAATTACACCTTACAATTTTATGCTATCAAAACTGCCTTTGTACAAACCTGTGTTCGATTACCATTTTTATTAATGATAGAAGATCAAATTGTAAGTCTGCAAAGACAAATGCATATGAAATATAACTAGAATTATTCATCAATTTGCATTACTCCTGTACCTTAGAATGAAAGTCTCTTTCCATGGGAAAAGGTTAAAAAACATTTGTTCAATCATAAAAATCTAACAAAAGAAATTCATTAACTTACAATCTCATATACAAAAAATATTTCAAAAGAAATTGCATAAATTAACTGGGCAAAATGTGTTAAAAATATGGTTAAGGGGTTGCAACAATTAAATCCTATACCCCATTTACAAGCCACTTTAGGAGCTTCTGCTGGAATACTATTATTAATACTCTATCTCTGTATCATTTTATATTTACTCTTCCAAGGACTCGGGAAAGCCAAGCAACTAATTAAGAGAAAAACAGCTGTGTTATCTCTGATGCTCCATCTAATGAAGCAAGAAAAAAAGGTGGATTTGTAGCTGGACATTTGTAAACCAGGATCTGAAGTCCTGCCAAGAAGAAGTGAATGTTCTATCAGGAGCATAGCGTGATTGCAAGCGAGTCATGCTGGGTCAACACTGCACACAATCTTGAGTTCCAGGAACATTTGCCTCCATGACAAAGGCTAGGATTAAATAGTCATGGGTGTAGAACAGAAAGGGAGGGCACAGCTGCAATTTGTCCTCAATAAGCTCTTGTAATAATGGAGAACAAAACAATATTTAATTGATTAACTGCTGATGCACTGACCTTGTGCCAAACACCAATAAAAGCAATGGTGAGAGTGCAAAGTTTGCTACATTCCGAAGCGAGCTGTAGCCCTCTGTCCAGCATCAATCATCCTATATGGCCGTCTTACCTCTGCGTCTTTGGTTCATTAAACATCCCTCATCAATCTGGACAAAATAGATATATTCCTAGAAAAATACAATCTTCCAATACAAAATCAGGAAAAGGCAAACAACGTGAACAAGCCGAAAACTAGTGATAAAATTGAAACAGTAATCAAAAAGCTTCCAGAAAACAAATCCCTGTACCAGATGACTTCACAGGGGAGTTTTACCAAACATTCAAAAAGAAGTAAAACTAACCTTTCTCACACTCTTTCAAAAAATTCAGGAGAAAGGAACGCTTCTGAGCTCTTTTTATGAAGCCAGCATTACCCTAATCTGAAAAATAAAAAAAGACACCACAAAGAAAGAGACTTACAAGCCAATATTCCAGTTGAACAGTGATGCTGCAATCCTCAACTAAATTCTAGCAAACTGGATCCAGTATTACATTAGAAAGATCATACACCATGAACAAGTGGGATATATCCCAGGGATGCAAGGCTGGTACAATATCCGCAAATCAATAAGCATGATACATCGCATAAAAAAAATTGAGAGACAGAAACCACACAATCATATCATTAGATTCAGAAAAGGCATTTGACCAAGTGCAACAGCCTTTTCTGATAACACTCAGCAAAGTGGGAATAGAAGGATCATCCCTCCACATATAAAAGCCTTATATGAAAAACCTACAGCCTACATCATACTCAATGGGCAAAAACTAAAGCCATTTACCTCAAGAACAGGAACAAGATAGAGATGCTTGCTTACACCACTTCTGTACAAAATGGTACTGGAACTGCTAGCCACAGTGATCACACAAGAAAAAGAAATACATGGCTCCCAAATTGGAAAAGAACAAGTATATTGTCATGATTTGCAGATACTGTACAAAGAAAACCCCAAAGACCCCATCAAAAAATTAGTAAACTTCATAAATGAATTCGGCATGTAGCAGAGTAAAAAATTAATGTCAAGAAATGTATGGCATTTTATACAAAAATAATGAACTTACACAAAGAGAGTTTTAAAAACAATCCCATTTATCATCCCACCATAAAAATTAAGATACATAGGAATAAACTTAGCTACGAAAGTAAAAGACCTCTACTCAGAAAACTGCAAGATTTTGAAAAACAGATAGAGGAAGACAAAACAGATGCAAGAATATGCCATGTTAATGGCTTGGTAGAATCAACATCTTGAAAATGGCTATACTACCCAAAACGAAGTATAGATTCAATACATTCCATGTTAAAATACCAACAGCATATTTCACAGACCTAGATTGAACTCTCCAAAAATCCATCTGTAATAAAAAAATGACCCTGAGCCCGAACAGGTTTGGCTCAGTGGATAGAGTGTCGGCCTCCAGACTGAAAGGTGCCAGGTTCAATTCTGACCAAGGGCATGTACCTTAATTGGGGGCACATCCCAAGTAGAGGGTGTGCAGGAGGCAGCTGATCCATGTTTCTGTCTCATCAGTGTTTCTATTTCTCTATCCCTCTCCTTTACTCTCTATAAAATATCAATAAAAGATGTTTAAGAAACAAAAAAATCCCAAATAGCTGCAGCGATCCTGAGAAAGAAGAACCAAGAAGGAGGGATCTCAGTACCAGATATCAAGCTGTTTTACAAAGCCACTGTTCTCAAAACTGCCTGACAATGGCACAAGAATAGACATATAGGCCAATGGAATAGAATTGAGAACCCAGAAACCAATCCAAACCACTAAGCTCAATTAATATTGACAAAGGAGGCAAAAACATACAATGGAGACAAAACATTCTCTTCAGTAAATGGTTCTGGGAAATTTGGTCAGATTCATGCATAAAAGGAAACTAGGCCACCAACTTGCACCTTACACAAAAAAAAGCTCAAAATGGATAAAGGATTTAAACATAAGATGGGAAAATAAAAATATTAGAGGAAGCCACAAGCAGCAGAGTCTCAGATATATGCTGAAGCAATATCTTCACCGACCCAGCTCCTGGGGCAATGGAAAATAAAGTTAAAATAAACAAATGGGACGACATCAAAATAAAAAGCTTCTTCATAGCAATATAAATGACCAACATACAACAACAAAGCCCACTGCATGGGAGAACATATTTGCCAATGTTCTCTGTGATAAGGGTTTCATCTCCAACATTTACAGGGAACTCATACAACTTAACAAAAGGAAGATAAACAACCCAATCACAGAAATGGGCAACGGAACTAAAAAGATACTTTTCCAGAGAGGACTAAAGGAAGGCCAAGAGACACATGCTCAGAATCACTAATCCTCTGAGAGATGCAAATCAAAAGGACAGTGAGGTACCACCTCACAGCTTTCAGAATGGCTATCATCAACAAATCAACAAAGGGCGAGTGCTGGTGAGGACGGGGAGAAAAAGGAACCCTCCTTCACTGCTGGTGGGAATGCAGACTGGTGCAGCCACTATGGAGAAAAGTATGGAGTTTCCTCCAAAAACAAAAACGGAACTCCCATTTGACCCAGTGATCCCACTTCTAGGAATATATCCCACGAAACTAGAATTACCAATCAGAAATGATACATGCACCACTATGTTCACTGCAGCAAAATTCACAATAGCTAAGATTTGGAAACAGCCTAAGTGCTGGTCAGCAGATGAGTGGGTTAAAAAGCCGTGGTACATCTACACACTGGCGTGGTATGCTGCCGCAAAAAAGGAAGGAGCACTGTCCATTTGCAACAGCATGGATGTAGCTGGAGAGCATTATGCTAAGCAAAGCCAGTCAGTGCAAGAAAGATAAATATCACATGACCTCACTCATCTGTGGATTATAATGAACAATATAAACCTATGAACAAAAACAGATCCAGAGACAGAGAAGCATGGATCAGACCATCACCCTCAGAGGGAAGGTAAGGGAGTGTGGGACTGAGGGGGAGAGATCAACCAAAGGACTTTTATGCATGCCTATAAACCTAGCCAATGGACGCAGACACCAGGAGGTGAGAGTGAGGGCATGCTTGCGGGCATCGGGGTGGGAGTGTGGGGGCAGTGGGAGATAAGAACACATATGTAATACCTTAATCAGTAATAAGAAAGAAAGAAAAGGAACCCAGGAACATAAGATCAGGTGAGAATTCACACACTCATACTCATGCACACCCAGGCACAGGCACACTCACACCAGGAAAGGGCTCTGAAGCTCTCAGTGGAAATCACCTCTTATCTCCCAGCCTGGCCACTGCTTTCTCACCAGCTGAACCAGAGGACAAGGATGAGTGATGGGCCTGTTGCTCTGTGGAAAGCGACCTCTCACTCCTGGACATTGCCCACTGACCAGCAGCCAATTTTCTGCCCCTTCTCTGTCCCCCTTGCCCTGAGCAGGGCTGGGCTGGCCTGAGAACCCACAGACTTGAGGAGCCAGATCCCTGGGGAGCTGGCGCAGGGGGCTGTGGGGACACCCTTTGTCAAGTGCAAACTCGGCCAGCTGAGGTCACACAATAAAGGCAAACGCCGGAGTTCCATGAACAGTTGCGTGTAAGTCTTCTCAGCGAGCTCCTACTCTGGCACAGCAGGAAACAGCCTCACCCCAGGGAGCCTGGTTTGTACCTCAAGCCTTCACTCCAAACAGGTAGGAACTCATTTTCAGATGGAAAACGCTGGCGGGGTAGGTGCTGTGGGTTACCAGTGACTATAGCAAGTTCACCCCTGGAGACAGCAAGTTCACCCCCGGAGACAGCAAGAACCCAGAGTGTGTGCTTACCTTTGCCAAAGGCCATGCTCCTCAACAGGTGGTCTCCCACTCAGCAGGGAGTCTGGCAGGAAGGAAGCAGTGACAGGTGGCACCTGGCAAGCATCCTGGGGCTGTACCCTGGTTCCTTTGGGGGCAAAATCTCGTGAGATCACGAGATCAGGAGCAAACAAAGTACTGGGGGCAGGAGGGGGGCTGTGGTTTAACAGGCCCAGAGATGGTGGGGACAGGGGTGCCTGTGCTACACCCACCAGGCTGCAAGGGGTGGCAGAGGGTCGGTGGTGGTTAGGGGGACCCTGTGCTTCCAGGTATGAGGGTGGAGGTGGTCTCAGATATGGAGGGAGAAAGAGGAGGTCGCGAACCCCAGCTAACCTCCCACTTGCCACCCCTGGTCTGTGTTTCTGGGAACCACTTTCCCTCTGTGGTTGTGGCTGCCACTTACCTACCTCATTCCCTGGGCCAGGCTTGGCGCCCCACTCCCACCCCAACGCAGCCCTCTGTATAGAAAAGAGCTCCCTGCCCTGGGCTAGTCCACTGTCCCTACTGTCTGAATGGGGACATGTTAGTAACCCCCGGGGCAGAGGAGAGCTGGCCAGATGCAATTACATTGTCTCTCTCCACAGGTGCTCTCCTCAGACTTCCCCTGAGGTTTGGGTCACCAGAGCTCTTTGACAAGCCCCGAATGTATCCCTTGCTCTGCTCACCTCCCCTAAGCCTTCAGGTAATGGCAGTCTACCTGCCTTCCTCCCCCCTCATGAAGGGGTTCTCCTCTCACCAACAAATCCCTTTGGCAAAGTCACACTAGGGCCTGAAAGCAGAAGGAGTGGGCAGGCTAACAAAGCTGAGGAGAGGTAGGGAGGCACTAGCCACAGCCTGGTGCTCAGGCTCTGGCAGAGCTGCCTCTTAGCTGAACCTTAACCCAGGGCTATCCTCTCAGGTGGCACCTCCAAGGGGCACAGGGGTCCTGGCATGCTCTGTTTGACAAGTTTTTCTGCCTGCTTTTCCATACTCTTTAGGAGATAAATTCAGGATTGTGAGGAGAGAGGGAGAGGGGAAGAGCAAAGCTGAGGCCCAGCCCTTTCATCCAAGCTGGCCTGAGGCATCTCCTGAGGGTCTTTGGAAATCAGCTTCTCATAGTGGGGAAGGACTTGTAATAAGAATAGAGCCACAGTTGTTTAATAATTACTTGCAAACTATAAATACGAGGCCCTTGGACACTGGAGGATGAAACAGTCTCTACTGAAAACATAGGCTGCCTCCATGGCCCATTATTCAGAAAATAATTGCATTTTGGGAAGAGACCAGGCACAGGACAGGCTTTGATTTGGCAGCAGTGCCCACATCCTGACCCCCTCCTGGTGTCTTTCTCAGGAAGGCTGACCATTCCAATCTCATCCCAGGAAGGGCCTCAGATGATCCTGAAGTCATAGAAGTTTAGCCATCTTGTGATCAGATTTGAGCTCCTGAAGGGCTAGACAGCAGGCCCTCCCCTCCCCTTTCCATGTTACACTTGCAGCTGGCAGCTACAGGTAGCTATCTTCACTCCTTAGTGGCTGAGAGCCAAATATCCAGGGTGAGCAACTGCTCTCCCCATATTGACCGCATCCTTGGATAAATACTCATTGTGTGGATCAACCCTGTCTCTGCTTAACTTGGCTCTAGTAGTGACAGGCAGCCTCAGACACATTGTGCTGCCTTGCTCTTACTCACTCAGACTTGGGGAATATTCAGACTCTGCAAACTGTGAGACCTTTTCTGAGGGTGAGCATGGAGTGAGGACACTGTGTCCCTGTCATGCAGGTGAGGCTGCATCTCTTCACCAAAGGGTATGGGGAGGTCGTGGGGGCGGAGCATAACAGCAAGGTGGTGAGGCTGGCTTCTTGTGGGTCCCTACCCTGCCATTCCTCCAGAGGTTCCCCATGCCTATGAAGTAGCAGAGTTTAAGGTTTCCAGCTACATAGATGGAGGAATGAGGACAAATGAGGCGACTGCACTCAGCCCCAGTGGATCTGGGATTGTCACCTAGAGCAGAGCAGATAAAAAGCAGAAACAGAAACAACTCCACTATTTCACCTGGGAACTAGAGATTCAGCCTAGCCCTCCCACCTCTCTCCTAGATGCATTTGGCAACTATTTGACCTGGGGTGGCTGCTAATATCATGCTCAGAGCTACACACAGTCTCTCCTCACAGAGTTTAGGACGAAAATAGAAAACACACACACACACACACACACACACACAATCAAACACAGCAAAACCCAAGAAGACCATTGTCTACAAATGGCTCTTTGTAACTAATTCTTTCATGAAAACAAAGGTCCTGGTATGGAAAGATACAGATGCAGGAAGACTCCTGCCTGAGGGTTGTACAAGGAGGGGCCATCAGGGGCTTAGAAGGATCCTGTTCAGGGCATGAGGACAGACTGCACAATTTCTGAGAGAGTAGAGTGCTTGGCCAATTTGAGAATGCAAGAGACACTGGGGCACAGGGGAGGGTCATAGAGTGACACAGACTGCAATGGATGCACCCTGGAAGGTGAAATTCAAAGGGAATCTATTTGAAGTTTGCCACCCTTATGTTCATGATGATCCGGTTGCTTGTCACCAGGCAGAGGTTGATGCACTAAAAAGACAAGGTCTGTTATGTGAAAAGCAAAATGCAGGCCACCCGACTGATTACATAATACAACCCTATTCTTGTAAAATTAAATGTGAATGTAACATTCATTTATTCCAGTCCTTCACCCATTGCCTCACAATGTTTATTATGTTCCTAGGTCACAGTAAGCCTGCATAAGGAAGGGGGAATGAAAGTTCCCGGGCCCCACTCTCCTAGGAAATCAGCAATTCATATTTACGAATCTCTTAAAGCAGTCCACATGTCCACTAAAAATGCTAACGCTAGTTATTGTAAATTATCTTCCTGTTATTTTTTTTACAAGGCTCACTATCACAATTGCCTCTCCTGGACTAGTAATGTAGAGCTGTTTTCATTTTAGAAACATTAAATCTGTAAATCAAACAGCACTGCATTGTAATGTTCACCCTTTTGACTTAAAAACCCTTCAGTGATGGAAGAGAGGGAAGCTGGAATGTTTTTGAAGGAGCTGCTGTCTGTGTGTGTGTGTGTGTGTGTGTGTGTGTGCATGTGTATGTGTGTCCTTGTGTGTGTGTGAGTTGTGTGTGAGTGTGTGTGCGTGCACACACTCCTGCACAGCTGAGAGAGGCTGAGTCTAGCCTATCCTGTGAGGGGATGAAATAGAGATGAGGTGAAAGGGGTACATCCTTTTGTCTACAATCACTTACAGTAACTGTTGGGGGAGAGGTTGGGTGTGTGGAGAGGAACCCTCAGCTGAAAGCCAGCTGCTCACTGACAGGCAGGGTCTCTCATAGCTCCAGGGCCTTGGCCCAGCCTCAAAGCAATTTTTGGGGAAGGCTATGTAGGCTGCCCTACCAGTCCTGGTCCAGTCCTGCCTGGAAAGGGTGTCCACTAGTACCTCCCCATGTTGCTAAGCCTCAAGCTTGTAACAAAATACTTAGAAACCTCAGAGTTCAGGATCAATTTGCATGGAGATCCCTCCTCCCCTGCCAACCTGGTTGGGGAGGGGATGAGAGAGTCAGTGGTGAGTGTCCTTACAAGTGTCAGAGTGTCAGTGGGCAGAGCCCTGAGGTTTCTCCCCCATGGCTGGGCTCTACTCCCCTCTCTCTCCTCAGGACACAGGTGACCTTTCCCAAGGACAGTTCATGTGGGTATCTGCACTGATGCCTCTCCCTCCCCTCCAGGTACACCTGAGTCACCCCCCTCTATTTTCCCCCTCTTCTCCAGGTCCTAGGCCCACCAGCCTGGACCCAGCCTCTGCCTTGTCCAGCTGTGGCTCAGGAGGTGTGCTGGGTGTGCTGGGTGAGCTGAACTGCAGCCGCTGGAAATTGTAACCTTGCTTCTTGGGAACAACAATAACTCTGAACCGCTCCCACACTCCTGATTGATAGTGTCACAGGGGAGGAGGGGAATCTAGCTAATAGACATCTGCTGAAGCCCTCCTGTTTACCATGTTTCATTCCAATCAGGCAAAGGCAACAGCCTTCTGAAGAGGGTCTCTCTCTTGAATCATTTGGGCAGGAGCAGGCAGGGGTTGCCCAAAGGTGCTCTCTGACTCTTGGCTTCTAAATAAACAGCTGAAAATCAATATCCCAAAAGGCAGCTTAGGGTGGAAGAATCTTGGTGGCCTTTTTTCTTAACTATTGGCTAAGAGAGTAGACTTTTGTCAGTCATATATAAATAAATAAATAAATAAATATATATATATATGAAACAATCAAATGAGTAAACAAAAACAAACAATGAAACTTTTAGAGGACTTTAATTGAGAGCCTGAAAACAGGACAGTCATATTAGAAGACTTTTATCACTCCTCTGACTTCACTGGATAGGTCTTCCATGTGACAAAATAATGATACAGAGACTCTAAAGGACACACTGTATCAGATTGATTATTTGACATTTTAGAACATTTCACCCCAACAGAGAATATACATTATTCTCAAGTGCACAGGGATAATTCCCAAAGAGAGACCACATGGTAGGACACATAACAAGTCCCTACAAGTTCAAGAAGATTTAAATCATTTAAGCATCTTCTTGGATCACAGTGGAATGAAATGAGAAATCAAGTAGAGTAAAAACACCCAAAAACATTTAAACACTTAGAGGCTAAATAGCATGCTATTAAACAATGAATTTGTTACAAAGAGTTCAAGAAAATATCAAAGACTTTTTGGATAAAAGGAAAATGAACAAATAACAGCACAGAATCTCTGGGAATCAGCAAAAGCAGTCCTGAGAGGGAAGTTCATAGCACTATAGACATATCTCCAAAAATAACAAAAATCAGCAATAAACTATTCATCCCTACAACTTAAGAATTAGAAAGAGACCAACAAGAAGAGCGCAGAGTAAGTAGAAGGAAGGGAAAAATAAAGATTATAGCAGAAAAAAATAACAGAGACAAAAAATTCAATGAAACCAATAGCTGGTTCCATGAGAGGATAAACAAAATTGATAAACCATTAGCCAGACTCATTAAGAAACAAACACACATGATTCCAATAAGTAAAATCAGAAACAAGAGTGGAGGAGTAAGCACTGGCACCGCAGAAATTAAAGGGATTGTAAGAAAATACTATGAACAACTATATGCCAAAATGCTGGACAGTGTGCATGAAATAGATGAAGTCAGTAAAAAATGCAATCTACCAAAAGTGATTCAGAAAGAATGAAGAAACCTGAATAGACTCATAACAACTAATGAAATAGAAGCAGTAATCAAAACACTTCCAACCAACAAAAGCTTAGGTCCGGACAGCTTCAAATGGGAGTTCTACCAAACATTCAGAATACTACAATCTATACTCCCCAAATTATTTCAGAAAATGAAAAGAGGAAAGAATACTTCCAAACTCTTGGTAGGAGGCCAGCATTATTCTAATTCCAAAACAAGGTATAGACACGACAAAGAAAGAGAATTACAGGCCGATATAGCTGATGATGACAGATACTAAAATCCTCAACCAAGTATTAGCAAATTGCATCCAGCATTATATTAAAGGACCAAATGCCATGATCAAGTTGGATATATTCCAGGGATGCCAGGCTGGTATGATATTCACAAATCAATAAACATAAAACTCATAAACAAACTGAGAGACAAAGATCACGTGATCATATCGATAGATGCAGAAAAAGAATTGAAAAAAAACCCAACACCCAATTGTGATAAAAACTCTCAGCAACGTGGTAATAGAGAAGCATACCTCAACATCATAAAGCTCATATATGAAAAACCCACGGCCACCGTCCTACTAAATTGGCAAAAACTAAAACCATTTCCCGTGAAAGAACAGGAAAAAGACGGTGATGCCAATTTTCACCATTCCTGTTCAACATAGTACAGGAAGTGCTACCATAGTGTTCATGAAGAAATAAAAGTGATCCCAACCAGAAAAGCAGGTAATAAATGAATTTGGTCATGTATCAGGATACAAAATTAACACCCAAAAATATATGTCTTTAGATACACCAAGAATGAACTCACAAAAAGAGAAACTAAGAAAAGAATCCCACTTACCATTGCAGTAAAAGAATTAAGGAAAAAACTCAATGAAGGAAATAAAATAACTGCACTTGGAAAACGACAGAAAATTGAAACGGAGATAAAGATATCAACCAATGGACTAATATACCGTGTTGATGGGTTGGTAGAACTAACATCATTAACATGTCTACAAGTACAGAGAGTCCCATGCAAGGTGAACCCCAAAAGACCCACACCAAGAAACGTCATAATAACGATGGCAAATGTACAAGACAAAGACAGAATCTTAAAGGCTGCAGGAGAGAAACAGAGAGTTACCTACAAAGGATCCCCCATCAGATTATCAAATGATTTCTCAACAGAAACACATCAGGCCAGAAAAGAATGGACAGAAATTTACAAAGTGATGCAAAGCAAAGGACTGAATCCAAGAATACTCTATCCAGCAAGGCTATCATTCAAAATTGAAAGGGAAATAAGAAGCTTCACAGACAAAAAATGGGTAAGGGAGTTTACCACCACCAAGACAGCAATGCACGAAATGCTAAAGGGACTGGTGTAAAAAGAAGAAATAAAAATCACAGAAAGAAAACAGCCACAAAAAAAATAAAAATGGCTACAAACAATTACCTTTTAATAATAACTTTAAACATAAATGGACTAAATGGTCCAATAAAAAGACATCGAGTGGCTGAATAGAAAAAAACAAAAAACATGACCCATATATTTTCTGTCTACACGAGACCCACCTCAGAAGAAGGGACTCACACAAACTGAATGTGAAGGGATGGAAAAATATCTTTCAGGCAAAGGGAAATGAAAAAAAGGGTGGGGTGGCAATACTTATATCGGACAAAATAGACCTCAGAGTGAAGGCCATAACAAGAGATAAGGAAGGCCACTTCAAACACTAAAGGGATCGATACAACACGAAAATATAACCCTGATAAACATATATGCACCGAATGCAGGAGCACCAACATACATAAGAAAACTCCTGGAAGATATCAGGGGAGATATTGACAACAATATAATCATCGTAGGGGACTTGAATATACCACTGTCATCACTGGATAAATCAAGCTAGACAAAAACTCAGCAAAGAAACAGCAATCATAAATGACTCACTAGATCAGATGGACTTAATTGACATCTTCAGAAAACTTCATCCCAAAGCCACAAAATATACGTTCTTCTCAAGTGCTCATGGGACATCTTCAAAAATAGACCACAAATTGTGTCACAAACAAAGTCTCCCCAAATTCAAGAAGATTGAAATCATACCAAGCATCTTCTCAGATCACAAGGCCATAATATTAGAAATAAACTACAATAAAAACAACTCAAAATACTCAAACACTTGGAAGCTGTATAGCATGTTATTAAACATTGATTGAGTTACCAATGAGATCAAAGAAGAAATTAAAAACATTCTGGAAACTAATGACAAAGAAAACACAACAATCCAAAACCTTTGGGACACAATGAAAGCAGTCCTGAGAGGGAAGTTTATAGCTCTACAGGCCTATCTCAACAAACAAGAAAAAATGGTAGTAAATCATCTAAATCTACAGCTCAAAGAATTAGAAAGAGAGCAACAAGAAAAGGCCTAAGTGAGCAGAAGGAAGGAGATAATAAAGATTAAAGCAGAAATAAATGAAATAGAGACCAAAAACACAATACAGAAAATCAATGAAACCAAGAGCTGTTTCTTTGAAAGGATAAACAAGATTGACAGACCTCTAGCCAGGCTCACCAATAAGCAAAGAGAAAGGACCCAAATCAACAAATTCATAAATGATAGAGGCAAAAAAAACAACAGATCCCACAGAAATACAAATGATTGTTAAAAAAAATACTATGGACAACTCTACTCCAACAAACTAGACAACCTGGAGCAAATGGACATATTCCTAGAAAAATACATTACAAAACTTAATCAGGAAGAATCTAAAAATCTCAATAGGCCAATAACTATGGAAGAAATTGAAGCAGTCATCAAAAAGCTTCCAGCAAACAAAAGCCCAGGACAAGACGGCTTCACAGGGGAGTTTTACCAAACATTCAAGGAACAACTAAAACCTATCCTCCTCAGAATACTACAAAAAATCCAAGAGGAAGGAACACTACCAAGCTCATTCTATGAAGCCAGCATCACCGTAATACCAAAACCAGGTAAAGACAACACAATGAAAGAGAATTACAGGCCAATATCCCTCATGAACATAGATGCCAAAATCCTCAACAAAATCCTAGCAAATCGGATCCAGCAGTTCATCA
This sequence comes from Myotis daubentonii, assembly GCF_963259705.1. Taxonomy (NCBI): domain Eukaryota; kingdom Metazoa; phylum Chordata; class Mammalia; order Chiroptera; family Vespertilionidae; genus Myotis; species Myotis daubentonii. The sequence continues at coordinate 15,391,413 of NC_081862.1, forward strand.
GAAAGATCATACATATAAATCAAGTAGGATTTATCCCAGGGATGCAAGGATGGTACAATATCCACAAATAAATAAGCGTGATACATCACATAAACAAATTGAAAGATAAAAACCACAAGGTCATAGCAATTGATGCAGAAAAAGCATTTGACAAAATTCAACACCCATTTTTGATGAAAACTCTCAGCAAGGTGGGAATTGAAGTATCATACCTCAACATAATAAAAGCCTTATATGACAAACCCACAGCCAACATCATACTCAATGGACAAAAACTAACACCATTTACCCTAAGAACAAGAACAAGACAGAGATGCCCAGTCTCACCACTCCTGTTCGACATAGTACTGTAAGTATTTGTAATTGCAATTGGACAAGAAGAAATAAAAGGCATCCAAATTGGAAAAGAAGAAGTAAAACTGTCCTTATTTGCAGATGACATGATATTATACTTAAAAAACCCTAAGACTTCATAAATAAACTATTAGACTTAATAAAAGAATTCGGCAATGTAGCAGGATACAAAATTAACGCCAAGAAATCTATGGCATTTCTATACACCAATAGTGAATGTGCAGAAAGAGAGACTAAAAAAGCAATCCAATTTACAATCGCACCAAAAAAATTAGGCTACCTTGGAATAAACTTAACTAAAGAGGTAAAAGACCTCTTCTTAGAAAACTACAGGACGTTGAAAAAAAAGATAGTGGAAGACATAAAGAGATGGAAGAACATACCATGCTCTTTGATTGGTAGAATCAAAATCATTCAAATGTCCATACTTCCCAAAGCAATCTATAAATTCAACACACTTCCCATTAGAATACCAATGGCATATTTCACAGACCTAGAACATACTCTCCAAAAATTCATCTGGAATAAAAATCTACCCCGAATAGCGGCAGAGATCCTGAGAAAGAACAAAGTAGGTGGGATCTCAATACCAGATATCAAGCTGTATTACAAAGCCACTGTTCTCAAAACTGCCTGGTACTGGCACAATAACAGACATATAGATCAATGGAATAGAATAAAGAGCCAAGAAATTGGCCCGAACCAATATGCTCAATTAATATTTCACAAAGGAGGCAAGAACATACAATGGAGTCAAGATAGTCTCTTCAATAAATGGTGTTGGGAAAATTGTACAGATACATGCAAGAAAATGAAACTAGACCACCAACTTACACCATACACAAAAATAAACTCAAAATGGATAAAGGACTTAAATATACGACGGGAAACCATACAAATACTAGAAGAATCCAAAGGCAACAAAATATCAGACATATGCCAAAGCAATTTCTTCTCTGATAATGCTCCTAGGGCATTGGAAACTAAAGAGAAAAAAAACAAATGGAACTACATCAAAATAAAAAGCTTCTGCACAGCAAATCAAACCATCAACAAAACAACAAGAAAACCCACTGCCTGGGAAAACATATTTGCCAGTGTCATATCTGATAAGGGCCTAATCTCCAAAATTTATAGATAACACATACAACTTAACAAAAGGAAGACAAACAATCCAATCAAAAATGGGCAAAGGATCTAAATAGACACCTTTCAAAAGAGGACATTCAGAAAGCCAAGAGACATATGAAAACATGCTCAAAGTCACTAATCATCTGAGAGATGCAAATCAAAACAACAATGAGGTATCATCTCACACCTGTCAGACTGGCTATCATCAACAAATCAACAAACGACAAGTGCTGGAGAGGATGTGGAGAAAAAGGAACAATGGTGCACTGCTGGGGGGAATGCAGACTGGTGCAGCCACTATGGAAGACACTATGGAGTTTCCTCAAAAAACTAAAAATGGAACTCCCATTTGACCCTGTGATCCCACTTCTAAGAATATATCCCAGGAAACCAGAAACACCAATCACAAAGGACATATGCAGCCCTATGTTCATAGCAGCACAATTCACCATAGCTAAGATCTGGAAACAGCCTAAGTGCCCATCTGTAGATGAATGGATTAGTAAACTGTGGTACATCTACATGATGGAATACTATGCTGTTGTAAAAAAGAAGGAACTCTTACCATTTGCAACAGCATTGATGGAACTGGAGAGTATTATGCTAAGTGAAATAAGCCAGTCAATGAAGGTAAAATACCATATGTACTCACTCATTTCTGGATAATAAAGACCATTATAAACTTATGAACAAAAATAGATACAGAGGCAAAGCTGCCTCAACCAGACTTTCAAACTACAGCAGGAAGGCTGGGGAGAGTGGGAGGGCAGGAGGGGGGTGGGTAAGAGATCAACCAAAGAACTTGTATGCATGCATATAAGCATAACCAATGGACATAAGACATTGGTGGGAAGGGGAGGCCAGGGGATTGTCAAGGGCGGGGGGGAAAAAGGAGATATATATAATACACTTTATAATACTTTATGAAATAAAAAAAGGAAAAAATATGGAAGGATCAAAATACCAGATATTAAGATATATTATAATGCCACCATTCTCAAAACTGCCTGCTACTGGCACTAGAAAAGACATATACACCACTGAAACAGAACAGAGAACCCAGAAGTGGACCCAAGTCATTACGCTTTATTGTTAATTTACAAAGGAGGCAAGAGCATACAATGGAGTCAAGACAGTATCTTCAATAAATGATGAAAATCAGACAGAAATATGCAAGAAAATGTAACCAGACCACCACCTTACACCATACACAAAGATAAACTCAAAGTGGATAAAGGACTTGAACGTTAGTTGGGAATCTATATAAAAAAATCTTAGCAGATTGCATAGGCAGCAAAATATCAGACATATGTCTTAGCATATCTTTACTGACACAGTTTCGAAGGCAATGCCCACAAAGGGGAAAATAAACAAATGGACTACATCAAAATAAAAATCTTTTGCACGGCAAACTAAATCCTGAACAAAACAACAAGAAAGCCCACTGCATAGGAGAACATATTTGCCAGTGGTATCTCTGATAAGTGTTGAATTCCAAAGTTTACAGGGAACTCACACAAATTAACAATAGGAAGATAAACAATCCGATTAAAACATCGGCAAAGGACTTAAATGGACACTTTTTGAAAGGGGACGTACATAAGGCCAAGAGACATAGGAAAAAATGCTCAAAGGCACTAACAGTCCAAGAGATGGAAATCAAAAGGAGAGAAGTACCAGTCCACACCAGTCAGAATAGCTGTCAGAAAAAAATAAAAAATAAAAAACCACAAGTGCTGGAGAGGATGCGAAGAAAAAGCAACCCTTGTGCAGTGCTGGTGGGAATGCCGACTGCTGCAAAAATTGTGGAAAACAGTATAGAGTTTTCTCCAAAAATTGAAAATGGAGCTCCCATTTGATTAAGTATATATATATATATATATATATATATATATATATATATATATATATATATATATATATATACCAAGAAATGAGTAACATTAATCAGGACAGCTATATGCAACTGTATGTTCATACCAGCCCAATTTTCAATAGCTAAGATTTGGAAACAGTCTAAATGCCCATTAGCAGATGCACGGATTATAAAATGGTGGAACACCTATACAATGGAAAACTCTACTGCTATAACAAAGAATTAACTCTTATAATTTGCAACAGCATGGATGGACTTGGAGAACATTATGCTAAGAAAAATAAGCCAGTCACAGAAAGATAAATATCACATTGTCTCACTTATTTGTGGAATATAATGAACTATGCTAACTGATGAGAAACAAGACATCCAGACACAAAGAAGAATCGATCAGACTGTCAAACCTCAGATTAAGGTGCTGGAGGCAAAGACCGACAGTAGTTAATACATATACATATACATATACATATACATATACATATACATATACATATACATATCCTTTCCAATAACAGACAAAGATGTTAATTAACCGTACCTCTGACATGCTTCCCATTGGCTCATCAGGGCAATATACAAATTAACTGCCAACCATGATGTTGGTTGGCAGCCAGGCAGCTGCAGGGAACAGGAGGCAATCTTGCTCCAGTGAAGGAAGAAGCCAAGGTTCCCCGCCTGCCACTGCTGGGCTGTGTGCTTGCACTCTAAGCAACTATGTTGCAATTATAGACACTAAACAAACCCCATGCTTTCAGCCAGCTGGCAGAACTGGAGTTGCAACAGAGTTTTGATAATAGAACCCTAAGAAACCCAGATACCTGCTTTCAGCAGCCGAGGCCTCCACGCTGGAGCCAAGCCTCAGGGCTAAATTTGGCTTTCAGTTCCAGTGACAGTCATAGAAGGTAAACAAATCCCAAAATAAAAAAGAAAAAACGGACAGGTTGGGCGCTTCAGTCACCCGCTAACCTGAAAACGGCCCTCAGCCCCTCACCCAGACTGGCCAGGCACCACAGTGGGGAACTGGACCCTGAAGGGGGTGTGTCCAGCTGCCAACAGCTATCATCCCCTCATCCAGGCTGGCAAGGCACCCAAACGGGAACCCCACCCTGATCCAGGACACCCTTAAGGGCAATCCAGCCAGCCCCCACCATGCACCAGGCCTCTATTCTACATAGTAAGAGGGTAATATGCCTCCCAGCACTGGGATGAGCAGAGAAGCGAGGCCTCCTGAAACCGGGATCAGTGGAGCCTGCCAGCACCTGGATCAGTGGAGCAGTGAATGCTCACTGCCCCTGTGTCAAGCGGAGCCGCAAAGCCTCCCAGCACCGAGATCAGTGGAGCAGTGTGTCCTAACTGCCCCTGTATCAAGCGGAGCCGCAAAGCCTCAGAACAAAGGGATCAGAGGAGCAGCAAGTCCTCACTGACACTGTGTCAAGCGGAGCTGCGAGGCCTCCCAGCACTCTGATCAGCAGAGCCGTGAGTCCTCCTGGCCCCTGGAGCAGCCTGAGGGGCGGCAGTTCCCAAACCCCATGATCGCCCTGCAGCTCTGTGTGTGACAGGGTGAGGCACCCCAAACCCCCCATGGGCCCTATTCTGTGTGTGACAGGGTGGAGCCACAACCACCTCCAGGGCCCTGCCCTGTGTGTGACAGGGGGTGGTGCTCCAACCCCCTGATCCTAGCTGCTCTGTGTGTGACAGGGGGCGGTGCCCCAACTCCCCTATAGGCCCTATTCAGTGCATGACAGGGGGGAGCTCCCAAACACCCTGATTGGCCCTGCTCTGTGTGTGACAGGGTATGGAGCCCCTACCCCCATGATGGGCCCTGCTCTGTCTATGACAGTGGGTGGTGCTTCTACCTCCCCATCAACCCTGCCATGAGTGCTACAGGGGGTGGCACCCCAACCCCCCAATCGGCCTTACCCTGAGCATGATTGGGGGTGGCATCACAACCTCCCGATCCGCCCTGCTCTGTGCATGACAGTGGGCAGCGTCCCAACTCCCCAATCGGCCCTTCTTTAAGCCCGACCAGAGGTTGCACCTAGAGATTGGGCCTGCCCTCTGCCATATGGGAGCAGGCCTAAGCCAGCAGGTCGTTATCTCCCGAGGGGCCCCAGATTGTGAGAGGGCACAAGTGGGGCTGAGGGACACCCCTTCATCAGTGAACAAATTTTTGTGCACTGGGCCTCTAGTATATATACACACACACACACACATATACCTACATACATTTATGTATATGTATATGTATATGTATATGTATATGTATATGTATATGTATATGTATATGTATATGTATATGTATATGTATATGTATATGTATATGTATATGTATATGTATATGTATATGTATATGTATATGTATATGTATATGTATCTCCCATAGATGGCTAATGAACTTTGATATTTAGCAGGGCTGAAAATCAGCATTATATTACCCTGCTGTTGGCAAAATGCCTGAAGGTAATCTCCTAACCTGATAACCCTTTTAATGTTTTGCAATCTTGACTGCTGATATGCCTGTTTGCTTTGCTAAAGGGCATATATGAGAAACGTAAAGCCAAGTCAATAAAAGCTGATGGGTACTGGGTTTCAGAGAGCTTCTCCGCTAGAAAGAAAGGTCTCTGCCTGGCTCCCAAATGTCTTCTAAATTTATATTTGTTGTCTAGTGTATTCATTTTTGTGCACCTCCTTTCCCATATCCTGAATCCTTGCTGCAAAAGGTTGCAGCATTCTGGCGCCCAATGTGGGGCATCTGGAGAAGAAATTTCACCAGTGTGAAAAAGGAAGACATTTCACTAGAAAGCTGAGAAGTGCGCTGAGAAGTGCACTGAAAAGGAGGGGAAAATTCTCTGTGCACAAAGCCCATGCCAGCTTTGGAAACTGTGAAACATAAAGTGGGCGGAAAATCTTTTATTTCTGCCAGGCTATAATGAGGAAAACTTTGAGTATAAAGCAAAAAAATAAATAATAATAATAATAATAATAATAATAATAATAATAATAATAATAATAATAATAATTGTAAACATTTACTTGCATGCTCAAGGATAAAGAAATTAAAATATCAAAAGATACTCTCTTAAATCAGGCTCAAGGAAAAAAGGTAACCTTCTCATCTTAAACTATGTGGGCTCTTGTTCGCACTGCATTATGCCTAATTCGTATTGGGGATCAAAAGTCTGTAATACCTAAGCCCTGGTTCCTCCACCTTTAGTGTGGAAAGGCTCAGCAGCTAGAAAAAATGGGGTTAACAGTCATTTTAAAAAAGGACTCTTTAATGCTTTGTCTGAAAATTACCATATGACACCTTGAGACAGGCAGATTTTATCAAAAATAACTTTAGAGTACAGTCAATGCCATGAAGAGCAGAATACGATAAGACCCATGAAAACTACTATGATTTATGAAGCCTTGTCTCTATGTTATGGGCACTTGTCTGTTGATTATTATCAATCTGTCTAGGTTTTTTATTGTTAGTCTATTAAGCATGCGTTCAATTTAATTTAATAATAAAAGAAACAGTGGACGGACAGGTCATTATTAATATCTAAAACACCTCCCAACCCATTAATTACTAGTCTTTTGGTGATCCCGTAAAATGTATGCCCACTCTCGAGAGTGTTATTAAAAGCCTCATTTTATTTCCCAGACCGTCATTTGAACTTTGGATAGATGAGACATTCCTCACAATTTAAGGGATATCTCTGGGGTTTCTGTACCCGTGAAGAGAAAAACACTACCTTAAGGGAAGGCGCATCCCACCCGATTTTGGTGGCCTCTTGGACTGACCCCTATCTCCTCACAGATGCTATAGTACAAACCCAAGACTGTTTTTCTTTATAAGATGGAGAAAATGACACAAGGAAAATATACAGGCTGTGTTTAGGCAATAAGATTAGTGTTTCCATAATAAGGGGCAGTTCTTAAATAATAATGGACCATATTCCAAGGTTAACATTAAAGCCAATGAAAGCCAGTAAGTTTTCTCTGCTGCAAAATTTGCCAAAGTAAAACGCCTTAGATGGTGATAACTGGCTTTGGAATCTCAAAATTGTTAAAAGTTAAATAGATAGATATAACTAATGTGAAGGCTTTGTGGCAAAGCTTTTCAGTAGTAATGATAAATTAATATATTGATGGTGAGGGTGCAGTCACTGAGGAGAGGCTGACTGCACTCTCTGTTGGAGGAAAGGACCAGTGGATCTTCTCCCTGTAAAAGCAGAGAACCTGGCAGAGCAACCTTATATCTAACCTCTGAAGGAAAAATTTGGTGGTTTTAAAATACAAATGCCTACAGGCCTTCTTCCCTTCTCCCCCTACTTCTTTGGCAACCTCATATGTGTAAACATACACTTCTAAAGTTTTGGTAACTTAAAAATTTGGAGTTGGTTACATTAAGGAATAAAACTTATTTAAATCTCTAAATGTTTTGAAATAACAAACTACTGAAATATTAATTTGAGTTTGCCTAGAATGAACAAATAAAGGACAGATTTGAATGTATTAATTAAATAAGTCTTTGTTAATTTTATTGGAAATATATCCTTAAAAATGTGAAGGTATTACTAATCTAAGAAATGCTAAGTATTTAACTTGCCACCTAAAGTTTAAGGCTTCCAAGAGTTAAAAGTTCAAATTAAATTGGGAGAAATTATATGGTTGTAATGATAAAATGCATAAAGTATAGAAATTCATTATCAAGAAAAATAGATAGAGAGAAAACCAAAATGGCGGCATAGGTTAACGCCGGAGATTGCTGCCTCGAACAACCTCTTCAGAAAACAACTAAGACGGAACGGACATCATCCAGAACCACAGGAAGGCTGGCTGAGTGGAAATTCTGCAACTAGGAGGAAAGAGAATATCATACCCAGACTCAGAGGAGGCGCAGTGCTGAAGTGAAATACTCAGGTGTGGAGTGTGTGCGGAGCGGGCTGGCAGCGGAGGGCGCGGTTGTTGTTTTCAATCGGGAGGGAGTTTCAGACTCTGAAATCCAGATCCGGGCGAGTCTCTAGGGACCCAGACTCAAACGGGAGAAGCGGGACTGTCGGGCTTCGGTCAGAACTCGAAGACAGCTTTCTCTCTGAGGTTTGCAGCGGTTGCTGGGACTCTGTGAGGCAGATCCCCCAGGGACGGAACTGAGAGCAGCCATAACTGCTTGCTCCGGCACGCCCTGTAGATCCCCGGGGACCCGCCCCGCCCAAGCCCTGAACACAGCCATTTGCGGGATAGCCTCAGGCAAATGCTAGCTAGATTAGCACCGCCCTAGAGATCCAGCACAGAAGCTCTCCCACTGCAGACACAGCAGACTCTCATAGCCAGTTAGCCTGGAGGTCAAATCACCCCCGGTATTGCCAACAAAAATCAAGGCTTAACTACAACAAGACTGTGCACAAAGAACACTAGGGGGTGCACAAAGAAAGCATAAAAAATGTGGAGACAAAGAAACAGGACAAAATTGTCCATGGAGGATATAGAGTTCAGAACCACACTTTTAAGGTCTCTCAAGAACTGTCTAGAAGCCTCCGATAAATGTAGTGAGAACCTTAAGAAATCTAATGAGACCCTCGATGTTGTGATAAAGAACCAACTAGAAATTAAGCATACACTGACTGAAATAAAGAATATTATACAGACACCCAACAGCAGACCAGAGGAGCGCAAGAATCAAGGCAAAGATTCGAAATCCGAAGAAGCAGAAAACACCTAACTGGAAAAGCAAAATGAAAAAAGAATCCGAAAATACGAAGATAGTGTAAGGAGCCTCTGGGACAGCTTCAAGCGTGCCAACATCAGAATTATAGGAGTGCCAGAAGATGAGAGAGAGCAAGATATTGAAAACCTATTTGAAGAAATAATGACAGAGAACTTCCCCCACCTGGTGAAAGAAATAGACTTACAGGTCCAGGAAGCGCAGAGAACCCCAAACAAAACGAATCCAAAGAGGACCACACCAAGACACATCATAATTGAAATGCCAAGAGCAAAAGACAAAGAGAGAATCTTAAAAGCAGCAAGAGGAAGAAACTCAGTTACCTACAAGGGAATACCCATACGGCTGTCAGCTCATTTCTCAACAGAAACTTTGCAGGCCAGAAGGGAATGGCAAGAAATACTCAAAGTGATGAATACCAAGAAACTACAACCAAGATTACTTTATCCAGCAAAGCTATCATTCAGAACTGAAGGTCAGATAAAGAGCTTCACAGATAAGGAAAAGCTAAAGGAGTTCATCACCACCAAACCAGTATTATATGAAATGCTGAAAGGTACCCTTTAAGAAGAGGAAGAAGAAGAAAAAGGTACAGATACAAATTATGAACAACAAACATGCATCTATCAACAAGTGAATCTAAGAATCAAGTGAATAAATAATCTGGTGATCATAATAGAATTAGGGACATAGAAAGAGAATGGACTGACTATTCTTGGGGGGTGGGGAAAGGGGTGTGGGAGATGCGGGAAGAGACTGGAAAAAAATTGGACAAAAATCGTGCACCTATAGATGATGACAGTGGGTTTGGAGTGAGGGCGGAGGGTGGGGCAGGAACTGGGAGGAGGGAGTTATGGGATGAAAAAAGAGGAACAAATGTAATAATCTGAACAATAAAGATTTAATTAAAAAACAAAACAAAATGAAGAATAAAAAAAAAGAAAAAAGAAAAAGAATTCCTGTGATTTCTCTGGAAAAAAATAGTAGTACAAAATATATTGTAGTACTTATGTGTACCATGTGTGGTAAAATTTCATCCTAGGATATAATATTTAATTGGATTGATTAAAAAAGAGGAATAATTCTTTGGTCTGAACCAAATTTTTAATATAAAAACAAGTTTAAATTTAATTGATCTGTTTTAGAATACTTACAACAAATGTATAATGTAATGTTTGGGTTACACATATTTGTGATAGTCTTTCCATGTTAAATTTCAAGACTTTAACCAAGAAATAGCATTGAAACTTTCCAAGTGCCCTGGGATAATTCAAGGGTTTACTCTTCTTAAAAGAAATATTTTGGAAAAGAAATATTTTTAAACCAATTTACGCCGATCTTATATTCTTGAAATCACTTGAAGCTTCATCAAATAAAAATTAATAACTGTGTTCTCTTTACATACACATATTTTAAATGTTATAAAAGTATCAACCTCTAAGGGAGGGCAGGACAAAGTTGCTGAATACTTCTTAAGCAACATCGGATTATTCAGCAGCAGAATTTTAACATGCGAGCCCTGACAGCCTGATGTTTAGATAGGCCAGGGGGAAGTGCAACATCTGGACTTCATAGGTCAAACGTATAAGTTTACTTACTTTGCTTTTTCAATAAAGATGCATACTTTAGTCACTTAACAAATTAGCTTTTTACAATATAATCAAGGTCTCATATAAACTCAGTTATATGAGAAGCAGATATTTGATTAGCAGTTGGTTCTGACACAGTCTAGAGTAAAATTTCTGTACCTATGCAAATGAGCACTAGCCAAAAGAATGCTGTTTAAAAGTAAATTTTAAGCTTAATAAAAAGGAGAATTTTTTAAATCTCTTCTGCTATTTACAAGGTAAACAAAGAGTTATTATTCAAACATTAAATCTCACCATTAGTAAGAAACCATAAAAAAAGAGAGTTACTTTTACTTGATCTGAATGCACTGCACTATTGGCCAGCATACGTCTCTCTTATAGGTATTTCTGAAAAGGAACCAAGTTTGTAGCTCTATTTAAAAGAAAGAAAAAGGCTTTGAAAAGAAACTCCCTAATTGTGGCCTATAAATTTCTCTGGAAGAAAAAACGGAAGGAGATTCCCTTCAAATATCTAGAAAACTGTAATTAAAAATAAATGTATTTGGCCTCAGAAAGAAAAGTAAACAATTTGCATTTTGCCTCCTTAAAGAAAGCTTATGTCAATATACTCAAAGACTGATAGCAGAAACCCTATTAGTGTCATTTACTGTCCCCACCCAATGACAAAGGAAGTTAGGAAAGAAGCCTTATGTTAGACTGATTTAAATTAGCAAATGAAAATAAAAGAATATTCAGGGGAACTTAGTTGTAATAGGCAGAAACCGATTCCTGGAGCAGTCACTGTTTTTACTGATAGTTCATCTCATGGTAAAGCTGCTTATAATGCAATGAATTCAGATCAAGTCATTCAGACCAGTCATACTTGTGTGCAAAGAATCGAATTAGAAAGGATCAATGCTGACTTGCAGGATTTCCAAAAGCCTCTTCATATTATCTCTGATCTGTGCCGGGTCCAACCACAGCAGGTCCAGGGGTTCCAAAAGGCGTACACGGAGTCGGCGAAGAAGGAAGGACACGGAGACAGTGTTCAGTTGATCAGCAGCCTAGCCAGGATCTCCAGCCAGGATCTCCAGCCAAGTTCTGGTCTGGATCTCCAGAGAGGTTCTGCTTTGAATCTCCAGCCAGGTTCTGTGTCCATGTTCTCTTGCTAGGTTCTCCAGATTCTCCAGCGAAGTTCTGCCAGTTTCTGTACAGGATCTTTTGCCATGTTCTCTCCAGAGAAGTTCTTCTGTCTCTAGGTAATGTTCTGTGTCGGTTCTTTGCCTAGGTTCTGTCTCTCTTGGTTCTGTCTTCTAAGTTCTGTGTTCTAAGTTCTGTCTCCTAAGTTCTGTGTCTTGCTGTCTTGTTACATCTGTATTTATACCAGTTGATTCAATCCTATCAATCTCTATTACAAAGGTTAGGGCGTTTTTTATCTCCATTCCAGGGAGTAAAGATTATGTAGCTTAAGCATGATTGTTCTTAGTTAAAGTGATTAATTATGCGCCTGGCACTTAGTTAAGAGGTTTTATTCCCTCCCTAAGTTCAGGGGAAAATCCCTACCTGGGGAAACAACCTTTCTCAGAGACCTTGGTTAAAACACATAGTGCCAAGAAGGTGAGCAAACATATTAAGAACAGTATGCCATATATGCCAGGTCCCTTGAAAACAGGGAGCATGGACAGGCCACAGGCAGATCTGCCCATGCTGCCAGCCGGGTATACAGAACTGCAACTACTCAATTTAAATGGCTGTGACCTACGCCTATCTCTACCATTTGAACAAGTCCTCGTCCTTTAACGAAAGGAAATGAATATGCCTATCAATTAGTTATTTTAAAGAAACAGGTCAGGGGAATCTCATCAACTTTTACATTAGTCTGCCAAAATATTGTACAGCAGACAAAACAGATTATCAAGAAATGTCCCCCTTGCATGTTATATCTGCTACAAGGGCCTCTAAATCCCAACTTGAAAAACAAAAGTGGGGGAATAGTGAAATCTCCTATAAGTAGACTACACAAAGCCTTAATTACTTTTAATTTTTCCCTTGTAATGCTCATGGCAAGACACCTATGGAAAGACACTAGTGAAAGAGTAAGCTAAAGGAAAATGTTCTGGTTAAATGGAAAGATACTGAGTCTGGTTTATACAAGGGTCCCTTTATGAACCTTTGGTTGAGGATATACTTGTGTCTTTCCAGAAAATTCCTGCAACATGAATCTGAGAGAGGAACTGACCAGACTACTGCAACCACAGATAGCAGTGGCCCCAAGCAAAACACTGAGGAGTCAGAAGAAAACATCCAGAGTTGGGGGATGGTGAAGACGGCTTGCCATGCTAGCACTCATCAGCTGTGCATTGGTGCAGGTTGCCCATGACAAAGCCAAAAAAGGTCAGACATGCATTGTCATTTCTCACCATTTGTCCACCATCCAGAACTCAAACATCATTGCTGTCATGTCACAAGCTAACAGTGACTGGGAAAGGGATCCATAAAAATCTAATGGCTCCAAACGAAGCCTACTATGAATGAATTCCTTAAATACCTGACAATAATACTGAGAAGGACATGAAAGAACTCAATCTTTGTCGTCGAATCTCCCTATATTTCCTTTTTAGAATAACCACTAGTGTCTTTCTTTCTTGTTCTTCTATGTTTGCTTCCAGTCTGAAGATGCAGAATGAAGTCCTAAAAGGATCTGAGCCCAGCTAATGGCATACACCTTTCTAAATTAATTAAGAAAGCAAAAAGGGGGAAATGTGGAGGAAAGACCAACAGTAGTGAACATATCAATGAGAGAAGTCCCACAGAAAAGGAATGGACTTTGATATTCAGCAAGGCTGAAAATCAGCATTTTGTTACCCTGCTGTTCACAAAATGGCTGAAAGCAACCTCCTACCATGATAATACTTTTATGGTTTACCAAACTTTACCATCGATATGCCTGTTTGTTTTGCTAAAGGGCAAATGTGTATTCAAGTAAATAAAAGCTGATGGATCCTGGGTTTCAAAGAGCCTCTTTACTAGAGAGAAATATCTTCACCTGGCTCCCAATGCCCTCTAAATTTGTAATTGTTTTCTAGTGTATTCATTTGAGTTCATCCACTTTTCCAGATCCTGAATTTTTGCTGCAAACGGTTGCTGCAGGGAAGGTAGGGGAAGGTGGGGTTAGGGGGAGAGATCAACCAAAGGACTTATAGGCATGCATATAAGCCTGACTAATGGACACAGACACCAGTGGGGGTTTTGACATGAGTAGGAGGTAGGGGGGACAAATGGGGGATAACAACACATATGTAATACCTTAATCAATAAAGAAAAAAAAAAAGCCCTAGCTGGTTAGGCACTGTGGATGGATTATTGTTCTCCAGACTGAAGGGTCCCAGGTTTGATCTTGGCCAAAGACACATGCCTGGATTGTGGGCTTGGTCCCCAGTGTGAGGCGTGCAGGTGGCAGAGGATCAATGATTCTCACTCATCATTGACGTTGCTATCTCTCTCTCCCTCTCCCTTTCTCACTGAAATAAAAAAAAAAAATTTTTCAAAAAATAAAAAAATGAAAGAGATGAATGAAATAGTGCCAGAGTAAAAAAAATATGTTTTAGAATACAGTAGAAGGAATCCTATTATTTTCAGATATTTAATAATTCCTACAACTTTTCTGATAAAATAGGTTTGCACTGTTTTGGTAATATTATATTTAATTTTTTTCTTAACATATTAATTTTTATTGCATGTAACACTATATTATAAAAGTCTAATATGCAAATTGTCCCTTCAAACAGGAGTTTGACCAGGAGATCAACCATGGGGTGGGACTGTGTAGCTATTGTCCCGGCTGCACCCTCGAGCCAGCCCCACACTGTTCTGTCCGCCCCACCCCCCACCCCCTGCAATGATTGAGGACCCGCCAGCCAGTAAGCTTCCCACAGCCCCTTCCCCTAGCCTTCATCTTCCCCCATCTGATCCCCCACTCGATCGGGGTTGGGCCAGCCAGCCAAACACCTGCATCGCCTTCCGCTGGCCAACCCAGCGATTGGGGTGTGCAGGCCAGACACCACGCATGCACGAATTTGTACACTGGGTCTCCAGTATTAGTATATTTAAAATAGTTTTTCTTGGAATATTAATGCTTATTGCATGTACAATTATTACATTTAAAATAGTTTTTCTGGAAATATTAACATTTATTGAATGTACCATTATGATGCTAAAATCATTTTTCTTAAAATATTAAAAAAGTAAATATAAAAAAGAGGGACACTGTATCAACATGGATTAAAAGGAATGCATTCCTCACTCTGGTGTTATCTACTTATTACCTCACTCATTAGAAGCTGAAGAATTATTTCCTAATAATGAAACAATAAGATAGTGTTCAGTACAGATGCCCATCCACTACTCACTTTCCACTTGGTTTCCTGAAATTAAGGTGCAGCATTCCTTTTAAAACAGCTCATTACTCTAATCCATGAGAGGCTGTACCATGTACCATGACTTCACATCTCCGTAGTGCTTTGCCTTGGAATAGAATGGGCAGGTTTTGTAGGTGGAGGATCCCAACTTCTTGAAGATGGAGCCCTTTTCAGTGGAAGGAAACCCATCCATGGAGCCACTGCTGTGAAGATTAATTGTATGTCTACCATCCTCTGTGTTATAAATAACATCATTCTACTTGAGTAGGGTCAACGTTTTTTAAATGGTCAAGTCTGGTTATTGTGCATAAATCTTTCCTAAACAGGATCATGGTCATAAGCATGCTGGTTAGCCCAAAATGATAAAATACTATCTTGTCATGTCTTCAGTACAGTGCTCAGAGTTATTGAAAATCAGTTTGGATAACCGAGAAAAAACTGAAGCAGCATTATATATACTTGCCAAAAATAAAACAAAACACACACACACACACACACACACACACACACACACATCGGAATTTGAATGCAGAGAATCCAGATATAGTAAGGGAAAGAAGTTTAACATACAAGAAAAGAGTCTCAACTAGTCTTCAAATTAGTTTCATCTTAATTAAATCTTTTTAAACATGTAATGTCATAGATAAAAATTAAAATATACAGTCAAAACATGATGCATCACAAAAAAGTGTTAACATATGTTATCATATAATGCCTACAGTTCATTTATAAAATAATTCTTTGATCAGAATTCTATACTCTATTTTAATAGTATTTAAAGAAAACATGTTGAATAATACATAATTAAAAATCACTGTTTTCCTTTTTATTTTATTTATTTATTTATTTATTTATTTATTTATTATTGATTTCTTTAATTGCTTAAAGTATTACAAAGGGTATTACTTATGTGTCCTTTTTTTCCCACGGCCCTTGACAATCCCGTGGCCTCCCCTACCCCCCAGTGTCTTATGTCCATTGGTTATGCTTATATGCATACATACAAGTCCTTCGGATGATCTTTACCCCCCTCCCTCCTGCCCCCAAACTTCCCCAGCCTACCCGCTGCAGTTAGACTATCTGTTTGAGGCAGCTCTGCTTCTTTATCTATTATTGTTTAAAAGTTTATAATGGTCTCTCTTATCCATGAATGACTGAGATCACGTGGTATTTTACCTTCATTGACTGGCTTATTTCACTTAGCATAATGCTCTCCAGTTCCATCCATGCCATTGCGAATGGTAAGAGTTCCTTCTTTTTTACAACAGCATAGTATTCCATCGTGTAGATGCACCACAGTTTTCTAATCCATTCATCTACTGATGGGCACTTAGGCTGTTTCCAGATCTTAGCTATGGTGAATTGTGCTGCTATGAACATAGGGGTGCATATATCCTTTCTGATTGGTGTTTCTGGTTTCTTGGGATATATTCCTAGAAGAGGTTCACAGGGTCAAATGGGAGTTCCATTTGTAGATTTTTGAGGAAACTCCATAGTGTCTTCCATAGTGGCTGCACCAGTCTGCATTCCCACCAGCAGTGCACGAGTGTTCCTTTCCTCCACATCCTCCACAGCACTTGTCGTTTGTGGATTTGTTGATGATAGCCATTCTGACAGGTGTGAGATGGAACCTCATTGTTGTTTTGATTTGCACTCTCAGATGATTAGTGACTTTCAGCATGTTTTCATATGTCTCTTGGCTTTCTGAATGTCCTCTTTTGAAAGGTGTCTATTTATAATCTTTGCCCATTTTTTGATTGGATTTTTTATCTTCTTTTTGTTAAGTTGTATGAGTTATCTATAAATTTTGGAGATTAGGCCCTTATCAGACATTACATTGGCAAATATGTTTTCCCATGCAGTGGGTTTTCTCATTGTTTTGTTGATGGTTTCTTTTGCTGTGCAGAAGCTTTTCATTTTGATGTAGTCCTATTTGTTCATTTTCTCTTTAGTTTCAAGTGCCATAGGAGCTGTATCAGTGAAGAAATTGCTTCAAGGTATGTCTGAGATTTTGTTGCCTTTGCATTCCTCTAGAATTTTTATGGTTTCCTGTCATACATTTAAGTCCTTTATCCATTTTGGGTTTATTTTTGTGTATGGTGTAAGTTGGTGGTCTCGTTTCATTTTCTTGCATATTTCTGTCCAATTTTCCCAACGCCATTTATTGAAGAGACTATCTTGGCTCCATTGTATGTTCTTGCCTCCTTTGGCAAACATTATTTGAGCATATTTGTTCTGGCCTATTCTGGGATCTCTATTCTATTCCATTGATCTATATGTCTGTTATTGTGCCAGCTCCAGGCAGTTTTGAGAACAGTGGCTTTGTAATACAGCTTGATATCTGGTAGTGAGATCCCACCTACTTTGTTCTTTCTCAGGATTGCTGCAGCTATTCGGGGTCTTTTTTTATTCCAGATGAATTTTTGGAGAGTTCATTCTAGATCTGTGAAGTATGCCATTGGTATTTTAATGGGAAGTGCGTTGAATTTATAGATTGCTTTGGGTGGTATGGACATTTTAATGATGTTGATTCTACCAATCCATGAACATGGTATGTTCTTCCATCTGTTTATGTCTTCCTCTATCTCTTTTTTCAACGTCCTGTAGTTTACTGAGTAGAGGTCTTTTACCTCTTTACTTAAGTTTATTCCTAGGTAGCTTAATCTTTTTGGTGCGATGGTAAATGGGATTGTTTTTATAATCTCTCTTTCTGAAAGTTCACTACTGGTATATAGAAATACCTCAGATTTCTTGGGGTTAATTTTGTATCCTACTACATTGCCAAATTCATGTATTAAGTCAGTAGTTTTTTTGATGGATTCTCTAGGGTTTTGTAAGTCTAATATCTTGTCACCTGCAAATAAGGACAGTTTTACTTCCTCTTTTCCAATTAGGATGCCTTTTATTTCTTGTTGTTGTCTAATTGCAATGGCTAATACTTCCAGTACTATGTTGAACAGGAGTGGTGAGAGTGGGCATCCCTGTCTTGTTCCTGTTCTTAGAGGAAATAGTGTTAGTTTTTGTCCATTGAGTATGATGTTGGCTGTGGGACTGTTATAAATGGCTTTTATTATGTTGAGGTATGATCCTTCTACTCCCACCTTGCTGAGAGTTTTTATCAAAAATGGGTGTTGGATTTTGTCAAATGCTTTTTCTGCATCAATTGATATGACCTTTTATTTTCTTTCAATTTGTTTATGTGATATATCACATAATATACCCAGCGAGGCTATCAATCAAAATTGAGGGTCAAATCAGGAGCTTCTCAGACAAAAACGGTCTACGGGAGTTTATTACAACCAAACCAGCAATGCAAGAAATGCTAAAGGGTCTGCTGTAAGAGAGGACCTTACAGAGACTCAGCCTGCCCTGTTTCTGTGGCCTGCATTTGTTTGTTTGTTTTCAATGAACCCTGTTCATAGGACATTTTGTATACAGACACTCACCTGTGCTGAAGAGCAGGTGAAGGTGTGGACAAGTGGAATCTGGGGAGAGGCTGGGAAGAGAAGGTGGACCAGGAGAAGTGGCAGTAAATTAATTGAATGCTGAGTCACCCCTGAGCCCAGGACTTGGGCAGCCATTTTCTCCTGAGGCTCTAATTCCTCCCTCCAGGCCCCAGGCAAGGAAAACAGCCACATCCAGATGCCACCCTACATGAGATGAAGGATTAAAATAATCTGATTAGTCCCTGGGAGTTATCAGGGTCTGGCCTATAGCGGGGCTTTCTGTCCCAGCAATGACAACAACAACAACAACAACAACAGCAAAAAGCACAGATATTCCTGAAAACTGGGATCTGAAGCCATTCTAAGGAATGACATTTCAATTTTTCATTTTTATTGTTTTTATTATTATTTTGTTAGCATTTTTTTGCATTTTTCTTTGTTCACCTTTTTTATTGTTTGTTCCCTTATTTCCTACTTTTTTCACATTCTTTCTTCAACCACGTGAGCAGCAGTAATGTGAGTGGCACGCACTTGTCCAGGGAACATCAGCCATATGAGCAGCCTGCCTCGAGCCAAAGAGCAGCAGCCTCATGTGACCTGCCCCTGTCCAAGGAGCAGCAGCTGTGTGAGCGGCCTGCTTCCCTGTCTGAGGAGCAGCAACCACGCGAGCAGTCTGACCTCTCTGAGGAGGAGCAACTGCATGAGCAATCTTCCTATATCTGAGGAGCGGCACCCCTGCGAAGCCTGCCCCCATCTGAGGAGCAGAAGCTGCGCACACCCTGCACTAGTCTGAGGAGCAGCAGCTGCACAAGCAGCTTGGCCTGGTCCAAGCAGCAGCAGCAGCATGAGCACTCTGCCCAATCTGGGGAACAGCAGCTGTGCGAGCAGCCCACCCCCACCTGAAGAGCAGCAGTTCTGCGAGTGGTCCGGCCCCATTCGAGGAGCAGCAGCAGCCCAACCCGGTCCGAGGAGCAGCAGTCACACGAGTATACCGCCCACATCTGAGGAGCGGCAGCCCTGCACAGCACGCACCAGTCCAAGGAGCAGAGCCACAACAGCCTGCACCTGTCTGACGAGCAGCAGAGCAGTGAGTGGCGCATCCGTGTCCGAGGAGGAGCAGCCTCGCCTGCAGCTCACTCCCGTCCAAAGATCAGCAACTTTGCAAGCAGCCCATCTCTGTGTTAGGAGCAGTAGACCTGCAATCAACGTATCCAAGCCCTAGGAGCAGTAGCCCCACAAGCAGCCCACCACATAAGAGGAACAACAGCAGCATGCAGCCAGCCCCCATCCAAGGATCAGCAGCCATGTGAGCAGTCCGCCCCAGTTCAAGGAGTAGAAGCTGTGTGTGTGGCCCACCAGCATCCAAGGAACAGCAGCCTTGTGATCAGCACATCCTTGGTCTGAGGAACGGCAGCTGTGTGTGAAGCATACCCCCGCCAGCGACAGGAGCCACCACAGCTGTGAATAGCACCCACCAGAGGAGCGGCTGCCAACTGAGGAACAGCAGCTATCACAACTGCTTGAGGAGCAACCATAGCCCGAGGAGCCACTGCCACCCAAGGAGCAGCCCCTGAGTGACTTAACATCTAGATATATTGGTGAGACCAAACATGGGTAGAGAAAGAAACCCCCAAAGGAAAGAAAAGGAGGACTCCCCAGAAAAGCAGCTAAGTGAAACAGAGGCATGCAGCTTGACAGAAAGAGAATTCAGATTAAGGGTGCTAGAAGGCATAAACCAGATGGAAGGAAAAATCAACAAGTTATGGAAGAATCAAGAAGAAACGGAAGAAAAAATAAACAACTTATGTAAGAATCAAAAAGAAATGGATGAAAAAATCAATAAATTATGTAAGAACCAAGAAGAAATGAAGAGTGATATAGCTTCAATAAAAAACACCACTGAAAGTTTCTATAGTAGATTAGGAGAAGCAGAGGGCCGAATTAGTGAATTAGAAGACAGGGAAGCAAAACACTCCCAAACTGAACTGCAATAGGAGAAAAAACTTCAAAGACAGGAGGAGAGCCTAAGGGAGCTATGAGACAGCATGCCATGAAACAACATGCGAATTATAGGGGTTCCAGAACAACAGAAAGAGGAACAAGGATTAGAAAACCTATTGGAAGAAATAATATCAGAAAACTTCCCAGATGTGGGGAAGAAAAAATTCACACAAGCCCAGAGTCCAAAACATGGTAAACTCGAAAAGACCCACACCAAGACACATCATAATTACCATGGCAAATGTTCAGGACAAAGAGAGAATCTTGAAGGCTGAAAGAGAGAGACTGAAAGTTACATACAAGGGATCTCCCATTAGATTATCAAATAATTTCTCAACAGAAACACATCAGGCCAGAAAAGAATGGACGGAAATTTACAAAGTGATGCAAAGCAAAGGACTGAATCCAAGAATTCTCTATCCAGCAAGGCTATCAATCAAAATTGAAGGGGAAATAAGAAGATTCACAGACAAAAAAGGGCTAAGGGAGTTTATCATCACCAAGCCAGCAATGCAAGAAATGCTAAAAGGACTGGTGTAAAAAGAGGAAATAAAAAGGTAAGAAAGAAAACAGGCACAAAAAATAGAAATGGCTACAAACAAGTACATTTCAATAATAACTTTAAAAGTAGATGGACTAAATGCTCCAATCAAAAGACATCAAGTGGCTGAATGGATAAAAAAAAAAAAACATGACCCATATATTTGCTGTCTACAAGAAACCCTCCTCAGAAGAAGGGACTCACACAGAATGAAAGTGAAGGGATGGCAAAATATTTTTCAGGCAAGTGGAAATGAAAAAAATAAAAATCTGGGGTAGCAATAATTATATAGGACGAAATAGACCTCAAATTGAAGGCCATAACAAGAGATAAGGAAGGCCACTTCATAATACTAAAGGGATCAATACTAGAGGATATAACCCTGATAAACATTTATCCACCCAATGCAGGAGCACCCAAATACATAAAAAAGCTCCTAGAGGATATCAAAGGAGAGTTCGACAACAATACAATCATAGTAGGGGACCTTAATACAACACTGACATTGCTGGATAAATACTCTAGACCAATTATCAGCAAAGAAACAGCAATCATAAATGACTCACTAGATCAGATGGATTTAATTGACATCTTCAGAACATTTCACACCAAAGCCGTGGAATATATGTTCTTCTTAAGTGCTCATGGGACATTTTCAAAAATAGACCACATATTGGGTCACAAACAAGGTCTCCCCAAATTCAAGAAGATTGAAATTATACCAAGCCATCTTGGGTGTTTGTCGCTGGCATCCAGAGACCAGCTACTAACCTGGAAACAAGGGATCTCAAGCAGCGTGACTGTGTGAACTCAGAAGAGCACTGAGCACTGCTTCTTCTCAGGGAAAGGTTGGACATCCCCTAAAGGTGCGGTTTGCAGTTTGGGTTGGAGGGAGGACCAAGCGCGGGAGCAGGGCAGAATGTGCGCCCCACAGAGTCCGCAGCCATTGGGACCAGTGTGACCCGCGAGTGGGGAAGGGGCCCCACAGGGCTGCTGGCAGAAGGGAACGCGAAAAATGAGCCCATAGCTGGACTGGATGTAAAGGAGCAGCCTTGGACTTTGCCAATCTGCTGGCTGCTTGGTGCCAGGGGCGAGTGGGCGCAGGGAAACTGTGCCCGGAGACTGTGCGCAGACCTGGAATGTGGAGGCTTGCGAATTCGCACAACTATCAGGCTCTTGTTACAGTTCCCCTTTGATCCATGCATTTGATTATTAAACCCAGTGCATGGGATTCCCCAGTTGGGGTCATTCGCAGAGCCTGTAGGGGAAAGTTCTTTTTGGGGAGCCTGGGAAACAGCGGGCAATGGCAAGGAAGAAGCTCTGGGCAGTGGTCTTTCCTGAATCAGTTCCGAATACCATAGAGGAAAAAACAAAAACAAAACCCTACTGATAGAGAGGACTAATAGCCTCGGAGGTCAATCCAGACACACTGCCACCCAGAGGCAGAGCCACGAACTGTCTCTTTTGCGATCACAAATATAGGAAGTCTGGTAAACAAATACACCCTGCCTTAAAATCAGGTCTGTGGTTTACTGCAGGGAGGATCAGTGTATCACAGGGAAGTTCAACACTCCCCTAAATGCCTGGCAGGACTGAGGCGTGCCAAAAAGAAAAGTGGAAGATCTGAAGCACCTTCACTTCCGAATATTTTTATATATATTTTTTTAAATTCTTTTTTCACCATTTCATCAAGAACCTATTTTATTTTATTTTTATTTTTTATTTTTTTCATCACCTGATTTTACCTTTTTAATTACTACATTTTTTTAACCAGTATTATTGCTATCCTTTTACCATTTTTTCAAGTGTCATTTTATTTTTTATTATTTTTTATTATTTTTCTTTATTTTATTTTGGGATTAGTGTTCTACACTCTATTTTCATCGTTCCTTTAGCATCACTTCTCTCTATCTCACATTTACCCTTAAGCCAAAACTCTCTTCCTCACTTTTCCCCTTTTGTTGTCCTGTTTCTCTTACCCTATTCCTGCTTTGGATTTTACCTATTCCTCCTTTCTACCCACTGTCTAAATTTCACCCTACTTATATATGTAATTTCCAATCCCTCGCTCTCCCCATACAAATAGCCTCTTCCCCACCTCTATTTCATTCTCTTAATTTTGTTGTTGTTGTTGTTGTTTGTTGTTGTTGTTGTTGTTGTTTTGTTTGTTTTTTTGTCTTTTTTTTTTCTCTCTCTCCCTTTTCCCAATCTCATTTCGGCACTCCTTTTTGTTTTTTATTTTTCTCTTTAATCTTTTTCTCTTTTTTCTTCTTTATCCCCTAATTCTCTTCTCTTGGGGGGTCACCTTTATTTGGGGTTATTAATATCGTGAATGCATTTAGTTCGGTGCCTTGTACATTGTGCCTTGTTGTGTTGTATTTTGTGCCTTTGAATCAGCGCAGCAGAGAGAGAACTACATAACCAAACACCTTGAGAAGAGAAATCATGGTGAAACAAAGAACCAACCCAAATATGAAAGAAAAACAGGCATCATCAGAAAAGGAAGTCAACGAAATCGAGGCAATGGAGGCAAGCAACCTGTCAGAGAAAGAATTCAGAGTAATGGCCATAAGGTGGATGAAAAGAATGGAAGACCAATTCAACAATACGTGTAGGAACCAAGAGGAAATGAAGAAGAACCAAGAGGAAATGAAGAGAAACCAAGAAGAAATGAAAAACGACATCACTGCCATAAAGAACTCAATAGAAAGCATCAACAGTAGACTAGAAGAAGCAGAGGACCACATCAGCGAGCTAGAAGACAAGGTAGAAAAAAATACCCAAGCAGAACAGCTTCTGGAAAAAAAAAATTAAAAAGCAGGAAGAGAGCCTAAGAGAACTCTGGGACAATGCTAAACGAAACAACATCCAAATAATAGGGGTGCCAGAAGGAGAGGAAACTGAGCAAGGACTAGAAAACCTGTTTGAAAAAATAGTAACAGAAAATTCCCCTGATATAGGGAGGAAAAAACTCACACAAATCCAAGAAGCTCATAGAGTCCCAAACAAAATTAACCCGAAAAGACCGACACCAAGGCACATAATAATTAAATTGGCAAACACCAACGACAAAGCAAGAATCTTAAAAGCACCCAGAGAGAGACAGAAAGTTACCTACAAAGGATCCCCCATCAGACTAGCGACCGATTTCTCAACAGAAACACATCAGGCAAGAAGGGAATGGAATGAAATATACAAAGTCATGCAAAGGAAGGGTCTGAATCCAAGAATAATATACCCAGCGAGGCTATCAATCAAAATTGAGGGTCAAATCAGGAGCTTCTCAGACAAAAACGGTCTACGGGAGTTTATTACAACCAAACCAGCAATGCAAGAAATGCTAAAGGGTCTGCTGTAAATATAAAAAAACAGGAAACAAAGAAGGAATGCAGCGGTAAAGAACAAAAATGGCGACTAACAAGTTTCTATCAATAATAACTTTAAATGTAAATGGATTAAATTCCCCAGTCAAAAGGCATAGGGTAAATGAGTGGATAAGAAAACATGACCTATATATCTGCTGTCTACAGGAAACCCACCTCAGAAAAAAAGACGCACACAGATTGATGGTGAAGGGATGGAAAAAGGTTTTTCAGGCCAATGGAAGTGAAAAAAAAGCCGGGGTAGCAATACTTATATCTGACAAATTAGATCTCAAAGTGAAGGACATAAAAAGAGATCAAGAAGGCCACTTCATAATACTAAAGGGAGCAGTCCAACAAGAAGAAATAACTCTGGTAAATATATATGCACCCAATATAGGAGCACGCAAATACGTAAGAAATCTTCTGGAGAAGATCAAGGGAGAGATTGACAGCAATACAATCATAGTAGGGGACCTTAACACCCCATTATCTCCACTGGACAAATCCTCTAAACAGAAACTCAGCAAAGAAACATCAGTCCTAAATGACTCACTAGATCAGATGGAATTAATTGACATCTTCAGAACATTTCACCCCAAAGCCACAGAATATACATTCTCCTCAGGTGCACATTTGTCATCTTCAAAGATAGACCATATATTGGGTCACAGACAAAGTCTCTTCAAATTCAAGAAAATTGAAATCATATCAAGTATCTTCTCAGACCACAAAGGCATAAAACTGGAAATCAACTACAACAAAAACAATCCAAAAAAATCAAACACATGGAGAGTAAATAGCATGCTATTAAACAACGACTGGGTCACCAGTGAGATCAAAGAAGAAATAAAAAACACCATGGCAACAAATGACAATGAAAACACAACAATCCAAAACCTATGGGACACAGTAAAAGCAGTCTTGAGAGGGAAGTTCATAGCTCTACAAGCCTACTGCAAGAAACAAGAAACAATGAGAATAAATCACCTAACTCTACAACTCGAAGAATTAAAAAGAGAGCAACAAAAAAAGCCCACTGTAAGCAGAAGGAAGGAAATAACAAAGATCAGAGCGGAGATAAACGACATAGAGACCAAAAAAAAAAAAAAAAACAATACAAAAGATCAACAAAACCAAGAGCTGGTTCTTTGAAAGGATAAACAAGATTGATACACCTCTAGCCAGGCTCACCAAGAAACAAAGAGAGAGGACCCAAATAAACAAAATCAGAAAAGAAAGAGGAGAAATAACAACAGACCCCATAGAAATACAAAGCATTGTTAGAAAATACTATGAACAACTCTACTCCAACACACTAGACAACCTGGAGGAAATGGACATATTCCTAGATAAATACAACCTTCCAAAACTTAACCAGGAAGAATCTAAAAATCTCAATAGGCCAATAACTATGGAGGAAATCGAAGCAGTAATCATAAAGCTTCCAGCAAACAAAAGCCCGGGGCCAGATGGCTTCACAGGGGAGTTTTACCAAACATTCAAGGAAGACCTAAAACCTATCCTCCTCAGACTATGTCAAAAGATCCAAGAGGAAGGAGCACTTCCCAGCTCATTCTATGAAGCCAACATCACCCTAATCCCAAAACCAGATAAAGACAATACAATGAAAGAGAATTACAGGCCAATATCCCTCATGAACATAGATGCCAAAATCCTCAACAAAATCCTAGCAAATCGGATCCAGCAGCACATCAAAAAGATCATACACCATGACCAAGTAGGATTTATCCCAGGGATGCAAGGATGGTACAATATCCGCAAATCAGTAAACGTGATACACCACATAAACAAATTGAGAGAAAAAAACCACATAGTCATATCAATTGATGAGGAAAAAAGCATTTGACAAAATCCAACACCCTTTCTTGATAAAAACTCTCAGCAAGATAGGAATTGAGGGATCATACCTCAACATAATAAAAGCCATATATGACAAACCCACAGCCAACATCATAATCAATGGGCAAAAACTAAAACCATTCCCCCTAAAAACAGGAACAAGACAGGGATGCCCCCTCTCACCACTCCTGTTCCACATAGTACTGGAAGTACTAGCCACTGCGATCAGACACGAAGAAGAAATAAAAGGCATCCAGATTGGAAAAGAAGAAGTAAAAATGTCCTTATTTGCAGATGACATGATACTGTACATACAGAACCCTAAAGACTCCATCAAAAAATTATTAGACTTAATAAATGAATTCGGCAATGTAGCAGGATACAAAATTAATGCTAAGAAATCCATGGCATTTCTTTACACCAATAGTGAACTTACAAAAAGTGAAACTACAGAAGCAATCCCATTTACCATTGCACCAAAAAAATTAAAATACCTAGGAATAAACTTAACTAAGGAGGTAAAAGACTTATACGCTGAAAACTACAGGACACTGAAAAAAGAGATAGAGGAAGACATAAACAGATGGAAGAATATACCGTGTTCATGGATTGGTAGAATCAACATCATCAAAATGTCCATACTACCCAAAGCAATTTATAGATTCAATGCAATCCCCATTAAATTACCAATGGCATATTTCACAAATCTAGAACGAACGTTCCAAAAATTCATCTGGAATAAAAAAAGACCCCGAATAGCTGCAGCAATCCTGAGAAAGAACAAAGTAGGTGGGATCTCAATACCAGATATCAAGTTGTATTACAAAGCCACTGTTCTTAAAACAGCTTGGTACTGGCACAAGAACAGACATATAGATCAATGGAATAGAATAGAGACCCCAGAAATCGACCCAAACCACTATGCCCAATTAATATTCGACAAAGGAGGCAAGAGCATACAATGGAGTCAAGACAGTCTTTTCAATAAATGGTGTTGGGAAAATTGGACAGATACATGCAAAAGGATGAAACTAGATCACCAACTCACACCATACACAAAAATAAACTCAATATGGATAAAAGACTTAAACGTAAGACGGGAAACCATAAAAATACTAGAGGAATCCACAGGCAGCGAAATCGCAAACATATGCCGAAGAAATTTCTTCTCTGATAATGCTCCTAGGGCAATGGAAACTAAAGAGAAAATAAACAAATGGGACTACATCAAAATAAAAAGCTTTTGCACAGCAAAGGAAACCATCAACCAAACAACAAGAAGACCCACTACATGGGAGATCATATTTACCAATGATACCACCGATAAGGGTTTAATTTCCAACATTTACAGGGATCTCATGAACACTTAACAAAAGGAAGATAAACAATCCAATAAAAAAAATGGGCAACGGACCTAGATAGACACTTTTCGAAAGAGGACATACAGAAGGCCGAAAGACATATGAAAACCTGCTCAAAGTCACTAATTATACGAAAGATGCAAATCAAAACGACAATGCGTTATCATCTCACACCTGTCAGAATGGCTATCATCAACAAATCAACAAACAACAAGTGTTGGAGAGGATGTGGAGAAAAAGGAACCCTTTTGCACTGCTGGTGGGAATGCAGACTGGTGCAGCCACTGTGGAGAACAGTATGGAGCTACCTCAGAAGACTAAAAATGGAACTCCCATTTGACCCAGTGATCCCACTACTAGGAATATATCCCAAGAAACCAGAAACGCCAATTAGAAAGGATATATGCACCCCTATGTTCATAGCAGAACAATTCACCATAGCTAAGATTTGGAAACAGCCTAGGTGCCCATCAGCAGATGAGTGGATTAGAAAACTGTGGTACATATACACAATGGAATACTATGCTGCGGTAAAAAAAAAAAAAAAGGAACTCTTGCCTTTTGCAACAGCATGGATGGAACTGGAGAGCATTATGCTAAGTGAAATAAGCCAGTCAGAGAAAGATAAATACCACATGATCTCACTCATTTGTGGATTATAGAGAACAACATAGACTGATGAAAAGGGACAGACCCAAAGACTGAGAAACAGCGATCAGGCTATCAATCCCCAGAAGGAAAGTAGGAGAGGGCGGGGGTAAGGGGAAGAGATCAACAGAAGGACTTGTATACATGTATATAAGCCAAACCAAAGGACATGGACAACGGGAGGATGGGAGCATGAGTTTGTGTGTGTGGGGGGAGGTTGGGGGTTAATGGGGGGGGATGAGGACACATTTGTAATACCTTAACTAATAATAAAAAAAAAATTATTTAAAAAATAAATAAACAATAAAATGCCCAATGCCTTAAAAAAAAAAAAGAAATTATACCAAGCATCTTCTCAGATCACGATAGCGTAATATTAGAAATAATCTACAATAAAAACCATACAAAATACTCTAACGCTGGAAGCTGAATAGCATGTTATTAAATATTGGTTGGTTTACCAATGAGATCAAAGAAGAAATTAAAAACATCCTGGAAACTAACAACAATGAAAGAACAACAATCCAAAACCTATGGGACACAATGAAAGCTTTCCTGTGAGGGAAGTGCAAAGCTCTACAGGCCTATCTCAAAAAACAAGAAAAAATGGTAGTAAATCATCTAACTCTACATCTCAAGGAACTAGAAAGAGAGCAACAAGAAAACCCCAGAGTGAGCAGAAGGAAGGAGATAATAAAGATTAGAGCAGGAATAAATGACATAGAGGCCAAAGACCTGGTTCTTTGAAAGGATAAACAAGATTGATGAACCTCTAGCCAGGCTAACCCATCCTCTAAACAATAAAGAATTTTTTTAAAAATGTGTTCCTAGAATTATACCTTTTAAATATAGTAATTTGATTAACATACATACCTAAATTTTCCAGTCTCCCAGTAACTTCATGATGGTTGATCTTTTAGCTAAATCAACATGGCATGTGTAAACATAACTCAGGTCACTGTAATTGCTCCACATAAAACCCTTTGGATGTCTGGAATTAATTTTGTAAACAAATCTGAAGTCACATATTCCACCAAGATGTCTGACACTGATGGGCAGCGACACAAACTAAACAGCCACTGGACACAGTTCCCACCTGAAGGAATCACTTGAGCTTTCTGGGTCCAAAATGTTTTCCACAGATTTATACACCACGGCCTCCTTCCCGACATTTGAGATTCAACAAACATCCCTTGCTCCCCTTAATTTTATGAATAGAAACACTAGCTCCTACCAATATAACTTCTAAAAATAATTACCCCCTATATTTTTCCTCTTATCTTTTTTTATGCATGATTGTACTTATTTACATTTCCTTGCATGTTTGTTATTTTTACCATAGAAAAGAAGTGCCCAATAAGTAGGGATTTTGTCTTATTCAGAATCATTTTGTAGGCTACAAAACACCACTTGAAAGAAGACACTTAGGAATGATATCTACACAAACTACATTTCTTCTGCTTAGAAACTAGGGAAACAACATCAACCATTCTTCATAAATCAAATAAATGGACTTCTGAACTCAAGAAAAATCATGAGACACATCCAACTCTTGGCTGTTGACAAACCCTAAAAGACAAAGGTAAAGTAAAGGGGTCAATATGTACTGACCCCCTTCAATGTATCATAAAACAGGCTCTCCAAATAAAGGCCAGGCACATAAGTGAGTTATGTACTAAAAGTCATTGAAGATCAACAACTTAATATATGGCATAATGAGTACACACACAAATTAACTTAAATATAAGATCAAAAGTGTAGCCAAAGCACAAGCGTGGTTATTGACATAGAAATCTGCATATGTTACCTTGTCCCAGGGAAGAGTGATTCTTAATAAATCCAAAAGAACGTGGCTTAAAATAATGGTATGATATGTTGGAAATATCTGAAAATATAACAGAACCAAAGAAAATATGTACCCCAAATGATGCCCGGATGATGTGAATTTCAGGGTAATATTAAGCAATACTTGTACAATGATCTCCGACAACTTTGAAGGATATGGGACACACATTGGGTAGATTTAAGATCAAAGAGAAATAAGACTATTTCCTTCACTAGTACATTAAAGACTCAATGAAAGGAACTCTTATCCACTACTTTAAAATAAATCAGGATATATATATTTTACAAAAATCAGTCTTGTGGCACGATTCAAAAATAACCAGAGAAAAGTTAGTTAGGGAAGTTAAGGTCATTTAGTTATGGCACACCCAATGTCCTAACTCACATCAGTTCCTGTCATGAAGAACTAAATACCTAGTCCACTTGCTGTGTCTCTGTGATGGTTGACCATCCAATTGTGAGCCTGGAGGTCACTGTCCTATTCCTGGTCAAAGAACAAGCCCAAGTCCCTTGCTCAATCCCCAGTGGGGGACAGGGAGATGGCAGCCGATCAGTGATTCTCTCTCATCATTCATGTTTCTGTCTCCCTCTCCCTTGCTCTATGAAATCAATACAAATACTTTTTTAAAAAAGTGTTCCAACTGGAGGGAAAAGGGACTACACATACCATATTTTCAAGACCTTTTTTTTATGCTTTGGATATGTTTGCATCAATTATATTAGCTTCTTACCAACAGTGACCTGATTTCTGCTGACATTATATGTCTGGGGTGGGCAGGCTGTTCTAAATTAGAAAGTGCTTTGAAGGCTTAAAGCAGGATTCCATTTGTATTCATATACTAAAATAACTAAGCTTAATGTACTATTTTGATACACAAAACGGACATTTCAAAATCCTTCCAACCCCACAGTCCAGCACGTTTGTAAAAAAAAAAAAATAGTGATGACTAAATAATCATGGCTCATATGGCATTATAAAACTTTAAAGACAAGAAGAAGGAAACCTGGAAATACTATTACTTGAACCACAGTGCTAGAATTTTATTTACAGACTTACTTTTTATTTTTTTAAAATATGTTTTATTGATTTATTTTACAGAGAGGATGAGAGAGGGTTATCAAGTTCGAAACATTGATCAGCTGCCTCCACACCTGGGGATGTCCCTGCAACCAAGGTACAAGTCCTTGACCAGAATTGAACCAGGGACCTTTCAGTCTGCAGGCTGATGCTCTACCCACTGAGCCAAACCAGTTAGGGCAAAAGACTTACTTTTTCATTCATTTCTTTGGCAGCATCTGTCGCATCTTCAGAATTCTCAAAGGTAATAAAAGCAAAGCCTCTGGACTTGTTTCTTGCTACCTCCTTTATCAAACCTCCTGGAATTTAGAATTTTAAATGCCACATGCCACTTAAAATTTAACCTCTTAGAGATATTTCAATTTCTCTAAGTTTTTGAGAAATTCTCACAGAGACTCTTAATCCTATATAATAAAAGGCTAATATGCAAATTGACAGAACAGTGGAATGACCAGTCACTATGACACACACTGACCAAAAGAGGGCAGACACTCAATGCAGGAGCTTCCCCCTGGTAGTCAGTGCACTCCCATAGAGGGAGCATACCTCAGTGAAAAACCAAGCTCACAACTGGCGAGTACAGCAGTGGTGGCTGGATCCTCTCCCGTCTCCATGGGAGTGCTAATGATATTGGACTGACACCTTAGGCGCACTTCCACTGTCAGACATCTCCCAGGGGCTCCCGAAATGCCAGAGGGCTTAGGCCAGGCTGAGGGACCGCCCACTGAGTTGCATGCGCTAGGTCTTTAGATTAATATAATGGACACAGTATAGTACCAATCTTCTGAAACTTGGTAAAAAAAAAAAAAAGAGAGACAAAGCATTTTGCATCCTCATTACCTTCCCAAAAATCTGTAGGGAATAAACGCCACAGTTAATCTCTCTTATGGCATTCCATGAACCAACCCCATAATAAACTCACAATGTCTTACTTTTCCTCCTTATTACCTGGGACTGTAACATGATTGCAAGAAGGTAGATTAATTCCTGGGCAAGTGGAATAGAGCAACTGAGACAAGAAAACCAAGCCTGGTCAGTTTGTACAGCCTGTAGAAAGTCCTTAATCCTCCCTAACCAAGGAAACTTGAGAACAAGTGGTTAATACAGGGGTGGGCAAACTTTTTGACTCGAGGGCCACAATGGGTTCTTAAACTGGACCGGAGGGCTGGAACAAAAGCATGGATGGAGTGTTTGTGTGAACTAATCCATGGTAACACTGCTGCTGGTGAAGGAGCGGAGGGGAGAGCAAGAGAACCCAATGCTCTTTCGGCTCCGCGGGCTGGATAGAACAGCTGAACGGGCCGTACCCGGCCCGCGGGCCATAGTTTGCCCATGGCTGGGTTAATATCTCTCTTCCCATGAGAGACTATTCAGCACAATCACCCTGGAACTTCCAAGGCGTGAGTGAGAGAGGAGGATGGACAGAGGGGCAGTTTTGTCTTGCCCACAAAACAGACCAGCCTGCTGTCTTGGGGAAGGGATGAAAGGGGACTTTATCTCACTCACTAAGCAAAGAATCAACAGCCTTGGGACTTGCCAAGATAAAAATTGTCAGACATTCTCATCAACTCTGAGACAGCTATGGCCAGTACAAGGAGTCCTTGAAATGCAGTCTGTCCCCTCCCTGCCAGCCCCTCATGCAAGGGCAAAGCCTGGGACTTTCACCCACTCTCCTTCCCCACCTCCAGAAGACACACCTAGGAAGAAACTAAAGGGCGATTTCTGGAAACAAGCCTCCACACACTCCTCCAGGAGTCCTCTACACGCCCATCCATGTTTACAGGGGAACTTCCTGGGCCTTTGGATAGGAAGCAGCCTGACAGGGAATGAGTGTCCATTACCCATCTCGCCAGCCGCAGGCCACAGCACAGCTCTGCATTCTCCTCTTCAGGCTTGACTTCCTATATTGTCCCCAACATTCTGAGGCCCTCACCTTTTGTCCTCATGCAGTGGGAAGCCATGGCTCAAAGCTACTCAGAGAGGTGTGGCCCTCTAGTGGCTGGCATGGCCTGGCTCCAGAAGCAGGGAGGCTGAGAATCCTGGATGTTATCATTATGCCAGAGTGGCTGCACAGGCAGCAGGGTGGAGAGTCCCCTGCTAAATGCAGGAGCGAAAGAGGACCTCCTGGGGAAGGTTGCAAGGCGTGGAGACCAGCATTTGTTGTCTTTTTCTCTCAGGGCATCTGTCTGCTTCGCTTGTGTGCATATCATCTCTTAGCACCCATCCATTCTCTGTCTTGCATGCTTCATCTCTTTACTCATTATCTGTCCTGGGTGCCAACCACCAGGCATCACCCACCTGCCATCCTCTGTCATGCCTTGTCTACGTCTCCCTCGTCAGTTGTTAAGATTAGTAAGCCTGGGCCACTTTGTGGGTGCTGTGAGTTTCCCTTTTCACCCAGGCATCCCAGTCCTCCATTTTATACCGTCTACTTCTCCCCTCCCAGGGGCTGTAGAAAGGGTTAAAGAGAATAAAACAGCGCAGAGAAAACCTTATTTTGCTTAGCAGATATCTTGTAGCAAGCATGCAGCCTTGAGCACAGCATAGCCCAGATAACCAGAAGACACCTGGCATGGAAGGAACCAAGGACAGACCACACCCTCATGTCAGCAGAGCGGCTTGCAGCCAGCAAAATAAATAAAAACTCTCTCTCTGCTCTCATGACTGATAACTTTCTCTGTGTCATCCCACCAGCACCCAGATGTCGGGAATAAAATCTCTTTTGATACATCTTGTACCCCCAGACGTCCCACCTCACACAGGAAGAGCACTCATGGACAAGATGAGGGTGTGCCTTTCACCAGAGGATCACCTACCAACCGCCATATCCTGGCAGAATCCCTGTCTGGAACAGAGGACATCCGCTTCCCAATACCTGCGAAGCTTAAGCACAGGCAGAGGGCCCACAGGAGGAATATCACAGCCACCTGCATGTGGTGGTGAGAGGAGGCCACTGGGCCCAAGCCTCCAAGACATCCCAGGGCATGGTGTTTTCTCAGTCTCAGGGGGGCTGTTGCTCTGAAGCTCTCGGCAGGGTGGTGTCGCTAGATGGTCAATGTCAGTTCCTGTTGCTACATACTTTGACCCTCAGTCTGGGACAGGGAAGGGCCTGGCACGGTGAATATGAAAGATGAACATCATGCCTGAGGGAGGGATGAGCAAGGAGCAGAGGAACAGGAGACAGGTAGGGGAAAGCTGGGGGCCTCTGTGTTATTGCAGAAGCAGTGAGCAGATCTCCCTTTATTAAAGTCAACACCACCACTCTGAAAACTAAAACTGTGGCTCTGTACCATAGGGACCTCCTCAGGCAGGAAGTTGGGTCACCAGCCTCTTTCAAGGCCCCTACCAACTCTACACCTGTGTTGTGGCCCTGCAGCCTCTCAATCTCTTTTCCCCTTAGACATTGGTGCATTGGGATTTTCAGTCACTTTTAGGCGCCTGGAGAATTTTTTCAATGTTGGTTTTATTATATTTAAGTGGCATTTGTGTTTTGTTGCTAATCCACATTAGAGGATCTTTTCCATTGTTGACCTTTTTCAACACTAAGCATGGAAGCGAAGGTGTGAGGGAGAGGGAGAGGAAGAGGGAGAGGGAGAGGGAGAGGGAGAGGGAGAGGGAGAGGGAGAGGGAGAGGGAGAGGGAGAGGGAGAGGGAGAGGGAGAGGGAGAGGGAGAGGGAGAGGGAGAGGGAGAGGGAGAGGGAGAGGGAGAGGGAGAGGGAGAGGGAGAGGGAGAGGGAGAGGGAGAGAAGGAAACATCCATTGTTTAGCTACAAGCCAGGAACATGCCCTTGACCTGGAATGAAATCCGGGATCCTCCAGTGCCAAGGCTGGTGCTCCACCAACTTAGGCACAGTAGCCAAGGGGGTTATTTAACATTTTTAATCAGAAGGATCATTGGACAGCATGAACCATAGAAATAACATGAAGGTCAGAATTACAGCCCATTTCATGAGAATGTGCATTCATATTCATTCATAATAAATTATTTAAGTTAAAACATTATTCTTCAGCTGTATTTTAAATGAACGTAAACCCCATTGTCTACCTCAGCCTCATTGACACCTTTTTAGCTTAGGCAGATAAAATCATAGGTTTTCAAAAGAGTTAAGACTTTATTAGTGTCCTGTCATACTGACATAAAATTATTCATAAAGAGGTTCAAGTATTGTTATTTGGTCACTGACTTTACAGGAGGCTCACTTGGAGCACCACCAGCACGAAGGCCCCCTCTGACTTATGGTACTTCAGTCCCTGTGATGATTATTACAGCCACACAGGAGATGGGTATGATGGGGGCACAGCAATTACTGCAACAGCCGATGCGACACCCCGGTGAGAGGCCCTGAGTGTGGTGCTGGCGGCGATCACAGGATACACCATGTACGCAAGAGAGAGTGAATCATGCAGTACAGTAGCTCACCTGACTGGGCACTGGGGGATTCAGGGCAGAAGCTCCTGTGACAGAACAATTAGACACTGGAATTAAAAATGATAAGGTACAGACAACATTTTATTGTAAAGAATTTGGCTTCTGTTATTTAAGAATGACTAAAAGCAAATGGTAGGTTGGGGGAAGCATCAAGAATTGTAGGTACCATTATGAATTTTCAGATTGGAGGCAAGGTTTGAATTATTCAAGGTTGTTTCATAAGTGCTGATTTAAATTACAATATACTTAAATGTTTAAATTTTACATATTTTATTGTTAAAATATTCAGAATATAAGCACAACCAACAGGCCAACAGAGGCAAGACACTGGGAGTGGGTGATGAGAACAAGTAACTAGGGATAGGGGAGGCCGGGGGGAGGTCAGTAGAAAAAAAGAAAGAGACATATGTATTACTATTTGTAAAACCTTAAACACTAACATTACAAAAAATTTTCAGAGGAAAGTGTTCTGCAAAATGGGATTTCTTGTCAGATTTTACTACAAACACATAAAAGCAGTCTCATTGGATGGTGAGTTATATTCATGGCCCTAAATTTCCCAGGGTGTCTATGACCAAAAGTGCAAAAAGTCTTTGAAGTGAACTGCATACAAAATGAAGCAGTGTGTTATTTTGTCATGGCATACTGCCCTGTTTTCCAGTTAGGGAGGGTAAACAAATGAGGTATTCTCCTTGGAATCATAAATGGATACAAGGATTGAAGAACCTCTGACAAGGCTGCAAAACAAGGATTGCTCAAGCTCTGTGGCCCACAATTTGCACCCTAAGATACTGATAAAGAGCAGGCCTCTCCCACTGGCCCCAGGAGGAACAGGAGACCTTAGGGAAATAGGAGATGGTGGTGAGCAGCCATAGAGCAATGCGGTGCGGCAGCACAGCATCCTAGGCCTCAGCATGAGGAAGATTCGCAGACACCTGTGGAAATGAGTATAGGAAGAACATGTCATGCCAGCCCCTGTTGAGGGGCAGGTGTCAAGGCCTGAAGGTGCTGTGAGCAGCCTAGAGGGACAGTTCAGAGGAGTGGCTCAAGGAATCTGCTTTGACTCTGAGTGACAGTGGACATGCACACTCCCTCCTCCTGCCTAAGCCCCCCAGCCTGAGCTGGAATTGCACTGCCCTTGTTGGACTGGTAGTTCCTGCCTCAGGCACATACACTAGGGACCTGGTGTTACAGGCTGTTTCCCTCCCAGCATCCAGGTGTCCCCGTGAGAGAGAAGTAATGGCCCAGGAACCTGGCAGCACACCAAGGGAGAGCCCAGGCAGCCACTCTTCACCTGTCCTGTCTGCTCACTGGGGGCCATCGTCCTCTCATAATACTTCAGGGGATTGAACCACAGGTCCTTGCTGATGATCTGGTAGGGCAAACAGACCTGGGTTAGGGGAGTACTCGGACCCAAATAGAAACCCAAGCAGCAGGCAGACACAAGAAGCTGTATGCTGGCATGGCCAGTGACATCCCACCTCAGCAATCCTGCCTGATCCTGCCACACTGTGGTCAGAGAACCAGTAGAAGCTGGCGCTGCTGTCCTGGAGCCTGTGGCTGGAGGCTTCTCGTTCACAATGCTGGGACCACTGAATGTGAGTGTCAAGGGACACCCTGTATTCTGCAGGAGATGGGTATGTGAAGCTGCGCAAATCGCCTTCCAACCCTGCCCACCACCAGCCGCAGCCCTTGCAGGGAGCTTCCTCTTACCCGTGAGGGTGATGAGATACTCCTTCACAATCACATGGTTGCAGAAGTAGGGGTTGCTGCGGTAGCACAGGCTAATGGTGCAGCAATCCCAGGGATGCCTGACTTCCCTCACCTGAAGAAGGCAAGTGGATCCATGGATTGAAGTCGCAGCCCAGGGCTCCTGCCTGTAGCTGTTTTCAGGGACAGGCCATTTCCCCACCTGCCTTCCACCACTCCTTGGAAGAGGAGGCCTGACCTTCAAATCAATCATGTGCCTGTGCATGTTGTCATCTTTGACGCTGGACATCGCCAACAACTCTGGTGGTTGACAAACTGCTTTGGGTTAAAGAGCCTGCTCCCTGGGAGCTGGGCATGGACCAGCTAGAAAGAGCAGCCTGGCCTGGACTCTGCTTCCCTTAAGGCCACTCCTTCTCCATAAAAGGCAGCAAGGGCCACAGCACCAATCTGTTTCCTGACAGACCCTGATGCCCACCAGATTGTTTTGTGCTGAGGGCTTGACAGGTTACACATCACACATTCCTGCTTCTGACTAAGGAATTGGACATACAGATGGCCTGTAGGGCAGCATTAGTTAGTCCCAGAAGAGCCCGTGCAACACAGCCCTGTCTGTGGGCATCAGCCCCTGGTGTATGCGTGCCTCTGCCTTGGAGCTCTTCCTTTGGACTCCCAGGTACCGCTTCTATGGTGCCTGTATAAGACAGAGGGTGTCTCCAGGATCCTGGGCTAGACTGATCGCACTGCCCCGAGCTTGTCCTCAATGTTCTTTTCTATGGGAATCATCCTGGCTTACACCATTCTCCTGCACTGTCCCATGCTCCTTGTGATCCTCCTCCTCTACCCTCAAGGATACAGCTGTGAGCCAGAACCCAGGGATGCGCCAGAACTTGAGGCTTCTCCATTCGAAATAGGGCTTGAGCCTCTGCCCAGTCCTGCACGTGAGCTGAGAAAAGACCCTGCTGGCTTGCTCGTTCACGGGCTCCATCTCTAAATGGATGGCCTGGAGCACCTCCAGAGGGGACCAGGTGAACTTGGCACCAGGCCCTGACTGGGCCTGCTCCTGCTGCACTTGCTGATCTTCTTCTGGAATTGCCTTGGCCTAGGACTGTGTCTCCACCTGTTCCACTGCCTTCATGTGGCCCTCCCCTCCCCCTGCAGGACAAACTGTTCCCCTGCAATTAATTGCTCCTCCACCCACCCCTCCTCCTGGTGGTCACTCCCTTGCGGGTCACCTGGGGCCTGTGCCTCCAGCCTCAGCTCTTCACTCACCACCTCCACCTGCCTCCCCACCTGCGGATCTAGGAAAATCTCCTCCCCTGCCCACATGGCCTGCCATGGCCTCTGTCCTGCAGAAGGCCCTCTGTCCACAGGACAAACTGAGCCTGTGCCTGCAACTCCTCCCTCAGGCCCTCCTTGTCTTCCCCTTGCTCCTCACTCTGGGTTCCCTGCTGCACCTCCCTCTCCTCTCCCTGCATACACTGCTCTGCAACCACCCAGTCCTCCCCTTCCTGCACTCAAGATAAAGCCAAGCCTGCTGGCCTGTGTCCAACCTCAGCCTCCCCAACCTGCATGAAGTCCTCCCGCTCCAGCCCCAAAGCTGTCCTCTGAACCTCCTGTGCCCTTATGTCCTGGGTATCACCACTTTCCTGCATCAAGGTGAAGCTAAAAGCCTCCTGGCCATCCTTCTCACCCTGTCTTCCTGGCACAAAAGCCCTGGGGTGCACTTTGAGTCCTCAGGGGCCCTGAAGTTGAAGACTCCCTAGTGGAGCTGAGAGGAAGCGTGCTGCCCCCAAGGAGCTACTCTCTCTCCCAAATTGCTGCTTTAGAAGACAGGGCAGAGACAAACAGGGAACAATACAATCTGAATAGCAATTGGAGAAAAGTTAGAAACCGGGAGGAGAGCCTAAGGGAGCATTGCTACATCATGAATGAAATTAATTTCTGTATAATAGGTGTGTCAGAAGAACAAGAAGCAGAACAAGGATTAGAAATCCTATTAGAAGAATCAATGACAGAAAACTTCCCTGAAATGGGGAAGCAAAAACTCACATAAGCACAGAGAGTCTCAAACAAGATGAGTACACATTTCTGTTTCAATGGTAACAGCACAAACAGAATCTTAAGGCTGCAAGACACAGTCAGAGAGTTACCTGCAAAGTACCTCCCATTGGATTATCAAATGATTTCTCAACAGAAACACATCAGGCTAGGAGTGAATGGGAGGAAGTATAAGAATTGGTGCAAAGGAAGGAACTGAATCCAAGATTACTCTATCCAGCCAGGCTATCATTTAAATTTGAAGGGGATTTCAGGAGCTTCACAGACAAAGCAAACAAACAAAGAAAAAGGCTAAGGGAGTTTATGACTAAGAAGAAATGCTAAAGGGTCTGTCATAAAAAGAAGAAATAGAAGGGTAAGAAAGACCATAAGGAGAAAGAACAAAAATGGCTAAAACAAGTACCTATCAATAATTATCTTAAACATAAATGGACTAAATGCTCCATTCAAAAGACATAGAGTGGCTGAAATGAGAAGGAAACATGACCCATATATATGCTGTCTACAAGAAACCCTCCTCAGTACACGGGACTCATGCAGACTGAAAGTGGACAGATGGAAATACGAGTTTTAGGAACAGGGAAATGAAAAGAAAGCTGGGGAAACAAAACTTAGACCTGACAAAATAAACCCCAATGTGGAGGCCATCAAAAGAGAAAAGGAAGGCCACATCATATAACTAAAGGGGTCAAGATTACAAGACAGTGTAACTCTGGTAAACATGTATTCATCCATTGCAGAAGCACCAAATACATGAAAAACCCAAAAAACTGGAATATATCAAGGGAGAGATCAACATTAATAAAATCATAGTAGGGGGCTTTAATACCTCATTGACACCACTGGATAAATCCTCTATGCAAAAAAACAAATCAGGAAAGAAACAACAATCCTAAGCAACTCACTAAATCAGACAGACTTAATCGACATCTTCAGAACATTTCACCCCAAAGCTACAGAATATACATTCTACTTAAGTGTACATAGGACATTTTCAAAGATAGACCAGTTGAGACACAAGCAAGCTCTCTTCAAATTCAACGAGATGGAAGTCATATCAAGTACCTTCTCAGATCACAATGCCACGCTCCTAAATAGTAAAGAGGTAATATGCAAATTAATTGCCACATCATCAAAAGATGGCTGCCTATGACCAGAATGGCAGGGTGTTAGCGAGGGACAACCAAATGACTGAACACGCAGGCTGCATGGGGAGACCAGACTGGCACGGGGGTTAGTGAGCAATGACCAAACGCCTGGACAGCAGGCTACGTGAGAAGAGCAGGCCAACTGGGGCTTAGTGAGGGACAAGCAAACGACTGAACAGCAAGTTCTGTGGGAAAATAGGCTGGCGGGAGGGGGGGTTTGGGAATCCAGGCAGAGAAGGGGGACAGTATGGGCCAACCAGCCCAGCAGGGGAGCAGTTGGGGGCAGCCAGGTCAGCGGGGGATGTGGCAGTAAGAGGCGACCAGTCCAGCTGCGGGACAGTTAGAAGTGACCAGTGTGGAAAGGCAGGGTGCAGTTGGGGCAACCAGGCTGGCAGGGGGTATTTAGGGGCAATTAGGCCAGCAGGTGCAGTGAAGGGAGATTAGGTTAGTGGAGGGGCAGTGGGTGGTGACCAAGACAGCAGGAGGGGCAGTTAGGAGTGATTAATCTGGCACGCAGAGGCAGTGAGTGTCCAACAGGCTGACAGGGTTTGGGGGGCAGTTAGGGGTGACCAGGTAGGCAGGCAGGTGAGCAATTAGGAGCCAGTGGTCCTGGATTGGATAGGATGTAGGCTGGTCTGAGGGAACCCCTGCCCATCCCCGCCCCCCACACAGACACACATATATAAACATTCACATTCTCAGGACAGGCCCCATGGCTTCTGTTGAGCAGTGCCTCCATCTTGAAAAGGCCAGCTGTCTTCTGTCTGACCACGGCATGTCTATGTGAGTGAATGACCAAGCCAAGGGAGTTGAGAGCCTCAGGGTCAGGAGCTCATGTCAGGCCCCTGCAGTCCTGTAGTGTACAAGTTCCCTATTTTCTGGCCAAATTACAAGACTTCTCATCAGAAGTTTGTCATTCTTCCCTCCTCCTCCCAAAAAACACCCTGAAAGAATGCGACAACATCCAAAGGCCTTCTAAGGCCTGGTGTCTCCTCTTCTGTAGCCCTGCCTCTTTCCAGGCAGGCTGAAATGCAGGAGATGCTGCTTCCACAGCCTCTTGTGATCTCTTTGCCCAATACTATTATAGTCCCCTGCTACCAACAACACAAAGATAGCAACATCTTTCCAGCTTCTGTATGGTTCTTTAATGTCTTTGGTGTTCCCACTAAGATTGTTGTTTCAATACGTCCTTGAAGCTCTCATTAGCATCATTGAGAAAACTTATCACCATTGTCTTGAACTCTGTATGCAGTAGTTGGCTTGCTCGCATTTCATTCCTTTGTCTCTGCATCTTGGGTGCTTCCCTGGTTTTTTTCTATGTACTAGGTAGATTTTCTCTGTCTCCTGACTAGGTAGAGTGTCCTTGTGTCATTGCTGTTCTATAGGGCCTAGTGGCTCAGCCTGCCCAGATACCTGAGCTGGCACCTCCAGGTGTGCCTGTGTGGGCTGTGTGTTCAGTGTTGTTGTAGGTGAGCCTTGATTGCTATTGGCATCCCTGGATGGAACTGACCTGCAAGCCAATTTGCTGTGAGGACCAGCTGAACCACAGTGGGAGAGGTGCTGTGCATGAGACCCTCCTATAGAGCAGGGCTTGCTTCAATGGGGCTTTCGTGCTCACTGAGTCTGCCCCTGGAGTGTGTCGCTTGTGGGTGTGTAGAGCTGTAACCTGGTAGGTTTGGAAGCTGTGCAGCAGGTGCACTGTCCCTGGGGCCTCCCAGGAGGGGCAAAGTCAGCCACTGCCTAGGGAAACACTGCAGGAGCTAGGGGGCTGTCTGGAGATGCCTGCTATTTGCATTGGGCTTGGAAATGCCCAGGAGAGACCCAGCATGAAGCATTGCAGATTGCGGCTAGTGCTGGATCTTGGGTTGTTTTTAACATTTTTTTCTGATGCCAACTACTGCTTGTTTTATAGGTGTTAGAGAGGTCTGAAGCCTGAGCCAGGCCAGGCCATGCATACGGAAAACCTGCTACAGACAGCTTCGTTGGAGCTGCCAATTAGATGGGGTGGGGTCTCAGGAAACCACTAAGGTGGAGGAAAAGGTGTGGGCCATATATGTTGATTATTAAAAGTTACTCAAATGCCCTCTAGAAATAAGCAAATTTTTACATGTCTCCCAT
The DNA here is from genome assembly GCF_963259705.1 of Myotis daubentonii. Lineage (NCBI taxonomy): Eukaryota > Metazoa > Chordata > Mammalia > Chiroptera > Vespertilionidae > Myotis > Myotis daubentonii. Next base: position 15,434,082 of record NC_081862.1, read on the forward strand.
ATGATGAGAGATTACATGGATTGCCCTCTCTTCATTTTTGCATTATCAGGTTTTATTTATTTTAATGTGTGCACAGGTGGTCTACAAGTGTGCACTAGCTTGGAAATAAAGTCTTGAATCATTCGTTCAGAGTGATTGGTTATTTTACTTATAGTCTGTATTATTTTTATAATTTCTCTGGTTAAAATGCTAGAAGTAAAACTTCTCCGTTTGAATTGCATGTCTTTGCTTACAGTTTTAAATGATTTCATCTTTTCTATTTTGAAATAGAATCCTTACATAATCTATAATATTTTTACATCACTCAGCTATTTTTACTTAAATGGATCCATGAATATAACATTTTAAACTGTATTATTTTCATTATCGTAAGTGCTTTAATTCCCTGATGTCCCAAAGTCAAGTTGGCTGTGTAACCCTAACTGATGGGATAGTAACTGATCCACATAAACAACTTTAGTAAGAAAATTTGGTATTACTTTTGTAAACAAATCCCAATAAGATTTCTGCCATACAGGGGCTCTGACACAAAGTGACAACCATAACAGCCATTCACATATTCTGGGTCTAAAATATTTCCTCGAGATCTATGCACCTCTGCCACATTCTCAACATTCAAGATGAAGCTAATACCCCTTGGTTCCCTTGATTTTTTATGAATAAAAGCGTTTTCTAGTGCCCCCACTGATTCCACCTAAATTACTACCCATATTTTCCTTCTCAACATTCTTGTGCATAATGGTACTTACTTCCTTTTCCTTGAATATCTGTTCTCTTTACCACAAAACTCATTGCTCAATAAAATAGGGGGTTGGTCTTATTCAGAACCATTAGCACTCAGAAGGCAAGCCTGTGAATATCTGTTGAAAAACGAAATTGAGGAATAATGTCTACACAAACTACATTTTGTTGTGCTTAGAAAGTAGCAATAAGGGAATGATCATAAGTTATTCTTCATAAGTCAAATAAATGGGTCTTTGCACTCAACAGAAATTATGAGAAAATCTAATGATTAGCTACTACAAAACCCTACATGTGAAGGCAGAGTATAAAGGTCAATATGTAACAAGCGCCTTCAACGTACCAGAAACCAAAAGGACATTGAGCAAATTAAAAGGACAATGAGGAATCACCTCACTCCTGTCAGAATGGGTACCATCGACAAATGACAAGTGCTGGCAAGGTTGTGGAGGAAAGGGAACCCTAGCACACTGATGATGGGAAAGCAGACTGGTGCAGCCATAATGAAAAACAAAATGGCATGTCCATAAAAAAATTGAAAACGGAACTCCCATATGACCCTGCCATCTCACTTCTAGGAATATATTTTAGGAAACCCAAAACACACATCAGAAAGAATATATGTTCCCCTATATTCATAGCAGCGCAATTTACAATTGCTAAGATTTGGAAAGCACCTAAGTGCCCTATCAGCAGGTGAATGGATAAGACAAACAAACTGCTGTACATTTACACAATGCAATACTACTCAGCAGAAAAAAGGAAGAACTCTTTCATTTGCTAAGCATGGGGGGAACTATAGAGCATTATGCTAAGGGAATAAGCCAGCCAGAGCTAGACAAGTATCACATGATCTCAGTCTTATTTGGAATCTCATGAACAAACTAAATTGATTTAAAAATGGAGGCAGAGACATGGAAGCATGGACAGACTGTGGAAACTCACAGGGAAGGCAGGGGAGGGTGAGTGGGTGATGGCTGCGAGATAACCAACCAAGGACCTTGTGTGAATGTATTCACAGACAATGGGGGCGGTCAGGGCCTGGGGAAGGGAGCTGGAGTGGCCTGGAAGTGTCGCTGGGGGGAAGGAAACAGACATATGTAATACTTTCAACAATAAATATTTTTTTTAAAATAACTGCCATGAAAAAAATGGAAATAAAAAGGACATCTTATATGTTTTCAGTGGACAGGGGCTGGGTATACTTCAGGAGGACAGGGGCTTGATGTTAGCTCCCGTTCCATAGGTTCTCAATACCATTGACTTGAATAGTCACTTACATTGCAATTTTCTCTGACACCTACCCTTGTCAGCACAGAAGAAAGGTGACGATTTCAAGTTGCCATCACTGCTAAACCAGAAGCCATGGAAGTGGACCCAGAAGTTAGCAACCCTGATCATCATGGTTCACTGGCCTCGGATAGCTGACATGAGCTAACCTCTAGGCCAAGCTCCATGGGATTCTCGTTACCCAGAGACCTGTGGGGAGTCAAGGGTTCCAGGCTCTGTCAGAGGTCTTCTCTGGGCATCGAAGGTGGATTCCATCCCCTCTAAGTCCCAAGGCGTTCCTACCAAGGTGGGGAAAACATTAAGGAGAGCTTGCTGTCAACACCACTCAAAAATGGACTGGTGTCTGTCCGAAGGTGTATCAGTGCTTTCAAAGAAGAAAGGCTTTACAATGGGCCACACATCTTTGCCCAAAATAAGCCTTTCTGGAGGAAGTTAAAGGATCAGGAAGTGGATCAGAGGGCCCCGGGCCCTGGTCATGAGCTGGGGAGGGAGGACAGGAGTAGGAGCAGATCATGGTGCTTGGTATTCACTATCTAAGGCCACAAGGGGTCAGCAAGGGCCTGTAGTTGGGAAAGGTACTTTCCTTGTTATCCTTTGCTGTTTAGAGTCTCATTAGCTGCGTGATGAGCCATTCCTAAGTGGGACACAAAGAAGGTTTACTGATTATGTCAAAGTTTATTTTGTCAGGATAATTCCTTTTCTGGAAGTGCCAGTAAGATTCTCCCATCAGAGCGGGATCAAGAAGGGGTTGAGGGAGAATTACCAATCTCCAGCTCTGCCTGTGGTCCCTGAGAAGGGCAGGAATTGGATTGGGCTAACCCCAGCCATCCTGGGATGTTCTTGTTACCTTTGTCGCACACAGCAATGGGGGGATGTCCTAGGATTCCTCTGCCTTCAGCACTGTAACTCCTACAATAGGAAAGTAAGGACACCCCAAAGCAGGCTTGATTCCCTCAGGTCTGTCATTGGGCACAGTCTGTCCTGAGTCAGAAACACACGGATGGGGCACAGGCAGGTTTACAGCTGTGAGTATGGGATACACAGAGTTTATGCCTGTATTATTATTTATTAATCATGGAATTCTTTTCCATATGAACAACTATAAATCTATGTTTGCCCAACCCTAGATATATGCCCAGCCGTTGTGAGGAATTGACTCTCGCATGGTTATTGATTACAGAGTTAGGAAATTCCCATGAGCTGCCCTATAAGCTAGAGAGACAGTAAAGCTGGTGTTGCCATTCAATTTCAGTACAAAGGCCTGAGAACGAGGGGTGAGGACGATGAATTCAAGTCTGAGGGCAGGAGAATGTGAGATGCGATGCCCCCTTCAATCCTTGAGACAAAGTGGATGTGAGTTCCTTCTTCCCTGGCCTTTTGTTCTGCTTAGACCCTCAAGTGGGTTGTTTGAGCTCAATCTCACGGGAAGGGCAATGTGTCTTCTATACTGAGTCAGCCAATGAAATGCCGGTCACATCCAGGAACACCCTCACAGACACATCCGGAAATAATGTGTAATCGGGGAACTCGGTAGCCCACTCAAGATATCCATAATATTAATCTTCAGAGAATGAGGACCTTGCTACAATATGGCACTTTTAGTGCTAAAACCGGGAAAATTCTGGAAAATTGGGAAGAGTTGGTCACAGTGCAGGTTTTCTGGTGCTTACGCCTGCTGACTGAGATGTCCAAACAGTTCTTGTCATTGTATATGCACAGCAGAAATACATATGTGCCAGGTAGAAATTGGATTGGCTCATCGAAATATCACAAACACCTTGAGGGGCCTTGACAAAAGGAGGACACACCCACCCGGTATATCTTTCCTTGTGCGGAAAAGGGAGCCATTTTGGAAAAGCTAGGATCAGGGGTCCTCAAACTTCTTAAAAGGGGGGCAGTTCACTCTCCCTCAGACCGTTGGAGGGCCGGACTATAGTTTAAAAAAAAAACAAACAAAAAACTATGAACAAATTCCTATGCACACAGCAGCAGCAAAAACATCCAGAGGGCCGGATAAATGTTTTCGGCGGGACACATGTGGCCCCCAGGCCATAGTTTGAGGACCTCTGGAACAGGTGATGGGGAGTCATGCATTGTGAGAACTGCCTCCAGATTTGGAGTCCATTGCTCTAAGGGACAGGACATGCTCCGTAAAACAGAGTTGCAACTCCAGACCTTTACTGGTCAGCTTCCTTGGATATGGTGTCACAATGAGGTATCCCAAAAGACTGAGAGCACCTAACTCTCCTCAGTCCCTCGGCAACACAGTCACCGTTTCTCAGTTGCTCTTCTTTCAGCAGCAGGCCCAGAGAGGGACCGCCCACTGAGGAGGGCCATCCTGCCAAGAGAGCCTGGACACACAGAACTGAGGAGGACAACAGTAGAAGAAAATCCATCTCTGGCGCTCTGCTCTGCAGTAGAGATGAAAGCACTTAAAGTGGAGATGCTCCTGAGAACGGTAAAATGGCCCTATGCATGCAGGCCCTCTTCTCCGCATGACTGCAGTTGAAGAGTTGGAAAGAGTTGCATATTCTGGGACTCTGACACACAGGGAAAGAGGAAACTGTCACTGTCCCAAAAGAATAAGCTAGAGAGATGGTTTGCGTGCCATGGTGAGAGAGGCACCTGCAATGTTGCTCCAGCCCATTGTGAATGAAAGCTGTGGAAGCATCTTCAGAGCAGGAAGGGAGCGGTGAGCAGAGGGCCAGTTTAGTTCCCACTGTCCCATGAGCTGGCACCATGGTGTAAAGAGTATCACTCCTTATATGTGACCAACAGTAGTGGTCAGCCTCATCCTCCGACTGCAGCCCAGGCATGGTCAGCATGGCCGTGTTGTCAGACTTGGGGCCAGGGAAGTGCTCAGGGATTCCTGAGGGCCCAACGCTGACCCCATAAATCAGGGGGGTAGGGTCCATGTCAAATACATAAACGGTACCAGAGACATAAATGTAACACCCAGTACCATCACTGCTTCCAGCAAGCAGATGGTGACCTACTTTCCAGGTGTTCCAGACACTGAAGGCAGACAGGACACAGGACCCTGAAAAGACCAAGAACACAATCTGGTGAGCCAACCTGAGAGAATGGGAATAGTTTGACATGTTTCTTCTCACTCAGGACACACTGAGACCTGGCCCCTAGAGCCAACACTGGATGCCCCTGTCGTACCTCCTGTGGTCATCAACGTGGTTCTTGTCTGAGGAATTGAGGACTTCCCTCATGTGGTATTAGGAGGAAGGTGAGGTCAGTGACTGAGGTTGTCTAGGAAAACATCCAATCGCTAAGTTACCCAAGAACCAAGGGCAAATCTGGACCCTTTCATTCTTTCTTAGCCTTTTCCTTGACACTCTCAGTTGCAATGAGTCCTCATGTCCCCCTTGTCCCAACCTGCATAGTGTCTGAGGCTCAGGGCCCTTTATTGCCACTTCAGGAAGTAGAAATATTGGGAAGTTGAAATGTTGGGACGCATCAGACATAGAGCATACCCCTTTGTGGCAGACACAGACTCAAGGGAATCTCCTGGTAAACACCAATGAGGACTTCATACAGGTCAGGGGTAAACGACAGCAAGTTTTCTATCCAAATCAGGACAGCTGCACACTCTGGAGGCCTCAGGTGATTCTACTGGAGCACCAGAAAAGGCAGCTGAGAGGGAGGTGGCAGACTCTTCTCTGTCTGCTTCTCTTACTCTTTCAAGTCCAATCCAGCTCAGTACCTGTCCCTCGATAACTCCTACATGCATCTGAGCTCTGTTACCTCTGTATCCCACTTCCTTCCTGTCACCTGCCACATGAGGTGGACCAAACCGAGCCCTTAGGACCATTTTGCTTGTTTCTAAGTAGTTTTGGCAGAGGGTTAGTGCTCCTGAGGTAGTTCTTTGCCTTGCTTGAGGAGACATTAGAAGTTGAGTAAAATCAATTGCAGGAGGAGAAACGGATGAAAAAAAAAAATGGGATCAAAGGAAGACAGAGTGACTTCCCAGAGTTGAAGGTCACAATACCCATGATGAAGAGAAAGCTCAGTAGGATTGATTGCCACTGAGAGGAAACAGGAAGTGGGATTCTGAGTTTGAGATTCTGGGAGTTGACTTGGCAAGGAGCCCTATCCCAGGTCTTCTCCTAGGAGTGTGGCAGGATGTCAGTTGGGACACACAATGATTTTAGCCATGCCCCCTACATGATCCACTGAGAATCATTACCTCTGAGCCATGTGACTTCTGGAGGCAAAATCTGACTCATGAACAGAGAGATGGTTGGTGTGGTGTATTCTTCTGGATAGAGTTGGATTTGGAGAACAGACAAGTCAGAACTGAGTGGTCCTTTCCAGATTGACATGGCACTGTCCTCAGGTAATGACTGGAAGTTCTATGGATCAAGATGCTCCCACAAAGCTAGGGCACAAAGTTTGCATTGTAGTTCATACCACAGCACAGACATTCTGAAGAGCAAACGGTGGTGACACATTGGCTAAGGGAGGTCAGGCATCTGTGATTGTGTAGAGCAGTGTAAATTGGATATGTTTGGCAGTGACAATATTCTATGTGATACCATGGCTTCAGTGTCAGTGCCTAAACCTGTATGGGCTCCATTAAGTCAGTTTCCACAGTAATGTCTTTGGTGTGAGATAACAGTGAAATGGTACTAATCCCTGACCTGTTCAGAAATCCATCAGCTGGACCTGTGGACCAAGTAGACTGAATCCTCATCTCCTGGGAAAAGTTTGGGAAGCCCTGGGCACATTCCAGTTATCCTCATCCTTCCTGCAGGAAGCAGACCTCTGACCTTCATGGAGTTCCACCTTGTCCTCGTTCATTGCGCCTTGTTCTGTCAGGACCACAGGGCGCAGAGCCAGTGCTGCAGGAGTAACCACTCTCATTTAACACCCTCCTCTACCCATGTGCCCACATGATAACATGTGACATATACATGCTAAGCATGAAGACTGCCAGAGTAGGCAAAAGGACTACTTGCAACAATAGTTAATAACCAATGAGCTAAACAAATACATTAAAACACACTAATATTTATTCCCAAACCCATACTTTCAGGTCAAAGATACACAATAATTTCCTTTCAGAATGCCAATTAGGAAGAAAGATTAAACATCTGGAAATAGTACATGATAAAGAGAGAGGCACCTGACACGGAGGTTCTGGGACATATGAAAGGTCATTCCCTGTGGTGCTGAGTCTCTGACTGAATCTTATGGGAGAACAGTGCTGGGTACATTGGCCATAGTGACACCTAAAACACTTCTAATCCCTTCCATCAAAAAATGACACTTCTTCCACATCGGATAAAAATTAAACAGGTGTCCAATGGTGTTACTTAAGGAATGCAGGGACCATGTCTACCATCAGAGACTCCAAATACCCAGGGAACAGTGTGCTTCTTACTCTAGCAAGGTCTCATTAGAGAGACCCTGATCACCCAACAGCTTGTCCTGGTTCTCCTTGTAATAGCCCCTCTTGTGAAATAGTGACTACCTTCTCAAAAGGAAAAGGTGGTCCACCTTTGAGGAGAAACACTAGAAGGGCCAATGGGGGCTCCCACAGTCCTATGCACATCGAAATAACATGCAACCTATGGGCCTTGCTGTTACAGTCAGGGGCCACAAACAATCTCAGATGCCAAGGTGGAGGGTCAGCAGAGCCATTACTCTCTGGTTCCTACTGGTGTCCGGCAAAGGGACATTGCTCCCCCCCCACACACACACACACATACACACAAACACAAACACACACACCCTACATGCAGGCTCACCCCTCTGACCAGCTTTACACAGAGTGGGCCTGGGACTCAGGATCTTCTCCGCGTCTTCATTAGCATGGACCCTTTCCCACTGTGCTGTGACATGACTCGAGAGGGTCCACGTGGGTCACTGTTGCAGCTTGGACGATTAAAGCATGATTGTAAACAAAGCAGTACTTGGAAAAATGTCATCAAGTGACTTAAATGGAGAAAATTATAGCCAAGATTTAACTTCCAAGTAGGGTGATCATCCATGTCATTTCTAAGAGCTGACATCTGCAGGGCTGAAAGTCAGAGAGGACTTACAGCCTTTGGATCATGAGGTCACACACCAGGGCTTGTGGCACCTCGGCCCAGCTTCCTTTAACAGTTCTGAACTTCTTGGCCTGATAGTTATGTGTACTTGTACTGCTTGATGCACTTTAACTGGGATTATCACTGAAAAAGTGTGGCAGCATCACGGAAATCTTCGGGGACCCCTGAGGAATGGGGCCACCTCCACAGATTCTGCAAGAACCAAGCAGCCATGGGGTGCTTCTGGAAGCATCCTTTTGGGACCTGAGCACAGAGGTGATTCTGAGAGGACACAGGACCTTTCACTCAAACCCCAGCCTCAAACCTTCCTTGGTTCTGGGAAGTATTGGGAGCATAGAAAGAGAGAAAATCAAATAGGAAGGAGTGGAGAAAGGAACAGAAGGAAATAAAATGTTTCCTTTATTCTCATTCCCACTTCATTTGTGGAGAAATGAATCCAGGTGGTCTGAACAGGTATGAGAGGCTAAGGGATTTAATGTGAGGATTTACCAGATGATTGAGGGAAATCTACCAAGTAGGCACATGAGGGGCCTCCTTGTGGCCTCCTTCAGTTACAATGAAAGGTTTGAATGAGTGGTCATCTGGATGCACAAAACACAAGTAAACCCAACAAGCCAGTAACAGAGAGCTTCCTTTGGGATTGTCTGTGAGAGAGGACACTATCTGAAGAAAACAAGCCTTGTTCTCAATGTTTTGGGGAGGAGCAAGGACAGAGAGAGAATGAATTTTCCTCAGGGCCATGTTGCAGGAGTCCCTGCTCAGAGTGGGGAAGCATCTTCAGAGCAAGGAAGGAGCTTGTGATCCCAGAGCAGGTGTTGGTCTCACTTTCCCACAAACTTGCACCACTGTGGATAGTGCCACAGCTGATGTGATGAACAACAGTACTAATCAGCCCCATCCTCCAATGGCAGCCCAGGCCTGGGCAGTGTAGCTGTTTTTCCACATTTTTGGCAAGAGAATAAATAAGGGATCACTGATGGGCATTTTGGGGTTTTATTAACCAGCAGTATAGGGCCATGCCTGGCCATTCTTTGTACCAGGAGACATGATCATAACCACTAAAATCAACGCCGTGTCTACCACAGGTGGAGGAGACTGACTGTCCCAGAGCCCTGGACACTGAGTGAGGCTGAGTCAGGGCGGACTGGACCCAGGACCCTGAAAACAGCAAAAACACTCACTGGTGGGTGCAGTGCTGGATACCTGGTGAGCCTGAAGAGGAGGCAAAGAATCAGGCCAAGGTGAACCCAAGGTCCCTTCCACGGAGGCCTCACCTGGGCCCTGAGTGAGGAGGGTGAGCAGGAGCAGAGGCCAGGTCATGGTGGAGCTACACCAAGAATGCTGCCTTCTGACACCCAAAGCCTGAGCCTGGCTCCCCACACTTCTCTTATCCTCTCCCCTCCCTCAGAGGAGGGAGGGGTCTCCATGCAAATCTGCTTCCTTCACCTTCCTCACCACATTCCACTCCAAACTGACCTCGAGTCTACTTATGCCTGCAACCCTGGAAAGAAGAGCTTTACCAAGAATGAAGCTCTTGCCCTGGCTGGGTGGCTTAGTGGGTCACAGTATCATCCTGGTATGGCAAGGTTGCCTGTTTATTCCCGTCCAGTGCACATACAGGGATTCACCAATGAGTGCTTATGTAATCAGAACAAAAATTCCATGTTTCTCTCTCTCCTCTCCACTCTCCCTAAATTCAATCAGTAAATGCTTTTAAAAGAGTCAAACTCTTTAATTTACTCTAAGTAAGGTCAGACTGAGCCCAGGAAAGCATGCAGAAATCGAGCCAGTCAGGGGATACCTACCTTTTCTTGTGGGGGAGTCCTGGTGTCTCCTGGATAAGCTATCCCAGGACTTCCCCTTTGTGTGGTGTGGGCAAAGGTAAAGACAGCTTGACTGAATAAAGTTCAGGCTCTCCATTTCCTGGGTGTCAATGGCAGAGATGGGGACTGCATATTGCCCTCCGCCCCTTACTCCCCTTAGTGAAGGTCGCTCCTCTGCATGGTTCCATCCTCTGTCTTTGCAGTTGTTTTATTCTGAAGCTGAGCCCTTGCATGTATTAGCTCTTTTGAGAGATGATGTATTGTGCACAACAGTTTGGGGACCTCATGGGCTCGCAGGGAAGCAGCACTTCAAACTTCATCCCAGGATAGCATAAAGCCCAGCAAGTACCTTCCCCACATCCAGGCTCTTGTGCCCCTAGGGTCCTAAGACTGTACATCCCCCTGGTGGCCCAAGACTGTGAATTCCTCAGGGAAGGCAGCTGAGGGGAATGGGGTGATTCCCCGATTACTTCCTTCCCATCTTCTGTCCCTTCCAGCTCAGTACCAGGTCCCCTGGCCCCTTCAATTTCCCGGTGAGTCCATTGCCCTTTGTCCGTCAACTTCCCTGTACTGGAAGGTATCACCTCCCACACCAGGTGGCCCAGATGCTATTCTCAGGGCTGATTAGCATGTTCTACCATGGACTGGGTACAAGGGTGCTGCTTGTGAGGCAGCTCTTGGCTCAAGGCTGAGGACACATAACCTAAAACCACTGATTAGGAAGTTTGGATGAGAATCATGGTGCCAGGTGAGACAGACTGATTTGTCAAATAGTGAGGAGAAAAGATATTGCACAAAGAAGCAAAGGCTCTGTGGGATTGAGAAGTCCCAGGGGCTTAGAATAGCAGAAGTCAAGGTGAGAGATGGGCTGGTTCCTTGTGGAGATTCCAGGGAGAGTCTGTTTCCTGGCTCCTCCTGTTGCTAGGTCGCCAGCATTCCATGGCTGTAGCTACATGACTCCAATCTCTGCTCTGTGGTCTCATCTCCTGTTCATCTTCTGTCCCCAACTCTGCCTGCACACTTTGGTAATCCACTGTATTAGTCAGGGTTCTTCAGAGCAGCAGGAGGTTATGAGGACTTGGCTGGTGTGATTATAAAGACTGAGAAACCCCAAGATCTGCAAGCTGTGGGGCCCAGGAAAGCTGTTGGTCTAATTTGGCCTGAGACTGAGGACCTGAGAACCAAAGGAGCTGATGGTTTAAGATCCAGTGTGAGGACAGACACCTGTTAAATGAGATGTGATGCCCCAGCCCTGCGGTGATCCATGAGTATAGGGGTGAGTTCAGCCTTTTGTTCTAGTCAGATTCTCAGTGCATTGATGCTGTGCACATAGGGAGGGTGATATCCTTTTAGGGTCCACCACTTCAAATGCTAATCTTCTCTGGAAACTAGCTCAGAGACACACCCAAAAATCATGTTTATTTGGGCTCTGTGCTGTCCTGTGGGCTGTGAAACCAAGGCACACAATTAACAATCCCAGTCCCCATCTCAAAGCCTTCATCCCATCTGCAAACTCCCTTTTGCCTTATTAGGTAACATTCCCAGATCCCAGGGATTAACACCAGGATATCTTTGTGGCCTCATTACTCAGGCTCTGTAACCAACTTTCCAGTCCTGCACAGTGACACACACACACACACACACACACACACACACACACACACACACACACAGACACACACACACACACACACACACACACGCACACACAAGGCTCGAGAGGCTATTCTCAGGATGTTTTGCACAGTAGCACATGGAGGTGTTCCAGACACAGGAGCTACCCCAAACCAACTTTTAAACAGTCTTTAAATTGCCCTGGCTGTCCTTCTGTTGAAATGCATTTAATATTAATGGAAACCTGAGAGTCTGTTCCCACTGCTTAGGACTGCACACAAAGCAAGGGAAGGATCTAGAAATATCCATCAGTATAACCTTGCTCACAGTTTAGCTTCTGCAGCCCTCACTAGTGCATCCCATTGAAATATGCCTTACCATAAACCAAAGAGGACATTTTCCTTCTACAATCAAAGACATTTTAGGACGTCACTTATGAATTCCCAAACTGGATCCCACGTGGTTCTTTGTTTAAGGAATTCCTTCCCTCCCATCACGGGCAGGAAGAGGCTTTCCTTGTGGAGCCTGGGTGACATCTGTTGGCACCTCTCAACTTTCTGCCTTTCCTTCCTTGATGTCTAAGGAGGCATCGGGCCCAGCCCCTACCTGGCATTACAGAATTGAAGGACAGGTGATCAGGGTGTGACTCCACCTGAGAGAGGAGAGGCTCCCCCTGGTCCCTGGGAGGCTCTGCTTCAGGAGGGTCAAAGAGATTCCTCAAGTGTGGACTGATGGCTACACTCTTCGTTTGTAAAAATACGAAAGAGAGAAGAGCTGGGTACACAAGACTCCGGAAGCACAGCCCAGGTTTCTTCAGAAGTTCTTCACTAGACTCAACATTCATGACACCTTTGGGTGGATGAATTTCTTCATGCTTTTGTCTAGGCATGTTAGGTGAATGCAGTTAGGAGGAAGTTGCTCACCAGACAAAGCCTCACGCTATCTTTAGATGGGTGGGGCAAAGGAGCCAATTGGGAAATATTTCATCAAGATGGAAAGGACACTGTGCCAAGCTTGGTACAAGGGCAGCGGTAGGTCCTTGTGGAAGTCAGTTCTGTACAGAGCACAGGATTTGTCCCTCCAACTCTCCCCCAGCTCAGTCCTCATGAAATATTGACTGATTGTTGTGTCAAAGGAGACAGAGAGCCTAAAGGAAGTTCTCATCTTTGGTGTCTCTTGTGGTATGCTTCTTTTTCAAGGGGCCACCAAACTGGAGTAGGTTCTTCATGTCCATGATGAGAGGTGAGAGGAGTTCAGAGAGAACTCCAGCCATGGAGACATAAATGTCCCTGGACACAGGGAAGCAGGAATTAAGTGAGCAGGGATCCTGGGAGCTCAGGCAGGTTTGCTCTCATTTTCCCCAGTTGCTTGTGGCAGTGTGGTAAGTGCCACAGATGGGTTATAAAACAATGACATCAGCCCCCTTCCAGGCTGGAGCCTAGAGATGGTCACAGAGGCTGGAGTGCCAAACCGGTAGCCAGAGGGATGGTCTGAGATCCCTGAAGTCTACAAACTGACAGGATCCATCAGGAGTTGAGAGGCAGTGCCCCTGCCTTATTGGTGCTAGGCCACTCATTATAACCCACACTCCTCCCCACCCAGTGTCACTGGCTCCTCTAGAGCTTCTGCTTCAGAGACCTGAATGCTGAGGGAGGTTGAGTCATGAAGAGACAGTTCATGAACTTGAAAATGAAGACAAAGGCACAGACAGATTGGCACGTCCAGGACCATGGCTCCAGGTGAGCCTCAATGAAATAACTGGTCACCCAAGAAACAAACTATGCCTGTGCATTGATCAAGGGTGGTGTGGAGCACAGGAGCACAGCCATGCTAGAGGCTCTCAGAGAGCCTCCTGAGCCCAGAGCTGGACAGGGCAGCCTACCCCTGAGGTTATTGGTCTCAGCAGGCTGTCCTGTGTTGGGGGTGGAGGTGGGAAGGTGTTCATGCCTATTCATTCAGAGGCCGTCTCTGAGCCTGGGCATCGTCACTGTCCCCCCTCACTTCAGACTCCTAAAGGTGCGACCTCAAAGAGTGTCCTGCCTCCTCTGACCTGGCCAAGAGGGTGTGTCTGGTATATATGTTTAAAAATAAATCTGGGAGGGGCTCCCCATGGAGAAAGGGCCCTTGAGCAGAGTTACTCAAGGCAAAGAGCTGAGACCACAGTACCCCATAAGTGTGAGCCAAGGTTTGTTCCAAAGTTCCACAACTGTCTAAACCAGTGTTTTCAACATTCCTAATGCTGCGACCCTTTAATAAATTTCCTCATGTTGTGGTGACCCCCAACCAAAAGGTAATTTTCGTTGCTACTTCAAAACTGTAAGTTTGCTACTGTTATGAATCGTGATGTAAATATCTGATATGCAGGATGTATTTCCATTGTTCCTGACCCAGAGGTTGACAACTGCTGGTTAACAAACATTCATGATAACTGCGAATAATTCACTTTCACATTTATGGGTGCAAATCAAATATTAGTTAGGAGCAGTTTAGGGCGCCCGGAGCCTCACTCCACACCCCACACCCACACCCCACTTGGAGGTTTGGCAGAGCCCAGAGACCTCTGCTCAGCACAAACCTTAGTGAGCCCTGGACTGAGGTTGGGGACACTGGGGCCCAAACAAAGTTTCCCTAGTGAGTCCCTAATTGTGGCTGCAGCTTCCACACCAGCAAACAGAGCTGCAGCATCTACCCTTGCAGTGTCTCCCTTTGACCAGTACTTGCAGCATCTCCCCTGGGACCAGTTTCACCAAGAGCAGCACCTCCCCACCCCTGGAAACAAGGTACCCAGCCTTATAGTACCTGCTGTGCTGCACATAGCAGATGGTCAGGGCCTCCCTGTCCAGTACGGTAGCCACAAACCTCATGTGATGATTAAGCTCTTGAAATATATCCATTGCCCTTGAGGAGCTGAGTTTTTATTTTAATTTAGCTATCAAGGTAACATATACTTTGGTTATTGTTTAGAACACTTTGGGTGTGTGAATGGATCTATTTTATCAAACGTTAGGAAATGCAAATACAGACCCAGCATTCCTGATTTAAAAAGATACAATTTAGCACTCAATCCTTAGTGAGATGGCCTGTGAGAGACATCAAACTAAGAAGACTTTGTGAAAAACATGAAGGTAAAATACCTCATTAATATTTTTTGGCTGCTTGGTTCTTCTAGACTGGGTGAATAGCCAAATTAACAGACAGAGATTAACAGAACATCAGGGGTTAGTACATGTGCAAGAAGGTTTCACATAGAATTGATGTAGCCATAAAATTACAAACACACTGAGGCAACATTGGGTATATGACATTTTTAAAGTTTTTAAAACAAGTTTTTTATTGATTTCCCACTCCAGAGGAAGGAGTGCGTAAGAGAGGTAGCAACATCAACAATGAGAGAGAATCATTGATCCTCTGCCTCCCACCGGCACCACCCAGCAGATGCAGATGAATTCATTTTCCTACCATGTGCCCTGACAGGAAAATGAATCCTGACGCCTGGCTCATAGGTCCATGCTCAACCACTGAGCCAGGTGGACTGGACTATATACTATGTATTTTGAACAAAGGAGAAAGTGGGGAGATTATTTTTCAGAAGTCAGAATGGGCGATTTGCAGGTAGTTGAGGAAGAACAGAACACACCTGTCAGGAAAGTTAAGAAACCATGAGACGCGGGTTACCTAGCTGACTGACACCAGTCTAAACCCTCTTAGCCAATAGTTAAGAAATAAAGAAAACAAAGATTCTGCCACCCTAAAGCTGCCTTTGGGGATATTGATTTTCAGCTGTTTATTTAGAAGCCCAAGAGTCAGAGAGAACCTTTGGGCAACCCCAACCCGCTATGCCCAAAAGATTCAGAGAGAGAGAGAGAGACCTTCCTCAGAAGTTTGTTGCATTGGCCTGATTGGAGTGAAACATGGTAAATAAGAGGGCTTCAGCAGATGTCTATTAACTAGATACCCCCCCTCCCCTGTGACAACATCAATCAGGAGTGTGGGAGAGGTTCCCAGACATTGTCGGTCCCAGGAGGCAGGGTTATAAATTCCAGTGGCTGCTGTGTCCAGTGCTGGAATTGGTGGCAGTTCAGCTCACCAGCACACCTCCTGAGCCCACAGCTGGACAGGGCAGAGGCTGGGTCCAGGCTGGCTGGGCCCAGGGCCTAGAGAAGAGGTGGAAATGCAGAGGGGGATGACTCAGGTGAACCTGGAAGGGAGGGAGAGGCGTCAGTCCAGGTACCCACATGAACTGTCCTTGGAAAAGGTCACCTGTGTCCTGAGGAGAGAGAGGGCAGTAGAGCCCAGCCATGGGGGAGACCCCTCAGGGCTCTGCCCACTGACACTCTGACACTTGAAAGGACACTCACCACTGACTCTCTCATCCCCTCTCCAACCAGGTTCACAAGTGAGGAGGGATCTCCATGCAAATTGTTCCTGAGCTCTCAGGATTCTAAGTCCTTTTGTTCCAAGCTTGAGCCTTAGCAACCAGGGGAGCAACCAGTGGACAACCTGTCCAAGTAGGACTGGACCAGGACTGGTAGGGCAGCCTACATCTCCTTCCCAAGAAGTTGCTTTGAGGCCGGGCCAAGGTCCTGGAGCTGTGAGAGCGCTGCCTGTCAGTGAGCAGCTGGCCTTCAGCTGAGTGTTCTTCTCCACACACCCAACCTCTCCCCCAACAGTTACTCACATGGAGCGGGGGGCTCTATCCTCTTCAAGTCCAGTCTCTGGGAGGCCCGAATCTGGGAGAAGGGATGCCGCCCAGGGATGAAGGTTCCTGCCTTTCCCTCTGGACTCCTGGATAGCTACGCCAAAAGAATTTTCAAAAGGTGTGGTTCACAGAAATTGGAACACACTCTGTGGCGAATGCACTCTGGCCACCCTGAATTCTCTCCAAGACATTTCACATGGACTATTCCTGCAGTGAACTGGGCATCCAGAGGCCATTGCAGGTGCCCGTAAGGAAATCAGGAGCCTGTTGTACAGTGGGTGTCATGGAAGCACAAGTCAGCCCCAAATGCCTTCTTGATTTGCCCTCCCTGCTTTGGACCCCTGTTTAGTCTTTCTTGTAGTAGTGTCTTCACCTGAAAACAACAACTGACAGCATTAAAGTTCAAAATGTCCTGAAATGAGTCTGGCTACAACATCAAAAAGCTATGTTCTCCTTAGTAAGTAAGGGCTGTATGTTTTATCTATGTCAAGCATGCTTAGTTTGAGATTGCAGCTTCTATCCCCCTTAGGCTTACTGTAGGTGATTGTAGAAAAAAGTATGTACCCCTTTCACCTCATCTCTATTTTATCCCCTCAGAGGACAGGCTAGCAGCGGTGGGCAAACTTTTTGACTGAGGGCCACAATGGTTTCTTAAACTGGAGCGGAGGGCCAGAACAAACGCATGGATGGAGTGTTTGTGTGAACTAATACATGTTAACACTGCTGCTGGTGAAGGAGCGGAGGGGAGTGGGAAAGAACCCTCCGCTCTTTTGGCTCCGAGGGCCGGATAGAACACCTTAAGGGGCCGGATCAGGCTAGCAGGCCAAAGTTTGCCCACCGCTTGCTGGACTCAGCCTCTCTCAGCTGTGCAGGAGTGTGTGTGCGCACACACACTCACACACACTCACCCCCCCACACACACACACAGCAGCTCCTTCAAAAGCATCCAGCTTCCCTCTCTTCCATCACTGAAGGGTTTTTAAGTCACAAGGGTGATCATTATAATGCAGTGCTGGTTGACTGACACTTTAATGTTTCTAAAATTAAAATAGCAGTTCACCACTAGTCCAGGAGAGGCAATTGTGATAGAGAACCTTGTAGAAAATACAGGAAGATATTTTAGAATAACTAGCATTATCATTGTTAGTGGACATGTGGACTGCTTTAAGAGGTTCATAAATATGAATTGCTGATATCCCAGGAGAGTGGGGCCCGGGAACTTTAGTCCCTCTTCCTTATGCAGGCTTACTGTCGCCTAGGAATATGGCGAACATTATGAGGCTATGGGTGAAGCAATGGAATAAATGAATGTTATATTCACATTTAATTTTACAAGAATACGGTTGCATTATGTAATCAGTCAGGTGGCCTGCATTTTGCTTTTCATATAACAGATGATGTCATTTTAGTGCATCAACCTCTGCAATGCTGACAAGCAACCAGATCATCATGAACATAGGGTGGACAAACTTCAAATAGATTCCCTTTGAAATTCACCTTCCAGGATGCATCCATTCCCCTCTGTGTCACTCTATGACCCTCCCCTGTGCCCCAGTGTCCCTTGCATTCTCAAATTGGCCAAGCACTTCACTCTCTCAGAAATTGTGCAGTCTGTCCTCATGCCCTGAACAGGATCCTTCCAAGCCCCTGATGGCCCCTCCTTGTACAACCCTCAGGCAGGAGTCTTCCTGCCTCTGTAACTTTCCATACCAGCCCCATGGTTTTCTTGACAGAATTACTTACAAAGTGCCATTTGTAGATCATGGTCTTGTTGGGTTTTGCTGTGTGTGTGTGTGTTTATGTTTTCTGTTTTCATCCTAAACTCTGTGAGGATAGACTCTGTGTAGCTCTGAGCATGGCATTAGCAGCCACTCCAGGACAAATAGTTGCCAAATGCATCTAGGAGAGAGGGGGAAAGGGCTATTGTGAATCTCTAGTTCCCAGGTGAGTTGTTTCTGTTTCTGTTTTTTATCTGCTCTGCTCTAGGTGACAATCCCAGATCCACTTGGGCTGAGAGCAGTCGCCTCATTTGTCCTCATTCCTCCATCTATGTAGCTGGAAACTTTAAACTCTGCTAGTTCATAGGCATGGGGAACGTCTGGAGGAATGGCAGGGTAGGGACCCACAAGAAGCCAGCCTCACCACCCTGCTGTTACGCTCCACCCCCATGACCGCCCCATAGCCTAAGGTGAAGAGATGCAGGGTCACCTGCATGACAGGGACACAGTGTCGTCTGCCCACTCTCCCTCTCAGATAAGGTCTCACAGTTTGTAGAGTCTGAATATTCCCCAAGTCTGAGTGAGGAAGAGCAAGGCAGCACAATGTGTCTGAGGCTGCCTGTCACTACTTGAGCCAAGTTAAGCAGAGACAGGGTTGAGCCACACAATGAGTGTTTATCCAAGGATGCGGTCAGTATGGGGAGAGCAGTCGCTCACCCTGGAAATTCGGCTCTCAGCCTCTTGGGGGAGAAAATAGCTACCTGTAGCTGCCAGCTGCAAGTGTCACATGCAAAGGGGAGGGGAGGGCCTGCTGTCTGGCCTTCAGGAGCTCAAAGGCAGACCACAAGGTGGCTAATCTGTTACGACTTTAGGAACAGCTCAGCCCCTTCCTGGGATGAGATTGGAATGGTCAGCCTTCCTGAGAAAGACCCCAGGAGGGGGTCAGGGTGCGGACACAGCTGCCAAACGAAGCATGTCCTGTGCATGATCTCTTCCCAAAATGCAATTCTTTTCTGGGCAATGGGCCATGGAGGCAGCCTATGTTTTCAGTAGAGCCTGTTTCAACCTCCAGTGTCCCAGGGCCTCGTATTTATAGTTTGCAAGTAATGATTAAACAACTGCGGCTCTATTCTTATTACAAGCCCTTCCCCACTATCAGAAGCTGATTTTCAAAGACCCCCAGCAGAAGCCTCAGGCCAGCTTGGATGACAGGGATGGGCCTCAGCTTTACTCTTCCCCTCTCCCTCTCTCCTCACAAGCCTGACTTTTGTCTCCTAAAGAAACTATGGACAAGCAGGCAGCAAAACCTGTCAGACTGAGCATGCCAGGCCCCCTGTACCCCCTGGAGGCACCACCTGAGAGGAGAGCCCTGGGTTAAGGTTCAGCTAAGGGGCAGCTCTGCCAGCACCTGAGCACAAGGCTGTGGCTGGTGCCTTCCCACCTCTCCTCAGCTTTGTTGGCCTGCTCCTCCTCAGGAGCCTCCTGCCCACTCCTTCTGCTTCCAGGCCCAGGGGTGACTTTGCCAAAGGGATTTGTTGGTGAGAGGAGAACCCCTTCATGAGGGGGGAGGAAGGCAAGTAGGCTGCCATCACCTGAAGGCTTAGGGGAGGTGAGCAGAGCAAGGGATACATTCGGGGCTTGTCAAAGATCTCTGGTGACCCAAACCTCAGGGGAAGACTGAGGAGAGCACCTGTGGAGAGAGACAATGTAATTGCATCTGGCCAGCTCTTCTCTGCCCCGGGGGTTACTAAAATGTCTGTATCCAGACAGTAGGGAGAGTAGACTAGCCCAGGGCAGGGAGCTCTTTTCCAGACAGAGGGCTGCGGTGGGTGGGAGTGGGGCGCCAAGCCTGGCCCAGGGAACCAGGTAGGTAAGTGGCAGCCACAACCACAGAGGGAAAGGGGTCCCCAGAAACACAGACCAGGGGTGGCGAGTGGGAGGTTAGCTGGGGGTCGCGGTCTCCTGTTTCTCCCTCCACATCCGCGACCGCCCCCACCCTCATGACTGGAAGCACAGGGTCCCCCTAACAGCCACCCACCCTCTGCAACCCCTTGCAGCCTGCTAGGTAGGTGTGGCACAGGCGCCCCTGTCGTCACCTTCTCTGGGCCTGTTAAAACACGCCCTCCCCTCCTGCCCCCTGATCTTGGTTTGTTCCTGATCTCATGATCTCGCGAGATTTCACCCCCAAAGGAACCAGTGCACAGTCCCAGGAAGCTTGTGAGGCGCCGCCCCCTACCTCTTCCTTCCCCTCAGCCCCCCTGCTGTGCAGGAGTCCCAGTGGTGAGGAGCACAGCCTGTGGAAAAGGTAAGCACACTCTCTGGGTTCTTGCTGTCTCCTGGGGTGAACTTGCTGTCTCCAAGGGTGAAGTTCCTCTAGTCACTGGTAACCCGCAGCCCCTCCCCCGCCGGCTTATTCCATCTGAAAATGAGTTTCCACCTGGTTGGAGTAAAGGCCTGAGTTCCAAACCTGGCTCGCAGGCGTAAGGCCTTCCGCTTGCTGCGCCAGAGTGGGAGCTCGCTGAGGGGACCTACAAGCAACAATTCATGGAACTCCAGCGTCGGCCCTTATTGGGTGACCTCAGCTGGCCGCGTTTGCACTTGACCAAGGGCGCCCCCACAGCCCCAGGCGCCAACTCCCCCGGGATCTGGCTCCTGAAGTCTGTGGGCTCTCAGGCCAGCCCAGCCCTGCTCAGCGCGTGGGGCACGGAGAGGGGGCAGAAAAGTGGCTGCTGGACGGTGGGCTGTGTCCAGGAGGGAGAGGTCGCTTTCCGCAGAGTACCCGGCCCATCACATCATTGTCCTCTGGTTCAGCTGGTGAGAAGGCGGTGGTCAGGCTGGGAGATAAGAGGTGATTCCCACTGAGAACAGCAGAGCCCTCTCCTGGTGTGAGTGTGCGTGTGCCTGAGTGTGCCAGAGTGTGAGCGTGTGAATTCTCACCTGATGATATGTTCCTGGGTTCCTTTTCTTTCTTTCTTATTACTGATTAAGGTATTACATATGTGTTCTTATTGCCCACTCTACCCACACCCCCTCCCCCACCACGCAAGCATGCCCTCACGCTCACCCCCTGGTGTCTGCGTCCATTGGCTAGGCTTATAGGCATGCATACAAGTCCTTTGGTTGATCTCTCCCCCTTAGCCCCATCCTCCCCTACCTTCCCTCTGAGGTTGATGGTCTGATCCATGGTTCTCTGTCTCTGGATCTGTTTTTGTTCATCAGTTTATGTTGTTCATTGTAATCCACAGATGAGTGAGGTCATGTGATATTTATCTTTCTTGGACTGACTGACTGGCTTTGCTTATCATAATGCTGTCCAGATACATCCATGCTGTTGCAAATGGTCAGTGCTCCTTCCTTTTTTGCGTCAGCATAGTATGCCAGTGTGTAGATGTACCATGGCTTTTTAACCCACTCATCTGCTGACCAGCACTTAGGCTGTTTCCAAATCTTAGCTATTGTAAATTGTGCTGCAGTGAACATAGAGGTGCATGTATCCTTTCTGATTGGTAATTCTAGGTTCCTGGGATATATTCCTAGAAGTGGGATCATTGGGTCAAATGGGAGTTCCGTTTTCAGTTTTGTGAGGAAACTCCATCCTGTTCTCCATAGTGGCTGCACCAGTCTGCATTCCCAGCAGCAGTGAAGGAGGGTTCCTTTTTCTCCCAATCCTCACCAGCTCTTTGTTGATTTGTTGATGATAGTCATTCTGACATCTTTGAGTTGGTACCTCATTGTCCATTTGATTTGGTTTTCTGGCAAATTGCATCACTAATTTGAGTTAGATTAGTGACTCTGAGCATGTTTTCATGTGTCTGTTGGCCTTCCTTTGTCCTCTCTGGAAAAGTATCTGTTTAGGTCCATTGCCTATTTTTGTGATTGGTTTGTTTATCTTCCTTTTGTTAAGTTGTATGAGTTCCCTGTAAATGTTGGAGATGAAACCCTTATCACAGAGAACATTGGCAAATATGTTCTCCTCTGCAGTGGTCTTTGTTGTTTTATGTTGATGGTTTCTTTTTTTTTTTTTCCTATGAATAAGCTTTTTATTTTGATGTCATCCCATTTGTTTATTTTAACTTTATTTTCCATTGCCCCAGGAACTGGGTCAGTGAAGCCATTGCTTCAGCGTATATCTGACACTTGCTGCCTGTGGCTTCCCCTAATATTTTTAGTTTTCCATCTTATGTTTAAGTCCTTTATCCATTTTGAGTTTATTTTTTGTGTATGGTGTAAGCTGGTGGCCTAGTTTCATTTTCTACATGTATCTGACCGAATTTCCCAGCACCATTTATTGAAGAGACTGTTTTGTCTCCATTGTATGTTTTTGCCTCCTTTGTCAATATTAATTGAGCTTAGTGGTTTGGATTGGTTTCGGGGTTCTCTATTCAATTCCATTGGCCTATATGTCTATTCTTGAGTCAATGTCAGGCAGTTTTGAGAACAGCGGCTTTGTAAAACAGCTTGATATCTGGTACTGAGATACCTCCTACTTTGCCTTCTTTCTCAGGATCGCTGCAGCTATTTGGGGTTTGTTAGTTTTTTAAATTTATTTCATTGATTTTATACAGAGAGTAAAGGGGAGGGATAGAGAGTTAGAAACATCCATGAGACAGAAACATGGATCAGCTGCCTCCTGCACACCCCCTACTGGGGATGTGCCCCCAACCAAGGTGCATGCCCTTGATCGGAATCAAACCTGGCACCTTTCAGTCTGGAGGCAAACGCTCTATCCACTGAGCCAAACCTGTTTGAGCTCAGGGTCTTTTTTTTTATTACAGATGGATTTTTGGAGAGTTCATTCTAGGTAGGTGAAATATGCTGTTGGTATTTTAATGCGGAGTGTATTGAATCTATAGTTCCCTTTGTGTAGTATAGCCTTTTTCATGATGTTAATACTACCAAACCATTAACATGGCATGTTCTTTCATCAGTTTTGTCTTCCTCTATTTCTTTTTCAAAGTCTTGCAGTTTTCTGAGTAGAGGACTTTTACCGTCGTAGTTAGGTTATTCCTAGGTATCTTAATTTTTTTGGTGTGATGATAAATGAGATTTTTTTTCAAACTCTCTTTCTGTAAGTTCACTATTGGTGTATAAAATGCCATAGATTTCTTGGCATTAATTTTGTAGTCTGCTACATTGCTGAATTCACTTACTAAGTTTACTAATTTTTGAAGGAGTCTGGGGTTTTCTATGTACAGTATCATACCATCTGCAAATCATGACAATTTACTTCTTACTTTCAATCTGGGAGGCATTTATTTCTTTTACTTGTGTGATCACTGTGGCTAGCAGTTCCAGTACCATTTTGAACAGAAGTGGTGAAAGCAAGCATCCTTGTCTTGTTCCTGTTCTTGAGGGAAATGGCTTTAGTTTTTGCCCATTAAGTATGATGTTGACTGTAGGTTTTTCATATAAGGCTTTTATATGGGGAGGGATGATCCTTCTATTCCCACTTTGCTGAGTGTTATCAGGAAAGGCTGTTGCACTTGGTCAAATGACTTTTTTGCACCAATTGATATGATTGTGTGGTTTTTCTCTCTCAGTTTGTTTATGTGCTGTATCATGCTTATTGATTTGCGGATATTGTACCAGCCTTGAGTCCCTGGGATAAATCCCACTTGGTCATGGTGTATGATCTTTCTAATGTAATGCTGGATCCAGTTTGCTAGAATTTAGTTGAGGATAGCAACATCACTGTTCAACTGGAATATTGGCTTGTAAGTCTCTTTCTTTGTGGTGTCTTTTTCTGGTTTTCAGATTATGGTAATGATGGCTTCATAAAAAGACCTTGGAAGCGTGCCTTCCTCTTGAATTTTTCAAAGAGTGTGAGAATAATTGGTTTTATTTCTTCTTTGAATGTTTGGTAAAACTCCCCTGTGAAGCCATCTGGTCCAGGGCTTTTGTTTTCTGGAAGCTTTTTGGTTACTGTTTCAATTTTATCACTAGTTTTCGGCTTATTCACATTGTTTGCTTTTTCCTGATTTTGTATTGGAAGCTTGTATTTTTCTAGGAATATGACTATTTTGTCCAGATTGATGTGGGATGTTTAATGAACCAAAGACCCAGAGGAGAGACAAGCACACAGGATGATTGATGCCAGACAGAGGCCTACACCTCGCTCATGCATGTAGCAAACTATGCCCTCTCACCATTGTTTTTATTGGGGTTTGGTACAAGGTCAGTGCATCAGCAGTTAATCAATTAAATCTTGTTTTGTTCTATATTATTACAAGAGCTTACTGAGGATAACTTGCCGCTTTGCCCTCCCTTTCTGTTCTACACCCATGACTATTTAATCCTAGCCTTTCTCACGAAGGCAAATGTTCCTGGAACTCAAGATTTTGTGCAATGTTGACCCAGTGCGAATCACTTGCAAGTCACGCTGTGCTCCTGATAGAACATTCACTTCTTCTTGGCAGGATTTCAGATCCTCGTTTACAAATGTCCAGCTACGAATCCCCCTTTTTTTCTTGCTTCATTAGATGGAGCATCAGAGATAACACAGCTGTTTTTCTCTTAATTAGTTGCTTGGTTTTCCCGAGTCCTTGGAAGACTAAATATAAAATGATACAGAGATGGAGTATTAATAACAGTATTCCAGCAGGAGCTCCTAAAGTGGCTTGTAAATGGGGTATAGGATTTAATTGTTGCAACCCCTTAACCATATTTTAACACATTTTGCCCAGTTCATTTATGCGATTTCTTTTGAAATATTTTTTGTATATGAAATTGTAAATGTAGACTTTCTTTTGTTAGATTTTTATGATTGAACAAATGTTTTGTAACCTTTTTCCATGGAAACAAACTTTCATTCTAAGGTACAGGAGTAATGCAAATTGATGAATAATTCTAGTTATATTTCATATGCATTTGTCTTTGCAGACTTACAATTTGATCTTCTACCATTAATAAAAATGGTAATCAAACAGGGGCTTGTTCAAAGGCGGTTTTATTAGCATTACATTGTAAAGTGTAATTCCCAGAGTTATTTTTATAGATTTTCTTATTTTATGCAAATCTATGCTTTCAGAGAGTGTAAGGCAGACCCCAATTTCCATAAGTCAGATTGAACAGGATGTCCTTCTTGATGAGGTGTTTGGGGGGTAGGGGGGGGCCAATTCTCCATCAAGCCATACAATGCTCTCATTTTCTTGCATGGATATGGACTTGTTCTCTCCTCTATGCCATCGTAGATCAGCTCAATTGGCTTTCGAACGGGCAGAACCTGAAGGGCTCCAATCAATGACGCTTCCATAGGAAGTATTAGATAAAAACTGAACTGTCTCTCCTCGACAGGAGTCCCAATGGACCCATTCGGACAAGATCGTAAACGTAGGAACATGACATGGTAGAAGTTATGGAGGAGTACTCTTCTTATTCCAACTAACCTTTCTAAACCCATGGGCATTCAGAAGAATCAAATGCCTGTTTTTTTTTGTTTCAGTAGTAGTGTTTTCAAAATGTTCAGCAGGGCTTGTGCCTGTATTGTTGAACAATGGTCTCCTTGACCTAAGCATGTTGGCACTCCCTGCGTTTCAGTGGTATGATTTTCTATGACTCTACGGTCCTCTTCTGGTTTTAATGGACCTCGATCATCATAAGGTCCTGGTAAGCAATTTGAGTCATTAACATAAATTCGAACCTTTGAATCCAACCAAGAAACACCTCTATTCAATGGGGGATTAGGAATGTAAGCCCAGTATGTATGATTCTCAGCATTTACCTGAGTGGTTCTTAGTGCAAGCATAGCAAGGAACAAAGTCTATGGCGTCACTTCTTTTCCATGACACCAAACCAGTTGTTCTCCCTCTTGGGTAAGCTTCTTCAACAGACCCAAGGTTGGTACAGATGAATGTTGCATTGACCATAGAGCTTTTCGGATAGGACGCCCCGTCAACGTCATCTCTGAGAATCCTTGGTCAGGTCACTTAAGTAGAACTTCCTTTTGGTTCCCATGTCTCCGCTTAAGATGCCTCTCAGGAAGCCAGAACTTTTCTTTACCTGTGGAAATATAAGCATAACCTTGCCCCCATCGTAGGATCCATGCAGGATCCCACGACTGAGAGGACTCATTATGATAAAACACAGGTTGATTGAATTCTTGTGAATCCTCCTTTTCCCAATGTCGCTGAGCAGCAGTCCTGTCAGTCTCATCTTGATTTAAAAAAATTAAAGTAAATAGAGTAGTTAATAGTCTTCATTTAGGGGATTCTCCCCCTTTTTGTTCTTTGAGCATTTCCTTTAAGTTGTGAATTTGTCTTTCAATAATAGCTGGTCCTGTATTGTTACAAGGGATGCCAGTGATGTGAGTGATATGATGAAATTGAAAAAAAATGTTTGACATTTGGTAGATAGATATGCAAAACCATTATCAGTCTTAATATTTTGAGGTATTCCCATTACTGCAAAAGCTTTTAGTAAGTGAGTAATTACTGCATATTGAGAATCAGTGACAATATTTACAGCCTGAGGAAAATGTTGTAGTAATAAAGCAATGGCAAATAGTTCTGCGCATTGTACTGAAGTGTATGGAGAGTGAATTACCTTCGTTAGCTGTTGAAAATGAAAACCCGAGCTATTCCTAACTTGTTAGCATTGGTATAAACAATAGGGCCTTGAATTGGTTCGTTAGCTATAATATGATGAGGCCATATTCATTGAGATTTCCTAAGAAATTGTAACCTTTTATTTGTAGGATAATGATTATGTATTTTCTCTAAAAAATGAGCACAAGCAGTTTGCTAACTGTTGCATATTTGAAACAATTTTTGAATTTTTTTGACAGTAAAAGGTACTATAATTTCTTCTGGATCTAAACCACATAATGGTCTTAATCTTAATCTTCCCTTGTAAATAATTTGGCAAATTGTTTGAATATAAGTCTGTATTTTTTCTGTGATTTATGAGGCAAGAAAATCTATTCAATAACATTACTATCTTGAACAAGTAACCCTGTAGGAGAATGCTCAGTGTGGAAAATCACTAATTTAAAATTGTCTGTGGAAAAATTCTATTTAATTGTGTTTGTGGAATATGCTGTTCTATCCAAGTTAATTATTTTTCTGCATCAGGGATTAAAACACGTGGGCTATTTAATTCAGATGGCCCCTTTAGTATTTGAAATAAATTAGTCAATTGATAAGTAGGTATACCAAGGCTGGGTCTCAACTAATTAATGTCTCCTAATAACTTCTGAAAATCGTTCAGAGTCTTTAAACTGTCTCTTCTAATTTGAACCTTCTGTGGAATAATGGAGACATCTGTTAATTTTTGACCCAGATATTTCCATGACTCCTGCCATTGTTCCTTTTCTGGGGCTACTTCTAATCTCTAGTCTTAGAAATTTTCAAGGAGGTATTGGTAGATCTCCTGTAATTGTGATTGAATTTCAGAAGCTATTAAAATATCATTTATGTAATGATAAATTAGAGTATTAGGAAAACTTTTTTGACTATTTTTAAAGGTTGATGCACATATGCCTTACATACAGTAGGGCTGTTGAACATTTCTTGTGGTAAGACGTTCTATTGATACCGTTGAGTGGGGTGAGCCTGATTGAACGCTGGGGCAGTAAATGCAAATTTCTGATAGTCTTGAGGTTGTAAAGGAATAGTGAAGAAACAATCTTTGTGCCTCTTCCTGAGAGATAGCCTTGTTAACAGCTGTTGTTAATCTTGACAGAAAGTCAGTGTAAGGCTCCCCGCTTGTTGAGCAATTTTAGTAAAAGCGGGAGGTGCCTTTCCAGGTGTATCCACTCTCTGCCAAGCTCTTAAACAACATAATTTTATCTGAGTGATATGCAAATCTGAAAAAGATGCCTGTGCTTGCAATCGCCCATCCTGTCCAGACCCAGTTAATTCCTGAAATGTTGGTCCTGGAGGCTGTTTTGCTGCATTTTCTCTAGCCATAAAGTCTGCTTCCCCTCTCCACTATGTTTTAAATTGTAAATATATTCCTGGATCCAGTAGAGTTTTGGCCAAAGCTTCCCAATCTAGGGGAATTAGCAAAAATTCTGAGGCATACATAACTAGTAAGTAATCCCATCACAAAGGGAGAATGCATGCCATAAGAGTTAATTGATTCTTTTAAAATTTTGAGCAATTTAAATTCATGAGGACAATGAGCCACATTAACATAACCATTTGTATATTGGGGATATTGTTGCAGGTCCTGTGGCATTTGCTGCCACTGTATCAGAAATGCAAGGAAATCATCATCTCTTCTCCATGTGGGAGGAACAATCTCATCTCCAGGTTCTAAATCGAATAATATTTTGTTTATTTCAGTAGGCAAGGGCAGCTGGAACTGCCTCTGTGCCCCAATGAATAATGTGGTGAGTCTGGAGGAGGAGCCGTGGGAGTTACTCCGGGCTCCTCCGACAGTGGCTGTTGAACTGGAAAAGCATTTTTGATTAATTACTGTAACTTATTAGTGGGTTTAACATGAGGCAGTGGGATAGCACATATTAAAGCCCTTATATGAATCAGCAAATCTTTTAATAACTCTTGTTCGTCATCCCTCGTATTGCTTTTCTTTTTTTATCTCTCCTGTTCACTAGAACTAGAATCAGTGCTACTAGTTTCACTTTCTGACAAATCCTTGATGCCCTCTTTATCAGTCTCTTCTATATCTTCATATCCCTTCAACATCCGTTCAAAATCTTTCCTTTTTTGGTCCGTAATATTTTCATGAGGCAAAGAAGATAATGGTCTATTAGGCATGTCTTTATCAGTTTCACAAGCAGAGTGAGAAGGAGAGCTAGTAACTTTAACTGGAGTGGCCTTATAATCTGATTTTGACTGCAAAGATTTAAGAGCCATAGTAATCAAAGTACACAAGGACCAAACTTCCTTTCCTATAGGATCTCCATTCTGATGGGCGTGATGTAGTGCATAAACAATCTGTTTCCAAACCTTTAGATTTACCTATTTCTGCCTGTCGGCTCAAACCAATAACAATGCCTTTTTATTTCTCTAGCTAATTCCCTAAAAGTGTCTTGAGACAGAATAACCCCAGTGCTTTAAAGCACTGAATGCAGCAGAGTCATATATTGAAACTCTGCAGTTGGGGAGTTCCCCATTGAGCTGCCTGGCTTGCCAAAGGTTTTGCATAAACCATTGTGGATGTCTTCCCTTTCTGTCTTGTGCATTCCCTGTACTCACCTTAAGGTCCCTGTTCCGGCGCCAAGTATTGAGGGATGTTTAATGAACCAAAGACACAGAGGTAAGACGAGCACACAGGATGATTGATGCCGGACAGAGGGCTACAGCTCGCTCAGTCATGGAGCAAACTTTCCATTCTCACCCCTATTTTTATTGGCGTTTGGTACAAGGTCAGTGCATCCGCAGTTAATCAATTAAATCTATATTATTATATTTGTTCTATATTATTACAAATCTATATTTGTTCTATATTATTACAATAGCATATTAAGGACAACTTGTAGGTGTGCCCTCCTTTCTGTTCTACACCTACAACTGTTTAATCTGAGCCTTTCTCAGGGAGGTAAATGTTCTTGGAACTCAAGATTGTGTGCAATGTTGACCCAGCGTGGCTCGCTTGCAATTCCCGCTGTGCTCCTAATAGAACATTCACTTCTTCTTGGCAGGACTTCAGATCCTTGTTTACAAATGTCCAGCTACACAGGTTGTCCATTTTGCTAGAGTAGAGTTGTTTGTTGTAATTTTTTACAATCCTTTGTATATCTGTGGGGTCATTTGTTACTTCACCTCTTTAATTTATAATTTTGTTTATTTGGGTCATCTCTCTTTGTTTCTTGTTGAGCCTGGCTAGCGGTTCATGATTGTTGTGTATCCTTTCAAAGGACCAGCTCTTGGTTTCATTGATATTTTGTATTTTTTTGGTCTCTTTGTTGTTCCTTTCTGCTCTGATCTTTATTATCTACTTCTTTCTGAGGACTTTGGGTATTTCTTCTTGCTCTCTTTCTAATTGATTAAGTGGCAAGGTTAGACACTTCATTTCCATTTTTTTCTCGTTTTTGGAGGTAGGCCTTTAGAGCTATGAACTTCCCTCTCTGGACTGCTTTCATTGTGTCCCATAGATTTTGGATTGTGTGTTTTCATTGTCATTTGTTTCCAGGATGCTTTTCGTTTCTTCTTTGATCTCTTTGGTAACCCAACCATTGTTTAATAGCATGCTATTTAGCCTCCAAGTGTTTGATTTTTTCATTGTTTTTATTGCTGTGGATTTCCAGATTTATGCCATTGTGACCTGAGAAGATGCTTATTATGATTTCTATGCTCTTGAATTTGAAGAGATGTTGCCCGTGTCCTAATTTGTAGTCTGTTTTTGAAAATGTCCCCTGTGCACTGGAGAAAAATGTATATCCAGTAGCTTTGGGATGAAATGTTCTGAAGATGTCAAGTCCATTTGAACTGAGAGTCAATTAGGGTTGCTGTTTCTTTGGAGGTTTTTTGTTTAGAGAATTTATCCAGTAGTGTCAATGGGGGATTAAAGTCCCTGACTATGACTATCTTGCTATCGGTACCTTAATACCTTCCAGAAGTGTGTATTTTATGTATTTGGGTGCTCCTGTATTGGGTGCATATATGCTTACCAGAGTTATATCTTTTTGTTGAATTGCCCCCTTTAGTATTATGCAGTGGCCTTCCTTATCTCTTGTTATGGCCTTCACTTTGAGTTCTGTTTTGTCAGATATAAGTATTGCCATCCCAGCTTTGTCTCATTTCCATGTACCTGAAACACTTTTATTTTCTATCCCTTCACTATCAGTCTGTGTGAATCCTTTGCACCGAGGTGGGTCTCTTACAGACTGCAAATATATGGGTCATGTTTTCTTATCCATTCACCTACCTTGTGTCTTTTGATTAGAGCATTTAATCCATTTACATTTAATGTTGTTATTGATATGTACTTGTTTGTCATTATTTTTATTCTTTTATTTTTGTTTCATCTTGCCTTTCTGTTTCTTCTTTGTACAGCAGTCCTTTTCGCATTTCTTGCATTGCTTGCTTGGTGCCAATAAACTCTCTTAGCCCTTTTTTGTCAGTGAGTCTCCAGATTCCATCTTCAATTTTGAATGGTAGACTTGCTGGGTATGTATTCAGTCCCTTGTTTCACATCACTTTGTATATTTTATTCCATCCCATTCTGGCCTGGTGTGTTTCTGTTGAGAAATCAGTTGATATTCTAATGGAAGATCCCTTGTAGGTAACTTTCTCTGTCTCTCTCTGACAGCCTTTATGATTCTTACTTTGGTATTGATGTTTAATTATAATGGGGCTTGGTGTTGGTCTTTTTGGGTTCATCTTGTTTGGGACTCTATGTGGTTCTTGCACTTGCATAGTTTTTTCTGGCTAATATCAGGGAAGTTTTCTGTTATTATCCCTTCCAACATGTTTTCTATTCCTTGCTTCACTTCTTCTCCTTCTGGTATCCCTATGATGCGGATGTTGTTTTGTTGGGTGTTATCCCAAAGCTCCCATAGGCTCTCTTCTTGCATTTTAAACTTTCTTAATCTGACCTGTTAGTTGCCTCCATTTCATTTAACTCCTTTTCTGTTGATTGCACTTTATTCATTCCTTTGGGGATTGCTTTTTTGTCTCCCTATGTATTGTTGTAATATTTGCATTGTATCTGTGTGCTAGGTTCAACTGCTTTGCTACCCAGGTTCTTTTCGGTGTGTTTCTACTGGTGTGATCTCTCAGGTCTTCTGCGGTAGGTAATCTAGTGGAGCTCCCTTCTTGAGCTATTTGGATTCTCTTGAGGTAGTTGGATCTGGATTGTTAGTGTCTTATTTGTGAATGAAGTGTTATCATGGGTTAGCAATGTGACTAACACCCAGCATTGTTTTGCAAGGTGTTTTGGATGTGATTATTGCTCCGGCTCTTGTGGAAAAGGTTGTCTGAAGTCTACTTGGTATGTGCTCACTGTTTGTTCCCAAAGACCATTGCCTGGGATTAAGGAGTCATGGGGCCTGCGGCTCAGGAACTGTGACTTTAGCTGGTGTGGTGTGACGGTTGCTGGATTAGCATGACTCTGAAACTCACCTTGTGGGCCCAGTGCCCATGAGTGTGCGGAGGCGGGTATCTCGTAGTTTGTGGTTGAGGCAGTGGGATTCTGGCCAAAGTGATTTCCCTCTCTGAATCACGAAGGAGTTTAGGATCCAGCAGCAGACTGTCCTGAGGTAGGAAACCCGGCACGGATGTGGGGCAGTGCCGTGGATACTACTGAGGGAGCCATGCACCCTTGGTTGGAAAGGCACATGCCCAGTGATCGCACACAGAAGGGCCCAGGAGCTGTGTGCAAGGGGTGTGTGCTTGTGGGGCCCACACACTGGATCAGAGTGATTGTGCTGTGCCTCTGGCCCGTGTAGGTAGAAGTCACATTTTCTGCTTTGGGGGATGAGCTACCATAGTTGGAATTGGATGCCCAATGCCTGCTTACAAAAGTGCCCAAGTATCATCTACTGGGGCACTCGGCTCAGGGGGTCCTTGTGCTGGAGCGACGCTGCTGTGGGGACTGGATGCCAGTATGTTGTGCCTTACAGCAGGCTCAGGGGACTTGTGTGCTGGATTGGTGCAGTGCAGTGACCAGAGGTCTGCAGATGGAAAGGAGGAAGTCCGACTATCTTCTGCTGGGTCGTTCAGCCCTTGGTTGGATACTAGTGTGCCCAACCAGCCAGGGCACATCTCCAGTTTTCAGATTCCTCCACGGTGTTCTCAAAGATTTTCACAGGAGCCCATGGCTTCCTATGTACGTGCATTAACTGCTATTTCCTTGTATGGGGACCATTTGGTTCTTTCTCTGACCTAGGTTGACACAGGTGACTGAGACCATGGTCCACCAGGGTAACCAAGCACTGGAGGGCGTGAGGCCGTTCTGAGCTGAACCAGCATGGATGGAAGAAATCTTCAGGTGAGCTGGTTACTGGAGCTGCCTTAGGTGTCTAGAGAAGCCCTGCGCCTCTTCCATTCTCATCATCAGGGAAATAGTTGGGGTCTGCATCCTCAGGCCCCTCCTGGGGGACCAGAAACAGGAGCAGCCATTGTATTCTCAGGTCATGTCCCCCAAAAATCATTTGTTCTCCTGCCTTTTCATGGGGTAAAAGAGAGCGAGCGCGAGACAAGAAGCTGTAGTGTGTTAGGGACCCCATGGTCAGGCAACTCTGCTTGGAGCAGGGCTGGCATGAGAGCCCACAGACTGACTTAACTGGTGTTTGGTGTCAGGTAAGTTTTGGACTCTTCCCCTGAGCTTGCACCACTTAGGGTAAGGGATGGTTCTTGAAACAAAGTAACAGTAGTGCCCAACCTGTCCCCTGGCTACAGCCCAAGGAGGTCAGGGACACCTGGGAGCTAGAGATTGGGGATGGAGAGGCCTCGCCCTCATGCATTGCAAGTATCAGGCCTCACACAGATGCTGCTGGTACTAAGGTCACCTGGTGGTAACCTCTTGTGTTACTAGTGTCTCAGCCACATTGAGAGTGGCTATTTCAGGACATACTGGTCCCAGGATCCTGAGAGGAGAGGTCAAGGCCATAACTGCAGGGTAATTTGAGGCAGAGAGAATTGTCAGCCCTGGGCTGCCAGAAGGTGCCCTCCTTAGTATAATCCACCTGTGCAGAGGATGAGGCGGTGGGGCATAGCGGAGCTCAGGGGAGGAGGGAGACACCCTGGAGCTATGCCTCCTGTGGCCCCAGCGCTGAGCTGGGTTCCCACCCTTCCTTTTCCTCTACCTCAGCTGTGGGAGGGGCCTCCATGCATAACTGCTACCCAGATCTTGTGCGTGACACCTCATCAGATGATTTACATACTTGCAGATCATTCCTTTTTCTCCCTGGGAATATCACACCATCACCTCCCCCATCCTCCTGAAGACCTGACCGGGTCCCTACACCAGGGCTGAGCACGGACCTGCCGAGCACCTGGATTGTGGCGGGTGATTGTCACCTAAATGGGCACTCCTGCTGTCTGCACATGACCCTGATGGTGACCACTGCTGCCACACATAGAGTGGCATGTTCCCATTCTCCGGTGACTTCTCTAGGCACACTCCCATCAGGCTGGCCCAGGTGATGGCCATGGGAGCCTTACATCAGGAACCAGGACCTTGTTCTTGGGTCACCGTCCCATGACTCACTCAGAGATATGAGTGCAGGCAACCAATTCAGGCCTCAGTTACTGCATATGGAGAAGGTAGTCAGTTGATGGCCCCGGCCAAGGTCTCTTGTCTGGAGAGAGAAGTAATGAGACTTGGAAAGTGAAGTGCTTCCGTAATTTCTTAAATTCTGCCAAACATGAGGAATTACTTTTACTCATCATCATGACTCTGACCCAGCTTCAGGTTCGCAATGGCCAGCTCCCAGAGGAGTGTAAATGAGCAACATGGTTATGACTAAAAAAAGGATGGAGAGGTCCCAGGGCAAGCCATGAGGCCAAAGAGCTTCACACTAAAGGAACTCTCCCAGAGACAGGTGCCCACGTAGGCAGCAGGAAGGATGGGACCTTGGAAGCTTATCCAAACCTAGAAAGCAATGTGACAGTTGACCAAGGCATGGAAAAGACTCTCACTCTGTGTGGAAAGTTGTATGAGCAGAAGACCCGCAAGCCATTTTTAAACTACTCTTGAAATAGTTTACAAAGGTGCATGTCAGTTTTCTAATGCTCAAACATTTAAAATCACAAGGTGCTAAATAGTGATTTTACTACTTTATTTATTTGCATGTATTGTATGTTTCTAACAGTTTTGAATGTTGTGATAAAAATTTGTAATGGCCATTGAAAAATAACAACTTTTCCTATGGTTATTAGGATTGCTGGGCAGGGTATGAGCTGGAGGTACCATTATGTGAGTTGTGCTCTACAGTGCAGAGCAAGACCACCCTGTGATTTACTCATTTTCCAGCCCAGTTGTTTTGTTTTTTCGTTTGTCTACTCTGTCAGGTGAGGGTTCGTGCCTCAGAGATACTCTGAGGAAGACCATGACATTCCCAGGAGGTGTCCCTGCAGATCACCCGGAATAGCAGTGATTGCACCTTAGGCACTCAGTAAATGTTCTTGAGTAAATCAAGGATTAAAGTGAGAGAGGAGAGGAGTCTGTCTTTGGCGGGCCAGGATCAGCCGTCCCGTGGACATCCCTGAGAACATGTCCACTCTGTGCCAGTGCCTCCTGCCAGCCCTCCAACAGCGTCCTTGGCATTCAAGGGCTAGACCCAGGCATGTCCTGGATGTGAGGCATGTTCTCATGGGGGATAAAGAAAGAGAGGCAATCCCTTGTTTAGGTCTAGATGTCATTGGGTCTGAAGTGCAACCAGGTCTTGTTGGGGACAGGCAAGTCAGGTCATGCCAGCAGAGACTTGTGAGTTTGAAAAAGGCACAGAGGACAAAATAAGTCAGGGTAGGAAGAGGTCTGACTGCAGAGGGAAAGAAGCCAGCTGGAAGGGTGTCTGCTCAAAGGCTGGGTTAAGAGAGTGGACGATGGGAAAGCCAATGCATGGGGACTGGTCCCCAGGGTCTCTGAAATCCCAAAGAGGCAGGGCTTGCTCTGGAACCCTGGAAGGGCATCCGCCTGCCTCTCTGGTGCCTCTTTGGATCCAGAAAGGCACCTGGGATGTTGATTTTCTTTCTGTACACTGTAGCTTGTCACGTTCTCCAAAACAGCTCAGAAGAATTGGGGAGAACTCCTGATTTCTGTTATCAGTGGGTGTCCCCAGCATCAGGTTCCTGATGGGCTGAATGATATTCCACGGATGCATAAAGAGGGTCCCAGACTTGGAGCACATTCTAAGGACACCCTTCCTTAAAAAGCGGTCACAAGGGCAGATGACCTGGGATCGCAGTAGGGATTTTGTGACTGGAGAAGGCGGTTGCAGAGGACGGCCCTACTCATCTGCTCAGAGGCTACTGTGTCCTGTACATAAGTGAGGGCCATGATGAGAGCAGGTGGCAGGTGACCAGGATGTGGTGAAAACATCCCCCAAATTCATGTGTGGGTGCTGGGAGTCGGCACAGCCTGTCCAATACTGGGCAGGAAGTTCTCCTGCCCCCAGTGCCACAGCACATGCCCTGGGAAAGCAGGCCCCGTATTGGGGGGAGGGGGTGGATAGAGGAGTATTTCTTGCTCGTGAAGAAGGCATGTTCACTCAGACTTTGTTTCTAGGTCATTCTAAGTGGTCCCTCCTGCCTCCTTGTATCTCCAGGACACTGGGATCTCATAGAAGTTTCCTGAGCTTGGGCTCCTACAATTTTCCAGTTTCTGCCAGTGCATGTAATGTTTGTGTTAAAGAGAAAATCTCACCCCCCAGGTGGCACCACTCAGGCTTTAAGCCCATGATACCAAGTCTAGACTCAACTGCTGACCTCATTACAGTTTGAACCTCTTCCAGAAGCCTCATCAGCCAGTCTGCAATTTTCAGGTCAACACCACTGTGGTAATCTGTTACGTGGTCCCTCTGCCTGGAATATGAAAGTTGTTTGGGCATCACAATGCAGGGCGTACAGAAGAGCCTACAGAAAATTTGCTCCTCTCTGCCTCTGTCTCTCTCTCTCTTTGCCCCCCCTCTCCCCCTCCCCGCGCTCTGTAGCTCTCTCTCTGTCTGTGTCTCCCTCGATTTCATAAGATCCAATGTGTGACTCAGTACAGCATGGGGATATCCCAAACTATGGCAGATCCTTACATGCCAAGTACAGCTTCAAATCTTCTGAAGGGGAAGGTGTATCTGTGCACTGTGCTTTGTCCTGAGAGAGGACATCTTCCCTCACAATCTGAGTAAGAGTTTTAGGCCTGTGCCCAAAAGGAGATTTTTGAAGCCAAATTTGCATGGATTTTTTCCTTGGGGTTGAGCAAACATTAGTTATTTCTACAGACTTTGGCAGTCTTGTTTAGGGCCCCGGCCCCTGGAACTTGGCTGGGACTAAGCTGCTGCCTGTGTAAGGTTGGGATGTGGAAGAGGATGCCTGCGCTAAAGAGAATGCCCTCTGTAGCAGCTCCTTGGTAAGGATACACAGGTCTTTTTGCCCACATTTATTTTTCTCTGTGCCTCCGAGATTCCCAAGAGCCCACGACTCTCAGCCCTCAGTGGCTTTCAAAAGTGTATGTCACATCCCAGATTCAGCTGCCACACCCCTCCTCTGGCCTCTCCACAACCCACGTTTTCACATTTAATTTTCTCAAGCCAGGTTGCTGAGCTGATCTGGTTTTTCTGAGAGGAAATGCCCTTTACCTCCACAGAGGGAGGGTGACAGAATCCCCTGCCTATACTCCCCATCAGCTTGGGTTTAAGGGATCCACCCAGTTTCCTTCTTCACTGCTAGCCTTTTAAGTTCTTAATTTGATGCAGTCAGTGTCTCTGAGTTTCCCCAATGTTCACCTTGTCCTGGGTAATTCCCTAGGTCCCATTCCAAACGTGCAGCCCCTCCCTTCTCCTGATCAATCCCTAGATGTGATTTTGGCCTGACCTGCTCTGGGGAAGGCTTGCTCCTCAAAATATGGAAGACCAACTATCCCTCTGTTCCTCTTTGAATGGGCAAGGGGTTTGCAATTGTAAGTAACCTCAAGTCTCAGGGACTGTTTGGTACTCAATACTGTTGCATTGAAATTCTTTTTCTCTGGAGATGATACCACTGTCTCTCTAAAGGGGTGTTAATGGGAACATTAGGGAATTTTTATGTGGCCCCAACACCCCCATTAAGTCTACTTCCAGGCTGGTTTCCTTTTCTTTTCCTTTCATGAATGGACCTAGGGTTCAGTTGGAGGTGTGGAGAGTGCAAAACCCCATCATGGTTAAATGCCTGGAGATCCAGGACTAAGGTTTTGCTCTCAGGTGGAAGTAGCCATTTCAGCTAGGACCTCAAAAGGAAGGTGTGGTCAGACGGGGTATAATGGCTTCTGAGGAGGCCGAGGAGGGAACAGAAGCTAGAGCGTGAGAGTCAATGTCCAGGTCTGAGCACAGGGCTCCCTGCACCACGCCGCTCTGGTGAGTCAGGAGCTTAAGGTGGTCCCCAAGGTCCTGCAAGCCAGAACCCAGAGATTTGTCCTTTTTTCCTTACAAATGAGCAGAATTTGCCTTTGCCTCTGGATGCAGGTGTGCCTTAAACCAAAATGTTTTGATTTCTGTTTTGATGTTTGCCATTCATAGAGGTTCACAGGGCAAGTTTTCCCGGTGTCTGAAAGTCGAGTATTGCTAAGGAGCCTATTGTAGGCCAAAGTGGCAAAATCCTTTTTGTAGTTTTTTAGAGGCCGGGCTGTGTGTGTGAAAACAGGTATTAATGAATGTGTTTCATAACAGCCAATTGATGTTTAGAAAGAGAGGAAGGGAGTGGGCGGAGAGAGAGAGAGAGAAACATTGATGTGAGAAACATCTATCAGCTGGCTCCTGCCCACACCCTACGGGGGCTAGGAATGTAGCCCTCAAGTGACATTTGTGGGGGCACGAGAGGATGCTTAACGCAGTGAGCAACACTGACCAGGCTTTGCAGTCTCTTATTGAGAGGAGCCTTAGTTGTGACATGTGAGCCCTCTGTTGTCATAGATAAAATGGTCATTCTAATATTCATAGAAGGGACACACAGTAAAATGTACATGTTGGAATTAACGGTTATTTTTCTCACCTCCAGCTCCCCCATGCTTCAGAAAACGTTTGTGCTGCTTTTATATGCCTCATTTAAAATGTGTCAAAGGAGAACCAAGATGGCGGCAATATAGGCAGATGTGTCCCAGGTCCTGTCCCTGAGCAAATGGAATGAGCAGCTGAAACTAGTAACACCCACACCGAATTGGCGAAATTGCTCAGCTGGTGAGAGGGTTTGCAGCCGGGAAGAGCAGAACTCCCCTGGAAAGGTAAAAAAAACCAGGGATTTGGGCAGGAAAGTTTGCCAGACCTCTGAGCCCAGAGAGTCAGAGGGAGACCGCGTGGCAGACAGCCGCGTCCCCTGGGACAGGCACAGCCCCTGACGGGGGAAAGGAGAACTGCGGGATTCCTGGCGCCACCAGGGAAATTGAGAGCTGGGTTCTGTGACCGTGGAGGACTGAGCCTAAAGGGGGCAGCCTGAAGAGCTGACCTGACCATACAGTCCCGGTAAGAGAAGAAGCTTACAGAAACCAAGCCTTCCCCGTTTCCGCGGCCGGCGTTTGTTTGTCTGTTTTCACTGAATCCTGTTCATGGGACATTTCGGATACAGACACTCACCTGTGCTGAAGAGAGGGAGAGTGTGCAGAGGAGTGGAATCTGGGGAGAGACTGGGGAGAGAAGGGGAGCCGGGAGAGGTGGCAGCGAATTGAGTGCTGAGACACCCCTGAGCCCAAGACTGGCGCAGCCATTCTCTCCAGAGAATGAGACTCCTCTCCCCGGCCCCCAGGCAAGGAGCACAGCCACACCCAGATTCCACCCTGTACGAGATCAAGGATTAGAATAACCTTATCAGTCCCTGGGAGTTAACAGGGTCTGGCCTATAGAGGGATTTTCAATCCCAGCAACAACATAGTGCCAGTAACTAACTATTACGCAGTCAGCTCTGGGCAGTGAACTTCCACTGGAAAGAGAGGCCCTATAGCCTCAGAGGACAACCCCAGAACACTGCCACCCAGAGGCTGACCCACAAACTGACTCTTTGCTAAACACAAAATAAGGCAGTCTGGGAAATAAATGCGACCTGCTTTAAAATAAGGACTATGGTTCACAACACAGAGGAACAGTATATCACAGGGAAACTCAACACTCTCCTGAATACCTGGAAGGTCTAAGGCGAGCCACACTGAAGAATAGAAGAACCGAAGGACCTTCACTACTGCATTTTTTTTTCTTTTTTCACTTTTTAACTAAGAAATCAATTTTTTTATTTTTTTTTCTGTTCTTTTTTTTTTCTTTTTCCATCACCTGATTTTACCCTTTTAATTACCACCTTCTTATTTTTTAACCAGTATTATTACTGCTACCATTTTACCATTTTTTATAGTGCCATTTTATTTTCTCTTTATTTTATTTTGGGATTAGTGTTCTCCATTCTATTTTCATTGTTATATTATTGGTTGATTCTAGTCTGCATCCATATCCAGGGAGCTGTTGCTGGAATTTGTTGGGATTAATGGCTGTTCTATAGGAGTATTCTCCTCATATAAAAAGTCTCTTCCCCTCTTCCACTTCATTCTCTCTTTTCGCTTTTTTTTTTCTTTTCTTTTCTCGCTTTTATTTTCCCCGCTGCTTTTTCCCGATTTCATTTTTGCACTCCTTTTTTTGGTCCCTACTTTTCTTTTCTTTTTTTTCTTTTATCTTTTTCTCTTCCTTCTTCCTTATACCCTAATTCTCTTAATTCAGGTGGTCACCTTTATTTGGGGTTATTAATATCGTGAATATATTTGTGTATAGTGCATGGTACGTGGTGCCTTGTTGTGTTGTATTTTGTGCCTTTAAATCAATGCAGCAGATCCAAGCAACAGCAAACTCCTGAGCACCACATCCTCTGCTGAGGAACAGCAGCTGTACGTGAAACCTCGCCCCACCAGCCAGAAGAGCCACCACAGCTGTGAACAGCACCCACCAGAGGAGCTGCTGCCAACTGAAGAGCAGGAGCTACCGCAACCGCCCGAAGAGCAACCACAGACCAAGGAGTCACTGCCACCCAGGGAGCATCCACTGAACGACTCAACATCTAGATATGTCAGTGAGATCAAACATGGGTAGACAAAAAAACCCCAAAGGAAAGAGAAGGAGGACTCTCCAGAAAAGCAGCTAAATAATACAGAGGCATGCAACATGACCGATAAAGAATTCAGAATAAGGGTCCTAGAGTGCATAAACCGGATGGAGGAAAAAATCGACAACCTCTTCAAGAAGCAAGAAGAAACAGATGAAAAAATCGATAACATATGGAAGAAGCTAGAAGAAACAGATGAAAAAATCGATAACATATGGAAGAAGCTAGAAGAAACAGATGAAAAAATCGATAACATATGGAAAAAGCTAGAAGAAACAGATGAAAAAATCAACAACTTAAGTAAGACCCAAGAAGAAATGAAGAGTGATATAGCTGCAATGAAAAACTCCATTGAAAGTATCAACAGTAGACTAGGAGAAGCGGAGGACCGAATTAGTTAATTAGAAGACAAGGAAGCAAAACACACCCAAAATGTACTGCAATTGGAGAAAAAAATTAAAAGACAGGAGGAGAGCCTAAGGGAGCTTTGGGACAACATGAAACGAAACAACATACGAATAATAGGAGTACCAGAACAACAGAAGGATGAACAAGGATTAGAAAACCTACTTGAAGAAATAATATCAGAAAAATTTCCTGCGGTGGGAAAGAAAAAAGTCACACAAGCCCAGAGAGTCCCAAACAAGGTGAACCCGAAAAGACCCACACCAAGACACATCATAATCACCATGGCAAATGTTCAGGACAAAGAGAGAATCTTACAGGCTGCAAGAGAGAGACGGAAAGTTACATACAAGGGATCTCCCATTAGACTGTCAAATGATTTCTCAACAGAAACACATCAGGCCAGAAAAGAATGGACTGAAATTTACAAAGTGATGCAAAGCAAAGGACTGAATCCAAGAATACTCTATCCAGCAAGGCTATCATTCAAACTTGAAGGGGAAATAAGAAGCTTCACAGACAAAAAAAAGGCTAAGGGAGTTTATCACCACCAAGCCAGCAATGCAAGGAATGCTAAAGGGACTGGTATAAAAAGAAGAAATAAAAAGCTCAGAAAGAAAACAGCCACACACACACACAAAAAGAAATGGCTACAAACAAGTACCTTTCAATAATAACTTTAAACGTAAACGGACTAAATGCTCCAACCAAAAGACATCGAGTGGCTGAATGGATAAAAAAGCATGACCCATACATCTGCTGTCTACAAGAAACCCACCTCATTCGAAGGGACTCACACAGACTGAAAGTGAAAGGATGGAAAAATATCTTTCAGGCAAATGGAAAGGAAAAGAAAGCTGGGCTAGCAATACTTATATCGGACAAAATAGACCTCAAAGTGAAGGCCTTAACAAGAGATAAGGAAGGCCACTTCATAATACTAAAGGGATCAATACAACAAGAAGATATAACCCTGGTAAACATATATGAACCCAATGTAGGAGCACCCAAATTCATAAAAAAAAATCCAGGAAGATATCAAAGGAGAGATCGACAACAATACAATCATAGTAGGGGACTTTAATACACCATTGAAAGCACTGGATAAGTCCTATAGACAAACAATCAGCAAAGATACAGCAATCTTAAATGACTCACTAGATCAGATGGACTTAATAGACATCTTCAGAACACTTCACCCCAAAGCCAGGGAATATACGTTCTTCTCAGGTGCTCGGGGGACATCTTCAAAAATAGACCACATATTGGGTCACAAGCAAAGTATCCCCAAATTCAAGAAGATTGAAATCATAAAAAGCATCTTCGCAGACCACGATGGCATAATACTAGAAATAAACTACAATAAAAACAACCCAAAATACTCAAACACCTGGAAGCTGAATAGCATGCTACTAAATATTGATTGGGTTACCAATGAGATCGAAGAAGAAATTAAAAACATCCTGAAAACTAATGACAATGAAAACACAACAATACAAAACCTATGGGACACAATGAAAGCAGTCCTGAGAGGGAAGTTTATAGCTCTACAGGCCTATCTCAAAAAACAAGAAAAAATGGTAGTAAATCATCTAACTCTACAACTCAAAGAATTAGAAAGAGAGCAACAAGAAAACCCCAGAGTGAGCAGAAGGAAGGAGATAATAAAGATTAGAGCAGAAATAAATGACATAGAGACCAAA
This sequence comes from Myotis daubentonii, assembly GCF_963259705.1. Taxonomy (NCBI): domain Eukaryota; kingdom Metazoa; phylum Chordata; class Mammalia; order Chiroptera; family Vespertilionidae; genus Myotis; species Myotis daubentonii. Next base: position 15,476,807 of record NC_081862.1, read on the forward strand.
AAAACAATACAGAAAATCAACGAAACCAAGAGCTGGTTCTTTGAAAGGATAAACAATATTGACAAACCTCTAGCCAGACTCACCAAGAAGCAGAGAGAGAGGACCCAAATAAATAAAATCAGAAACGATAGAGGTGAAATAACAACAGACCCCACAGAAATACAAATGATTGTTAAAAAAATACTATGGACAGCTCTACTCCAACAAACTAGACAACATGGAGGAAATGGACAAATTCCTAGAAAAATACAACATTACAAAACTCAATCAGGAAGAATCTAAAAATCTCAACGGGCCAATAACTATGGAAGAAATTGAAGCAGTCATCAAAAAGCTTCCAGCAAACAAAAGCCCAGGACCAGACGGCTTCACAGAGGAGTTTTACCAAACTTTCAAGGAAGAACTAAAACTTATCCTCCTCAGACTACTACAAAAAATTCAAGAGGAAGGAACACTTCCAAGCTCATTCTATGAAGCCAGCATCACCCTAATACCAAAACCAGGTAAAGACAACACAATGAAAGAGAATTACAGGCCAATATCCCTCATGAACATAGATGCCAAAATCCTCAACAAAATCTTAGCAAATAGGATCCAGCAGTACATCAGAAAGATCATACACCATGACCAAGTAGGATTTATCCCAGGGATGCAAGGATGGTACAATATCCACAAATCAATAAATGCGATACATCACATAAACAAATTGAAAGAAAAAAAACCACATGGTCATATCAATTGATGCAGAAAAAGCATTTGACAAAATTCAACACCCATTTTTGATAAAAACTCTCAGCAAGGTGGGAGTAGAAGGATCATACCTCAACATAATAAAAGCCATATATGACAGGCCCACAGCCAACATCATACTCAATGGTCAAACACTAACACCATTTCCCCTAAGAACAGGAACAAGACAGGGATGCCCCCTCTCACCACTCCTGTTCAACATAGTACTGGAAGTGTTAGCCATTGCAATGCAGCAAGAAGAAGAAATAAAAGGCATCCAAATTGGAAAAGAGGAAGTAAAACTGTCCTTATTTGCAGACGACATGATATTATACATACAAAACCCTAGAGATTGCATCAAAAAGCTACTAGACTTAATAAATGGATTTGGCAATGTAGCAGGATACAAAATTAACCCCAAGAAATGTGAGGCATTTCTATACACCAATAGTGAACTTTCAGAAAGAGAGATTATAAAAACAATCCCGTTTACCATTGCACCAAAAAAATTAAGCTACCTACGAATAAACTTAACTAAAGAGGTAAAGGACCTCGACTCAGAAAACTACAGGACGATGACAAAAGATATAGAGGAAGACATAAACAGATGGAAGAACATACCGTGTTCATGGATTGGTAGAATCAACATCATTAAAATGTCCATACTACCCAAAGCAAACTATAAATTCAACGCACTTCCCATTAAAATACCAACGGCATACTTCAGAGATCTAGAACGAACTCTCCAAAAATTCATCTGGAATAAAAAAAGACCCTGAATAGCTGCAGCAATCCTGAAAAAGAACAAAGTAGGTGGGATCTCAATACCAGATATCAAGTTGTATTACAAAGCCACTGTTCTCAAAACTGCCTCGTACTGGCACAAGAATAGGCATATAGATCAATGGAATAGAATGGAGACCCCAGAAATTGGCCCGAACCAATATGCTCAATTAATATTTGACAAAGGAGGCAAGAACATACAATGGAGCCAAGATAGTCTCTTCAATAAATGGTGCTGGGAAAATTGGACAGATATATGCAAGAAAATGAAACTAGACCACCAACTTACACCATACACAAAAATAAACTCAAAATGGATAAAGGACTTAAATGTACGACGGGAAACCATAAAAATTCTAGAAGAATCCAAAGGCAACAAAATCTCAGACATATGCCGAAGCAATTTCTTCACTGATACAGCTCCTAGGGCACTTGAAACTAAAGAAAAAATGAACAAATGGGACTACATCAAAATAAAAAGCTTCTGCACAGCAAAAGAAACCATCAACAAAACAACGAGAAAATCCACTGTGTGGGAAAACATATTTGCCAATGAAATATCTGATAAGGGCCTAATCTCCAAAATTCATAGGGAACTCATACAACTTAACAAAAGAAAGATAAACAATCCAATCAAAAAATGGGCAAAGGACCTAAATAGACACCTTTCAAAAGAGGACATCCAGAAAGCCAAGAGACATATGAAAACATGCTCAAAGTCACTAATCATCCGAGAGATGCAAATCAAAACAGCAATGAGGTACCATCTCACACCTGTCAGACTGGCTATCATCAACAAATCAACAAACGACAAGTGCTGGAGAGGATGTGGAGAAAAAGGAACACTTGTGCACTGCTGGTGGGAATGCAGACTGGTGCAGCCACTATGGAAGACACTATGGAGTTTCCTTAAAAAACTGAAAATGGAACTTCCATTTGACCCTGTGATCCCACTTCTAGGAATATAACATAACCCAAGAAACCAGAAACACCAATCAGAAAGGATGTATGCACCCCTATGTTCATAGCAGCACAATTCACCATAGCTAAGATCTGGAAACAGCCTAAGTGCCCATCAGTAGATGAATGGATTAGAAAACTGTGGTACATCTACACGATGGAATACTATGCTGCTGTAAAAAGGAAGGAACTCTTACCATTTGCAACGGCATGGATGGAACTGGAGAGCATTATGCTAAGTGAAATAAGCCAGTCAATAAAGGAAAAATACCACATGATCTCATTCATGGACAATAGAGACCATTATAAACTTTTGAACAATAATAGATACAGAGGTAGAGCTGCCTCAAACAGATTGTCAAACTGCAGCGGGAAGGCCAGGGATGGTTGGGGTGCAGGAGGTAGGGGGGTAAGAGATCAACTAAAGGACTTGTATGCATGCATATAAGCATAACCAATGGACATAAGACACTGGGGGATAGGGGAGGCTAGGGGACTGTCTAGGGCGGGGGGATAAAATGGATACATATGTAATACCCTTTGTAATACTTTAAGCAATAAAAAAAAAATGTGTCAAAGGCCTCAATGGTACCCATTGTGTGGGTGTTCCTTAATCTTCCCCATCTATTTTATTTCCTGGAACTTAGCAAGAGGCAGTCCTGGGCCACGGGCTGCTCCCTACTCCAGGTGTTTTCAGTCCTTCAGTGATCCTCAGAAATGTTTTCCCTGGAAAGGGTGGGATCATCTCTCTGGTTTCCCAGTCCTCACTGCACAGCAGAATTGCAGCTAGCCAGTGGGTAGATGCGGGAGGGGTCCAGTGGTCATCTCACCCCTCCTTGGTGCCTGGTTCTTGTCCTTCCAGTGGCAGAGTAGAGGCAGGGCTGAGTGGCTTTGCAACCCTAAGCAGAAAACGGAGTTGGGGTAAATTGGGGGTGCTCCAGTTGTTGCCAGAGCAGTGCCTTTGGCCCTCAGCTGGTCCCTCTGAAGGGAGAAGGACCGGGGTTGCTCATGCTCAGCCTGACAAGATGCCTTGCTCCCGGCTGTCTCCCAGGATCTCTTTCATAGCAGCTTCATGGGGATGAGCCTCCCAGCTCCACACAGACTCCTGGAACTGGCATGTCAGAGCCTGCTGCGGGATGAAGCCTTGGCCATCACTGCTCTGGAGTGGCTTCCTATGGAGCTCTTCCCACCTCTTTTCATCACAGCCTTCACTGGGAAGCACAGCAGAGTCCTCAAGGCCATGGTGCAGGCTTGGCCCTTCCGCTGCCTCCCTCTGGGGGCCCTGATGAACCATCAGCAGTCTTACCAGGATATCTTGCAGGCTGTGCTCGAGGGACTCGATGCCATGCTTGCCCAGGACCCTCGACCCAGGTATGGGGGATTCAGTAGCCGGGTCGCACCCTGGGGATCTGAGCAGTTACAGCTGGGATCTGGGAGTGGGCAGGGCTAAAGGGAGAGCTGAGGCAGGCCTTGGAGCCACTCCTAGGGTCATTCTAGGAACAGGCTTCGGATATATACGGCTGATGAAATTGTCGAGGGTGACCGAAGGGACACGAGCCCACTCCTTCCTGGTGGCACCTAAAGGTACCAGGAATGGGGACCATGAAGGATCCCAGTAGCACCAGGAGCAGTTGATTCCTGGGGCATGGAGTCAAAGTCCAGTGCGGTGTCTGGCCCTGCTGCCCAGATGCCTAGCTCATGGTCTTACTCATTGTTATCTTAATGCATCCCAGCATATCTCCTATTTTCTCCACAGGAGATGTAAACTGCAGGTGCTTAATTTACAGAAGAGAGTTCATTTGGAGTTCTGGATGGTGTGGGCAGGAACCAGAGCCCATGTGTGCTCACTGCTGGAGCCTGAGGCCCTGCAGCCCATGAGGAATAGGAGGAAAGTGCACAGCTTAACGGCCAGGCCAAATCCACCCTTGGCCCCCGTGGAGGTGTTAATAGACCTTTGCCTCAAGAAAGGTGTCCTTGATGAGTCCCTCAGCTACCTGATTAAGAAAGTCAGCGAGAGGAGAGGTTTGCTGCACCTTTGCTGTAAGAAGCTGAAGGTTTTTCCGATGTCGAAGCAAAACACTAAAATCCTGGATATGGTGCAGCTGGTCTCTGTCCAGGATTTGGAGGTAAACTGTACCTGGAAGCTGTCCACTCTGAGGAAGTTCGCTCCTTACCTGGGCCAGATGGGCAATCTGTGCCGGTTCCTGCTCTCCCACGTCTTCACGTCTTCTCACACCACCTTGGAGCAGGAGGAGCAGTGTGTTGGTCTGGTCACCTCTCAATTCCTCAACCTGCCCCACCTCCAGGAGGTCAATTTGGATGATATCTACATCCTCAGAGGCCACCTGAATGAGATCTTCAGGTGAGGGGTGGCGAGCTTTCCCTGCCAACCAGAGCGAGTCCCTTTCCATTTCAGTGCACAGTGACGGGCTCTCCTGTGTGCCGTCCCTCAGCAGTGCTAGAGTGCCTGAGCCACTAGACGGGCCACACAGTCAGTGTCTTGTTCACTGCTCTGTCACCTTGCATGTTGTGACATAACCCCCCAGATAAAGGTAGGACGTATGCACTAGGACAGAGGCTACTAAAGGGACTCCTTGCTAGGAATTCGGGCCAGGGGATGGTAGCTTTGGGCATCCTTGTAAGTGGTGTTGAAGGGAAAATGATGCAATAGAACCAAGTGAGGATTGCAATGACAAGGGGAAAGCCAATCAGAGGTGAGGTTTCATGGGTTAAGTTCCGCACTTAGAGATTTGGCCATGGCAGCCTTTCAGTCCAAACCTGCCTCAGTCACCTGTCTGCCAAGGGTTGCCATAGGCTCTCGCAAACGGAATGCGTGGCAAATGCAGGATTCAGGAGGGAGGCATTACGAAATGGGATAGGTGGTTTGTAGACAATGCAGTGATCTAAGTTCCTGGAGGGTGGCAGCCCTCGCTGGATGTTGCCTGACTGTGCCCAGGTTAGCCCTTTCTGCACATCTGCCAGAGGCCTCATTGGGCTAAGAGATGGTGGTGACAGGGGTCTAGGGTGTGGCTGGAAGGAAACCCGAGTTGCAGGCAGTTCAGGACATGTCTCCAATACTAAAATGCACTGGTTGCCTCCTGCTTCAGACCCTGGGGCAGGCTCCTTTCTGAGCTCCTCCCACCTTTATGTTCACAACACCTGTGTGTTTGGGCTGGAGGGTATGATGTGCTCCACTTGACGGATGAGTAAATGGAGTGTGTGAGGTTTCATCCAGTTGAATCCATCACGGAGCAGATAACAGATGGAGAAAGATGCCACTCAAATTTGCTCGGACTTGAATGTCACTTTTCACTGTGCAACATCCTGGGTTTGATCATCATCCGGAACACTGTAGGCTTTGGTGACATGGGCCTCTTTACCCTGAAGGCCTGCATTATCCTCACCTGCCTCTGCTCACCAGGTCCATCTCCCACATGTAACTGCTCTATGTCTCCCCAGGTGCCTGAAGAGCCCCTTGGAGACCCTGTCCATCACTAACTGCCTGCTTTTCGAAAGAGACTTTAGACATCTCTCCCAGCATCTGAATGTCAGCCAGCTGAAAAGCCTGAGTTTCAGTGGGCTCAACCTGACCATTATCAGTTCTCGGTCACTCCAATTTCTTTTAGAGAGAGCCTCCCCCACTCTCCAGGACCTGGACTTGGATGAGTGTGGGATCATGGACCACCAGTTCCTGGACATCCTGCCAGCCCTGAGCCACTGCTCCCAGCTCACAACCCTAAGTTTCTGTGAAAACCCCATCTCCATGACCGTCCTGGAGGACCTGCTTCGCCACGTTGTCGGGCTGAGCAAGCTGAGTTGCGTGATTTATGCGGCGCCCATGGAGAGTTATGAGGAAACTAGCAGCAACATCAACCTGGGCCGACTTGCCCAGATGCATGTTGTGCTAAAGCATATGCTGCAGGAGTTGGGTCGTCCTGGCATGGTCTGGCTCTGTGCTTACCCCTGTCCTCACTGTGGCTGTAGAACCTTCCATGACCCAACTCCCATTCTGTGATCCTGTTGCTTGAGTGTCTAGATGGGTGCACATCTCATAGGCTTTACTCTGGGCACTTGGGCACTGAAGCCCAGACATAAGTGTACCGTACAGGAACACAGCAGCCAGTTTCAGACAGCTACTCCGGGTTGGGGGGAAATGCTCACAGGGGACTGGATGGTTTCTTTGGGGAGATTTGTCCTAAGGAGTTAGAAATATGCACCTGAATCTCTCAGGGGGAGGAATTGAGGCTTGGGTGGTAGATGCGGGAATTACATTTCTTGAATGGTTGTGAATAAATGTAAGTAATAAAGAGAACTGGATGTTAACAGTCTGATGTCCTCAATGACATGTTAGCCCAACTCTCCCACCTGCAGTTACTGGCAAAGTAAGAAGGCATGAGCATTGTGATGCGCAGACATTAGGCTGGTTGAGGTTGATTCCAGGAGATCACATCACCATTTATCCTTTTTGGTTTGGTGGTTCTTTCTGGTGCACCGGTACCTACTCACCTCTGTGACAGTTCAGTGGGTCAGCGCACACTTGTTGCGTCCACAGGGACTGTAACAAGTGGCTTCCAGTGAGCACCACCGAGGTACAACTACTCTGGGGCCATCAAGGGTAACTAGTCCAGTCCCTGGACTCAAACACTCCTCCCCACTGGGAGCCTCCATTGCTGGCCTGTGTCTCCTCCATGGTAGGGCTTCCCTGTGCACAAGTTAGGCCCCCAGTACTGAAAGGGACATCAGCCTGCCAGGGAGCCAGAGCCCTGGCCTCACAAGTCCATGCCTGTCATTCCCCTGGATCCAGCCCCTTCTTGAATTCAAGTTCCTGTGGCCTGTAAACACATTTACATTCTTTTCAGCAAAATACTGAGCTGGAATAAACCTCTGCTTTGTTCTGTGTCCTGTCCTAAGAATAGGACATCCTTTGGTAAAGGATGGCCTAATGTTCAAAGACTTTCCCCTCATGATCCTCCTTCCCATCAATCAAGGAGGTGGTAAAGCAACTCTGAACCAGTGACAGGCCCTGGGTCTGAAGAGTGGACAACCCCAAGCCAGTTCCCGGAGAGCACTTAAGTGGACACAGGTGAAGGTCACCCCGGGGATATGGGGGTATGGAGGGCCACTCTGAGGGTCAATACAACCAAGTGAAGGGGAGATGTCCTAGTGTGCTGTTGGATCCCACAGTCAGTGGACAGTTAGCTGGCCATAGAGGAACAGGCTCCCTGCCCACCTGCCACTGCATTCTGGCCCTAGGCTGTCTCAGTTTGCTCACTGAGTGGCCTGCCAGAGGAGCACCTAGGGAGAAGGCCACACATCCAGGCCCAGGGGCAGGGCTCCATTTGCCTGTATGTCTCCCTAATTGTGAGGAAGTCAATCCTGCTTTTTCTCCTTCTACTGCCTCTCATTCAGTGCCAGCCACTCATGTGCTTGCTGCTCTCTGCTGGGTGTCAGCAACTTCCTAGCTTGTCACATACAGCACCTGGCCCTTCGTTCTCTTTTTATTGCCATTCCTTTCTTTTCTTCTACCTTCCACTCTTCTAGCGTGGGTCCATCATCCTACGAGCTCATTTTTCCGTTTCTTAGTACATTTCCTATTGATTTCAGAGAGGAAGGGAGAGGGAGAGATGGATAAAACATCAATAATGAGACAAAATCATTGGTTGGCTTTCTCCTGCACATCCACCTGGGGATCGAGGCGTAAACTCCAGCTCCTGCTCCAACTGAGAATTGAACTATGTCCTCTTGGTACAAAGGCCTACTGAGCCACACTGGCCAGGCACACTCTGCTTCTTCGAGTGGGAAGAGAAAATGCTGAAGTGTCAGTAACAGTTGCTGAGCTCCCCCCCCCCAAAAAAAAAAGAGGATAAGAGAACAAGGGTCAGAAAATGTATATCTCTTACAGCAAACACTCTCTTTCTCTTCCTCTCTCTCTCTCCTATTCCATCTCCCTCTCCCTGTCCCTCTGTCTGACATGCACCTTGTCTTCCCATCCCCGCCTTCACAGGAAATAGTGTCCATAATATGAATCAGAACCTCTAGAATTTGAGGAAAAGCATAACAATTTGCAGTTTCTGATGGAGGAAGGGCAAAGGCAAAACATCCTGTGGTCTGGGTGTTAATTCCTCCACACACAGAGCTCGTGCCCATTACCTTGTGTGGAGATTCACCTGTGGGGCCAACTTATGTAAAGCTCTTGTCAGCATGTCCTCCTCTGGAATTGCCCACTGTTATTAGCATTGATAGTATTTATTAACCACCAGATGCAAGATAAGGAAGAAAATAGAAGTCAGTGCACCCTGGCCAGTGTTTCTGGGCATTGTCCTGTGCACCAGAAAGTTAACCCATTTGATTTCTGGCCAGGGCACATGTCCAGGTTTCTGGTTCAGTCCCCAGGCATCCAATATTGTATCTCTCTCACATGAATGCATGCTTCTGTGTCTGTCTCACTCCATTTACCTCTCTCTAAAGAATCAATTTTAAAAACCCACCATATTAAGACAAAACAAAAGGAAACTCACTGCTGTATGTTGCCTCTAAAAGAGAGTGTCCTGCACTTGACGCTTTATTTGTTCTGTAGACCACAACTGAGAATTAAAGCAAAATATTGGAATCTGGACTTTTCCATCAAAATATTCAGAAAAGCATAGTATCAAGGCAATGAGGCTTATAAAGCTTAGACAGTGATTGCATCTGTGAAGATGGGCACAGAAGGGGCATGGATAGGAGGTGACTACTGGTGCACAAGCATCTTGTACATGAAGGCCCTATGGGCAGGGTCTCTAGGATATCAGAAAGCAAGCAGGGAGAGGAAGGCACACATAGTAGGTTCCTTAGTACTAGAATGTACCCCAGAGTCCCCCAAACTGCACAGCAGTAAGGCAGGCTGGATGCAGGGCAGCTGGAGCACACGGATTCCAAAGGGAAGACTCTGAATAAAGAAGAGCCAAAGCCTGGACTGCTTGTCTCAGTGGATGAGTTTCGACCTGTGTACCAGGAGGTCAGTTCAATTCCCAGGCTGGGACATGTCCCCGTTGTGGGCTCTTAGTCCAGTAGGTGTCTTGTAGGAAGCAGCCAATCAAGGATTCTCTCTCACCATTGATGGTTCTCTCTTTTTTTTTTTTTTAAATTTTATTGCTTAAAGTATTACAATGGGTATTACATATGTGTCCTTTCCCCCCCACCCTGCCCTTGACAATACCCTGGCCTCCCGTATCCCCCAGTATCTTATGTCCATTGGTTATGCTTATATGCATGCATACAAGTCCTTCGGTTGATCTCTTACCCCCTACCCTCGTGCCCCCCAACCATCCTCGGCCTTCCCGCTACAGGTTGACAATCTGTTTGGGGCAGCTCTGCCTCTCTATCTGTTATAGTTCATCAGTTTATAATGGTCTTTATTATCCATATATGAGTGAGATCATGTGGTATTTTTCCTTCATTGACTGTCTTATTTCACTTAGCATAATGCTCTCCAGTTCCATCCATGCCATTGCAAATGCTAAGGGTTCCTTCTTTTTTACAGCAGCATAGTATTCCATCATGTAGATGTACCGCGGTTTTCTAATCCATTCATCTACTGATGGGCACTTAGGCTGTTTCCAGATCTTAGCTATGGTGAATTGTGCTGCTATGAACATAGGGCTGCATATGTCCTTTCTGCTTGGTGTTTCTGGTTTCTTGGGTTATATTCCTAGAAGTGGGATCACAGGGTCAAATGGGAGTTCCATTTTTAGTTTTTTGAGGAAAGTCCATAGTGTCTTCCATAGTGGCTGCCCCAGTCTGCCTTCCCACCAGCAGTGCACGATTGTTCCTTTTTCTCCACATCCTCTCAAGCAGTTGTCTTTGTGGATTTGTTGATGATAGCCAGCCTGACAGGTGTGAGATGATACCTCATTGTTGTTTTGATTTGCATTTCTCATATGATTAGTGACTTTCAGCATGTTTTCAAATGTCTCTTGTTTTTCTGAATGTCTTCTTTGGAAAGGTGTCGATTTAGATGCTTTGCCCATTTTTTGATTGGATTATTTATCTTCCTTTTGTTAAGTTGTATGAGTTCCCTATAAATATTGGAGATTAAGCCCTTACCAGATATGATGGTGGTAAATATGTTTTCCCACACACTGGGTTTTCTTGTTGTTTTGTTGATGGTTTCTTTTGCTGTGCACAAACTTTTTATTTTGATGTAGTCCCATTTGGTCATTTTCTCTTTAGATTCAAGTGCCCTGGGTGCTGTATTGGTGAAAAAATTGCTTTGGCATATGTCTGAGATTTTATTGCTTTTGGATTCTTCTAGAATTTTTATGGTTTCCCATCGGACATTTAAGTCCTTTATCCATTTTGAGTTTATTCTCGTGTATGGTGTAAGTTGGTGGTCTAGTTTCATTTTCTTGCATATATCTGTCCAAATTTCCCAGCACCATTTATTGAAGAGACTATCTTGACTCCATTGTATGTTCTTGCCTCCTTTGTCAAATATTAATTGAGCATATTGGTTCGGGCTGATTTCTGGGCTCCCTATTCTAATCCATTGATCTATATGCCTGTTCCCCTGCCAGTTCCAGGCAGTTTTGAGAACAGTGGCTTTGTAATACAGCTTGATATCTGGAATTGAGATCTCACCTACTTTGTTCTTTCTCAGGATTGCTACAGGTGTTCTGGTACTTTTTTTATTCCAGATGAATTTTTGGAGAGTTCGTTCTAGATCTGTGAAGTATGCCATTGGTACTTTCATGGGAAGTGCGTTGAATTTATGGATTGCTTTGGGTAGTGTGGGCATTTTAATGATTTTGATTCTACCAATCCATAAACACGGTATGTTCCTCCATCTGTTTATGTCTTCCTCTTTCTCTTTTTTCAAAGTCCTGTAGTTTTCTGAGTAGAGGTCTTTTACGCCTTTAGTTAAGTTTATTCCTCGGTAGCTTAATTTTTTTGGTCCAATGGGAACTGGGATTATTTTTATAATCTCTCTTTTTCAAAGTTCTCTATTGGTGTATAGAAATGCCTCAGAGTTCTTGGGGTTAATTTTGTATCCTGCTACATTGCCAAATTCATGTATTAAGTCTAGGAGTTTTTTGATGGAATCTCTAGGGGTTTCTATATATAATATCATGTCTTCTGTAAATAAGGACAGTTTTACTTCCACTTTTCCAATTTGGATGCCTTTTATTTTTGTTCTTGTGTAATTGCAATGGCTAATAATTCCATTACTATGATGAACAGGAGTGCTGAGAGTGGGCATCCCTGTTTTGTTCCTGTTCTTAGGGGAAATGGTGTTAGTTTTTGTGCATTGAGTATGATGTTGACTGTGGGCCTTTCATAAATGGCTTTTATTATGTTGATCTTTCTACTCCCACCTTGTGGAGAGTTTTTATCAAAAATGGGTGTTGGGTTTTGTCAAATGCTTTTTCTGCATCAATTGATATGATCATTTGTGTTTTTTTTTTCTTTTAATTTGTTTATGTGATGTATCACGTTTATTGACTTGAGGATATTGTACCATCCTTGCATCCCTGGGATAAATCCTACTTGGTCATGGTGTATGATCTTTCTGATATACTGCTGGATCCGATTTGCTAAGATTTTGTGGAGGATTTTGGCATCTATGCTCATGAGGGATATTGCCTGTAATTCTCTTTCATTGTTTTGGTATTAGGGTGATGCTGGCTTCATAGAATGATCTTGGAAGTGTTCCTTCCTCTTGGATTTTTTTGTACTAGTCTGAGGAGGATAGGTTTTAGTTTTTCCTTGAATGTTTGGTAAAACTCCCCTGTGAAGCCGTCTTGTCCTGGGCTTTTGTTTGATGGAAGCTTTTTGATGACTGCTTCAATTTCTTCCATAGTTATTGGCCTGTTGAGATTTTTAGATTCTTCCTGATTGAGATTTTGATTGATGTATTTTTCTAAGAATTTGTCCATTACCTCCAGGTTGTCTAGTTTGTTGGAGTAGAGTTGTCCATAGTATTTTTTAACAATCATTTTGTATTTCTGTGGGGTCTGTTGTTGTTTCGCCTCTATCGTTTCTGATTTTGTTTATTTGGGAACTCTCTCTTTGCATCCTGGTGAGCCTGGCTAGAGGTTTGTTAATCTTGTGTATCCTTTCAAAGAACCAGCTCTTGGTTTCCTTGATTTTCTGTAATTTTTTTGTGTGTTTATGTCAATTATTTGGGCTGTAATCTTTATTATCTCCTTCCTTATGCTCACTCTGGGCTTTTCTTGTTGCTCTCTTTCTGATTCTTTGAGTTGTAGAGTTAGATGATTTACTACCATTTTTTCTTGTGTCTTGAGAAAGGCCTGTAAAGCTATAAACTTCACTCTCAGGACTGCATTCATTGTGTCCCATAGGTTTTGGATTGTTGTGTTTTCATTGTCATTTGTTTCCAGGATGTTTTTCATTTCTTCTTCGATCTCATTGGTAAACCAATCAATATTTAGTAACATGCTATTCAGCTTCCAGTGTTTTAGTATTTTGGGTTGTTTTTATTGTAGTTTATTTCAAATATTATTCCATGGTGGTCTGAGAAGATGCTTGGTATGATTCCAATCTTCTTGAATTTGGGGAGACTTTGTTTGTGACCCAATATGTGGTCTAATTTTGAATCTGTCCCATGAGCACTTGAGTAGAATATATGTTCTGTGGCTGTGGTGTGAAGTGCTCTGAAGATGTCAATTAAGTCCATCTGTTCTAGTGATTCATTTAGGATCGCTGCATAATGATTATGAATAAGACAAACTCCCAATTTTCTACCACAGGCCTAGTGCTCAAATTTGTGCATGGGTGCAGTCTGGCCAGCCCGGCCCCAAACCAGTCCTTCGGTCATCCCTCAATTTGGTCATGATGAACATAGATTTTAAAATCCTCTACATATGGTAAAATCCTTTACCATAATGCTGTCCATCTCCTTCCATGCTTTTTGGAAAGGGAAGGGTTCTTTCCTTTTTACAGCAGTGTAGTATTCTGTTGTGTAGATGTACCCCACCATTTTTATCCATTTATCTGCTGATGGGCACTTAGTCTGTTTCCAAATCTCAGCTATTGTAAATTGTGCTGCAATGAACATATGGGTGCAAATATGCTTTCTGATAGGTGTTTCTAATTTCTGGGGAAAGACCCCTAGTAGTGGGAGTACTGGATCAAATGGCAGTTCCTTTTTAATTTTTTGAGGAAACTCCATACTGTTCTCCACAGTGGTTTTACCAGACTGCATTCCCACGAGCAGTGCAGGAGAGTACCTTTTACTCCACATCCTCCTCAGCCCTTGTGGTCTGTTGATTTGTTGATGATAGCCATTCTTACCAGTGTGAGATGGTATCTCATTGTCATTTTGATTTGCATCTCTAGGAAGATTAAGGATTTTTAGCATGTTTTCATATGTCTCTTGGCTTTCTGTATGTGCAATTTTCAAAAGTATCTATTTAAGTCAATTTTTTGATTGCATTGTTTATCTTCCTTTTTTTTTTTTTTTTTTAAGATGTCTGAGTTCCCTATGAATTTTGGAGATCAGGCCCTTACTGGATATAGCATAGGAAAATATGTTCTCCCAAGCCATGGGCTTTCTTGTTTTGTTTTTTGTTTGTTTGTTTGTTTGTTTGTTTGTTTGTTTCGTGTGTGTGTGTGTGTGTGTGTGTTGCTGATGGTTTCTTTTTCTCTGCAGAAGATTTTTATTTTGATGTCGTCCCAATTGTTTCTTTTCTCCGTATTTTCCATTACCCTAGGAGTTATATTGGTAAAGGGCTTCTTTGAAATATGTCATAATTTTCTGCCTATGGATTCTTCCAATATTTTTATGGTTTCCATCTTACAATTAAGTCCTTTATCTATTTTGTGTTTATTTTCCTCAATGGTGTGAGGCGGTGGTCTAGTTTCATTATTTTGCATGTATCTATCTAATTTCTCCAACCTCCTGTATTGAAAAGACTGTCTTGACTCCATTGTATGCTCTTGCCTCCTTTGTGAAACATTAATTGGGCATAAAGGCTCAGGTCTATTTCTATGTTCTCAGGTGTGTTCCATTGGTCTACTAGTACACGTCTGTTCTTGTGCCAGTACCAGCAAGCTTGAGAACAGTGGCTTTGAAATATAACTTGACATCCGCAATTGTGAACGACCAACATTGTTCTTTTTTCTCAAGATTACTCTGACTCTTGCCCGTCTTTTTATTTTTTATTGTATACGAATTTCTGGAGACTTTGTTCTAGGTCTGAGAAATATGTCATTGGTATTTTAATGGGGGTTACAGTAAATCTGTAGAATGCTTTGTGTAGCGTGGCCATTTTAATGAGATTTATTCTACTAATACATGAACATGGTATATTCTTCATTTGTTTATGTCTTCTTCTACCTGTTTTTCAATGTCCTGTAGTTTTCAGAGTAAAGATCTTTTACTTATTTAGTTAAGTTTATTCCTAGGTATCTTCATTTTTTTGTTGCAATTGTAAATCGCATTGCTGTTTTTGTTTGTTTATTTTTCTGTGAATTCTTTATTGGTGTATCAAAAAGCCATAGATTTCTGGGTGTTAACTTTGTATTCTGGTACATTACCAAATTCATTTATTAAATGAAGAAATTGTTTTATGGTACACTGAAGGAGTTCAATACATATTGATCCTTTTACTTTACATTTATCTTTTAGTATTTGTCGACAGCCAAGATTTGGATTTGTCTCATGATTTTTCTTTCTTTCTTTTTTTTTTTTTTTTTGATAGAGCAAATTACTTGATCTTTCTTTTTTTTCCAATGATTCTTTCTTCATTTTTTTTTGTTTATTAAAGTATTACAAAGGGTATTACATACGCGTCCTTCCCCCCCGCTCCCGCCCTTGACAATTCCCTGACCTCCCCTACCCCCCAGTGTCTTATGTCTATTGGTTATGCTTATATGCATGCATACAAGTCCTTCGGTTGATCTCTTACCTCCCTCCCTCCTGCCCTCCAACCCCCTCCGGCCTCCATGCTGCAGTTTGACAATCTGTTTGAGGTAGATCTGCCTCTCTATCTATTATTGTTTAAACGTTTATAATGATCTCTCTTATCCATGAATGAGTGAGATCATGTGGTATTTTTCCTTCATTGACTGGCTTATTTCACTTAGCATAGTGCTCTCCAGTTCCATATCATGAGTTTTCTTGAGTTCAGAAGTCCATTTATTTGATTTATGAAGAATAGTTGATTTTGTTTCTCAAGTGGTAAGCAGTAGAAAATGTAGTTTGTGTACACATTATTCCTAAGTGTCTTCTTTCAAGTGATATTTAGTAGCCTACACACTATGCTGCATAATGATTATGAATAAGACAAACTCCCCATTTATTGGGTAGTTATATTTTACCAGAGGCCTAGTGCTCAAATTTGTGCATGAGTGCAGTCTGGCCAGCCCGGCCCCAAACCAGTCCTTCGGACATCCCTCAATTTGGTCATGCCACACGCAGCCTGATTGATATGGTGGCACTTCCAGTACTCACTCAAACAGGAGTGGTGACAGTGGGCATCCCTGTGTTGTTCCTGTTCTTGGGTGAGTTGTTTTTTGTTTTGGCCTATTGAGTATGGTGTTGTCTGTATGTTTTTCATATAAGGCTTTTATTATGTTGAGGTATGATCCCTCTATTCCCAGTTTGCTGAGAGTTTTTACCCAAAAGTGTGTTGGGTTTTGTCAAATTCTTTTTCTTCATCAAATTGTATGATTATGTGATTTTTATCTCTCAATTTGTTTATTTTTACCTCTCAATTTGATGTATCATGTGTATTGATTTGGGGATGTTGCACCATCATTTCATGCCCAGAATAAATCCATGTGCTCATGGTGTATGATCTTTCTGATGTAATGCTGGTTCTGATTTGCTAGGATTTTGTTGAGGATTTTTGAATCTATGTTCATCAGAGATACATTGGCATGTAATTCTCTTTCTTTGCAGTATCTACATCTGCTTTGGGATTAGGGTAATGCTGGCTTCTAGAAATAGCTTGGAATTGTTCCTTCCTCTTGAATTTTTTGGAATAGTGTAAGGAGGAAAGGTTTTAGTTTGAACGTTTTGTAAAACCTCCTATGAAGCTGTCTGGCCCAAGGATTTGGTTGCTGGAAGTTTTTCAATTACTGCTTCAATAACCTTCTGTTTATCCGTCTATTCAGACTTTTTTATTCTTCTTGATTGAGTTTCAGAAGGTTGTACTTTTCTAGGAATACATCCACTTGTTCTAGGTTGACCAGTTTGTTGGAATAGTATTTTTACAACCCTTTTCATTTCTTTGGGGTCAGTTGTTATTAAGCCCCTTTCATTTCTGATTGTTTATTTGGGATTTGGGTCCCCTGTCTGTGCTTCCTGGTAAGCCTGAAAGAAGTTCATCAATCTTATTTATCCTTTCAAAGAACCAGCTCTTGGTTTTGTTGATATTTTGTAGTGATTTTTTTTTTTTTGTCATCATGTTATTTAATTCTGCTGTGATTTTTACTATTTCCTTCCTTCTGCTCAGTCTGGGTTTTCTTGCTGCTTTCTTTCTAATTCTTTAAGTTGTAGAGTTATATAATTTATTACCAGTTATTTTTTGTGTTTTTGCTTTTTTGTGGCTGTAATGCTATGAACTTCTCTCTCAGAACTGCTTTCAGTATATACCATTGAATTTGAATTATTGTGTTTTCATTGTCATTACTTTGCAGGATGTTTTTAAATTCTTTTTTGATGTTTTTGATAACACAAACATTGTTTAATAATGTACTATTTAGCCTGCAAGTATTTGAATTTTTGTTAATTTTTATTGGAGGTTATATCTAATATTAGAGGCCCAGTGCACAAAATTCTTCCATGAGGGGTGGTGGTGTTCCTTCAGACCAGCCTATACCCTCTCCAATCCGGGATTGCTGTCTCCTAATTGCTCACCTGCCGGCCTGCCTCACTGCCTGGTCACCCCTAACTTCCCCCACGCCCCACCTATAGCCTGATCGACCCTCACTGCCTCTACCTGCTGCTCTAATCACCCCTAATTGCCCCACCAGCTGGCCTGGTCTCCCCTAACTGCCCTGTGATCGACCAGGTCACCTGCACCTGCCCCCTACCTACTAGCCTGGTCGCCGACAACTGCCCCTTCAACAGCCTAGTCACCTTTCACTGCCCCTCCACACACACACTGCAGGCCTAATCGCCCCCAATGAAGCCCCTGCCAGACTGGTCACCCCTAACTCTCCCCCTGTCAGTTTGGTCACCTCTTACTGCCCCATCACCCGCTAGCCTTGTCACATTCAACTGGTCCCCTAATGCGCTGGTTTCATTCTACAGTCCCCCTGTCTTCCTGGTTGCCCCTCAGAGCACCCCTACAGGCCTGGTTGCCCCACACAACTTGCTGTTCAGTTGTTTGTTTGTCCCTCACTAAGCCGCAACTGGCCTGGTCGCCCCAAGTAGCCTGCTGTCTAGTCGTTTGGTCGTGGCTCATTAAACACCCCCCTCCCCAACCCCCCCTGCTGCCAGTCTGGTCTCCCCATGCAGCCTGCTTGTTCAGTCATTTGGTTGTCCCTCACTAAACTCCCTGACAGCCAGGTCATAGGCAGCCATCTTGTTAGGGTGTGAGGAATAATTTGCATATTACCTCTTTATTATATAGCAGTATGCCTTTGTAATCAGAGAAGATGCTTGATATGACTTCCATCTTGTTTAATTTGAAGAGACTTTGCTTGTGTCTCAAGTGGTCTATCTTTGAAAATCTCCCATGTACACTTAAGTAGAATGTATATTCTGTATCTTTGGGATGAACTGTTCTGAAGATGTCAATTAAGTCTTTCTGATCTAGTGAGCTGTTTAGGATTGTTGTCCCCTGTGGTGGCCTTCATGTTAAAGTCTATTTTGTCAGATATGTTTATTTCTAGTCTAGCTTTTCTTTTCTTTTCCATTTGCATGCAAAATTCCCTCTCATTCTGTATGAGTCTTTTGTTTTGAGGTGGGTCTCTTATTGGCAGCGTATAGGTGAGTCATATTTTTGAATCCATTCTGCAACCCTACGCCTTTTGATTGGAGCATTTAGTCCATTTACTTTAAGGGTTATTATTGATGGATACTGATTTATTGCCATTTTAATTCTGTATGCCTAGGTTTCCCTCTCATTTCTTCTTCTCATTACAGCAGTCCCTTTAGGATTTCTTGTAATTCTGGTCTGTGGTGTTGTATTCTTTAGCCATTCTTTGTCTGGGAAGCTCTTTATTTAAACATCTATTTTGAATGACGGCCTTATTGGATATAGTAATCTTAGTCTAAGAACCTTGCTTTCCATTACATTAAGTACTTCATGTCATTCCCTTCTGGCCTGTAGAGTTTCTGATGAGAAACCAGGTGTCAGCCCTCATTGGAACTTTATTGTAGGAAACACATTTCTTTTGCTGCCTTGACAATTATCACTTTTTCTGTAATTTTTGGCACTTTAATTATTATGTGTCTGGGAATGGGCCTGTTTGAGTTCTTCTTGTTTGTGGTTCTCTGTGGTTCCTGCACTTGTGTGACATTTTCCTTTAAGAAGTTAGGGAAGTTTTCTGCCATTGTTTCTTCAAACACCTTCTCTATGCCTTTCTCCCTTTCTGCCTCTTTGGGCACACCCACTACTGTAATATTGTTACATTTCCGGTAGCCTCACAGTTCCTTTAACCTGTGCTCCTGTTTATTAATTGTTTTATTTTCTGGTTTTTCTGATTGAGTGATATTTTCTCTCTGACTAATAATTCACTGATTTGATCCTCAGCTTCCCTAATACACTGTGTATTTCTTCCAATTGGTTCTTTACTAGTGTTATGTCATATTTTTAATCTATAACTTTTCTTTTTTTATAGCTACTATATTTTTTTTCATGCTATTGAGCATTTTTACCATGAATGCTCTGAACTCAGATTCAGATAAATTTCTTATCTCTACTTCATTTTTCTCCTCTGAGAATTCTCTAGTTCTTTCATTTTGGGATTGTTTCTTTGTTTCCTACTTTTGGCTTTCTGTTTGAGATTGTGATGATGAGTTATGTAGATCCTCTATCAGTGGTTCTTCATCTTATGGCCCTTTAAATACACTTCCTCATGTTGTGACCCAACCATAAAATTATTTTAATTGCTACTTCATAACTGTAATGTTGCTACTGGTATGAATCGTAATGTAAGTATCTGATATGCAGATTTGTCTTAGGCAACCCCTGTGAAAGGGTCGGCCGAACGTCAAAGGGTTCGCGACCCACAGGTTGAGAACCGCTGTTCTACACCTCTCAGTCTGTCATGCTGGACAGTGTTAAAGGCTGTTTATGACTAATTAGGTCAGGCAAAGACTCAAAGCCTCAGGAGACCACCTCTGGCTACACACTTGTAGGCTTCTGACTTGAATTGCCCCTGTAGGCAGTCATCCTCAGGCAAGAGATTAGAAACAGAAAAGTGAGTTCCTATGCTGATGGGCCCAAGCTAGAAGAGTGGAAGGTATAAGAGAAAGAAAGGAATGGCAATAAAAAGAGAACGAAGGGCCAGGTGCTGTATGTAACAAGCTAGGAAGCTGCTGACACACAGTAGAGAGCAGCAAGCACATGAGTGGCTGGCACTGAATGAGAGGCAGTAGAAGGAGAAAAAGCAGGACTGACTTCCTCACAATTAGGGAGACATACAGGCAAATGGAGCCCTGCCCCTGGGCCTGGATGTGTGGCCTTCTCCCTAGGTGCTCCTCTGGCAGGCCACTCAGTGAGCAAACTGAGACAGCCTAGGGCCAGAATGCAGTGGCAGGTGGGCAGGGAGCCTGTTCCTTGCTGGCCAGCTAACTGTCCACTGACTGTGGGATCCAACAGCACACTAGGACATCTCTCTTTCACTTGGTTGTATTGACCCTCAGGGTGGCCCTCCATACCCCCATATCCCCGGGGTGACCTTCACTTGTGTCCACTTAAGTGCTCTCCGGGAACTGGCTTGGGGTTGTCCACTCTTCAGACCCGGGGCCTGTCACTGGCTCAGAGTTGCTTTACCACCTCCTTGATTGATGGGAAGGAGGATCATGAGGGGAAAGTATTCCAACATTAGACCATCGTCTACCAAAGGATGTCCTATTCTTAGGACAGGACACAGAGCAAAGCAGAGGTTTATTCCAGCTCAGTATTTTGCTGAAAAGAATGTAAATGTGTTTACAGGCCACAGGAACTTGAATTCAAGAAGGGGCTGGATCCAGGGGAATGACAGGCATGGACTTGTGAGGCCAGGGCTCTGGCTCCCTGGCAGGCTGATGACCCTTTCAGTACTGGGGGCCTGACTTGTGCACAGGGAAGCCCTACCATGGAACAGCCAGAGGCCAGCAATGGAGGCTCCCAGTGGCGAGAATTTTAGTCCAAGGACTGGACTAGTTACCTGTGACGGCACCAGAGAAGTTGTACCTTGTTGGTGCTCACTGGAAGCCACTTGTTCCAGTCCCTGTGGACGCACCTTGTGTGTGCTATCCCACTGAACAATCACAGAGGTGAGTGAATAAGTACTGGTACACCAGAAAGAACCACCATACCAGAAAGGATAAATGGTGCTGTGATCTACTGGAACCAACCTCCTCCAGCCTAGTGTCTGTGCATCACGATGCTCATGCCTTCTTACTTGGCCAGTAACTGCAGGTGGGAGAGTCGTGTTAACATGTCATGGAGGACACCAGATGGTTAACATCCAGTTCTCTTTATTACTGACATTTATTCACAACCATTCAAGCAAAGGTAATCACCGCATCTACCACCCAAGCCTCAATCCCTCCCCCTGAGAGATTCAGGTGCATATTTCTAACTCCTTAGGACAAATCTCCCCAAAGAAACCATCCAGTCCCCTGTGAGCATTTCCCCCCAACCCTGAGTAGCTGTCTGAAACTGGCTGCTGTGTTCCTGAACGGTACACTTATGCCTGGGCTTCAGTGCCCAAGTGCCCAGAGTAAAGCCTATGAGATGTGCACCCAGCGAGACATTCAAGCAATAGGATCACAGAATGGGAGTTGGGTCATGGAAGGTTCCACAGCCACAGTGAGGACAGAGATAAGCACAGAGCCAGACCATGCCGGGCCAACCCAACTCCTGAAGCATATGCTTCAGCATGGCATGCATCTGGGCAAGTCGGCCCAGGTTGATGGTGCCGCTCGTTTCCTCGTAACGAAGATTTTTTCTTCACTATTTCTTTACCACCTCAAGACTAAGAGAAATTTGCATTTACTGTCCCGGCTTTAAATCAGGCTCAACCCACTCAACGGTATCAATAGAACGTCTTACCACAAGAAATGTTCAACAGTCCCACTATGTCAGGCATATGTGCATCAACCTTTAGGAATAGTCAAAAAAAGATTTCTTAATACTCGAATTTATCAATAAATAGATGATATTTTAATACCTTCTGAAATTCAATCACAATTACAGGAGATTTACCAATACCTCCTTGAAAATTTCTAAGACTATAGATTAGAAGTAGCCCCAGAAAAGAAACAATGGCAGGAGTCATGGAAATATATGGGGCAAAAATTAACAGATGTCTCCATTATTCCACAAAAGGTTCAAATTAGAAGAGACAGTATAGAGACTCTAAACGATTTTCAAAAGTTATTAGGAGACATTAATTGGTTGAGACCCAGTCTTGATATACCTACTTATCAATTGACTAATTTATTTCAAATACTAAAGGGGCCATATGAATTAAATAGCCCACGTGTTTTAATCCCTGCTGCAGAAAAACAATTAACTTGGATAGAACAGCATATACAACAAACACAATTAAATAGAATTCTCTCCATAGACAATTTTAAATTATTAGTTTTCCACACTGAGCATTCTCCTACAGGGTTACTTGTTCAAGATAGTAATGTTATTGAATAGATTTTCTTGTCTCATAAATCACAGGAAAAAAAAGACTTATATTCAAACAATTTGCCAAATTATTTACAAGGGAAGATTAAGCTTAAGACCATTATGTGGTTAGATCCATAAGAAATTACAGTACCTTTTACTGTCAAAAAATTCAAAAATTGTTTCAAATATGTGACAATTAGCAAACTGCTTGTGCTCATTTTTTAGAGAAAATACAGAATCATTATCCTACAAACAAAAGGTTACAATTTCTTAGGAAAACTCAATGAATATGGCCTCATCATATTATAGCTAATGAACCAATTCAAGGCCCTACTGTTTATACCAATGCTAACAAGCTAGGAATAGCTCGGGTTTTCATTTTCAACAGCTAGCAAAGGTAATTCACTCTCCATACACTTCAGTACAATCCGCAGAACTATTTGACATTGCTTTATTACTACATTTTCATCAAGCTGTAAATATTGTCACTTATTCTCAATATGAAGTAGTTACTCACTTACTAAAAGCTTTTGCAGTAATGGAAATACCTCAAAATATTAAGACTGACAATGTTTCTGCATATCTATCTACAAAATGTCAAACATTTTTTTCAATTTCATCATTTCACTCACATCACTGGCATCCCTTGTAACAATACAGGACCAGATATTATTGAAAGATAAAAATCACACCTTAAAGGAAATGCTCAAAAAACAAAAAGGGGGAGAATCCCCTAAATGAATACTATTAACTGCTCTATTTACTTTAATTTTTTTAAATCAAGATGAGACTGACAGTACTGCTGTTCAGGGACATTGGGTAAAGGAAGTTTCAAAAGAATTCAATCAACCTGTGTTTTATCATAATGAGCCCTCTCAGTCGTGGGATCCTGCATGGATCCTACGATGGGGGCAAGGTTATGCTTATATTTCCACAGGTAAAGAAAACTTCTGGGTTCCACAGAGGTGTCTTCAGTGGAGACATGGGAACCAAAAGGAAGTTCTACTTAAGTGATCTGACCAAGGATTTCTCAGAGATGAGGTTGACGGGGCCTCCTACCCACAAAGCTCTAAGGTCAATGCAACATTCATCTGTACCAACCTGGGGTCAGGTGAAGAAGCTTACCCAAGAGGGAGAACAACTGGTTTGGTGTCATGCTAATGAAGTGACGCCATTGACTTTGTTCCTTGCTATGCTTGCACTAATAACCACTCAGGTAAATGCTGAGAATCACACATACTGGGCTTACATTCCTAATGCCCCACTAAATAGAGGTGTTTCTTGGTTGGATTCAAAGGTTCGAATTTATGTTAATGACTCAAATTGCTTACCCGGACCTTATGATGATCGAGGTCCATTAAAACCAGAAGAGGACCGTAGAGTCATAGAAAATCATACCACTGGAACGCAGGGAGTGCCAATATGCTTAGGTCAAGGAGACCATTGTTTAACAATACAGGCACAAGCCCTGCTGAACATTTTGGAAACACTACTACTGAAACAACAAAAAAAAGGCATTTGATTCTTCTGAGTGCCCATGGGTTTAAAAATGTTAGTTGCGATAACAACAGTACACATCCATTACTTCCCCCATATCATGTTCCAACTTTTATGCACTTGTCTGATTGGGTCCATTGGGAATCCTGTCGAGGAAAGACAGTTCTGTTTTTATCTAATACTTCCTATGGAAGCGTCATTGATTGGAGCCCTTCAGGTTCTGCCCATTCCAAAGCCAATGGAGCTGATATATGATAGCGTAGAGGAGAGAACAAGCCCATATCCACGCAAGCGAATGTGAGCATTGTATGGCATGATGGAGGATTTGCTCCCCCAACACCTCATCAAGAAGGACATCCTGTTGAATCTAATTTATGGAAACTGGGGTCTGCCTTACACTCTTTGAAAACATATATTTTCATAAGATAAGCAAAACTATAAAAATAACTCTGGGAATCACACCTTACAATTTTATGCTATCAAACTGCCTTTGTACAAACCTGTGTTCGATTACCATTTTTATTAATGATAGAAGATCAAATTGTAAGTCTGCAAAGACAAATGCATATGAAATATAACTAGAATTATTCATCAATTTGCATTACTCCTGTACCTTAGAAGGAAATTATCTTTCCATGGGAAAAGGTTAAAAAATATTTGTTCAATCATAAAAATCTAACACAAGAAATTCATAAATTTAAATTCTCATATACAAAAAATATTTCAAAAGAAATTGCATAAATTAACTGGGCAAAATGTGTTTAAAATATGGTTAAGGAATTGCAACAATTAAATCCTATACCCCATTTACAAGCCACTTTAGGAGCTTCTGCTGGAATACTATTATTAATACTCTATCTCTGTATCATTTTATATTTAGTCTTCCAAGGACTCGGGAAAGCCAAGCAACTAATTAAGAGAAAAACAGCTGTGTTATCTCTGATGCTCCATCTAATGAAGCAAGAAAAAAAGGGGGATTTGTAGCTGGACATTTGTAAACCAGGATCTGAAGTCCTGCCAAGAAGAAGTGAATGTTCTATCAGGAGCACAGTGTGACTTGCAAGTGAGTCATGCTGGGTCAACACTGCACACAATCTTGAGTTCCAGGAACATTTGCCTCCATGAGAAAGGCTAGGATTAAATAGTCATGGGTGTAGAACAGAAAGGGAGGGCACAGCTGCAATTTGTCCTCAATAAGCTCTTGTAATAATGGAGAACAAAACAAGATTTAATTGATTAACTGCTGATGCAATGACCTTGTGCCAAACACCAATAAAAGCAATGGTGAGAGTGCAAATTTTGCTACATTCCGAAGCGAGCTGTAGCCCTCTGTCCAGCATCAATCATCCTATATGGCCGTCTTACCTCTGCGTCTTTGGTTCATTAAACATCCCTCATCAATCTGGACAAAATAGATATATTCCTAGAAAAATACAATCTTCCAATACAAAATCAGGAAAAGGCAAACAACGTGAACAAGCCGAAAACTAGTGATAAAATTGAAACAGTAATCAAAAACCTTCCAGAAAACAAATCCCTGTACCAGATGACTTCACAGGGGAGTTTTACCAAACATTCAAAAAGAAGTAAAACCAACCTTTCCCACACTCTTTCAAAAAATTCAGGAGAAAGGAACGCTTCTGAGCTCTTTTTATGAAGCCAGCATTACCCTAATCTGAAAAATAAAAAAAGACACCACGAAGAAAGAGACTTACAAGCCAATATTCCCATTGAACAGTGATGCTGCAATCCTCAACTAAATTCTAGCAAACTGGATCCAGTATTATATTAGAAAGATCATACACCATGAACAAGTGGGATTTATCCCAGGGATGAAAGGCTGGTACAATATCCGCAAATCAATAAGCATGATACATCGCATAAAAAAAATTGAGAGACAGAAACCACACAATCATATCATTAGATTCAGAAAAGGCGTTTTACCAAGTGCAACAGGCTTTTCTGATAAAAACACTCAGCAAAGTGGGAATAGAAGGATCATCCCTCCCCATATAAAAGCCTTATATGAAAAACCTACAGCCTACATCATACTCAATGGGCAAAAACTAAAGCCATTTACCTCAAGAACAGGAACAAGACAGGGATGCTCGCTTACACCACTTCTGTACAAAATGGTACTGGAACTGCTAGCCACAGTGATCACACAAGAAAAAGAAATACATGGCTCCCAAATTGGAAAATAACAAGTATATTGTCATGATTTGGAGATGACATGATACTGTACATAGAAAACCCCAAAGACCCCATCAAAAAATTAGTAAACTTCATAAATGAATTTGGCAATATAGCAGAGTAAAATATTAATGCCAAGAAATGTATGGCATTTTATATAAAAATAATGAACTTACACAAAGAGAGTTTGAAAAACAATCCCATTTATCATCCCACCAAAAACATTAAGATACATAGGAATAAACTTAGCTACAAAAGTAAAAGACCTCTACTCAGAAAACTGCAAGATTTTGAAAAAGAGATAGAGGAAGACAAAACAGATGCACGAACATGCCATGTTAATGGCTTGGTAGAATCAACATCTTGAAAATGGCTATACTACCCAAAATGAACTATAGATTCAATACACTCCATGTTAAAATACCAACAGCATATTTCACAGACCTAGATTGAACTCTCCAAAAATCCATCTGTAATAAAAAAATGACCCTGAGCCCGAACAGGTTTGGCTCAGTGGATAGAGCGTTGGCCTCCAGACTGAAAGGTGCCAGGTTCAATTCTGACCAAGGGCATGTACCTTAATTGGGGGCACATCCCAAGTAGAGGGTGTGCAGGAGGCAGCTGATCCATGTTTCTGTCTCATCAGTGTTTCTATTTCTCTATCCCTCTCCTTTACTCTCTATAAAAAAATCAATAAAAGATGTTTAAGAAACAAACAAATCCCAAATAGCTGCAGCGATCCTGAGAATGAAGAACCAAGTAGGAGGGATCTCAGTACCAGATATCAAGCTGTTTTACAAAGCCATAGTTCTCAAAATTGCCTGAAATTGGCACAAGAATAGACATATAGGCCAATGGAATAGAATTGAGAACCCAGAAACCAATCCAAACCACTAAGCTCAATTAATATTGACAAAGGAGGCAAAAACATACAATGGAGACAAAACATTCTCTTCAGTAAATGGTTCTGGGAAATTTGGCCAGATTCATGCATAAAATGAAACTAGGCCACCAACTTGTACCATACACAAAAAATAAACTCAAAATGGATAAAGGATTTAAACATAAGATGGGAAACTAAAAATATTAGAGGAAGCCACAGGCAGCAGAGTCTCAGATATATGCTGAAGCAATATCTTCACCGACCCAGCTCCTGGGGCAATGGAAAATAAAGTTAAAATAAACAAATGGGACAACATCAAAATAAAAAGCTTCTTCATAGCAAAATAAATGACCAACATACAACAACAAAGCCCACTGCATGGGAGAACATATTTGCCAATGTTCTCTGTGATAAGGGTTTCATCTCCCTTATCATTTACAGGGACCTCATACAACTTAACAAAAGGAAGATAAACAACCCAATCACAAAAATGGGCAACAGAACTAAAAAGATACTTTTCCAGAGAGGACTAAAGGAAGGCCAAGAGACACATGCTCAGAATCATTAATCATCTGAGAGATGCAAATCAAAAGGACAGTGAGGTACCACCTCACAGCTTTCAGAATGGCTATCATCAACAAATCAACAAAGGGCGAGTGCTGGTGAGGATGGGGAGAAAAAGGAACCCTCCTTCACTGCTGGTGGGAATGCAGACTGGTGCAGCCACTATGGAGAACAGTATGGAGTTTCCTCTAGAAACTAAAAAGGGAACTCCCATTTGACCCAGTGATCCCACTTCTAGGAATATATCCCCGGAACCTAGAATTACCAATCAGAAAGGATACATGCACCTCTATGTTCACTGCAGCACAATTCACAATAGCTAAGATTTGGAAACAGCCTAAGTGCTGGTCAGCAGATGAGTGGGTTAAAAAGCCGGGGTACATCTACGCACTGGCATGGTATGCTGCCGCAAAAAAGGAAGGAGCACTGACCATTTGCAACAGCATGGATGTAGCTGGAGAGGATTATGCTAAGTAAAGCCAGTCAGTGCAAGAAAGATAAATATCACATGACCTCACTCATCTGTGGATTATAATGAACAATATAAACCTATGAACAAAAACAGATCCAGAGACAGAGAAGCATGGATCAGACCATCACCCTCAGAGGGAAGGTAAGGGAGGGTGGGACTGAGGGGGAGAGATCAACCAAAGGACTTGTATGCATGCCTAAAACCTAGCTAATGGATGCAGACACCAGGAGGTGAGAGTGAGGGCATGCTTGCAGGCGTCGGGGTGGGAGTGTGGGGGCAGTGGGAGATAAGAACACATATGTAATACCTTAATCAATAATAAGAAAGAAAGAAAAGGAACCCAGGAACATAAGATCAGGTGAGAATTCACACACTCATACTCATGCACACCCAGGCACAGGCACACTCACACCAGGAAAGGGCTCTGCAGCTCTCAGTGGGAATCACCTCTTATCTCCTAGCCTGGTCACTGCTTTCTCGCCAGCTGAACCAGAGGACAAGGATGAGTGACGGGCCTGTTGCTCTGCGGAAAGTGACCTCTCACTCCTGGATATTGCCACTGTCGAGAAGCCACTTTTCTGCCCCTTCTCTGTCCCCCTCACCCTGAGCAGGGCCGGGCTGGCCTGAGAGCCCACAGACTTCAGGAGCCAGATCCCTGGGGAGCTGGCGCAGGGGGCTGTGGGGACCCCCTTTGTCAAGTGCAAACTCGGCCAGCTGAAGTCACACAATAAAGGCAAATGCCGGAGTTCCATGAACTGTTGCGTGTAAGTCTTCTCAGCAAGCTCCCACTCTGGCACAGCAGGCAGACAGCCTCACCCCAGGGAGCCTGGTTTGGACCTCAGGCTTTCACTCCAAACAGGTAGGAACTCATTTTCAGATGGAAAACGCCGGCGGGGGAGGTGCTGCGGGTTATCAGTGACTATAGCAAGTGCACCCCTGGAGACAGCAAGTTCACCAACAGAGACAGCAAGAACCCAGAGTGTGTGCTTACCTTTCCCAAAGGCCATGCTCCTCACCAGGTGGTCTCCCGCTCAGCAGGGAGGCTGGCAGGAAGGAAGCGGTGACAGGTGCCACCTGGCAAGCATCCTAGGGCTCTACCCGGGTTCCTTTGGGGGCAAAATCTCGTGAGATCACGAGATCAGGAGCAAACAAAGTACCGGGGAGAGAAGGGGGGCTGTGTCTTAACAGGCACAGAGAAGGTGGGGACAGGGGCGTCTGTGCTACACCCACCAGGCTGCAAGGTGTGGCAGAGGGTGGGTGGTTGTTAGGGGGACCCTGTGCTTCCAGGTATGAGGGTGGAGGTGGTCTCAGATATGGAGGGAGAAAGAGGAGGTCGCGACCCCCAGCTAACCCCCCACTTGCCACCCCTGGTCTGTGTTTCTGGGGACCACTTTCCCTCTGTGGGTGTGCCTGCTACTTACCTACCTCGTTCCTGGGCCAGGCTTGTTGCCTCACTCCCACCCCACCGCAGCCCTCTGTATAGAAAAGAGCTCCCTGCCCTGGGCTAGTCCACTGTCCCTACTGTCTGGATGGGGACATGTTAGTAACCCCCGGGGCAGAGGAGAGCTGGCCAGATGCAATTACATTGTCTCTCTCCACAGGTGCTCTCCTCAGACTTCCCCTGAGGTTTGGGTCACCAGAGCTCTTTGACAAGCCCTGAATCCAGCCTTTGCTCTGCTTACCTCCCCTAAGCCTTCAGGTGATGGCAGCCGACCTGCCTTCCTCCCCCCTCATGAAGGGGTTCTCATCTCACCAACAAATCCCTTTGGCAAAGTCACACCTGGGCCTGAAAGCAGAAGGAGTGGGCAGGCCAACAAAGCTGAGGAGAGGTAGGGAGGCACTAGCCACAGCCTGGTGCTCAGGCTCTGGCAGAGCTGCCCCTTAGCTGAACCTTAACCCAGGGCTATCCTCTCAGGTGGCACCTCCAAGGGGCACAGGGGTCCTGGCATGCTCTGTCTGACAAGTTTTGCTGCCTGCTTTTCCATAGTCTCTTTAGGAGATAAATTCAGGCTTGTGAGGAGAGAGGGAGAGGGGAAGAGCAAAGCTGAGGCCCAGCCCTTTCATCCAAGCTGGCCTGAGGCATCTCCTGAGGGTCTTTGGAAATCAGCTTCTCATAGTGGGGAAGGACTTGTAATAAGAATAGAGCCACAGTTGTTTAATAATTACTTGCAAACTATAAATACGAGACCCTGGGACACTGGAGGATGAAACAGTCTCTACTGAAAACATAGGCTGCCTCCATGGCCCATTATTCAGAAAATAATTGCATTTTGGGAAGAGACCAGGCACAGGACAGGCTTTGATTTGGCAGCAGTGCCCACATCCTGATCACCTCCTGGTGTCTTTCTCAGGAAGGCTGACCATTCCAATCTCATCCCAGGAAGGGCCTCAGATGATCCTAAAGTCATAGAAGTTTAGCCATCTTGTGGTCAGACTTTGAGCTCCTGAAGGGCTAGACAGCAGGCCCTCCCCTCCCCTTTCCATGTTACACTTGCAGCTGGCAGCTACAGGTAGCTATCTTCACTCCTTAGTGGCTGAGAGCCGAATTTCCAGGGTGAGCAACTGCTCTCCCCATACTGACCGCATCCTTGGATAAATACTCATTGTGTGGATCAACCCTGTCTCTGCTTAACTTGGCTCTAGTAGTGACAGGCAGCCTCAGACACATTGTGCTGCCTTGCTCTTACTCACTCAGACTTGGGGAATATTCAGAATCTGCAAACTGTGAGACCTTTTCTGAGGGTGAGCATGGAGTGAGGACACTATGTCCCTGTCATGCAGGTGATGCTGCATCTCTTCAACATAGGGTATGGGGAGGTTGTGGGGGCGGAGCATAACAGCAGGGTGGTGAGGCTGGCTTCTTGTGGGTCCCTACCCTGCCATTCCTCCAGAGGTTCCCCATGCCTATGAAGTAGCAGAGTTTAAGTTTTCCAGCTACATAGATGGAGGAATGAGGACAAATGAGGCGACTGCACTCAGTTCCAGTGGATCTGGGATTGTCACCTAGAGCAGAGCAGATAAAAAGCAGAAACAGAAACAACTCCACTATTTCACCTGGGAACTAGAGATTCAGCCTAGCCCTCCCACCTCTCTCCTAGATGCATTTGGCAACTATTTGACCTGGGGTGGCTGCTAATATCATGCTCAGCGCTACACACAGTCTCTCCTCACAGAGTTTAGGATGAAAATAGAAAACACACACACACACACACACACACACACACAATCAAACACAGCAAAACCCAAGAAGACCATTGTCTACAAATGGCTCTTTGTAACTAATTCTTTCATGAAAACAAAGGTCCTGGTATGGAAAGATACAGATGCAGGAAGACTCCTGCCTGAGGGTTGTACAAGGAGGGGCCACCAGGGGCTTAGAAGGATCCTGTTCAGGGCATGAGGACAGACTGCACAATTTCTGAGAGAGTAAAGTGCTTGGCCAATTTCAGAATGCAAGAGACACTGGGGCACAGGGGAGGGTCATAGAGTGACACAGACCGCAATGGATGCACCCTGGAAGGTGAAATTCAAAGGGAATCTATTTGAAGTTTGTCCACCCTTATATTCATGATGATCCGGTTGCTTGTCAGCATTGCAGAGGTTGATGCACTAAAAAGACAAGGTCTGTTATATGAAAAGCAAAATGCAGGCCACCCGACTGATTACATAATACAACCCTATTCTTGTAAAATTAAATGTGAATGTAACATTCATTTATTCCAGTCCTTCATCCATTGCCTCACAATGTTAACTATGTTCCTAGGTCACAGTAAGCCTGCATAAGGAAGGGGGAATGAAAGTTCCCGGGCCCCACTCTCCTGGGAAATCAGCAATTCATATTTATGAATCTCTTAAAGCAGTCCACATGTCCACTAAAAATGCTAATGCTAGTTATTGTAAATTATCTTCCTGTGTTTTTTTTTTTACAAGGCTCTCTATCACAATTGCCTCTCCTGGAGTAGTGATGTAGAGCTGTTTTCATTTTAGAAACATTAAATGTGTCAATCCAACAGCACTGCATTGTAATGATCACCCTTGTGACTTAAAAACCCTTCAGTGATGGAAGAGAGGGAAGCTGGAATGTTTCTGAAAGAGCTGCTCTGTGTGTGTGTGTGTGAGTGTGTGTGTGTGTGTGTGTGTGCGCGCACACACTCCTGCACAGCTGAGAGAGGCTGAGTCTAGCCCATCCTGTGAGGGGATGAAATAGAGATGAGGTGAAAGGGGTACATCCTTTTGTCTACAATCACCTACAGTAAGCCTAAGGGGGAAAGAAGCTGCATTCTCAAACTAAGCATGCTTTACATGGATAAAACATACAGTCCTTACTGACTAAGGAAAACTTAGCCTTTTGATGTTGTAGCCAGACTAATGAAAGGACATTTTGAACTTTAATGCTGTCAGTTGTTTTCAGGTGGAGACAATAAGAAGAGGAAGAATAAACAGGGGTCCAAAGCAGGGAGGGTCAGACAGAATTCAGAAGACAGAAAGACACAGAACTTAGAACACAGGGCTTGGAAGACAGGACCAAGAGAGACAGAGCCTAGGCACAGAACCTACACAGAACGTTCTCTAGAGACAGAAGATGGACCCCAGCATCTGAACCTGACTACAGAAATTGGCAAGAGAACCTGACTAGAACCTGGTGACTGAACCTGACTGGAGTACCTGGACAGAACCTCTCTGGAGAGCCTAAGCAGAACCTCTCTGGGGATCGAGACCAGAACTTGGCTGGAGATCCTGGCTAGGCTGCTGATCAACTGAACGCTGCCTCTGTGTCATTCCTTCTTCGCCAACTCCGTCCACACCTTTGGGGACCCCTGGACCTGCTGGGGCCGGACCCCGGCATATGGCGCCCGAACAGGGACCCCTAGGGAAAAATGCAAGACTTTAGAGGCCAAATTAAGAACACTTACTTAAGGGGAGAACCAAGATGGCGGCGATATAGGCAGAGGTGTCCCAGGTCGTGTCCCGGAGCAAATGGAGCGAGCAGCTGTAGCTAGTAACACTCACACCGAATTGGCGAAATTGCTCAGCTGGTGAGAGGGTTTACAGCCGGGAAGAGCAGAACTCCCCTGGTAAGGTAAAAAAAAACAGGGATTTGGGCAGGAAAGTTTGCCAGACCTCTGAGCCCAGAGAGTCAGAGGGAGACCGCATGGCAGACAGCCGCGTCCCTTGGGACAGGCACAGCCCCTGACGGGGGAAAGGAGAACCGCGGGATTCCTGGCGCCGCCAGGGAAATTGAGAGCTGGGTTCTGTGATCACGGAGGACTGAGCCTAAAGGGGGCAGCCTGAAGAGCTGACCTGACCATGCAGTCCCGGTAAGAGAAGAAGCTTACAGAAACCAAGCCTTCCCCGTATCTGCGGCCAGCGTTTGTTTGTTTGTTTTCACTGAATCCTGTTCATGGGACATCTCGGATACAGACACTCACCTGTGCTGAAGAGAGGGAGAGTGTGCTGAGGAGTGGAATCTGGGGAGAGACTGGGGAAAGAGGGGGAGCCGGGAGAGGTGGTAGTGAATTGAGTGCTGAGACACCCCAGAGCCAGGGGCTGGGGCAGCCACCCGCTCGTGAGAGGGAGTCTCCTCCCCCCAGCCCCCAGGCAAGGAGCACAGCCACACCCAGATTCCACCAGGTAGGAGATCAAGGATTAAGATAACCTGATCAGTCCCTGGGAGTTGACAGGGTCTGGCCTATAGGGGGATTTTCAATCCCAGCAACAACATAGCTCCGTTAACTAACTATTACGCAGTCAGCTCTGGGCAGTGAACTTCCACTGGACAGAGAGGCCCTATAGCCTCAGAGGCCAACCCCAGAACACTGCCACCCAGAGGCTGACCCAATAACTGACTCTTTGCTAAAAACAAAATAAGGCAGTCTGGGAAATAAATGCGGCATGCTTTAAAATAAGGACTGTGGTTTACAACACAGAGGAACAGTATATCGCAGGGAAACTCAACACTCTCCTGAATACCTGGAAGGTCTAAGGCGAGCCACACTGAAGAATAGAAGAAACGAAGGACCTTCACTACTGCAATTTTTTTTTCTTTTTTCACTTTTTAACTAAGAAACCAATTTTTTTTTTCATTCTTTTTTTTCTGTTCTTTTTTTTTCTTTTTTTCTTTCTTTTCTTCTTTTTCCATCACCTGATTTTACCCTTTTAATTACTACCTTCTTATTTTTAACCAGTATTATTACTGCTACCATTTTACCATTTTTTAAAGTGCCATTTTATTTTTTTCTTTATTTTATTTTGGGATTAGTGTTCACCATTCTATTTTCATCGTTATATTATTGGTTGTTTCTAGTTTGCATTCATATCCAGGGATCTGTTGCTGGAATTTGTTGGGATTAATGGCTGTTCTATAGGAGTATTCTCCTCATATAAAAAGTCTCTTCCCTCTTCCACTTCATTCTCTCTTTTTGCTCTTTTTTTTTCTTTCTTTTCTTTCTCGCTTTTATTTTCCCCCTTCCTTTTTCCCAATTTCATTTTTGCACTCCCTTTTTTTGGTCCCTACTTTTCTTTTCCTTTTTCTCTTTTATCTTTTTCTCTTCTTCTTCCTTATCCCCTAATTCTCTTAATTCAGGTGGTCACCTTTAATTGGGGTTATTAATATCGTGAATATATTTGTGTATAGTGCCTGGTATGTGGTGCCTTGTTGTGTTGTATTTTATGCCTTTAAATCAACACAGCAGATCCAAGCAACAGCAACCTCCTGAGCACCTCATCCTCTGCTGAGGAACAGCAGCTGTACGTGAAACCTCGCCCCACCAGCCGGAAGAGCCACCACAGCTGTGAACAGCACCCACCAGAGGAGCTGCTGACAACTGAAGAGCAGCTGCTACCGCAACCGCCCGAAGAGCAACCACAGACCAAGGAGTCACTGCCACCAAGGGAGCAACCACTGAACAACTCAACGTCTAGATATGTCAGTGAGATCAAACATGGGTAGACAAAGAAACCCCCAGAGGAAAGAGAAGGAGGACTCTCCAGAAAAGCAGCTAAGTAATACAGAGGCATGCAACATGACAGATAAAGAATTCAGAATAAGGATCCTAGAGTGCATAAACCGGATGGAGGAAAAAATCGACAACCTCTACAAGAAGCAAGAAGAAACAGATGAAAAAATCGATAACATATGGAAGAAGCTAGAAGAAACAGATGAAAAAATTGATAACATATGGAAGAAGCTAGAAGAAACAGATGAAAAAATCAACAACCTAAGTAAGACCCAAGAAGAAATGAAGAGTGATATAGCTGCAATGAAAAACTCCATTGAAAGTATCAACAGTAGACTAGGAGAAGCGGAGGACCGAATAAGTGAATTAGAAGACAAGGAAGCAAAACACACCCAAAATGTACTGCAATTGGAGAAAAAAATTAAAAGACAGGAGGAGAGCCTAAGGGAGCTTTGGGACAACATGAAACGAAACAACATACGAATAATAGGAGTACCAGAACAACAGAAGGATGAACAAGGATTAGAAAACCTACTCGAAGAAATAATATCAGAAAACTTTCCTGAGGTGGGGAAGAAAAAAGTCACACAAGCCCAGAGAGTCCCAAACAAGGTGAACCCGAAAAGACCCACACCAAGACACATCATAATCACCATGGCAAATGTTCAGGACAAAGAGAGAATCTTACAGGCTGCAAGAGAGAGACGGAAAGTTACATACAAGGGATCTCCCATTAGATTGTCAAATGACTTCTCAACAGAAACACATCAGGCCAGAAAAGAATGGACTGAAATTTACAAAGTGATGCAAAGCAAAGGACTGAATCCAAGAATACTCTATCCAGCAAGGCTATCATTCAAACTTGAAGGGGAAATAAGAAGCTTCACAGACAAAAAAAGACTAAGGGAGTTTGTCACCACCAAGCCAGCAATGCAAGGAATGCTAAAGGGACTGGTATAAAAATAAGAAATAAAAATCTCAGAAGGAAAACAGCCACACAAAAAAAGAAATGGCTACAAACAAGTACCTTTCAATAATAACTTTAAACGTAAACGGACTAAATGCTCCAACCAAAAGACATCGAGTGGCTGAATGGATAAAAAAACATGACCCATACATCTGCTGTCTACAAGAAACCCACCTCATTCGAAGGGACTCACACAGACTGAAAGTGAAAGGATGGAAAAATATCTTTCAGGCAAATGGAAAGGAAAAGAAAGCTGGGCTAGCAATACTTATATCGGACAAAATAGACCTCAAAGTGAAGGCCTTAACAAGAGATAAGGAAGGCCACTTCATAATACTAAAGGGATCAATACAAAAAGAAGATATAACCCTGGTAAACATATATGCACCCAATGTAGGAGCACCCAAATTCATAAAAAAACTCCTGGAAAATATCAAAGGAGAGATCGACAACAATACAATCATAGTAGGGGACTTTAATACACCATTGACAGCACTGGATAAGTCCTATAGACAAACAATCAGCAAAGATACAGCAATCCTAAATGACTCACTAGATCAGATGGACTTAATAGACATCTTCAGAACACTTCACCCCAAAGCCAGAGAATATACGTTCTTCTCAGGTGCTCATGGGACATATTCAAAAATAGACCACATATTGGGTCACAAGCAAAATATCCCCAAATTCAAGAAGATTGAAAGCATAAAAAGCGTCTTCGCAGAACACAATGGCATAATATTAGAAATAAACTACAATAAAAACAACCCAAAATACTCAAACACCTGGAAGCTCAATAGCATGCTATTAAATATTGATTGGGTTACCAATGAGATCAAAGAAGAAATTAAAAACATCCTGGAAACTAATGACAATGAAAACACAACAATCCAAAACCTATGGGACACAATGAAAGCAGTCCTGAGAGGGAAGTTTATAGCTCTACAGGCCTATCTCAAAAAACAAGAAAAAATGGTAGTAAATCATCTAACTCTACAACTGAAAGAATTAGAAAGAGAGCAACAAGAAAAGCCCAGAGTGAGCAGAAGGAAGGAGATAATAAAGATTAGAGCAGAAATAAATGACATAGAGACCAAAAAAACAATACAGAAAATCAATGAAACCAAGAGCTGGTTCTTTGAAAGGATAAACAAGATTGATAAACCTCTAGCCAGACTCACCAAGAAGCAGAGAGAGAGGACCCAAATAAATAAAATCAGAAACGATAGAGGCGAAATAACAACAGACCCCACAGAAATACAAATGATTGTTAAAAAATACTATGGACAGCTTTACTCCAACAAACTAGACAACCTGGAGGAAATGGACAAATTCCTAGAAAAATACAGCATTCCAAAACTCAATCAGGAAGAATCTAAAAATCTCAACAGGCCAATAACTATGGAAGAAATTGAAGCAGTCATCAAAAAGCTTCCATCAAACAAAAGCCCAGGACCAGACGGCTTCACAGGGGAGTTTTACCAAACATTCAAGGAAGAACTAAAACCTATCCTCCTCAGACTACTACAAAAAATTCAAGAGGAAGGAACACTTCCAAGCTCATTCTATGAAGCCAGCATCACCCTAATACCAAAACCAGGTAAAGACAACACAATGAAAGAGAATTACAGGCCAATATCCCTCATGAACATAGATGCCAAAATCCTCAACAAAATCTTAGCAAATCGGATCCAGCAGTACATCAGAAAGATCATACACCATGACCAAGTAGGATTTATCCCAGGGATGCAAGGATGGTACAATATCCGCAAATCAATAAATGTGATACATCACATAAACAAATTGAAAGAAAAAAACCACATGGTCATATCAATTGATGCAGAAAAAGCATTTGACTAAATTCAACACCCATTTTTGATAAAAACTCTCAGCAATGTGGGAGTAGAAGGATCATACCTCAACATAATAAAAGCCATATATGATAGGCCCACAGCCAACATCATACTCAACGGACAAAAACTAACACCATTTCCCCTAAGAACAGGAACAAGACAGGGATGCCCCCTCTCACCACTCCTGTTCAACATAGTACTGGAAGTGTTAGCCATTGCAATTCGGCAAGAAGAAGAAATAAAAGGCATCCAAATTGGAAAAGAGGAAGTAAAACTGTCCTTATTTGCAGACGACATGATATTATACATACAAAACCCTAGAGATTCCATCAAAAAGCTACTAGACTTAATACATGAATTTGGCAATGTAGCAGGATACAAAATTAACCCCAAGAAATCTGAGGCATTTCTATACACCAATAGTGAACTTTCAGAAAGAGAGATTATAAAAACAATCCCATTTACCATTGCACCGAAAAAACTAAGCTACCTAGGAATAAACTTAACTAAAGAGGTAAAAGACCTCTACTCAGAAAACTACAGGACGTTGAAAAAAGACATAGAGGAAGACATAAACAGATGGAAGAACATACCGTGTTCATGGATTGGTAGAATCAACATCATTAAAATGTCCATACTACCCAAAGCAATCTATAAATTCAACGCACTTCCCATTAAAGTACCAACAGCATACTTCAGAGATCTAGAACGAACTTTCCAAAAATTCATCTGGAATAAAAAAAGAACCCGAATAGCTGCAGCAATCCTGAAAAAGAACAAAGTAGGTGGGATCTCAATACCAGATATCAAGTTGTATTACAAAGCCACTGTTCTCAAAACTGCCTCGTACTGGCACAAGAATAGGCATATAGATCAATGGAATAGAATAGAGAGCCCAGAAATCGGCCCGAACCAATATGCTCAATTAATATTCGACAAAGGAGGCAAGAACATACAATGGAGCCAAGATAGTCTCTTCAATAA
Source organism: Myotis daubentonii (assembly GCF_963259705.1). Lineage (NCBI taxonomy): Eukaryota > Metazoa > Chordata > Mammalia > Chiroptera > Vespertilionidae > Myotis > Myotis daubentonii. The sequence goes on from NC_081862.1 coordinate 15,515,435, forward strand.
ATGGTGTTGGGAAAATTGGACAGATATATGCAAGAAAATGAAACTAGACCACCAACTTACACCATACACAAAAATAAACTCAAAATGGATAAAGGACTTAAATGTACGACAGGAAACCATAAAAATTCTAGAAGAATCCAAAGGCAAGAAAATCTCAGACATATGCCGAAGCAATTTCTTCACTGATACAGCTCCTAGGGCAATTGAAACTAAAGAAAAAATGAACAAATGGGACTACATCAAAATAAAAAGCTTCTGCACAGCAAAAGAAACCATCAACAAAACAACGAGAAAACCCACTGTGTGGGAAAACATATTTGCCAATGACATATCTGATAAGGGGCTAATCTCCAAAATTTATAGGGAACTCATACAACTTAACAAAAGAAAGATAAACAATCCAATCAAAAAATGGGCAAAGGACCTAAATAGACACCTTTCAAAAGAGGACATTCAGAAAGCCAAGAGACATATGAAAACATGCTCAAAGTCACTAATCATCCGAGAGATGCAAATCAAAACAGCAATGAGGTACCATCTCACACCTGTCAGACTGGCTATCATCAACAAATCAACAAACGACAAGTGCTGGAGAGGATGTGGAGAAAAAGGAACACTTGTGCACTGCTGGTGGGAATGCAGACTGGTGCAGCCACTATGGAAGACAGTATGGAGTTTCCTTAAAAAACTGAAAATGGAACTCCCATTTGACCCTGTGATCCCACTTCTAGGAATATATCCCAAGAAACCAGAAACACCAATCAGAAAGGATATATGCACCCCTATGTTCATAGCAGCACAATTCACCATAGCTAAGATCTGGAAACAGCCTAAGTGCCCATCAGTAGATGAATGGATTAGAAAACTGTGGTACATCTACACGATGGAATACTATGCTGCTGTAAAAAGGAAGGAACTCTTACCATTTGCAACGTCATGGATGGAACTGGAGAGCATTATGCTAAGTGAAATAAGCCAGTCAATAAAGGAAAAATACCACATGATCTCACTCATTCATGGACAATAGAGACCATTATAAACTTTTGAACAATAATAGATACAGAGGCAGAGCTGCCTCAAACAGATTTTCAAACTGCAGTGGGAAGGCCGGGGAGGGTTGGGGGGCAGGAGTTAGGGGGGTAAGAGATCAACGAAAGGACTTGTATGCATGCATATAAGCATAACCAATGGACATAAGACACTGGGTGATAGGGGAGGCTAGGGGACTGTCTAGGGCGGGGGGATAAAATGGATACATATGTAATACCCTTTGTAATACTTTAAGCAATAAAAAAAAAAAATTAAAAAAAAAAAAGCAAGGAGGGAAAATCAAGAAGGAATTTGGGGCTGATTTGTGTTTCCATGACACCCACTCTACAACAGGCTCCTGATGTCCTTACGGGCACATGCAATGGACTCTGAACGCCCAGTTCTCTGCAAGAATAGCCGATATGAAAGGTCTTGGAGAGAATTCCGGGTGGCCAGATTTCATTCGCCACAGTGTGTGTCCCAATTTGTGTGAACCACACCTTTTGAAAATTCTTTTCGCATATCTATCTAGGAGCCCAGAGGGAAAGGCAGGAACCTTCACCCCTGGGCGGCATCCCTTCTCCCAGATTCGGGCCTCACAGAGACTGGACTTGAAGAGGATAGAGCCATCCCCATTTGGGTAACTGTTGGGGGAGAGGTTGGGTGTATGGAGAGGAACCCTCAGCTGAAAGCCAGCTGCTCACTGACAGGCGGGGTCTCTCACAGCTCCAGGGCCTTGGCCCAGCCTCAAAGCAATTTTTTGGGAAGGCGATGTAGCCTGCCCTACCAGTCCTGGTCCAGTCCTGCGTGGACAGGGTGTCCACTGGTACCTCCCCTTGTTGCTAAGCCTCAAGCTTGTAACAAAATTCTTAGAATCCTCAGAGTTCAGGATCAATTTGCATGGAGATCCCTCCTCCCCTGCCAACCTGGTTGGGGAGGGGATAAGAGAGTCAGTGGTGAGTGTCCTTCCAAGTGTCAGAGTGTCAGTGGGCAGAGCCCTGAGGTTTCTTCCCCATGGCTGGGCTCTACTCCCCTCTCTCTCCTCAGGACACAGGTGACCTTTCCCAAGGACAGTTCATGTGGGTATCTGCACTGACACCTCTCCCTCCCCTCCAGGTTCACCTGAGTCACCCCCCTCTGTTTTCCCCCTCTTCTCCAGGTCCTAGGCCCAGCCAGCCTGGAGCCAGCCTCTGCCTTGTCCAGCTGTGGCTCAGGAGGTGTTCTGGGTGTGCTGGGTGAGCTGAACTGCAGCCGCTGGAAATTATAACCTTGCTTCTTGGGAACAACAATGACTGTGAACCGCTCCCACACTCCTGATTGATGGTGTCACAGGGGAGGAGGGGAATATAGCTAATAGACATCTGCTGAAGCCCTCCTGTTTACCATGTTTCATTCCAATCAGGCAAATGCAACAGCCTTCTGAAGAGGGTCTATCTCTCTGAATGATTTGGGCAGGAGCAGGCAGGGGTTGCCCAAGGGTGCTCTCTGACTCTTGGCTTCTAAATAAACAGCTGAAAATCAATATTCCAAAAGGCAGCTTAGGGTGGAAGAATCTTGGTGGCCTTTTTTCTTAACTATTGGCTAAGAGGGTAGACTTGTGTCAGTCATGTATATATATATATATGTATATATATATATATATATATATATATATATATATATATATATATATATATATATATATGAAACAATCAAATGAGTAAACAAAACACAAACAATGAAACTTTTAGAGGACTTTAATTGAGAGCCTGAAAACAGGACAGTCATAGTAGAAGACTTTTATCACTCCTCTGACTTCACTGGATAGGTCTTCCATGTGACAAAATAATGATACAGAGACTCTAAAGGACACACTGTATCAGATTGATTTAATTGACATTTTAGAACATTTCACCCCAACAGAGCAGAATATACATTCTTCTCAAGTGCACAGGGATCATTCCCAAAGATAGACCACATCTAGGACACATAACAAGTCCCTACAAGTTCAAGAAGATTTAAATCATATAAGCATCTTCTTGGATCACAGTGGAATGAAATGAGAAATCAAGTAGAGTAAAAACACCCAAAAACATTTAAATACTTAGAGGCTAAATAGCATGCTATTAAACAATGAATTTGTTACTATGAGTTCAAGAAAATATCAAAGACTTTTTGGAAAAAAGGAAAATGAACAAATAACAGCACAGAATCTCTGGGAATCAGCAAAAGCAGTCCTGAGAGGGAAGTTCATAGCACTATAGACATATCTCCAAAAATAACAAAAATCAGCAATAAACTATTTATCCCTACAACTTAAGAATTAGAAAGAGACCAACAAGAAGAGCGCAGAGTAAGTAGAAGGAAGGGAAAAATAAAGATTATAGCAGAAAAAAATAACAGAGACAAAAAATTCAATGAAACCAATAGCTGGTTCTATGAGAGGATAAACAAAATTGATATACCATTAGCCAGACTCATTAAGAAACAAACACACATGATTCCAATAAGTAAAATCAGAAACAAGAGTGGAGGAGTAAGCACTGGCACCGCAGAAATTAAAAGGATTGTAAGAAAATACTATGAACAACTATATGCCAAAATGCTGGACAGTGTGCATGAAATAGATGAAGTCAGTAAAAAATGCAATCTACCAAAAGTGATTCAGAAAGAATGAAGAAACCTGAATAGACTCATAACAACTAATGAAATAGAAGCAGTAATCAAAACACTTCCAACCAACAAAAGCTCAGGTCTGGACAGCTTCAAAGGGGAGTTCTACCAAACATTCAGAAAACTACAATCTATACTCCCCAAATTATTTCAGAAAATGAAAAGAGGAAAGAATACTTCCAAACTCTTGGTAGGAGGCCAGCATTATTCTAATTCCAAAACAAGGTATAGACACTACAAAGAAAGAGAATTACAGGCCGATATAGCTGATGATGACAGATACTAAAATCCTCAACCAAGTATTAGCAAATTGCATCCAGCATTATATTAAAGGACCAAATGCCATGATCAAGTTGGATATATTCCAGGGATGCCAGGCTGGTATGATATTCACAAATCAATAAACATAAAACTCATAAACAAACTGAGAGACAAAGATCACGTGATCATATCGATAGATGCAGAAAAAGAATTGAAAAAAAACCCAACACCCAATTGTGATAAAAACTCTCAGCAACGTGGTAATAGAGAAGCATACCTCAACATCATAAAGCTCATATATGAAAAACCCACGGCCAACATCCTACTAAATTGGCAAAAACTAAAACCATTTCCCGTGAAAGAACAGGAAAAAGACGGTGATGCCAATTTTCAACATTCCTGTTCAACATAGTACAGGAAGTGCTACCATAGTGTTCATGAAGAAATAAAAGTGATCCCAACCAGAAAAGCAGGTAATAAATGAATTTGGTCATGTATCAGGATACAAAATTAAAACCCCAAAATATATGTCTTTAGATACACCAAGAATGAACTCACAAAAAGAGAAACTAAGAAAAGAATCCCACTTACCATTGCAGTAAAAGAATTAAGGAAAAAACTCAATGAAGGAAATAAAATAACTGCACTTGGAAAACGACAGAAAATTGAAACGGAGATAAAGATATCAACCAATGGACTAATATACCGTGTTGATGGGTTGGTAGAACTAACATCATTAACATGTCTACAAGTACAGAGAGTCCCATGCAAGGTGAACCCCAAAAGACCCACACCAAGAAACGTCATAATAACGATGGCAAATGTACAAGACAAAGACAGAATCTTAAAGGCTGCAGGAGAGAAACAGAGAGTTACCTACAAAGGATCCCCCATCAGATTATCAAATGATTTCTCAACAGAAACACATCAGGCCAGAAAAGAATGGACAGAAATTTACAAAGTGATGCAAAGCAAAGGACTGAATCCAAGAATACTCTATCCAGCAAGGCTATCATTCAAAATTGAAGGGGAAATAAGAAGCTTCACAAACAAAAAATGGCTAAGGGAGTTTACTACCACCAAGCCAGCAATGCAAGAAATGCTAAAGGGACTGGTGTAAAAAGAAGAAATAAAAATCCTAGAAAGAAAACAGCCACAAAAAAAAATTGGCTACAAACAATTACCTTTAAATAATAACTTTAAACATAAATGGACTAAATGGTCAAATCAAAAGACATTGAGTGCCTGAATGGATAAAAAAAAAAAAAAAGCATGACCCATATATTTGCTGTCTACAAGAGACCCACCTCAGAAGAAGGGACTCACAAAGACTAAAAGTGAAGGGATGGAAAAATACCTTTCAGGCAAATGGAAAGGAAAAGAAAGCTGGGGTAGCAATATTTATATCGGGCAAAATAGACCTCAAAGTGAAGGCCATAACAAGAGATAAGGAAGGCCACTTCATAATACTAAAGGGATCGATACAACACGAAAATATAACCCTGATAAACATATATGCACCGAATGCAGCAGCACCAACATACATAAGAAAACTCCTGGAAGATATCAGGGGAGATATTGACAACAATATCATAGTAGGGGACTTTAATACACCACTGTCATCACTGGATAAATCAAGCTAGACAAAAAGTCAGCAAAGAAACAACAATCATAAATGACTCACTAGCTCAGATGGACTTAATTGACATCTTCAGAACACTTCATCCCAAAGCCACAAAATATACGTTCTTCTCAAGTGCTCATGGGACATCTTCAAAAATAGACCACAAATTGGGTCACAAACAAAGTCTCCCCAATTCAAGAAGATTGAAATCATACCAAGCATCTTCTCAGATCACAAGGCCATAATATTAGAAATAAACTACAATAAAAAGAACTCAAAATACTCAAACACTTGGAAGCTCTATAGCATGTTATTAAACATTGATTGAGTTACCAATGAGGTCAAAGAAGAAATTAAAAACATTCTGGAAACTAATGACAATGAAAACACAACAATCCAAAACCTTTGGGACACAATGAAAGCAGTGCTGAGAGGGAAGTTTATAGCTCTACAGGCCTATCTCAACAAACAAGAAAAAATGGTAGTAAATCATCTAAATCTACAGCTCAAAGAATTAGAAAGAGAGCAACAAAAAAGCCCTGAGTGAGCAGAAGGAAGGAGATAATAAAGATTAAAGCAGAAATAAATGAAATAGAGACCAAAAACACAATACAGAAAACCAATGAAACCAAGAGCTGCTTCTTTTAAAGGACAAACAAGATTGACAGACCTCTAGCCAGGCTCACCAAGAAGCAAAGAGAAAGGACCCAAATCAACAAATTCATAAATGATAGAGGCAAAAAAACAACAGATCCCACAGAAATACAAATGATTGTTAAAAAAAATACTATGGACAACTCTACTCCAACAAACTAGACAACCTGGAGCAAATGGACATATTCCTAGAAAAATACAACATTACAAAACGTAATCAGGAAGAATCTAAAAATCTCAATAGGCCAATAACTATGGAAGAAATTGAAGCAGTCATCAAAAAGCTTCCAGCAAACAAAAGCCCAGGACAAGACGGCTTCACAGGGGAGTTTTACCAAACATTCAAGGAACAACTAAAACCTATCCTCCTCAGAATACTACAAAAAATCCAAGAGGAAGGAACACTACCAAGCTCATTCTATGAAGCCAGCATCACCCTAATACCAAAACCAGGTAAAGACAACACAATGAAAGAGAATTACAGGCCAATATCCCTCATGAACATAGATGCCAAAATCCTCAACAAAATCCTAGCAAATCGGATCCAGCAGTTCATCAGAAAGATCATACATATAAATCAAGTAGGATTTATCCCAGGGATGCAAGGATGGTACAATATCCACAAATAAATAAGCGTGATACATCACATAAACAAATTGAAAGAAAATAACCACAAGGTCATAGCAATTGATGCAGAAAAAGCATTTGACAAAATTCAACACCCATTTTTGATGAAAACTCTCAGCAAGGTGGGAATTGAAGGATAATACCTCAACATAATAAAAGCCTTATATGACAAACCCACAGCCAACATCATACTCAATGGACAAAAACTAACACCATTTACCCTAAGAACAGGAACAAGACAGAGATGCCCAGTCTCACCACTCCTGTTCGTCATAGTACTGTAAGTATGTGACATTGCAATTTGACAAGAAGAAATAAAAGGCATCCAAATTGGAAAAGAAGAAGTAAAACTGTCCTTATTTGCAGATGACATGATATTATACTTAAAAAACCCTAAAGACTCCATAAATAAACTATTAGACTTAATAAAAGAATTCAGCAATGTAGCAGGATAGAAAATTAACGCCAAGAAATCTATGGCATTTCTATACACCAAAAGTGAATGTGCAGAAAGAGAGACTAAAAAAGCAATCCAATTTACCATCGCACCAAAAAAATTAGGCTACCTAGTAATAAATTTAACTAAAGAGGTAAAAGACCTCTTCTTAGAAAACTACAGGACGTTGAAAAAAAAGATGGTGGAAGACATAAAGAGATGGAAGAACATACCATGCTCTTGGATTGGTAGAATCAACATCATTAAAATGTCCATACTTCCCAAAGCAATCTATAAATTCAACGCACTTCCCATTAGAATACCAATGACATATTTCACAGACCTAGAACATACTCTCCAAAATTTCATCTGGAATAAAAATCGACCCCGAATAGCTGCAGAGATCCTGAGAAAGAACAAAGTAGGTGGGATCTCAATACCAAATATCAAGCTGTATTACAAAGCCACTGTTCTCAAAACTGCCTGGTACTGGCACAATAACAGACATATAGATCAATGGAATAGAATAAAGAGCCGAGAAATCGGCCCGAACCAATATACTCAATTAATATTTCACAAAGGAGGCAAGAACATACAATGGAGCCAAGATAGTCTCTTCAATAAATGGTGTTGGGAAAATTGGACAGATACATGCAAGAAAATGAAACTAGACCACCAGCTTACACCATACACAAAAATAAACTCAAAATGGATAAAGGACTTAAATATACGACGGGAAACCATACAAATACTAGAAGAATCTAAAGGCAACAAAATCTCAGACATATGCCAAAGCAATTTCTTCACCGATACAGCTCCTAGGGCATTGGAAACTAAAGAGAAAATAAACAAATGGGACTACATCAAAATAAAAAGCTTCTGCACAGCAAAAGAAACCATCAACAAGACAACAAGAAAACCCACTGCCTGGGAAAACATATTTGCCAGTGTCATATCTGATAAGCGCCTAATCTCCAAAATTTATAGATAACACATACAACTTAACAAAAGGAAGATAAACAATCCAATCAAAAAATGGGCAAAGGATCTAAATAGACACCTTTCAAAAGAGGACATTCAGAAAGCCAAGAGACATATGAAAACATGCTCAAAGTCACTAATCATCTGAGAGATGCAAATCAAAACAACAATGAGGTATCATCTCACACCTGTCAGACTGGCTATCATCAACAAATCAACAAACGACAAGTGCTGGAGAGGATGTGGAGAAAAAGGAACACTTGTTCACTGCTGGGGGGAATGCAGACTGGTGCAGCCACTATGGAAGACACTATGGAGTTTCCTCAAAAAACTAAAAATGGAACTCCCATTTGACCCTGTGATCCCACTTCTAAGAATATATCCCAGGAAACCAGAAACACCAATCACAAAGGACATATGCAGCCCTATGTTCATAGCAGCACAATTCACCATAGCTAAGATCTGGAAACAGCCTAAGTGCCCATCTGTAGATGAATGGATTAGTAAACTGTGGTACATCTACACGATGGAATAATATTCTGCTGTAAAAAAGAAGGAACTCTTACCATTTGCAACAGCATTGATGGAACTGGAGAGCATTATGCTAAGTGACATAAGCCAGTCAATGAAGGAAAAATACCACATGTTCTCACTCATTTCTGGATAATAAAGACCATTATAAACTTATGAACAAAAATAGATACAGAGGCAGAGCTGCCTCGAACAGACTGTTAAACTACAGCAGGAAGGCTGGGGAGAGTGGGAGGGCAGGAGGGGGGTGGGTAAGAGATCAACCAAAGAACTTGTATGCATGCATATAAGCATAACCAATGGACATAAGACACTGGGGGGTAGGGGAGGCCAGGGGATTGTCAAGGGCGGGGAGAAAAAAGGAGACATATATAATACTCTTTGTAATACTTTAAGAAATAAAAAAAAGAAAAAATGTGGAAGGATCAAAATACCAGATATTAAGATATATTATAATGCCACCATTCTCAAAACTGCCTGCTACTGGCACTAGAAAAGACATATACACCACTGAAACAGAACAGAGAACCCAGAAGTGGACCCAAGTCATTACGCTTTATTGTTAATTTACAAAGGAGGCAAGAGCATACAATGGCGTCAAGACAGTATCTTCAATAAATGATGAAAATCAGACAGAAATATGCAAGAAAATGTAACCAGACCACCACCTTACACCATACACAAAAATAAACTCAAAGTGGATAAAGGACTTGAACGTTAGTTGGGAATCTATATAAAAAAATCTTAGCAGATTGCATAGGCAGCAAAATATCAGACATATGTCTTAGCATATCTTTACTGACACAGTTTCGAAGGCAATGCCCACAAAGGGGAAAATAAACAAATGGACTACATCAAAATAAAAATCCTTTGCACGGCAAACTAAATCCTGAACAAAACAACAAGAAAGCCCACTGCATAGGAGAACATATTTGCCAGTGGTATCTCTGATAAGTGTTGAATTCCAAAGTTTACAGGGAACTCACACAAATTAACAATAGGAAGATAAACAATCCGATTAAAACATCGGCAAAGGACTTAAATGGACACTTTTTGAAAGGGGACCTACATAAGGCCAAGAGACATAGGAAAAAATGCTCAAAGGCACTAACAGTCCAAGAGATGCAAATCAAAAGGAGAGAAGTACCAGTCCACACCAGTCAGAATAGCTGTCAGAAAAAAATAAAAAAATAAAAAACCACAAGTGCTGGAGAGGATGCGAAGAAAAAGCAAACCCTTGTGCACTGCTGGTGGGAATGCCGACTGCTGCAAAAATTGTGGAAAACAGTATAGAGTTTTCTCCAAAAATTGAAAATGGAGCTCCCATTTGATTAAGTACCCTCATATATATATATATATATATATCCCAAGAAATGAGTAACATTAATCAGGAGAGATATATGCAACTGTATGTTCATACCAGCCCAATTTTCAATAGCTAAGATTTGGAAACAGTCTAAGTGCCCATTAGCAGATGCACGGATTATAAAACGGTGGAACACCTATACAATGGAAAACTCTACTGCTATAAAAAAGAATTAACTCTTATAATTTGCAACAGCATGGATGGACTTGGAGAACATTATGCTAAGCAAAATAAGCCAGTCACAGAAAGATAAATATCACATTGTCTCACTCATTTGTGGAATATAATGAACTATGCTAACTGATGGGCAACAAGACATCCAGACACAAAGAAGAATCGATCAGACTGTCAAACCTCAGATTAAGGTGCTGGAGGCAAAGACCAACAGTAGTTAATACATATACATATACATATACATATACATATACATATACATATACATATACATATACATATACATATACATATACATAAACATATCCTTTCCAATAACAGACAAAGATGTTAATTAACCGTACCTCTGACATGCTTCCCATTGGCTCATCAGGGCAATATACAAATTAACTGCCAACCATGGTGTTGGTTGGCAGCCAGGCAGCTGAAGCGAACAGGAGGCAATCTTGCTCCAGTGAAGGAAGAAGCCAAGGTTCCCCGCCTGCCACTGCTGGGCTGTGTGCTTGCACTCTAAGCAACTATGTTGCAATTATAGACACTAAACAAACCCCATTCTTTCAGCCAGCTGGCAGAAATGGAGTTGCAACAGAGTTTTGATAATAGATCCCTAAGAAACCCAGATACCTGCTTTTAGCAGCCGAGGCCTCCGCACTGGAGCCAAGCCTCAGAGCTAAATTTGGCTCTCAGTTCCAGTGACAGCCATAGAAGGTAAACAAATCCCACAATAAAAAAGAAAAAACGGACAGGTTGGGTGCTTCAGTCACCCGCCAACCTGAAAACGGCCCTCAGCCCCTCACCCAGACTGGCCAGGCACCACAGTGGGGACCCCGACCCTGAAGGGGGTGTGTCCAGCTGCAAACAGCTATCATCCCCTCATCCAGGCTGGCAAGGCACCCAAACGGGAACCCCACCCTGATCCAGGACACCCTTAAGGGCAATCCAGCCAGCCCCCACCATGCACCAGGCCTCTATTCTACATAGTAAGATGGTAATATGCCTCCCAGCACCGGGATGAGCAGAGAAGTGAGGCCTCCTGAAACCGGGATCAGTGGAGCCTGCCAGCACCTGGATCAGTGGAGCAGTGAATGCTCACTGCCCCTGTGTCAAGCGGAGCCGCAAGGCCTCACAGCAAAGGGATCAGAGGAGCAGCAAGTCCTCACTGACACTGTGTCAAGTGGAGCTGCGAGGCCTCCCAGCACTCTGATCAGCAGAGCCGTGAGTCCTCCTGGCCCCTGGAGCAGCCTGAGGGGGGGCAGTGCCCAAACCCCATGATCGCCCTGCAGCTCTGTGTGTGACAGGGTGAGGCACCCCAAACCCCCCATGGGCCCTATTCTGTGTGTGACAGGGTGGAGCCACCACCACCTCCTGGGCCCTGCCCTGAGTGTGACAGGGGGTGGTGCTCCAACCCCCTGATCCGAGCTGCTCTGTGTGTGACAGGGGGCGGTGCCCCAACTCCCCTATAGGCCCTATTCAGTGCATGACAGGGGGGAGCTCCCAAACACCCTGATTGGCCCTGCTCTGTGTGTGACAGGGTATGGAGCCCCTACCCCCATGATGGGCCCTGCTCTGTCTATGACAGTGGGTGGTGCTTCTACCTCCCCATCAACCCTGCCATGAGTGCTACAGGGGGTGGCACCCCAACCCCCCAATCGGCCTTACCCTGAGCATGATTGGGGGTGGCATCACAACCTCCCGGTCCGCCCTGCTCTGTGCATGACAGTGGGCAGCGTCCCAACTCCCCAATAGGCCCTGCTTTAAGCCCGACCAGAGGTTGCACCTAGAGATTTGGCCTGCCCTCTGCCATATGGGAGCAGTCCTAAGCCAGCAGGTCGTTATCTCCCGAGGGGTCCCAGATTGTGAGAGGGCACAAGTGGGGCTGAGGGACACCCCTGCATCAGTGAACAAAGTTTTGTGCACTGGGCCTCTAGTATACACACACACACACACACACACACACACACATACCTACATATATTTATGTATATGTATATGTATATGTATATGTATATGTATATGTATATGTATCTCCCATAGATGGCTAATGAACTTTGATATTCAGCAGGGCTGAAAATCAGCATTATATTACCCTGCTGTTGGCAAATGCCTGAAGGTAATCTCCTAACCTGATAACCCTTTTAATGTTTTGCAATCTTGACTGCTGATATGCCTGTTTGCTTTGCTAAAGGGCATATATGAGAAACGTAAAGCCAAGTCAATAAAAGCTGATGGGTACTGGGTTTCAGAGAGCTTCTCCGCTAGAAAGAAAGGTCTCTGCCTGGCTCCAAAATGTCTTCTAAATTTATATTTGTTGTCTAGTGTATTCATTTTTGTGCACCTCCTTTCCCATATCCTGAATCCTTGCTGCAAAAGGTTGCAGCATTCTGGCGCCCAATGTGGGGCATCTGGAGAAGAAATTTCACCAGAGTGAAAAAGGAAGACATTTCACCAGAAAGCTGAGAAGTGCACTGAAAAGGAGGGGAAAATTCTCTGTGCACAAAGCCCATGCCAGCTTTGGAAACTGTGAAACATAAAGTGGGCGGAAAATCTTTTATTTCTGCCAGGCTATAATGAGGAAAACTTTGAGTATAAAGCAAATAAATAAATAAATAAATAAATAATAATAATAATAATAATAATAATAATAATAATAATAATAATAAATTGTAAACATTTACTTGCATGCTCAAGGATAAAGAAATTAAAATATCAAAAGATACTCTCTTAAATCAGGCTCAAGGAAAAAAGGTAACCTTCTCATCTTAAACTATGTGGGCTCTTGTTCGCACTGCATTATGCCTAATTCGTATTGGGGATCAAAAGTCTGTAATACCTAAGCCCTGGTTCCTCCACCTTTAGTGTGGAAAGGCTCAGCAGCTAGAAAAAATGGGGTTAACAGTCATTTTAAAAAAAGGACTCTTTAATGCTTTGTCTGAAAATTACCATATGACACCTTGGGACAGGCAGATTTTATCAAAAATAACTTTAGAGTACAGTCAATGCCATGAAGAGCAGAATACGATAAGACCCATGAAAACTACTCTGATTTATGAAGCCTTGTCTCTATGTTATGGGCACTGGTCTGTTGATTATTATCAATCTGTCTTGGTTTTTTATTGTTAGTCTATTAAGCATGCGTTCAATTTAATTTAATAAGAAAAGAAACAGTAGATGGACAGGTCATTATTAATATCTAAAACACCTCCCAACCCATTAATTACTAGTCTTTTGGTGATCCCGTAAAATGTATGCCCACTCTCGAGAGTGTTATTAAAAGCCTCATTTTATTTCCCAGACCGTCATTTGAAATTTGGATAGATGAGACATTCCTCACAATTTAAGGGATATCTCTGGGGTTTCTGTACCCGTGAAGAGAAAAACACTACCTTAACGTGAAGTCGCATCCCACCCGATTTTGGGTGGCCTCTTGGACTGACCCCTATCTCCTCACAGATGCTATAGTACAAACCCAAGACTGTTTTTCTTTATAAGATGGAGAAAATGACACAAGGAAAATATACAGGCTGTGTTTAGGCAATAAGATTAGTGTTTCCATAATAAGGGGCAGTTCTTAAATAATAATGGACCATATTCCAAGGTTAACATTAAAGCCAATGAAAGCCAGTAAGTTTTCTCTGCTGCAAAATTTGCCAAAGTAAAACACCTTAGATGGTGATAACTGGCTTTGGAATCTCAAATTGTTAAAAGTTAAATAGATAGATATAACTAATATGAAGGCTTTGTGGCAAAGCTTTTCAGTAGTAATGATAAATTAATATATTGATGGTGAGGGTGCAGTCACTGAGGAGAGGCTGATTGCACTCTCTGTTGGAGGAAAGGACCAGTGGATCTTCTCCCTGTAAAAGCAGAGAACCTGGCAGAGCAACCTTATATCTAACCTCTGAAGGAAAAATGTGGTGGTTTTAAAATTCAAATGCCTACAGGCCTTCTTCCCTTCTCCCCCTACTTCTTTGGCAACCTCATATGTGTAAACATACACTTCTAAAGTTTTGGTAACTTAAAAATTTGGAGTTGGTTACATTAAGGAATAAAACTTAATAAATCTCTAAATGTTTTGAAATAACAAACTACTGAAATATTAATTTGAGTTTGCCTAGAATGAAAAAATGAAGGACAGATTTGAATGTATTAATTAAATAAGACTTTGTTAATTTTATTGGAAATATATCCTTAAAAATGTGAAGGTATTACTAATCTAAGAAATGCTAAGTATTTAACTTGCCACCTAAAGTTTAAGGCTTCCAAGAGTTAAAAGTTCAAATTAAATTGGGAGAAATTATATGGTTGTAATGATAAAATGCATAAAGTATAGAAATTCATTATCAAGAAAAATAGATAGAGAGAAAACCAAGATGGCGGCATAGGTCAACGCCGCAGATTGCTGCCTCGAACAACCACTTCAAAAAACAACTAAAGACGGAACGGACATCATCCAGAACCACAGGAAGGCTGGCTGAGTGGAAATTCTGCAACTAGGAGGAAAGAGAATATCATACCCAGACTCAGAGGAGGCGCAGTGCTGAAGTGAAATACTCAGGTGTGGAGTGTGTGCGGAGCGGGCTGGCAGCGGAGGGCGCGGTTGTTGTTTTCAATCGGGAGGGAGTTTCAGACTCTGAAATCCAGATCCGGGCGAGTCTCTAGGGACCCAGACTCAAACGGGAGAAGCGGGACTGTCGGGCTTCGGTCAGAACTCGAAGACAGCTTTCTCTCTGAGGTTTGCAGCGGTTGCTGGGACTCTGTGAGGCAGATCCCCCAGGGACGGAACTGAGAGCAGCCATAACTGCTTGCTCCGGCACGCCCTATAGATCCCCGGGGACCCGCCCCACCCAAGCCCTGCACACAGCCATTTGCGGGATAGCCTCAGGCAAATGCTAGGTTAGCACCGCCCTAGAGAAGCTCTCCCACTGCACAGAAGCTCTCACACTGCAGACACAGCAGACTCTCAGCCAGTTAGCCTGGAGGTCAAATCACCCCCGGTATTGCCAACAACAATCAAGGCTTAACTACAACAAGACTGTGCACAAAGAACACTAGGGGGTGCACCAAGAAAGCATAAAAAATGTGGAGACAAAGAAACAGGACAAAATTGTCCATGGAGGATATAGAGTTCAGAACCACACTTTTAAGGTCTCTCAAGAACTGTCTAGAAGCCGCCGATAAATGTAGTGAGAACCTCAAGAAATCTAATGAGACCCTCGATGTTGTGATAAAGAACCAACTAGAAATTAAGCATACACTGACTGAAATAAAGAATATTATACAGACACCCAACAGCAGACCAGAGGAGCGCAAGAATCAAGCCAAAGATTCGAAATCCGAAGAAGCAGAAAACACCCATCTGGAAAAGCAAAATGAAAAAAGAATCCGAAAATACGAAGATAGTGTAAGGAGCCTCTGGGACAGCTTCAAGTGTACCAACATCAGAATTATAGGGGTGCCAGAAGATGAGAGAGAGCAAGATATTGAAAACCAATCTGAAGAAATAATTACAGAGAACTTCCCCCACCTGGTGAAAGAAATAGACTTACAGGTCCAGGAAGCGCAGAGAACCCCAAACAAAACGAATCCAAAGAGGACCACACCAAGACACATCATAATTGAAATGCCAAGAGCAAAAGACAAAAAGAGAATCTTAAAAGCAGCAAGAGGAAGAAACTCAGTTACCTACAAGGGAATACCCATACGGCTGTCAGCTCATTTCTCAACAGAAACTTTGCAGGCCAGAAGGGAATGGCAAGAAATACTCAAAGTGATGAATACCAAGAAACTACAACCAAGATTACTTTATCCAGCAAAGCTATCATTCAGAACTGAAGGTCAGATAAAGAGCTTCACAGATAAGGAAAAGCTAAAGGAGTTCATCACCACCAAACCAGTATTATATGAAATGCTGAAAGGTACCCTTTAAGAAGAGGAAGAAGAAGAAAAAGGTAAAGATACAAATTATGAACAACAAACATGCATCTATCAACAAGTGAATCTAAGAATCAAGTGAATAAATAATCTGGTGATCATAATAGAATTAGGGACATAGAAAGAGAATGGACTGACTATTCTTGGGGGGTGGGGAAAGGGGTGTGGGAGATGCGGGAAGAGACTGGAAAAAAATTGGACAAAAATCGTGCACCTATAGATGAGGACAGTGGGTGGGGAGTGAGGGCAGAGGGTGGAGCGGGAACTGGGAGGAGGGGAGTTATGGGATGAAAAAAGAGGAACAAATGTAATAATCTGAACAATAAAGATTTAATTAAAAAGCAAAACAAAATGAAGAATAAAAAAAAAATTCCTGTGATTTCTCTGGAATAAAATAGTAGTACAAAATATATTGTAGTACTTATGTGTACCATGTGTGGTAAAATTTCATCCTAGGATATAATATTTAATTGGATTGATTAAAAAAGAGGAATAATTCTTTGGTCTGAACCAAATTTTTAATATAAAAACAAGTTTAAATTTAATTGATCTGTTTTAGAATACTTACAACAAATGTATAATGTAATGTTTGGGTTACACATATTTGTGATAGTCTTTCCATGTTAAATTTCAAGACTTTAACCAAGAAATAGCATTGAAACTTTCCAAGTGCCCTGGGATAATTCAAGGGTTTACTCTTCTTAAAAGAAATATTTTGGAAAAGAAATATTTTTAAACCAATTTACGCCGATCTTATATTCTTGAAATCACTTGAAGCTTCATCAAATAAAAATTAATAACTGTGTTCTCTTTACATACACATATTTTAAATGTTATAAAAGTATCAACCTCTAAGGGAGGGCAGGACAAAGTTGCTGAATACTTCTTAAGCAACATCGGATTATTCAGCAGCAGAATTTTTACATGGGAGCCCTGACAGCCTGATGTTTAGATAGGCCAGGGGGTAGTGCAACATCTGGACTTCATAGGTCAAACGTATAAGTTTACTTACTTTGCTTTCTCAATAAAGATGCATACTTTAGTCACTTAACAAATTAGCTTTTTACAATATAATCAAGGTCTCATATAAACTCAGTTATATGAGAAGCAGATATTTGATTAGCCGTTGGTTATGACACAGTCCAGAGTAAAATTTCTGTACCTATGCAAATGAGCACTAGCCAAAAGAATGCTGTTTAAAAGTAAATTTTAAGCTTAATAAAAAGGAGAATTTTTTAAATCTCTTCTGCTATTTACAAGGTAAACAAAGAGTTATTATTCAAACATTAAATCTCACCATTAGTAAGAACCATAAAAAAGAGAGTTACTTTTGCTTGATCTGAATGCACTGCACTATTGGCCAGCATACGTCACTCTTATAGGTATTTCTGAAAAGGAACCAAGTTTGTAGCTCTATTTAAAAGAAAGAAAAAGGCTTTGAAAAGAAACTCCCTAATTGTGGCCTATAAATCTCTCTGGAAGAAAAAACGGAAGGAGATTCCCTTCAAATATCTAGAAAACTGTAATTAAAAATAAATGTATTAGGCCTCAGAAAGAAAAGTAAACAATTTGCATTTTACCTCCTTAAAGAAAGCTTATGTCAATATACTCAAAGACTGATAGCAGAAACCCTATTAGTGTCATTTACTGTCCCCACCCAATGACAAAGGAAGTTAGGAAAGAAGCCTTATGTTAGACTGATTTAAATTAGCAAATGAAAATAAATGAATATTCAGGAGAACTTAGTTGTAATAGGCAGAAACCTATTCCTGGAGCAGTCACTGTTTTTACTGATAGTTCATCTCATGGTAAAGCTGCTTATGATGCAATGAATTCAGATCAAGTCACTCAGACCAGTCATACTTCTGTGCAAAGAATCGAATTAGAAAGGATCAATGCTGACTTGCAGGATTTCCAAAAGCCTCTTCATATTATCTCTGATCTGTGCCGGGGTCCAACACCAGCAGGTCCAGGGGTTCCCAAGGCGTACACGGAGTCGGCAAAGAAGGAAGGACACGGAGACAGTGTTCAGTTGATCAGCAGCCTAGCCAGGATCTCCAGCCAGGATCTCCAGCCAAGTTCTGGTCTGGATCTCCAGAGAGGTTCTGCTTTGAATCTCCAGCCAGATTCTGTGTCCATGTTCTCTTGCTAGGTTCTCCAGGTTCTCCAGCAAAGTTCTGCCAGTTTCTGTACAGGATCTTTTGCCATGTTCTCTCCAGAGAAGTTCTTCTGTCTCTAGGTAATGTTCTGTGTCGGTTCTTTGCCTAGGTTCTGTCTCTCTTGGTTCTGTCTTCTAAGTTCTGTGTTCTAAGTTCTGTCTCCTAAGTTCTGTGTCTTGCTGTCTTGTTACATCTGTATTTATACCAGTTGATTCAATCCTATCAATCTCTATTACAAAGATTAGGGCGTTTTTTATCTCCATTCCAGGGAGTAAAGATTATGTAGCTTAAGCATGATTGTTCTTAGTTAAAGTGATTAATTATGCGCCTGGCACTTAGTTAAGAGGTTTTATTCCCTCCCTAAGTTCAGGGGAAAATCCCTACCTGGGGAAACAACCTTTCTCAGAGACCTTGGTTAACACACATAATGCCAAGAAGGTGAGCAAACATATTAAGAACAGTATGCCATATATGACAGGTCCCTTGAAAACAGCATGCATGGACCGGCTCCCGGCAGATCTGCCTATGCTGCCAGCCTGGTAAACAGAACTGCAACTACTCAATTTAAATGGCTGTGACCTACGCCTCTCTCTACCATTTGAACAAGTCCTCGTCCTTTAACGAAAGGAAATGAATATGCCTATCAATTAGTTATTTTAAAGAAACAGGTCAGGGGAATCCCATCAACTTTTACGTTAGTCTGCCAAAATATTGTACAGCAGACAAAACAGATTATCAAGAAATGCCCCCCTTGCATGTTATATCTGCTACAAGGGCCTCTAAATCCCAACTTGAAAAACAAAAGTGGGGGAATAGTGAAATCTCCTATAAGTAGACTACACAAAGCCTTAATTACTTTTAATTTTTCCCTTGTATTGCTCATGGCAAGACACCTATGGAAAGACACTAGTGAAAGAGTAAGCTAAAGGAAAATGTTCTGGTTAAATGGAAAGATACTGAGTCTGGTTTATACAAGGGTCCCTTTATTAACCTTTGGTTGAGGATATACTTGTGTCTTTCCAGAAAACTTCTCCAATTCCTGCAACATGAATCTGAGAGAGGAACTGACCAGACTACTGCAACCACAGATAGCAGTGGCCCCAAGCAAAACACTGAGGAGTCAGAAGAAAACATCCAGAGTTGGGGGATGGTGAAGACGGCTTGCCATGCTAGCACTCATCAGCTGTGCATTGGTGCAGGTTGCCCATGACAAAGCCAAAAAAGGTCAGACATCCATTGTCATTTCTCACCATTTGTCCACCATCCAGAACTCGAACATCATTGCTGTCATGTCACAAGCTAACAGTGCCTGGGAAAGAGATCCATAAAAATCTAATGGCTCCAAACGAAGCCTACTATGAATGAATTCCTTAAATACCTGACAATAATATTTAGAAGGACATGAAAGAACTCAATCTTTGTCGTCGAATCTCCCTATATTTCCTTTTTAGAATAACCACTAGTGTCTTTCTTTCTTGTTCTTTTATGTTTGCTTCCAGTCTGAAGATGCAGAATGAAGTCCTAAAAGGATCTGAGCCTAGCTAATGACATACACCTTTCTAAATTAATTAAGAAAGCAAAAAGGGGGAAATGTGGAGGATAGACCAACAGTAGTGAACATATCAATGAGAGAAGTCCCACAGAAGGCGAATGGACTTTGATATTCAGCATGGCTGAAAATCAGCATTTTGTTACCCTACTCTTTGCAAAATGGCTGAAAGCAACCTCGCACCATGATAATACTTTGATGGTTTACCAAACTTTACCATCAATATGCCTGTTTGTTTTGCTAAAGGGCAAATGTGTATTCAAGTAAATAAAAGCTGATGGGTCCTGGGTTTCAGAGAGCCTTTTACTAGAGAGAAATATCTTCACCTGGCTCCCCATACCTTGTAAATTTGTAATTGTTTTCTAGTGTATTCATTTGAGTTCATCCACTTTTCCAGATCCTGAATCTTTGCTGCAAACGGTTGCTGCAGGGAAGGTAGGGGAAGGTGGGGTTAGGGGGAGAGATCAACCAAAGGACTTATAGGCATGCATATAAGCCTGACTAATGGACACAGACACCAGTGGGGGTGTTGACATGAGTACGAGGTAGGGGGGACGAATGGGGGATAACGACACATATGTAATACCTTAATCAATAAAGGAAAAAAAAGCCCTAGCTGGTTAGGCACTGTGGATGGATTATTTGTCTCCAGACTGAAGGATCCCAGGTTTGATTCCGGCCAAAGACACATGCCTGGATTGTGGGCTTGGTCCCCAGTGTGAGGCGTGCAGGTGGCAGATAATCAATGATTCTCACTCATCATTGATGTTGCTATCTCTCTCTCCCTCTCCCTTTCTCACTGAAATCAATAAAAAATATTTCAAAAAAAAAGATGAAAGAGATGAATGAAATAGTGCCAGAGTAAAAAAAATATGTTTTAGAATACAGTAGAAGGAATCCTATTATTTTCAGATATTTAATAATTCCTACAACTTTTCTGATAAAATAGGTTTGCACTGTTTTGGTAATATTATATTTAATTTTTTTCTTAACATATTAATTTTTATTGCATGTAACACTATATTATAAAAGTCTAATATGCAAATTGTCCCTTCAAACACGAGTTTGACCAGGAGATCAACCATGGGTTGGGACTGTGTAGCTGTTGTCCGGGCTGCTCCCTGAGCCAGCCCCACACTGTTCTGTCCGCCCCCCCCCCACACCCTGCAATGATTGAGGACCCGCCAGCCAGTAAGCTTCCCACAGCCCCTTCCCCTAGCCTTCATCTTCCCTCATCTGATCCCCCACTCAATCGGGGTTGGGCCAGCCAGCCAAACACCTGCATCGCCTTCCGCTGGCCAACCCTGCGATTGGGGTGTGCAGGCCAGACACCACGCATGCACGAATTTGTACACTGCGTCTCCACTATTAGTATATTTAAAATAGTTTTTCTTGGAATATTAATGCTTATTGCATGTACAATTATTACATTTAAAATAGTTTTTCTGGAAATATTAACATTTATTGAATGTACCATTATGATGCTAAAATCATTTTTCTTAAAATATTAAAAAAGTAAATATAAAAAAGAGGGACACTGTATCAACATGGATTAAAAGGAATGCATTCCTCACTCTGGTGTTATCTACTTATTACCTCACTCATTAGAAGCTGAAGAATTATTTCCTAACAATGAAACAATAAGATAGTGTTCAGTACAGATGCCCATCCACTACTCACTTTCCACTTGGCTTCCTGAAATTAAAGTGCAGCATTCCTTTTAAAACAGCTCATTACTCTAATCCATGAGAGGCTGTACCATGTACCTTGACTTCACATCTCAGTAGTGCTTTGCCTTGGAATAGAATGGGCAGTTTTTGTAGGTGGAGGATCCCAACTTCTTGAAGATGGAGCCCTTTTCAGTGGAAGGAAACCCATCCATGGAGCCACTGCTGTGAA
This sequence comes from Myotis daubentonii, assembly GCF_963259705.1. Lineage (NCBI taxonomy): Eukaryota > Metazoa > Chordata > Mammalia > Chiroptera > Vespertilionidae > Myotis > Myotis daubentonii. The sequence continues at coordinate 15,537,308 of NC_081862.1, forward strand.
GATTAATTGTATGTCTACCATCCTCTGTGTTATAAATAACATCATTCTACTTGAGTAGGGTCAACATTTTTTAAATGGTCAAGTCTGGTTATTGTGTATAAATCTTTCCTAAACAGGATCATGGTCATAAGCATGCTGGTTAGCCCAAAATGATAAAATACTATCTTGTCATGTCTTCAGTACAGTGCTCAGAGTTATTGAAAATCAGTTTGGATAACCGAGAAAAAACTGAAGCAGCATTATATATACTTGCCAAAAATAAAACAAAACACACACACACACACACACACACACACACATCGGAATTTGAATGCAGAGAATCCAGATATAGTAAGGGAAAGAAGTTTAACATACAAGAAAAGAGTGTCAACTAGTCTTCAAATTAGTTTCATCTTAATTAAATCTTTTAAAACATGTAATGTTATAGATAAACATTAAATATACAGTCAAAACATGATGCATCACAAAAAAGTGTTATTTAACGTATGTTATCATATAATGCCTACAGTTTATTTATAAAATAATTCTTTGACCAGAATACTATACTCTATTTTAATAGTATTTAAAGAAAACATGTTGAATAATACATAATTAAAAATCACTGTTTTCCTATTTATTTATTTATTTATTTATTTATTTATTTATTTATTTATTTATTATTGATTTATTTAATTGCTTAAAGTATTACAAAGGGTATTACGTTATTGTGCCAGCTCAAGGCAGTTTTGAGAACAGTGGCTTTGTAATACAGCTTGATATCTGGTAGTGAGATCCCACCTACTTTGTTCTTTCTCAGGATTGCTGCAGCTATTCGGGGTCTTTTTTTATTCCAGATGAATTTTTGGAGAGTTCATTCTAGATCTGTGAAGTATGCCGTTGGTATTTTTATGGGAAGTGCGTTGAATTTATAGATTGCTTTGGGTGGTATGGACATTTTAATGATGTTGATTCTACCAATCCATGAACACGGTATGTTCTTCCATCTGTTTATGTCTTCCTCTATCTCTTTTTTCAACGTCCTGTAGTTTACTGAGTAGAGGTCTTTTACCTCTTTAGTTAAGTTTATTCCTAGGTAGCTTAATTTTTTTGGTCCGATGGGTCATGGGATTGTTTTTATAATCTCTCTTTCTGAAAGTTCACTACTGGTATATAGAAATGCCTCAGATTTCTTGGGGTTAATTTTGTATCCTACTACATTGCCAAATTCATGTATTAAGTCAGTAGTTTTTTGATGGATTCTCTAGGGTTTTGTGAGTCTAATATCGTGTCACCTGCAAATAAGGACAGTTTTACTTCCTCTTTTCCAATTAGAATGCCTTTTATTTCTTGTTCTTGTCTAATTGCAATGGCGAATACTTCCAGTACTATGTTGAACAGGAGTGGTGAGAGTGGGCATCCCTGTCTTGTTCCTGTTCTTAGAGGAAATAGTGTTAGTTTTTGTCCATTGAGTATGATGTTGGCTGCGGGCCTGTCATAAATGGCTTTTATTATGTTGAGGTATGATCATTCTACTCCCACCTTGCTGAGAGTTTTTATCAAAAATGGGTGTTGGATTTTGTCAAATGCTTTTTCTGCATCAATTGATATGACCTTTTTCTTTTTTCTTTCAATTTGTTTATGTGATATATCATGCTTATTGATTTGCGGATATTGTACCATCCTTGCATCCCTGGGATAAATCCTACTTGTTCATGTGGTAGGATCTTTCTGATGTACTGCTGGATCTGATTTGCTAAGATTTTCTTGAGCATTTTGGCACCAATGTTTATGAAGGATATTGGCCTGTAATTCTCTTTCATTGTGTTGTCTGTACTTGGTTTTGTTATTTGGATGATGCTGGCTTCATAGAATGAGCTTGGAAGTGTTCCTTCCTCTTGGATATTTTGTAGTAGTCTGAGGAGGATAGGTTTTAGTTCTTCCTTGAATGTTTGGTAAAACTCCCCTGTGAAGGCATCTGGTCCTTGGCTTTTGTTTGCTGGAAGCTGTTTGATGACTGCTTCAATTTCTTCCATAGTTATTGTCCTATTGAGATTTTTAGATTCTTCCTGATTGAGTTTTGGAATGATGTATTTTTCTAGGAATTTGTCCATTTCCTCCAGGTAATCTAGTTTGTTGAAGTAGAGCTGTCCATAGTATTTTTTTACTGAAGGGACAGAATGGAACTGATAGCTGTGTCTCTAACTCCTCTCCCTGAAAAAGCCACAGAATGTATCAGTTACTCAGCCTGCCCTTATCTCAGCCAATGGGAAAGCGGGGAAAACTAGCCCAAGGCCAAGAGTATGCTAGCCACCCCCCTGTCTTTGTGTAACCAGACCCTAGCTGCACCCTGCCCTTGCGTCACTAGACCCTGGCACTCACTCAACCAACCAGAATCGGCCAAATCAGTGGTCAGAGTGTGCACCCACCCCCTACCCCAAGCCCTATAAATTCTTTGTTCCCTTGGGACTCGTGGCTCTCTCTCGCATTCAGTAATGGAGGCAGAGGGGGACCAAGCCCGGGCTTGAATAAAAGGACTCTTTGCTTTTGCACTGGACTCGGCTCCCTGTTGGTCTGTCTTGGAGGATCTTGAAATCTGGGCATAACATTTGGGGGCTCGTCCCGAACCCCCAAGACTCACGAGGGACACCGATCCGTAGAGTCTGACTGACCGCGGTAAGTGTCTGTGTGTTTTCTGTTCTGTCCTATGCGAGCTCGCTTCTGCAATCTGGCCCTGATAAGATCTACGTGGACGCACAGGTGGATCTTGGGCAGGAGGAGTCAAGGGACACCTTGAACCTCCATCTGGCGGGGTGTAAAAGCCCCCATCTGGCTTTTTTCAGTTTTTCTTCCGTGGGGTCGGAAGGCTGTTCTTAGGTGTCTTTGTTTGTTTGGTGTCTGTGTGCTTTTGTTTGATTTTGTGGACTAACTGGACGGACGCTAAGGGACAGACTCAAACTACTCCTTTAAGCATTATGGTCGTTTTAAAGTCAAGGGCTGGGCCAAACCTGCTTGCCAGCCTCAGGTGTGGTTTTCCAGAACCACTGGGAACTTGGGACCTTGAAGCTTACTGAATTCAAATGATAAAAAACTTATGTCTTGCATTTTTGACGTTTATTCTTAAAAAATGTTACTGATAAAAGAAATCCAGCAGTTACTGTTTTGTTATAACTCTGAAGAGTCCATGAAAGAGGACTAACGAGAAAAATCAGAAGATCTTAGAGCAGATCAGCACGTTTTTCTCCTTATATAATTCCTCTGAAATTTGGCAATGCTAAAAAAAGTCATGGCAATACATGTCTTTGCATGAAATCAATAAGACTGGTTTTCAATAGTGATTTTATTAACCGGAAACTTTGACTGGAGTATCATGTTTTAAAGAAACCTGTCTGAACTCTGAAGACTTGAAGCCAATAAGAGTGCCACAGAGAAAGCCTGGTATCCTACTTGGAAGCCCTGAAGATGGGTGGCGCTGGAGCGTCAGGCCCATGCCCTACCATCACTAGCGGTTGGTAAGAGTAGAAGGGAAGCAATAAGGGCGCCTCCGCATCCCTGTGGAACCCACACACACTCTGGGCCGCAACGAGTAGGAGGGCTACTGAGATGGGCCTTAAAGCCTAGAGCGTGGGCTCAGGTGGAGTTGCTACAGGTGAGGAATTCACCTAATGCAGCAAATACTGCAGGCAGGCCTGATGGCAGCTGGATGGCTTGGCTTCCTGGCCCTATGGGGCACATTAAGATTCAATCATGAAATTCCAGCAAAGATAATCAGTTACCATTCTTGTTGTGTTTATGCAAACATCAGGCCAAATTGAATACAGTAGATAAATTAGTCTTGATTTGGCTTTTTGATAGCCATAGAGGAATTTTAAGAAGAAAAATCCTATTTAAATAGAAGTTGTTAAAGCTTCTTTCCCTTCCACCAAACCATTTGTAATAGTTTGTCTCTGCCAGGTCATCAGCCCAGCTCCTTCTGTGCCCAGGACAGCAGGGAGCCTGAGTGGAAGGTGACCTCTAACCAGACACACCCTCAAGAAGACAGCGGACCTCCGCAAACCACTTATAATCCTCCTGATGCTGTTGACTTCCAGCCCTTGCATTATTAACAGACTAGTCCAATTGGTCAAGAAGTATATAAATGTAATTCAGTTGATAGTTCAGTCTGTCTCATGATTGAGCCGGAAGTTCCAAGACAAGGGGGGAATGAAGGGACAGAACGGAACTGATAGCTGTGTCTCTAACTCCTCTCCCTGAAAAAGCCACAGAATATATCAGTTACTCAGCCTGCCCTTATCTCAGCCAATGGGAAAGCGGGGGAAACTAGCCCAAGGCCAAGAGTATGCTAGCCACCCCCCTGTCTTTGTGTAACCAGACCCTAGCTGCACCCTGCCCTTGCGTCACTAGACCCTGGCACTCACTCAACCAACCAGAATCGGCCAAATCAGTGGTCAGAGTGTGCACCCACCCCCTACCCCAAGCCCTATAAATTCTTTGTTCCCTTGGGACTCGTGGCTCTCTCTTGCATTCAGTAATGTAGGTGGAGGGGGACCAAGCCCAGGCTTGAATAAAAGGACTCTTTGCTTTTGCATCGGACTCAGCTCCCTGTTGGTCTGTCTTGGAGGATCTTGAAATCTGGGCAAAACATTAACAATCATTCGTATTTCTGTGGGGTCTGTTGTTACTTCGCCTCTATCGTTTTTGATTTTGTTTATTTGGGCCCTCTCTCTTTGCTTCTTGGTGAGTCTGGCTATAGGTTCATCAATCTTGTTTATCCTTTCAAAGAACCAGCTCTTGGTTTCATTGATTTTCTGTATAGTTTTTTTTTTTGGAATCTATGTCATTTATTTCTGCTGTAATCTTTATTATCTCCTCCCTTCTGCTCACTCTGGGGTTTTCTTGTTGCTCTCATTCTAATTTTTTGAGTAGTAGATTTAGATGATTTACTACCATTTTTTCTTGTTTCTTGAGATAGGCCTGTAGAGCTATAAACTTCCCTCTCATGACTGCTTCCATTGTGTCTCATAGGATTTGGATTGTTGTGTTTTCATTGTCATTAGTTTCCAGAATGTTTTTAATTTCTTCGTTGATCTCATTGTTCACCAAATCACTATTTAATAAAATGCTATTCAGCTTCCAGTGTTTGAGTATTTTGAGTTGTTTTTATTGTAGTTTATTTCTAATATTATGCCATCGTGGTCTGAAAAGATGCTTTTTATGATTTCAATCTTCTTGAATTTGGGGAGGGTTTTCTTTTGACCCAATATGTGGTCTATGTTTGAATCTGTCCCATGAGCACTTGAGTAAAATGTATATTCCACAACTTTGCTGTGAAGTGTTCTGAAGATGTCAATTAAGTACATCTGTTCTAGTGAGTCATTTAGGATTGCTATTTCTCTGCTGATTGTTTGTCTAGACGACTTATCAAGTGATGTCAGTGGGGTATTAAAGTCCCCTACTATGTTTATATTGTTGTCGATCTCTCCTTTGATATCTTCCAGGAGTTTTTTTTATATATTTGGGTGCTCCTGCATTGGGTGCATATATGTTTACCAGGGTAGTATTTTCTAGTTGTATTGATCCCTTTAGTATTATGAAGTGGCCTTCCTTATCTCTTGTTATGGCCTTCACTTTGAGGTCTATTTTGCCCGATATAAATATTGCTACCCCAGCTTTCTTTTCCTTTCCATTTGCCTGAAAGATATTTTTCCATCCCTTCACTTTCAGTCTGTGTGAGTCCCCTCATCTGAGGTGGGTCTCTTGTAGACAGCAGATGTTTGGTCATTTTTTTTTTTTTTTTTTATCCATTCAGGCACTCAATGTCTTTTGGTTCGAGCATTTAGTCTCTTTACATTTAAAGTTATTATTGAAAGGTGCTTGTTTGTAGCCATTTCTATTTTTGTGTGTGGTGTTTTCTTTCTGAGCTTTTTATTTCTTCTTTTTACACCAGTCCCTTTAACATTTCTAGCATTGGTGGCTTGGTGCTGATAAACTCCCTTTGCCTTTTATTTTATTTTTTTTTGTCTCTGAAGCTTCTTATTTCCCCTTCAATTTTGATTGATAGCCTTGCTGGATAGAGTGTTCTTTGATTCAGTCCTTTGCTTTGCATCACTTTTTAAATTTCTGTCCATTCTTTTCTGGCCTGATGTGTTTCTGTTGAGAAATCATTTGATAATCTAATGGGAGATCCCTTGTATGTAACTTTCCATCTCTTGCTTGCAGACTGTAAGATTATCTCTTGGTCCTGAACATTTGCCATGGTAATTATGATGTGTGTTGGTGTGGGTCTTTTCGGATTCACCTTGTTTGTGAATCTCTGTGCTTGTGTGATTTTTTCTTCCCCACCACAGGGAAGTTTTCTGATATTATTCCTTCCAATAGGTTTTCTAACCCTTGTTCCTCTTTCTCTTGTTCTGGAACCCCTATTATTTGCATGTTGTTTCGTTTCATGTTGTCCCAAATCTCCCTTAGGCTCTCATCCTGTCTTTTAATTTTTTTCTGCAATTGCAGTTCAGTTTGGGCGTGTTATGCTTCCTTGTCTTATAATTCACTAATTCGGTCCTCCACTTGATACTTTCAATGGTGGTTTTTTATTGCAGCTATATTGCTCTTCATTTCATCTTGGGTCTTACATAATTTATTGATATTTTCATCTGTCTCTTCTAGCGTTTTGCATATGTTATTGATTTTTTCATCTGTTTCTTCTTGCTTCTTGCATAAGTTGTTGATTTTTTTCTCCATCTGGTTTATGCACTCTAGGACCCTTATTCTGAATTCTTTTTCTGTCCTGTTGCATGCCCCTGTATCACTTAGCTAATTTTCTGGGGAGTCCTCCTTTTCTTTCCTTTGGGGGTTTCTTCGTCTACCCATGTTTGACCTCACTGTCATATCTAGACATTGAGTCGTTCAATGGCTGCTCCCTGCATGGCAGTGGCTCCTTGTGTTGTTGTTGCTCTTTGGGCGGTTGCAGTAGCAGCTTCTCCTCAGTTGGCAGCAGCTCCTCTGGTGGGTGCTGTTCAGAGCTGTGGTGGCTCTTCTGGCTGGTGGGGGGAGGCTTCACATACAGCTGCTGTTCCTCAGACAGAGGGTGTGGTGCTCAGCAGGCTGCTGTTCTTTGGATCTACTGCGTTGATTTAAACGAGAAAATACAACACAACAAGGCACCACCACATACCAGGCACTGAACACAAATATATTCATGATAGTAATAACCCCAAATAAAAGTGAGCGCCCAAATTAAGAGAATTAGGGGATAAGGAAGAAAGAAAACGATAAAGAGAAAAAAGAAAAGAAAAGAAAAATAGAAAAATAAAGGAGTGCAAAAATGAAATTGGGAAAAGGAGGGGGGGAAAGAGAAAAAAAAGAGCAAAAAGAAAGAATGAAGTAGAAGAGGGGATGAGATATATATATGAGGAGAAAATTCCTATAGAACCACCACTAATCCCATAAATTCCTGCAACAGCTCCCTGGAGATGAATGCAAACTAGAAACAACAAATAATATCAAGAGAGGGAAGGGAAAACAGAAGCACAAAAATAATTTGGGGAAGGGGGGGTGGGGGGGTTGTAGGGAGGAGAAAAACCAGCAGAAAAAAAAAGAAAAAGCAAAAAAGCCTCACAACCAGTCCTGAAAATCACAGACACACACAAAAAAACAAATAAACAAACAACAGAAAAAACCCAATATACTCAACAATCAAGCAAACAGCAACAAAACAATAGAAAGATAAAAGAAGAAAAACATTGGATAGTGAAGAAAGATAAGGGATATATGTATAAGGATTTAGAGCAGTGGATTGGAAATAGGATATATAAGTAGGGTGAAATTTTGACAGGAGGTAAACAGAAGGAATAGGGAAAATATAAAGCAGGAATAGGTAAAAGAAACAGGACAACAAAAGGGGAAAAGTGAGGGAGAGGGCTTTATCATAAAGGTAAAATTGAGGTAGGGAAAATTGATGCTAAAGGAACAATGAAAATAGAATGGAGAACACTAATCCCAAAATAAAATAAAGAGAAATTAAAATGGCACTTTAAAAAATGGTAAAATGGTAGCAGTAATAATACTGGTTAAAAATAAAAATGTAGTAATTAAAACTGTAAAAGCAGATGTTGGAAAAATAAGAAAAAAAATTGGTTTCTTAGTTAAAAGGTGAAAAAGAAAAAAAAAATTGCAGTAGTGAAGGTCCTTTGGTTATTCTACTCATCAGTCTGGCTCACCTTGGTCCTGCCAGGTATTCAGGAGAGTGTTGAATTTCCCGGGGATACACTGTTCCTCTGTGTTGTAAACCACAATCCTGATTTTAAAGCAGGCCATATTAGTGTCCCAGACTGCCTTAATTTGTGTTTAGCTAAGAGTCAGTTTGTGGCTCAGCCTCTGGGAGGCAGTGTTTTGGGGTTGGCCTCTGAGGCTATATGGCTTTTCTTTCCAGTAGCAAGGGTTTATTTTCTCGATTGCACTTAAAACTGGTTTGGGGAGGTCAACTGTCCAGAGCTGGTTCTTTAATCATTACCCTGCTCTGTGTTATTGCTGGGATTGAAAATCCCTCTATAGGCCAGACCCTGTTAACTCCCAGGAACTGATCAGATTATTTTAATCCTTGATCTCCTTCAGGGTGGAATCTGGGTGTGCCTGTGCTCCTTACCTGGGGGCTAGGTAGAGGAGTCCCACCATCCGGAAAGAGTGACTGCCCAGATCCTGGGTCCAGGGGTGTTTCAGCACACAATTCACTGCCACCTCTGCTGGCCCTCCCTCTATCCTAGCCTCTCCCCAGATTCCACATGTCTACACCTTCTCCTTCTCTTCAGCACAGGTGAGTGTCTGTATCCGAAATGCCTTATGAACAGGATTCAGTGAAAACAAACAAACAATTGCAGGCCGCGGAAACGGGGAGGGCTGAGTTTCTGTAAGCTCTTCTTTGACTGGCACTGCATGCTCTGGTCAGCTCTTTAGGCTACCCCCTTTAGACTCAGTCCTTTGTGGTCACAGAACCCAGATGTCAAATCCCCCTGTGCCAGGAATCCCTCGGATCTCCTTTCCCCATTCAGGGGCTGTGCCTGTCCCAAGGGACTCACCTGTCTGCCATGTGGTCTCCCTTTGAACCTCTGGGCTCAGAGGTGTGGCAAACTTTCCTTCCCTGATCCCTGTTTTTTTTTTTGTTTTTTTTTTTTGTTTTGTTTTTGTTTTTTTACCTTTCTATGGAAGTTCTTCCCTTCCAGGCCGCAAACCATCTCACCAGCTGAGTAATTTCGCAAATTTGGGGTGGGTGTTATTAGTTTCAGCTGCTTACTCCTTTTGCTCCAGGACACGACCTGGGATGTGTCTGCCTATATCGCCACCATCTTCAGAATCCATTTTTATAGCTGTATAATACTTCACTGTGTGAAAGCATTTTTTTTTCCATATTTAAATAGAAAATAGGCTTAACGTCCAATTTTGTAATTTGTATTGTGAAAGAAGAACTATGAGCATCCTCATATGTGGCCAAATATGAACTGGCAAACTCTTCTCAGTATCACCTCAGTGGGAAATACAGGTACATCCGCCTTCATCTTGCACAAACTCTGCAATAACATTTTAGGAAATTTCCCGTGAGATGTCACACACCTAATTATCACAAATGAACACTAAATATTTGAAATTGGGAAAACTGGTTAATATGAAACCAACTTTTCCTGCTAAAGATATATTGAAATGAATATACCTTCCTTTCATAGTCAGTAAAATAAGTAAATAGATAAATAAATTACAAGACAACTTCCCTGAAAATAGCTCATCAACATTTTCATTCATGTTTCATATTTCTTATATACAAGAAAGAAAGAAAGATCAATAAACGTGGTGAATCATTGGTTTTTAGCCTTTTCCTGAGTCAGAGACCCCTTGGTTTATCTATTGAATACTATAGACATCTCCCGTATGTAGTTTCCAAATGAAAGTTCTCTACAGCAAACATAGGTACAAGATCCTCTTATCAAAATAATAATAGAGATTTTTATTTTACACAGTACAGGGTTGCACATTCCTATACTCAAATCTAGTATTTCAAATCCAATTCTAAATAATGAAGTGTGTGTCCTTTAAGTTTATATAGTTAGACTAACTTTTATTACAGTGGGTATTTTCTAAGGTGAACTGATGTCCTTTTTTCAGACAAAAGAAGTGTACTTTCAGAACAATTATTGTAGTTCAATAAGTATGAATCTTAACTTTAAACCTACATAGCTTCTTGTTCCTAAAGTGTAACATTCTAACATAAGATCAATAGAATTGAGTTCTTCGGAGAACTGTTGAAGTGACTAGAGGCAAACGTAATGCTAAAATAGACTGAATTTAGCTTGAGGTTTAAATTCTATCCCTGTAAGTCATTATGAATTTTTTTTACACATTACATATTTCATTCATTATTATAAGTGCTATACCTCTTTAGCAATTACAAATCATAAAGATCATCAGTATACATTCTCAATCTAATGAATGGTATCATTTCTATTGCTTTGAAAGATATGAATGAAATTGAGGTGTATCTCTTCATTGAATGTCACTGTTTTCACATAAATAATGGTTTCATGCTCATATCTTTTATTTTTTAATTTTTTAAAAAACATTTGAGTTACTGACAGTTTCTGCACTCTTTATTGAATTTATAGGAGTTAATATGATCACATAGGCTTCATGTACAGAAGCCTAGGATAACTTATTTGCGTATTACATTATGTGTTTACCTAAGTCAGATCTCCTACTATCCCTAGATTTTGAAACATTACCTAAGTTATTTCCACCTGAGGGATATCCTTTTGCTTCTCTTACTTCCTCCTCTTTCAATTCTCAGACTTCTTATATCACCTCTCTTTCTTGATGGAAGTGGTGCCCTCTCCCCACCCCCACTTTGAAAAGATGGTTTCTTGGTGTAGTCTACTTTAAATGTTTTTTCCACCCACAGACTAAACAGTACATATAATATGAACACTACATAACATTTAACCTGAACAAATGAACAACTGTTTGAAACCTACTTATTATTGCAACTAAAATCAAGGTCTACCTCAAATTCTTCTCCCAAACAAAGCATTTCCTTCAAAAATGATAGAATCCTTTCTCATGGTAAGTTTATGAAACACTTCATTATTAACAATATTCCATTGAAATATTCAACACAGAACCATATATGTTGGTTAATAAAAGTTCTCCAAAGACCTTTAGTAATAAGCACTAAAATGTCACACATTCCAGGAAAAACAAAACAAAACATACATTCCATTCTTGTCTTTTAATAGGCTTATTCTTGGTTTTCTGGAGCGAGAGAAAGTGAGAGGGATAGAGAGATGGAAACATAGATGAAAGAGAAATATATTGATCAGCGGCTTCCTTAAATGTCTCATACTGGTGGACCAGCCAGCACCCTAGGCATGTGTCCTGACCAGGAATAGATGATGAGACATCTTGCTTCACAATTCTATGCTCAACCATTGAGCAATACTGACTGGGCAATGTGGATTACTTTTTAGAATGTGTCTGTTACTCCATTTTTGTTTTGACAACATCTATTTCATTTTTTCCAGGGTACATGTCTTACATAAACTATTTTTTAAAACAAAAATCATTCATTCAAAATGATTAGGTACTTTATTCCTCCTCTACCAATTCTCAGATTTCTTACTTTTATTATTTCTGTAGTTAAAATGAAAGAAAAAATGTCCAGTATGACTGCAACTCTGTATTTACATAGTTCTGATTTGTTTCTTCATTCTATTTCTAATAGGCTTCTTGCACAATCTTTAGTATTTTTATGTTATACACTGTTTTGTTAAATATGGTTCTAAGAAAACAAGCCATCTTGAAGGAGAGAGCTGCTATGACTAGGAACCCAGCCTCACCTCCACCCAGATGGGCCTCAGACATCACCTGAGATCCTAGAGCCACTCTGGCCAAAGACCATTTATGGCAACAGCAGATCCACGGACACCGGGGCTCAGCCCCCTACCACCTCCACTACCTCCTGTGAGTCTTGGAGTGCACAATTGAATTGCAGAACTACTTTGTGGCCGTTGGCCACTCGCACCCTGGCACCTGGGTTCTGCAATGATAGGTAAAATGGTGATACAAACAAACAAACCCCAAAGGACAGAAAAGGAGGAATTGCCGAGAAGGGAAACTCAACTAAATGGAGGCATACAATATGTTCGAAAAGGAATTCAGAATAAGGGTCATAAAGTTCATACACCAGATGCCTGGGAAATCCACAACTTAGGTAAGAAGCAAGGAAAAATGAAAAAATTGATAATAGCTACAATAAAAAATACAATGGAAGGTTTCAGTAGTAGACTAGAAGTAGCAAAGGATTGAATCAGCGATTTAGGAGACAGGGAAGTGTAACACACCATGAACAACACAATCTGAACAGCAATTAGAGAGAAAAAATAGAAATAGAAAGCAGTTGGATATCCTAAGGGAAATTGGTGACAACATGAAAAAAGTAACATGTGTATATTAATGGGGTCAGAAGGACAAGATGAGGAACAAGGATTAGGGAACCTATCAGAAGAAATAATCACAAAACCTTCCTCATCTTGGGAAGAATAAGTCACACAAGCACAGAAAGTTCCAAACAAGATGAACCCAATAAGACCTATACCAAGACACATTGTAATTATAATGGCAAACAATAACGACACAAACAGAACCTTAAAGGCTGCAAAAGAGAGACAGAGAGTTACCTACAAAGGCTCTCCTGTTAGATGATCAAATGAATTTTAACAGAAACACATCAGGCAGGAAGGGAATGAAAGGAAATATACAAAGTGATGCAAAACAAGGGACCACATCCAAGAATACTTATCCAGCAAGGCTATCATTCAAAACTGTAGAGGAATTCAGTGTCTTCACAGAAAAAAAAAATCTAAGGGAGTGTTTCACTACTAAACCATCAATGCAAGAAATGCTAAAGGGACTGTTGTAAAAAGAAGGAATGGAAGAGACAGAAGAAACCCAGGCATAAAGAGAAAAGTGGCAACAAATAAGTACCTATCAAAATCACCTTAAACCTAAATGGACTAAACACTCCATTGAAAAGATATAAAATGGCTAAAATTATAATAAAACAAGAGCCATATGTATGCAGTCTATGAGAAACCCACCTCATAATAAGGGACTCACACGGACTGAAAATGGAAGGAGAGAAATATTTTTCAGGCAAAGGGGGGGAAAAATTAGGGGATCAATAATTATATTTGAAAAAATAAATCTCGAGAAGCCAAGATGGCAGCGGAATAGGCAGACCTGTCCCAGGGCTTGTCCTGGAGCAAATGGAGTGTGCAGCTGAAACTAGTAACACCCACCCAGAATTGGCGAAGTACACTCAGGTGGTGAGACAGTTTACAGCTGGGAAGGGCAGAGTTCCTCTGGTAAGGTAAAAACCAGGGATCTGGGCAGGAAAGTTTGCCACGCCTCTGAGCCCAGAGGGTCAGAAGGAGACCATGCAGCACACAGCCAAGACTCTTGGGACAGGCACAGCCCCTGACTGTGGAAAGGAGATCCGCGGGACTGTTGGTACAGGGGGATTTGAGATCTGGTTTTCATAATTACAGAGGACTGAGCCTAAAAGGGGCAGCCTGAAGCGCTGACCAGACCATGCAGTGCCGGTAAGAGAGGAGCTTACAGAGACTCAGCCTGCCCTGTTTCTGTGGCCGGCATTTGTTTGTTTGTTTTCAATGAACCCTGTTCATAGGACATTTTGTATACAGACACTCACCTGTGCTGAAGAGCAGGTGAAGGTGTGGACAAGTGGAATCTGGGGAGAGGCTGGGAAGAGAAGGTGGGCCAGGAGAAGTGGCAGTAAATTAATTGAATGCTGAGTCACCCCTGAGCCCAAGACTTGGGCAGCCATTTTCTCCTGAGGCTCTAATTCCTCCCTCCAGGCCCCAGGCAAGGAAAACAGCCACATCCAGATTCCACCCTACATGAGATGAAGGATTAAAATAATCTGATTAGTCCCTGGGAGTTATCAGGGTCTGGCCTATAGCAGGGCTTTCTGTCCCAGCAATGACAACAACAACAACAACAACAACAGCAAAAAGCACAGATATTCCTGAAAACTGGGATCTGAAGCCAGCCTAAGGAATGACATTTCAATTTTTCATTTTAATATTTTTATTATTATTTTGTTAGCATTTTTTTGCATTTTTCTTTGTTCACCTTTTTTATTGTTTGTTCCCTTATTTACTACTTTTTTCACGTTCTTTCTTCAACCACGTGAGCAGCAGTAATGTGAGTGGCACACACTTGTCCAGGGCACATCAGCCATATGAGCAGCCTGCCTCGAGCCAAAGAGCAGCAGCCTCATGTGACCTACCCCTGTCCAAGGAGCAGAAGCTGTGTGAGCGGCCTGCTTCCCTGTCTGAGGAGCAGCAACCACGCGAGCAGTCTGACCTCTCTGAGGAGGAGCAACTGCATGAGCAATCTTCCTATATCTGAGGAGCGGCACCCCTGCGAAGCCTGCCCCCATTCGAGGAGCAGCAGCTGCGCACACCCTGCACTAGTCTGAGGAGCAGCAGCTTCACAAGCAGCTTGGCCTGGTCCAAGCAGCAGCAGCAGCATGAGCACTCTGCCCAATCTGGGGAACAGCAGCTGTGCGAGAAGCCCACCCCCACCTGAAGAGCAGCAGTTCTGCGAGTGGTCCGGCCCCATTCGAGGAGCAGCAGCAGCCCAACCCGGTCCGAGGAGCAGCAGTCACACGAGTATACCGCCCACATCTGAGGAGCAGCAGCCCTGCACAGCACGCACCAGTCCGAGGAGCAGAGCCACAAGAGCCTGCACCTGTCTGACAAGCAGCAGACCAGTGAGTGGCGCATCCGTGTCCGAGGAGGAGCAGCCTCGCCTGCAGCTCCCTCCTGTCCAAAGATCAGCAGCCTTGCAAGCAGCCCATCTCTGTGTGAGGAGCAGTAGACCTGCAATCAATGTATCCAAGCCCTAGGAGCAGTAGCCCCACAAGCAGCCCACCACATCAGAGGAACAACAGCAGCATGCAGCCAGCCCCCATCCAAGGATCAGCAGCCATGTGAGCAGTCCGCCCCAGTTCAAGGAGTAGAAGCTGTGTGTGTGGCCCACCCGCATCCAAGGAACAGCAGCCTTGTGATCAGCACATCCTTGGTCTGAGGAACGGCAGCTGTGTGTCAAGCCTACCCCCGCCAGCCACAGGAGCCACCACAGCTGTGAACAACACCCACCAGAGGAGCGGCTGCCAACTGAGGAACAGCAGCTATCACAACTGCTTGAGGAGCAACCACAGCCCGAGGAGCCACTGCCACCCAAGGAGCAGCCCCTGAGTGACTCAACATCTAGATATATAGGTGAGATCAAACATGGGTAGAGAAAGAAACCCCCAAAGGAAAGAAAAGGAGGACTCCCCAGAAAAGCAGCTAAGTGAAACAGAGGCATGCAGCTTGACAGAAAGAGAATTCAGATTAAGGGTGCTAGAATGCATAAACCAGATGGAGGGAAAAATCAACAAGTTATGCAAGAATCAAGAAGAAACGGAAGAAAAAATAAACAACTTATGTAAGAATCAAAAAGAAATGGATGAAAAAAATCAATAAATTATGTAAGAACCAAGAAGAAATGAAGAGTGATATAGCTGCAATAAAAAACACCACTGAAAGTTTCTATAGTAGATTAGGAGAAGCAGAGGGCCGAATTAGCGAATTAGAAGACAGGGAAGCGAAACTACCCCAAACTGAACTGCAATAGTTGAAAAAAATTCAAAGACAGGAGGAAAGCCTAAGGGAGCTATGAGACAGCATGCCATGAAACAACATGCGAATTATAGGGGTTCCAGAACAACAGAAAGAGGAACAAGGATTAGAAAACCTATTGGAAGAAATAATATCAGAAAACTTCCCAGATGTGGGGAAGAAAAAATTCACACAAGCCCGGAGTCCAAAACAAGGTAAACTCGAAAAGACCCACACCAAGACACATCATAATTACCATGGCAAATGTTCAGGACAAAGAGAGAATCTTGAAGGCTGAAAGAGAGAGACTGAAGGTTACATACAAGGGATCTCCCATTAGATTATCAAATAATTTCTCAACAGAAACACATCAGGCCAGAAAAGAATGGACGGAAATTTACAAAGTGATGCAAAGCAAAGGACTGAATCCAAGAATTCTCTATCCAGCAAGGCTATCAATCAAAATTGAAGGGGAAATAAGAAGATTCACAGACAAAAAAGGGCTAAGGGAGTTTATCATCACTAAGCCAGCAATGCAAGAAATGCTAAAAGGACTGGTGTAAAAAGAGGAAATAAAAAGGTAAGAAAGAAAACAGGCACAAAAAATAGAAATGGCTACAAACAAGTACATTTCAATAATAACTTTAAAAGTAGATGGACTAAATGCTCCAATCAAAAGACATCAAGTGGCTGAATGGATAAAAAAAAAAAAAAACATGACCCATATATTTGCTGTCTACAAGAAACCCTCCTCAGAAGAACGGACTCACACAGGATGAAAGTGAAGGGATGGCAAAATATTTTTCAGGCAAGTGGAAATGAAAAAAATAAAAAGCTGGGGTAGCAATGATTATATAGGACGAAATAGACCTCAAATTGAAGGCCATAACAAGAGATAAGGAAGGCCACTTCATAATAATAAAGGGATCAATACTAGAGGATATAACCCTGATAAACATTTATCCACCCAATGCAGGATCACCCAAATACATAAAAAAGCTCCTAGAAGATATCAAAGGAGAGGTCGACAACAATAAAATCATAGTACAGGACCTTAATACAACACTGACATCGCTGGATAAATACTCTAGACCAATTATCAGCAAAGAAACAGCAATCATAAATGACTCGCTAGATCAGATGGATTTAATTGACATCTTCAGAACATTTCACACCAAAGCCGTGGAATATATGTTCTTTCTTAAGTGCTCATGGGACATTTTCAAAAATAGACCACATATTGGGTCACAAACAAGGTCTCCCCACAATTCAAGAAGATTGAAATTATACCAAGCATCTTCTCAGATCACGATGGCATAATATTAGAAATAATCTACAATAAAAGCCATACAAAATACTCTAACGCTAGAAGCTGAATAGCATGTTATTAAATATTGATTGGTTTACCAATGAGATCAAAGAAGAAATTAAAAACATCCTGGAAACTAACAACCATGAAAGAACAACAATCCAAAACCTATGGGACACAATGAAAGCTTTCCTGTGAGGGAAGTGCATAACTCTACAGGCCTATCTCAAAAAACAAGAAAAAAATGGTAGTAAATCATCTAACTCTACATCTCAAGGAACTAGAAAGAGAGCAACAAGAAAACCCCAGAGTGAGCAGAAGGAAGGAGATAATAAAGATAAGAGCAGGAATAAATGACATAGAGACCAAAAAAACAAAACAGAAAATCAATGAAACCAAGAGCTGGTTCTTTGAAAGGATAAGCAAGATTGATGAACCTCTAGCCAGGCTAACCCATCCTCTAAACAATAAAGTATTTTTTTAAAAATGTGTTCCTAGAAATATACCTTTTAAATATAGTAATTTGATTAACATACATACCTAAATTTTTCAGTCTCCCAATAAGTTCATGATGGTTGATCTTTTAGCTAAATCAACATGGCATATGTAAACATAACTCAGGTCACTGTAATTGCTCCACATAAAACCCTTTGGATGTCTGGAATTATTTTTGTAAACAAATCTGAAGTCACATATTCCACCAAGATGTCTGACACTGATGGGCAGCGACACAAACTAAACAGCCACTGGACACAGTTCCCACCTGAAGGAATCACTTGAGCTTTCTGGGTCCAAAATGTTTTCCACAGATTTATACACCACGGCCTCCTTCCCGACATTTGAGATTCAACAAACATCCCTTGCTCCCCTTAATTTTATGAATAGAAACACTATCTCCTACCAATATAACTTCTAAAAATAATTTCCCCCTATATTTTTCCTCTTATCTTTTTTTATGCATGATTGTACTTATTTACATTTCCTTGCATGTTTGTTATTTTTACCATAGAAAAGAAGTGCCCAATAAGTAGGGATATTTTTCTTATTCAAAATCATTGTGTAGGCTACAAAACACCACTTGAAAGAAGACACTTAGGAATGATATCTACACAAACTACATTTCTTCTGCTTGGAAACTAGGGAAACAACATCAACCATTCTTCATAAATCAAATAAATGGACTTCTGAACTCAAGAAAAATCATGAGACACATCCAACTCTTGGCTGTTGACAAACCCTAAAAGACAAAGGTAAAGTAAAGGGGTCAATATGTACTGACCCCCTTCAATGTATCATAAAACAGGCTCTCCAAATAAAGGCCAGGCACATAAGTGAGTTATGTACTAAAAGTCATTGAAGATCAACAACTTAATGTATGGCATAACGAGTACACACACAAATTAACTTAAATATAAGATCAAAAGTGTAGCCAAAGCACAAGCGTGGTTATTGACAGAGAAATCTGCATATGTTACCTTGTCCCAGGGAAGAGTGGTTCTTAATAAATCCAAAAGAACGTGGCTTAAAATAATGGTATGATATGTTGGAAATATCTGAAAATATAACAGAACCAAATAAAATATGTACCCCAAACGATGCCCGGATGCTGTGAATTTCAGGGTAATATTAAGGAATACTTGTACAACGATCTCCGACAACTTTGAAGGATATGGGACACACATTGGTTAGATTTAAGATCAAAGAGAAATAAGACTATTTCCTTCACTAGTACATTAAAGACTCAATGAAAGGAACTCTTATCCACTACTTTAAAATAAATCAGGATATATACATTTTACAAAAATCAGTCTTGTGGCACGATTCAAAAATAACCAGAGAAAAGTTAGTTAGGGAAGTTAAGGTCATTTAGTTATGGCACACCCAATGTCCTAACTCACATCAGTTCCTGTCATGAAGAACTAAATACCTAGTCCACTTGCTGTGTTTCTGTGATGGTTGACCATCCAATTGTGAGCCTGGAGGTCACTGTCCTATTCCTGGTCAAAAAACAAGCCCAAGTCCCTTGCTCAATCCCCAGTGGGGGACAGGGAGATGGAAGCAGATCAGTGATTCTCTCTCATCATTCATGTTTCTGTCTCCCTCTCCCTTGCTCTATGAAATCAATACAAATACTTTTTTAAAAAATTGTTCCAACTGGAGGGAAAAGGGACCACACATACCATATTTTCAAGACCTTTTTTTAATGCTATGGATATGTTTGCATCAATTATATTAGCTTCTTACCAACAGTGACCTGATTTCTGCTGACATTATATGTCTGGGGTGGGCAGGCTGTTCTAAATTAGAAAGTGCTTTGAAGGCTTAAAGCAGGATTCCATTTGTATTCATATACTAAAATAACTAAGCTTAATGTACTATTTTGATACACAAAACGGACATTTCAAAATCCTTCCAACCCCACAGTCCAGCACGTTTGAAAAAAAAAAAATAGTGATGACTAAATAATCATGGCTCATATGGCATTATAAAACTTTAAAGACAAGAAGAAGGAAACCTGGAAATACTATTACTTGAACCACAGTGCTAGAATTTTATTTACAGACTTACTTTTTATTTTTTTAAATATGTTTTATTGATTTATTTTACAGAGAGGATGAGAGAGGGTTATCAAGTTCGAAACATTGATCAGCTGCCTCCTACACACCTGGGGATGTCCCTGCAACCAAGGTACAAGTCCTTGACCAGAATTGAACCAGGGACCTTTCAGGCTGCAGGCTGATGCTCTACCCACTGAGCCAAACCAGTTAGGGCAAAAGACTTACTTTTTCATTCATTTCTTTGGCAGCATCTGTCACATCTTCAGAATTCTCAAAGGTAATAAAAGCAAAGCCTCTGGACTTGTTTCTTGCTACCTCCTTTATCAAACCTCCTGGAATTTAGAATTTTAAATGCCACATGCCACTTAAAATTTAACCTCTTAGAGATATTTCAATTTCTCTAAGTTTTTGAGAAATTCTCTCAGAGACACTTAATCCTATATAATAAAAGGCTAATATGCAAATTGACAGAACAGTGGAATGACCAGTCACTATGACACACACTGACCAAAAGAGGGCAGACACTCAATGCAGGAGCTTCCCCCTGGTAGTCAGTGAGCTCCCATAGAGGGAGCACACCTCAGTGAAAAACCAAGCTCACAACTGGCGAGTACAGCAGTGGTGGCTGGATCCTCTCCCGTCTCCATGGGAGTGCTAATGATATTGGAATGATGCCTTAGGCGCACTTCCACTGTCAGACATCTCCCAGGGGCTCCCGAAATGCCAGAGGGCTTTGGCCAGGCTGAGGGACCGCCCACTGAGTTGCATTCACTAGGTCTTTAGATTAATATAATGGACACAGTATAGTACCAATCTTCTGAAACTTGGTAAAAAAAAAAAAAAAAAAAGAGAGACAAAGCATTTTGCATCCTCATTACCTTCCTAAAAATCTGTAGGGAATAAACGCCACAGTTAATCTGTCTTATGGCATTCCATGAACCAACCCCATAATAAACTCACAATGTCTTACTTTTCCTCCTTATTACCTGGGACTGTAACATGATTGAAAGGAGGTAGATTAATTCCTGGGCAAGTGGAACAGAGAAACTGAGACAAGAAAATCAAGCCTGGTCAGTTTGTACAGCCTGTAGGAAGTCCTTAATCCTCCCTAACCAAGGACACTTGAGAACAAGTGCTTAATACAGGGGTGGGCAAACTTTTTGACTCGAGGGCCACAATGGGTTCTTAAACTGGACCGGAGGGCTGGAACAAAAGCATGGATGGAGTGTTTGTGTGAACTAATCCATGTTAACACTGCTGCTGGTGAATGAGCGGAGGGGAGAGCAGGAGAACCCTCCGCTCTTTCGCCTCCGTGGGCTGGGCACAACAGCTGAACGGGCCGTATCCGGCCCGCGGGCCATAGTTTGCAATGGCTGGGTTAATGTCTCTCTTCTCACATGAGAGACTATTCAGCAAAATCACCCTGGAACTTCCAAGGCGTGAGTGAGAGAGGAGGATGGACAGAGGGGCAGTTTTGTCTTGCCCACAAAACAGACCAGCCTGCTGTCTTGGGGAAGGGATGAAAGGGGACTTTATCTCACTCACAAAGCAAAGAATCAACAGCCTTGGGACTTGCCAAGATAAAAATTGTCAGACATTCTCATCAACTCTGAGACAGCTATGGCCAGTAAAAGGAGTCCTTGAAATGCAGTCTTTCCCCTCCCTGCCTGCCCCTCATGGAAGGGCAAAGCCTGGGACTTTCACCCACTCTCCTTCCCCGCCTCCAGAAGACACACCTAGGAAGAAACTAAAGGGCGATTTCTGGAAACAAGCCTCCACACACTCCCCCAGGAGTCCTCTACATGCTCATCCATGTTTACAGGGGAACTTCCTGGGCCTTTGGACAGGAAGCAGCCTAACAGGGAATGAGTGTCCATTACCCATCTCGCCAGCCGCAGGCCACAGCACAGCTCTGCATTCTCCTCTTCAGGCTTGACTTCCTATATTGTCCCCAACATTCTGAGGCCCTCACCTTTTGTCCACATGCAGTGGGAAGCCATGGCTCAAAGCTACTCAGAGAGGTGTGGCCCTCTAGTGGCTGGCATGGCCTGGCTCCAGAAGCAGGGAGGCTGAGAATCCTGGATGTTATCATTATGCCAGAGTGGCTGCACAGGCAGCAGGGTGGAGAGTCCCCTGCTAAATGCAGGAGCGAAAGAGGACCTCCTGGGGAAGGTTGCAAGGCGTGGAGACCAGCATTTGTTGTCTTTTTCTCTCAGGGCATCTGTCTGCTTCGCTTGTGTGCATATCATCTCTTAGCACCAATCCATTCTCTGTCTTGCATGCATCATCTCTTTACTCATTATCTGTCCTGGGTGCCAACCACCAGGCATCACCCACCTGCCATCCTCTGTCATGCCTTGTCTACGTCTCCCTCGTCAGTTGTTAAGATTAATAATCCTGGGCCACTTTGTGGGTGCTGTGAGTTTCCCTTTTCACCCAGGCATCCCAGTCCTCCATTTTATACCTTCTACTTCTCCCCTCCCAGGGGCTGTAGAAAGGGTTAAAGAGAATAAAACAGGGCAGAGAAAACCTTATTTTGCTTAGCAGATATCTTGTACCAAGCTTGCAGCCCTGAGCACAGCATAGCCCAGATAACCAGAAGACACCTGGCATGGGAGGAACCAAGGAAAGACCAGACCCTCATGTCAGCAGAGCGGCTTACAGCTAGCAAAATAAATAAAAATTCTCTCTCTGCTCTCATGACTGATAACTTTCTCTGTCTCATCCCACCAGCACCCAGGTGTAGGGAATAAAATCTCTTTTGATACACCTTGTACCCCCAGACGTCCCACCTCACACAGGAAGAGCACTCATGGACAAGATGAGGGTGTGCCTTTCACCAGAGGATCCCCTACCAACTGCCATATCCTGGCAGAATCCCTGTCTGGAACAGAGGGCATCCCCTTCCCAATACCTGCGAAGCTTAAGCACAGGCAGAGGGCCCACAGGAGGAATATCACAGCCACCTGCATGTGGTGGTGAGAGGAGGCCAAAGGCCCAAGCCTCCAAGACATCCCAGGGCATGGTGTTTTCCCAGTCTCAGGGGGGCTATTGCTCTGAAGCTCTAGGCAGGGTGGTGTTGCTAGATGGTCAATGTCAGTTCCTGTTGCTACATATTTTGACCCTCAGTCTGGGGCAGGGAAGGGCCTGGCAAGGTGAATATGAAAGATGAACATCATGCCTGAGGGAGGGATGAGCAAGGAGCAGAGGAACAGGAGACAGGTAGGGGAAAGCTGGGGGCCTCTGTGTTATTGCAGAAGCAGTGAGCAGATCTCCCTTTATTAAAGTCAACACCACCACTCTGAAAACTAAAACTGTGGCTCTGTACCATAAGGACCTCCTCAGGCAGGAAGTTGGGTCACTAGCCTCTTTAAAGGGCCCTACCAACTCTACACCTGTGTTGTGGCCCTGCAGCCTCTCAATCTCTTTTCCCCTTAGACATTGGTGCATTGGGATTTTCAGTCACTTTTAGGCACCTGGAGAATTTTTTCAATGTTGGTTTTATTATATTTAAGTGGCATTTGTGTCTTGTTGCTAATCCACATTAGAGGATCTTTTCCATTGTTGACCTTTTTCAACAAAAACCATGGAAGGGAAGGTGTGAGGGAGAGGTAAAGGGAGAGGGAGAGGAAGAGGGAGAGGGAGAGGGAGAGGGAGAGGGAGAGGGAGAGGGAGAGGGAGAGGGAGAGGGAGAGGGAGAGGGAGAGGGAGAGGGAGAGGGAGAGGGAGAGGGAGAGGGAGAGGGAGAGGGAGAGGGAGAGGGAGAGGGAGAGGGAGAGGGAGAGGGAGAGAAGGAAACATCCATTGTTTAGCTACAAGCCAGGAACATGCCCTTGACCTGGAATGAAATCCGGGATCCTCCAGTGCCAAGGCTGGTGCTCCACCAACTTAGGCACAGCAGCCAAGGGGGTAATTTAACATTTTTAATCAGAAGGATCATTGGACAGCATGAACCATAGAAATAACATGAAGGTCAGAATTACAGCCCATTTCATGAGAATGTGCATTCATATTCATTCATAATAAATTATTTAAGTTAAAACATTATTCTTCAGCTGTATTTTAAATGAACGTAAACCCCATTGTCTACCTCAGCCTCATTGACACCTTTTTAGCTTAGGCAGATAAAAGCATAGGTTTTCAAAATAGTTAAGACTTTATTAGTGTCCTGTCATACTGACATAAAATTATTCATAAAGAGGTTCAAGTATTGTTATTTGGTCACTGACTTTACAGGAGGCTCACTTGGAGCACCACCAGCACGAAGGCCCCCTCTGACTTATGGTAGTTCAGTCTCTCTGATGATTATTACAGCCACACAGGAGATGGGTATGATGGGGGCACAGCAATTACTGCAACAGCCGATGCGACACCCCGGTAAGAGGTCCTGAGTGTGGTGCTGGCGGCGATCACAGGATACACCATGTACACAAGAGAGAGTGAATCATGCAGTACAGTAGCTAACCTGACTGGGCACTGGGGGATTCAGGGGGGAAGCTCCTGTGACAGAAGAATTAGACTCTGAAATTAAAAATGATAAGGTACAGACAACATTTTATTGTAAAGAATTTGGCTTCTGTTATTTAAGAATGACTAAAAGCAAATGGTAGGTTGGGGGAAGCATCAAGAATTGTAGGTACCATTATGAAGTTTCAGGATTGGAGGCGAGGTTTGAATTATTCAAGGTTGTTTCATAAGTGCTGATTTAAATTACAATATACTTAAATGTTTAAATTTTACATATTTTATTGTTAAAATATTCAGAATATAAGCACAACCAACAGGCCAACAGAGGCAAGACACTGGGAGTGGGTGATGAGAACAAGTAACTAGGGATAGGGGAGGCCGGGGGGAGGTCAGTAGAAAAAAAGAAAGAGACATATGTATTACTATTTGTAAAACCTTAAACACTAACATTACAAAAAATTTTCAGAAGAAAGTGTTCTGCAACATGGGATTTCTTGTCAGATTTTACTACAAACACATAAAAGCAATCTCATTGGATGGTGAGTTATATTCATGGCCCTAAATTTCCCAGGGTGTCTATGACCACAAGTGCAAAAAGTCTTTGAAGTGAACTGCATACAAAATGAAGCAGTGTGTTATTTCGTCATGGCATGCTGCACTGTTTTCCAGTTAGGGAGGGTAAACGAATGAGGTATTCTCCTTGGAAACATAAATGGATACAAGGATTGAAGAACCTCTGACAAGGCTGAAAAACAAGGATTCCCCCAGCTCTGTGGCCCACACTTTGCACCCTAAGATACTGATAAGGAGCAGGCCTCTCGCACTGGCCCCAGGAGGAACAGGAGACCTTAGGGAAATAGGAGATGGTGGTGAGCAGCCATAGAGCAATGCGGTGTGGCAGCACAGCAGCCTAGGCCTCAGCATGAGGAAGATTCGCAGACACCTGTGGAAATGAGTATAGGAAGAACATGTCATGCCAGCCCCTGTTGAGGGGCAGGTGTCAAGGCCTGAAGGTGCTGTGAGCAGCCTAGAGGGAGAGTTCAGAGGAGTGGCTCAAGGAATCTGCTTTGACTCTGAGTGACAGTGGACATGCACACTCCCTCCTCCTGCCTAAGCCCCCCTGCCTGAGCTGGAATTGCACTGCCCTTGTTGGACTGGTAGTTCCTGCCTCAGGCACATACCCTAGGGACCTGGTGTTACAGGCTGTTTCCCTCCCAGCATCCAGGTGTCCCCGTGAGAGAGAAGTAATGGCCCAGGAACCTGGCAGCACACCAAGGGAGAGCCCAGGCAGCCCCTCCTCACCCGTCCTGTCTGCTCACTGGGCCCATCATCCTCTCATAGTACTTCAGGGGATTGAACCACAGGTCTTTGTTGATGATCTGGTAGGGCAAACAGACCTGGGTCAGGGGAGTACTCGGACCCAAATAGAAACCCAAGCAGCAGGCAGACACAAGAAGCTGTATGTTGGCATGGCCAGTGACATCCCACCTCAGCAATCCTGCCTGATCCTGCCACACTGTGGTCAGAGAACCAGTAGAAGAAGCTGGCGCTGCTGTCCTGGAGCCTGTGGCTGGAGGCTTCTGGTTCACAATGCTGGGACCACTGAATGGGAGTGGCACGGGACACCCTGTATCCTGCAGGAGATGGGTATGTGAAGCTGCGCAAATCGCCTTCCAACCCTGCCCACCACCAGCTGCAGCCCTTGCAGGGAGCTTCCTCCTACCTGTGAGGGTGATGAGATACTCCTTCACAATCACATGGTTGCAGAAGTAGGGGTTGCTGCAGTAGCACAGGCTAATGGTGCAGCAATCCCAGGGATGCCTGACTTCCCTCACCTGAAGAAGGCAAGTGGATCCACGGATTGAAGTCGCAGCCCAGGGCTCCTGCCTGTAGCTGTTTTCAGGGACAGGCCATTTCCCCACCTGCCTTCCACCACTCCTTGGAAGAGGAGGCCTGACCTTCAAATCAATCATGTGCCCGTGCATGATGTCATCTTTGACGCTGGACATCGCCAACAACTCTGGGTGGTTGACAAACTGCTTTGGGTCAAAGAGCCTGCACCCTGGGAGCTGGGCATGGACTAGCTAGAAAGAGCAGCCTGGCCTGGACTCTGCTTCCCTTAAGGCCACTCCTTCTCCATAAAAGGCAGAAAGGGGCACAGCACCACTCTGTTTCCTGACAGACCCTGATGCCCACCAGATTGTTTTGTGCTGAGGGCTTGACAGGTTACACATCACACATTCCTGCTTCTGACTAAGGAATTGGACATACAGATGGCCTGTAGGGCAGCATTAGTTAGTCCCAGAAGAGCCCGTGCAACACAGCCCTGTCTGCGGGCATCAGCCCCTGGTGTATGCGTGCCTCTGCCTCGGAACTCTTCCCTTGGACTCCCAGTTACCGCTTCTATGGTGCCTGTATAAGACAGAGGGTGTCTCCAGGATCCTGGGCCAGACTGATCGCACTGCCCCGAGCTTGTCCTCAATGTTCTTTTCTATGGGAATCATCCCGGCTTACACCGGTCTCCTGCACTGTCCCATGCTCCTTGTGTTCCTCCTCCTCTACCCTCAAGGATACAGCTGTGAGCCAGAACCCAGGGATGCGCCGGAACTTGAGGCTTCTCCATTCGAAATAGGGCTTGAGCCTCTGCCCAGTCGTGCACCTGAGCCGAGACAAGGCCCTGCTGGCTTGCTAGGTCACGGGCTCCATCTCTAATTGGACGGCCTGGAGCACCTCCAGAGGGGACCAGGTGAACTTGGCACCAGGCCCTGACTGGGCCTGCTCCTGCTGCACTTGCTGATATTCTTCTGGAATTGCCTTGGCCTAGGACTGTGTCTCCACCTGTTCCACTGCCTTCATGTGGCCCTCCCCTCCCCCTGCAGGACAAACTGTCCCCCTGCAATTAATTGCTCCTCCATCCACCCCTCCTCCTGGTGGTCACTCCCTTGCGGGTCACCTGGAGCCTGTGCCTCCAGCCTCAGCTCTTCACTCACTACCTCCTCCTGCCTCCCCACCTGCAGATCTAGGAAAACCTCATCCCCTGCCCACATGGCCTGCCATGGCATCTGTCCTGCAGAAGGCCCTCTGTCCACAGGACAAACTGAGCCTGTGCCTGCAACTCCTCCCTCAGGCCCTCCTTGTCTTCCCCTTGCTCCTCACTCTGGGTTCCCTGCTGCACCTCACTCTCCTCTCCCTGCATACACTGCTCTGCAACCACCCAGTCCTCCCCTTCCTGCACTCAAGATAAAGCCAAGCCTGCTGGCCTGTGTCCAACCTCAGCTCCAGAGTGTCAGCCTCCCCAACATGCATGAAGTCTCCCGCTCCAGCCCCAAAGCTGTCCTCTGAACCTCCTGTGCCCTTATGTCCTGGGTATCACCACTTTCCTGCATCGAGGTGAAGCTAAAAGCCTCCTGGGCCATCCCTCTCGCCGTGTCTTCCTGGCACAAAGGCCCTGGGGTGCACTTTGAATCCTCAGGGGCCCTGCAGTTGAAGACTCCCTAGTGGAGCTGAGAGGAAGCGTGCTGCCCCCAAGGAGCTTCTCTGTCTCCCAAATTGCTGCTTTAGAAGACCAGGCAGAGACAAACAGGGAACAATACAATCTGAATAGCAATTGGAGAAAAGTTAGAAACTGGGAGGAGAGCCTAAGGGAGCATTGCTACATCATGAATGAAATTAATTTCTGTATAATAGGTGTGTCAGAAGAACAAGAAGCAGAACAAGGATTAGGAATCCTATTAGAAGAATCAATGACAGAAAACTTCCCTGAAATGGGGAAGCAAAAACTCACATAAGCACAGAGAGTCTCAAACAAGATGAGTACACATTTTTGTTACAATGGTAACAGCACAAACAGAATCTTAAGGCTGCAAGACACAGTCAGAGAGTTACCTGCAAAGTACCTCCCATTAGATTATCAAATGATTTCTCAACAGAAACACATCAGGCTAGGAGTGAATGGGAGAAGTATAAAAATTGGTGCAAAGGAAGGAACTGAATACAAGATTACTCTATCCAGCCAGGCTAACATTTAAATTTGAAGGGGATTTCAGGAGCTTCACAGACAAAGCAAACAAACAAAGAAAAAGGCTAAGGGAGTTTATGACTAAGAAGAAATGCTAAAGGGTCTGTCATAAAAAGAAGAAATAGAAGGGTAAGAAAGACCATAAGGAGAAAGAACAAAAATGGCTAAAACAAGTACCTACCAATAATTATCTTAAACATAAATGGACTAAATGCTCCATTCAAAAGACATAGAGTGGCTGAAATGAGAAGGAAACATGACCCATATATATACTGTCTAAAGAAACCCACCTCAGTACACGGGACTCATGCAGACTGAAAGTGGACAGATGGAAATATGGTTTTTAGGAACAGGGAAATGAAAAGAAAGCTGGGGAAACAAAACTTAGACCTGAAAAATAAACCGCAATGTGGAGGCCATCAAAAGAGAAAAGGAAGGCCACATCATATAACTAAAGGGATCAAGATTACAAGACAGTGTAACTCTGGTAAACATGTATTCATCCATTGCAGAAGCACCAAATACATAAAAAAACCAAAAAACTGGAATATATCAAGGGAGAGATCAACATTAATAAAATCATAGTAGGGGGTTTAATACCTCATTGACACCACTGGATAAATCCTCTATGCAAAAAAACAAATCAGGAAAGAAACAACAATCCTAAGCAACTCACTAGATCAGACAGACTTAATCGACATCTTCAGAACATTTCACCCCAAAGCTACAGAATATATATTCTACTTAAGTGTACATAGGACATTTTCAAAGATAGACCAGTTGAGACACAAGCAAGCTCTCTTCAAATTCAACGAGATGGAAGTCATATCAAGTACCTTCTCAGATCACAATGCCACGCTCCTATATAATAAAGAGGTAATATGCAAATTAATTGTCACATCATCACAAGATGGCTGCCTATGACCAGACTGGCAGGGTGTTAGCGAGGGACAACCAAACGACTGAACACGCAGGCTGCATGGGGAGACAAGACTGACACGGGGTTAGTGAGCAATGTCCAAACGCCTGGACAGCAGGCTACGTGAGAAGAGCAGGCCAACTGGGGCTTAGTGAGGGACAAAGAAACAACTGAACAGCAAGTTGTGTGGGAAAATAGGCTGGCGGGAGGGGGGGTTTGGGAATCCAGGCAGAGAAGGGGGACAGTATGGGCCAACCAGCCCAGCAGGGGAGCAGTTGGGGGCGGCCAGGTCAGCGGGGGATGTGGCAGTAAGAGGCGACCAGTCCAGCAGCGGGACAGTTAGAAGTGACCAGTGTGGAAAGGCGGGGTGCAGTTGGGGCAACCAGGCTGGCAGGGGGTATTGGGGGCAATTAGGCCAGCAGGTGCAGTGAAGGGAGATTAGGTTAGTGGAGGGGCAGTGGGTGGTGACCAAGACAGCAGGAGGGGCAGTTAGGAGTGATTAATCTGGCACGCAGGGGCAGTGAGTGTCCAACAGGCTGACAGGGTTTGGGGGGCAGTTAGGGGTGACCAGGTAGGCAGGCTGGTGAGCAATTAGGAGCCAGTGGTGCTGGATTGGAGAGGATGTAGGCTGGTCTGAGGGAACCCCTGCCCACCACCGCCCCCCACACAGGCACACATATATAAACATTCACATTCTCAGGACAGGCCCCATGGCTTCTGTTGAGCAGTGCCTCCATCTTGAAAAGGCCAGCTGTCTTCTGTCTGACCACGGCATGTCTATGTGAGTGAATGCCCAAGCCAAGGGAGTTGAGAGCCTCAGGGTCAGGAGCTCATGTCAGGCCCCTGCAGTCCTGTAGTGTACAAGTTCCCTATTTTCTGGCCAAATTACAAGACTTCTCATCAGAAGTTTGTCATTCTTCCCTCCTCCTCCCAAAAAACACCCTGAAAGAATGGAACAACATCCAAAGGCCTTCTAAGGCCTGGTGTGTCCTCTTCTGTAGCCCTGCCTCTTTCCAGGCAGGCTGAAATGCAGGAGATGCTGCTTCCACAGCCTCTTGTGATCTCTTTGCCCAATACTATTATAGTCCCCTGCTACCAACAACACAAAGATAGCAACAGCTTTCCAGCTTCTGCATGGTTCTTTAATGTCTTTGGTGTTCCCACTAAGATTGTTGTTTCAATACGTCCTTGAAGCTCTCATTAGCATCATTGAGAAAACTTATCACCATTGTCTTGAACTCTGTATGCAGTAGTTGGCTTGCTCGCATTTCATTCCTTTGTCTCTGCATCTTGGGTGCTTCCCTGGTTTTTTTCTATGTACTAGGTAGATTTTCTGTGTCTCCTGACTAGGTAGAGTGTCCTTGTGTCATTGCTGTTCTATAGGGCCTAGTGGCTCAGCCTGCCCAGATACCTGAGCTAGCACCTCCAGGTGTGCCTGTGTGGGCTGTGTGTTCAGTGTTGTTGTAGGTGAGCCTTGATTGCTATTGGCATCCCTGGGTGGAACTGACCTGCAAGCCAATTTGCTGTGAGGACCAGCTGAACCACAGTGGGAGAGGTGCTGTGCATGAGACCCTCCTATAGAGCAGGGCTTGCTTCAATGGGGCTTTCGTGCTCACTGAGTCTGCCCCTGGAGTGTGTCGCTTGTGGGTGTGTAGAGCTGTAACCTGGTAGGTTTGGAAGCTGTGCAGCAGGTGCACTGTCCCTGGGGCCTCCCAGGAGGGGCAAAGTCAGCCACTGCCTAGGGAAACCCTGCAGGAGCTAGGGGGCTGTCTGGAGATGCCTGCTATTTGCATTGGGCTTGGAAATGCCCAGGAGAGACCCAGCATGAAGCATTGCAGATTGCGGCTAGTGCTGGATCTTGGGTTGTTTTTAACAATTTTTTCTGATGCCAGCTACTGCTTGTTTTATAGGTGTTAGAGAGGTCTGAAGCCTGAGCCAGGCCAGGCCATGCATACGGAAAACCTGCTACAGACAGCTTGGTTGGAGCTGCCAATTAGATGGGGTGGGGTCTCAGGAAACCACTAAGGTGGAGGAAAAGGTGTGGGCCATATATGTTGATTATTAAAAGTTACTCAAATGCCCTCTAGAAATAAGCAAATTTTTACATGTCTCCCCTATGATGAGAGATTACATGCATTGCCCTCTCTTCATTTTTGCATTGTCAGGTTTTATTTATTTTAAAGTGTGCACAGGTGGTCTCCAAGTGTGCACTAGCTTGGAAATAAAGTATTGAATCATTCGTTCAGAGTGATTGGTTATTTTACTTATAGTCTGTATTATTTTTATTATTTCTCCGGTTAAAATGCTAGAAGTAAAACTTCTCCGTTTGAATTGCATGTCTTTGCTTACAGTTTTAAATGATTTCATCTTTTCTATTTTGAAATAGAATCCTTACATAATCTATAATATGTTTACATCACTCAGCTATTTTTACTTAAATGGGTCCATGAATATAACATTTTAAACTGTATTATTTTCATTATCGTAAGTGCTTAAATTCCCCGATGTCCCAAAGTCAAGTTGGCTGTGTAAACCTAACTGATGGGATAGTAACTGATCCACATAAACAACTTTAGTAAGAAAATTTGGTATTACTTTTGTAAACAAATCCCAATAAGGTTTCTGCCACACAGGGGCTCTGATACAAAGTGACAACCATAAGAGCCATTCACATATTCTGGGTCTAAAATATTTCCTCGAGATCTATTCACCTCTGCCACATTCCCAACATTCAACCTGAAGCTAATACCCCTTGGTTCCCTTGATTTTTTATGAATAAAAGAGTTTTCTAGTGCCCCCACTGATTCCACCTAAATTACTACCCATATTTTCCTTCTCAACATTCTTGTGCATAATGGTACTTACTTCCTTTTCCTTGAATATCTGTTCTCTTTACCACAAAACTCATTGCTCAAAAAAATAGGGGGTTTGTCTTAATCAGAACCATTAGCACTCAGAAGGCAAGCCTGTGAATATCTCTTGAAAAAGGAAATTGAGGAATAATGTCTACACAAACTACATTTTGTTGTGCTTAGAAAGTAGCAATAAGGGAATGATCATAAATTATTCTTCATAAGTCAAATAAATGGGTCTTTGAACTCAACAGAAATTATGAGAAAATCTAATGATTAGCTACTACAAAACCCTACATGTGAAGGCAGAGTATAAAGGTCAATATATAACAAGCGCCTTCAACGTACCAGAAACCAAAAGGACATTGAGCAAATTAAAAGGACAATGAGGAATCACCTCACTCCTGTCAGAATGGGTACCATCGATAAATGACAAGTGCTGGCAAGGTTGTGGAGGAAAGGGAACCCTAGCACACTGATGATGGGAAAGCAGACTGGTGCAGCCATAATGAAAAACAAAATGGCATGTCCATAAAAAAATTGAAAACGGAACTCCCATATGACCCTGCCATCTCACTTCTAGGAATATATTTTAGGAAACCCAAAACACACATCAGAAAGAATATATGTTCCCCTGTATTCATAGCAGCGCAATTTACAATTGCTAAGATTTGGAAAGCACCTAAGTGCCCTATCAGCAGGTGAATGGATAAGACAAACAAACTGCTGTACATTTACACAATGGAATACTACTCAGCAGAAAAAAGGAAGAACTCTTTCATTTGCTAAGCATGGGTGGACCTATAGAGCATTATGCTAAGGGAATAAGCCAGCCAGAGCTAGACAAGTATCACATGATCTCACTCTTATTTGGAATCTCATGAACAAACTAAATTGATTTAAAAATGGAGGCAGAGACATGGAAGCATGGACAGACTGTGGAAACTCACAGGGAAGGCAGGGGAGGGTGAGTGGGTGATGGCTGCGAGATAACCAACCAAGGACCTTGTGTGAATGTATTCACAACCCACAGGAGCAGACAATGGGGGCGGTCAGGGCCTGGGGAAGGGAGCTGGAGTGGCCTGGAAGTGTCGCTGGGGGGAAGGAAACAGACATATGTAATACTTTCAACAATAAATATTTTTAAAAAATAACTGCCATGAAAAAAATGGAAAAAAGGGACATCTTATATGTTTTCAGTGGACAGGGGCTGGGTATACTTCAGGAGGACAGGGGCTTGATGTTAGCTCCCGTTCCATAGGTTCTCAATACCATTGACTTGAATAGTCACTTACATTGCAATTTTCTCTGACACCTACCCTTGTCAGCACAGAAGACAGGTGACGATTTCAAGTTGCCATCACTGCTAAACCAGAAGCCATGGAAGTGGACCCAGAAGTTAGCAACCCTGATCATCATGGTTCACTGGCTTCCGATAGCTAACATGAGCTAACCTCTAGGCCAAGCTCCATGGGATTCTCCTTACCCAGAGACCTGTGGGGAGTCAAGGGTTCCAGGCTCTGTCAGAGGTCTTCTCTGGGCATCGAAGGTGGCTTCCATCCCCTCTAAGTCCCAAGGCGTTCCTACCAAGGTGGGGAAAACATTAAGGAGAGCTTGCTGTCAACACCTCTCAAAAATGGACTGGTGTCTGTCCGAAGGTGTATCAGTGCTTTCAAAGAAGAAAGGCTTTACAATGAGCCACACATCTTTGCCCAAAATAAGCCTTTCTGGAGGAAGTTAAAGGATCAGGAAGTGGATCAGAGGGCCCCGGGCCCTGGTCATGAGCTGGGGAGGGAGGACAGGAGTAGGAGCAGATCATGGTGCTCGGTATTCACTATCTAAGGCCACAAGGGGTCAGCAAGGGCCTGTAGTTGGGAAAGGTACTTTCCTTGTTATCCTTTGCTGTTTAGAGTCTCATTAGCTGCGTGATGAGCCATTCCTAAGTGGGACACAAAGAAGGTTTACTGATTATGTCCAAGTTTATTTTGTCAGGATAATTCCTTTTCTGGAAGTGCCAGTAAGATTCTCCCATCAGAGCGGGATCAAGAAGGGGTTGAGGGAGAATTACCAATCTCCAGCTCTGCCTGTGGTCCCTGAGAAGGGCAGGAATTGGATTGGGCTAACCCCAGCCATCCTGCGAGGTTCTTGTTACCTTTGTCGCACACAGCAATGGGGGGATGTCCTAGGATTCCTCTGCCTTCAGCACTGTAACTCCTACAATAGGAAAGTAAGGACACCCCAAGGCAGGCTTGATTCCCTCAGGTCTGTCATTGGGCCCAGTCTGTCCTGAGTCAGAAACACACGGATGGGGCACAGGCAGGTTTACAGCTGTGAGTATGGGAAACACAGAGTTTATGCCTGTATTATTATTTATTAATCATGGAATTCTTTTCCATATGAACAACTGTAAATCTATGGTTGCCCAACCC
Source organism: Myotis daubentonii (assembly GCF_963259705.1). Lineage (NCBI taxonomy): Eukaryota > Metazoa > Chordata > Mammalia > Chiroptera > Vespertilionidae > Myotis > Myotis daubentonii. Next base: position 15,571,561 of record NC_081862.1, read on the forward strand.
TAGATATATGCCCAGCCGTTGTGAGGAATTGACTCTCACATGGTTATTGATTACAGAGTTAGGAAAGTCCCATGAGCTGCCCTATAAGCTAGAGAGACAGTAAAGCTGGTGTTGCCATTCAATTTCAGTACAAAGGCCTGAGAACGAGGGGTGAGGACGATGTGAATTCAAGTCTGAGGGCAGGAGAATGTGAGATGCGATGCCCCCTTCAATCCTTGAGACAAAGTGGATGTGAGTTCCTTCTTCCCTGGCCTTTTGTTCTGCTTAGACCCTCAAGTGGGTTGTTTGAGCTCAATCTCACGGGAAGGGCAATGTGTCTTCTATACTGAGTCAGCCAATGAAATGCCGGTCACATCCAGGAACACCCTCACAGACACATCCGGAAATAATGTGTAATCGGGGAACTCGGTAGCCCACTCAAGATATCCATAATATTAATCTTCAGAGAATGAGGACCTTGCTACAATATGGCACTTTTAGTGCTAAAACCGGGAAAATTCTGGAAAATTGGGAAGAGTTGGTCACAGTGCAGGTTTTCTGGTGCTTACGCCTGCTGACTGAGATGTCCAAACAGTTCTTGTCATTGTATATGCACAGCAGAAATACACATGTGCCAGGTAGAAATTGGATTGGCTCATCGAAATATCACAAACACCTTGAGGGGCCTTGACAAAAGGAGGACACACCCACCCGGTATCTCTTTCCTTGTGCGGAAAAGGGAGCCATTTTGGAAAAGCTAGGATCAGGGGTCCTCAAACTTCTTAAAAGGGGGGCAGTTCACTCTCCCTCAGACCGTTGGAGGGCCGGACTATAGTTTAAAAAAAAACAAACAAAAAACTATGAACAAATTCCTATGCACACAGCAGCAGCAAAAACATCCAGAGGGCCGGATAAATGTTTTCGGCGGGACACATGTGGCCCCCAGGCCATAGTTTGAGGACCTCTGGAACAGGTGATGGGGAGTCATGCATTGTGAGAACTGCCTCCAGATTTGGAGTCCATTGCTCTAAGGGACAGGACATGCTCCGTAAAACAGAGTTGCAACTCCAGACCTTTACTGGTCAGCTTCCTTGGATATGGTGTCACAATGAGGTATCCCAAAAGACTGAGAGCACCTAACTCTCCTCAGTCCCTCGGCAACACAGTCACCGTTTCTCAGTTGCTCTTCTTTCAGCAGCAGGCCCAGAGAGGGACCGCCCACTGAGGAGGGCCATCCTGCCAAGAGAGCCTGGGCACACAGAACTGAGGAGGACAACAGTAGAAGAAAATCCATCTCTGGCGCTCTGCTCTGCAGTAGAGATGAAAGCACTTAAAGTGGAGATGCTCCTGAGAACGGTAAAATGGCCCTATGCATGCAGGCCCTCTTCTCCGCATGACTGCAGTTGAAGAGTTGGAAAGAGTTGCATATTCTGGGACTCTGACACACAGGGAAAGAGGAAACTGTCACTGTCCCAAAAGAATAAGCTAGAGAGATGGTTTGCGTGCCATGGTGAGAGAGGCACCTGCAATGTTATTCCAGCCCATTGTGAATGAAAGCTGTGGAAGCATCTTCAGAGCAGGAAGGGAGCGGTGAGCAGAGGGCCAGTTTAGTTCCCACTGTCCCATGAGCTGGCACCACGGTGTAAAGAGTATCACTCCTTATATGTGAGCAACAGTAGTGGTCAGCCTCATCCTCCGACTGCAGCCCAGGCATGGTCAGCATGGCCGTGTTGTCAGACTTGGGGCCAGGGAAGTGCTCAGGGATTCCTGAGGGCCCAACGCTGACCCCATAAATCAGGGGGGTAGGGTCCATGTCAAATACATAAACGGTACCAGAGACATAAATGTAACACCCAGTGCCATCACTGCTTCCAGCAAGCAGATGGTGACCTACTTTCCAGGTGTTCCAGACACTGAAGGCAGACAGGACACAGGACCCTGAAAAGACCAAGAACACAATCTGGCGAGCCAACCTGAGAGAATGGGAATAGTTTGACATGTTTCTTCTCACTCAGGACACACTGAGACCTGGCCCCTAGAGCCAACACTGGATGCCCCTGTCGTACCTCCTGTGGTCATCAACGTGGTTCTTGTCTGAGGAATTGAGGACTTCCCTCATGTGGTATTAGGAGGAAGGTGAGGTCAGTGACTGAGGTTGTCTAGGAAAACATCCAATCGCTAAGTTATCCAAGAACCAAGGGCAAATCTGGACCCTTTCATTCTTTCTTAGCCTTTTCCTTGACACTCTCAGTTGCAGTGAGTCCTCATGTCCCCCTTGTCCCAACCTGCATAGTGTCTGAGGCTCAGGGCCCTTTATTGCCACTTCAGGAAGTAGAAATATTGGGAAGTTGAAATGTTGGGACGCATCAGACATAGAGCATACCCCTTTGTGGCAGACACAGACTCAACGGAATCTCCTGGTAAACACCAATGAGGACTTCATACAGGTCAGGGGTAAACGACAGCAAGTTTTCTATCCAAATCAGGACAGCTGCACACTCTGGAGGCCTCAGGTGATTCTACTGGAGCACCAGAAAAGGCAGCTGAGAGGGAGGTGGCAGACTCTTCTCTGTCTGCTTCTCTTACTCTTTCAAGTCCAATCCAGCTCAGTACCTGTCCCTCGATAACTCCTACATGCATCTGAGCTCTGTTACCTCTGTATCCCACTTCCTTCCTGTCACCTGCCACATGAGGTGGACCAAACCGAGCCCTTAGGACCATTTTGCTTGTTTCTAAGTAGTTTTGGCAGAGGGTTAGTGCTCCTGAGGTAGTTCTTCGCCTTGCTTGAGGAGACATTAGAAGTTGAGTAAAATCAATTGCAGGAGGAGAAACGGATGAAAAAAAATGGGATCAAAGGAAGACAGAGTGACTTCCCAGAGTTGAAGGTCACAATACCCATGATGAAGAGAAAGCTCAGTAGGATTGATTGCCACTGAGAGAAAAACAGGAAGTGGGATTCTGAGTTTGAGATTCTGGGAGTTGACTTGGCAAGGAGCCCTATCCCAGGTCTTCTCCTAGGAGTGTGCCAGGATGTCAGTTGGAACACACAATGTTTTTCGCCATGCCCCCTACATGATCCACTGAGAATCATTACCTCTGAGCCATGTGACTTCTGGAGGCAAAATCTGACTCATGCACAGAGAGATGGTTGGCGTGGTGTATTCTTCTGGATAGAGTTGGATTTGGAGAACAGACAAGTCAGAACTGAGTGGTCCTTTCCAGATTGACATGGCACTGTCCTCAGGTAATGACTGGAAGTTCTATGGATCAAGATGCTCCCACAAAGCTAGGGCACAAAGTTTGCATTGTAGTTCATACCACAGCACAGACATTCTGAAGAGCAAAGGGTGGTGACACCTTGGCTAAGGGAGGTCAGGCATCTGTGATTGTGTAGAGCGGTGTAAATTGGATATGTTTGGCAGTGACAATATTCTATGTGATACCATGGCTTCAGTGTCAGTGCCTAAACCTGTATGGGCTCCATTAAGTCAGTTTCCACAGTAATGACTTTGGTGTGAGATAACAGTGAAATGGTACTAATCCCTGACCTGTTCAGAAATCCATCAGCTGGACCTGTGGACCAAGTAGACTGAATCCTCATCTCCTGGGAAAAGTTTGGGAAGCCCTGGGCACATTCCAGTTATCCTCATCCTTCCTGCAGGAAGCAGACCTCTGACCTTCATGGAGTTCCACCTTGTCCTCGTTCATTGCGCCTTGTTCTGTCAGGACCACAGGGCCCAGAGCCAGTGCTGCAGGAGTAACCACTCTCATTTAACACCCTCCTCTACCCATGTGCCCACATGATAACATGTGACATATACATGCTAAGCATGAAGACTGCCAGAGTAGGCAAAAGGACTACTTGCAACAATAGTTAATAACCAAGAGAGCTAAACAAATACATTAAAACACACTAATATTTATTCCCAAACCCATACTTTCAGGTCAAAGATACACAATAATTTCCTTTCAGAATGCCAATTAGGAAGAAAGATTAAACATCTGGAAATAGTACATGATAAAGAGAGAGGCACCTGACACGGAGGTTCTGGGACATATGAAAGGTCATGCCCTGTGGTGCTGAGTCTCTGACTGAATCTTATGGGAGAACAGTGCTGGGTACATTGGCCATAGTAACACCTAAATCACTTCTAATCCCTTCCATCAAAAAATGACACTTCTTCCACATCGGATAAAAATTAAACAGGTGTCCAATGGTGTTACTTAAGGAATGCAGGGACCATGTCTACCATCAGAGACTCCAAATACCCAGGGAACAGTGTGCTTCTTACTCTAGCAAGGTCTCATTAGAGAGACCCTGATCACCCAACAGCTTGTCCTGGTTCTCCTTGTAATAGCCCCTCTTGTGAAATAGTGACTACCTTCTCAAAAGGAAAAGGTGGTCCACCTTTGAGGAGAAACACTAGAAGGGCCAATGGGGGCTCCCACAGTCCTATGCACATCGAAATAACATGCAACCTATGGGCCTTGCTGTTACAGTCAGGGGCCACAAACAATCTCAGATGCCAAGGTGGAGGGTCAGCAGAGCCATTACTCTCTGGTTCCTACTGGTGTCCGGCAAAGGGACATTGCTCCCCCCCCCCACACACACACACATACACACAAACACAAACACACACACCCTACATGCAGGCTCACCCCTCTGACCAGCTTTACACAGAGTGGGCCTGGGACTCAGGATCTTCTCCGTGTCTTCATTAGCATGGACCCTTTCCCACTGTGCTGTGACATGACTCGAGAGGGTCCACGTGGGTCACTGTTGCAGCTTGGACGATTAAAGCATGATTGTAAACAAAGCAGTACTTGGAAAAATGTCACCAAGTGACTTAAATGGAGAAAATTATAGCCAAGATTTAACTTCCAAGTAGGGTGATCATCCATGTCATTTCTAAGAGCTGACATCTGCAGGGCTGAAAGTCAGAGAGGACTTACAGCCTTTGGATCATGAGGTCACACACCATGGCTTGTGGCACCTAGACCCAGCTTCCTTTAACAGTTCTGAACTTCTTGGCCTGATAGTTATGTGTACTTGTACTGCTTGATGCACTTTAACTGGGATTATCACTGAAAAAGTGTGGCAGCATCACGGAAATCTTCGGGGACCCCTGAGGAATGGGGCCACCTCCCACAGATTCTGCAAGAACCAAGCAGCCATGGGGTGCTTCTAGAAGCATCCTTTTGGGACCTGAGCACAGAGGTGATTCTGAGAGGACACAGGACCTTTCACTCAAACCCCAGCCTCAAACCTTCCTTGGTTCTGGGAAGTATTGGGAGCATAGAAAGAGAGAAAATCAAATAGGAAGGAGTGGAGAAAGGAAGAGAAGGAAATAAAATGTTTCCTTTATTCTCATTCCCACTACATTTGTGGAGAAATGAATCCAGGTGGTCTGAACAGGTATGAGAGGCTAAGGGATTTAATGTGAGGATTTACCAGAGGATTGTGGGAAATCTACCAAATAAGCACATGAGGGGCCTCCTTGTGGCTGTCACAATGAAAGGTTTGAATGAGTGGTCATCTGGATGCACAAAACACAAGTAAAGACAACAAGCCAGTAACAGAGAGCTTCCTTTGGGATTGACTGTGAGAGAGGACACTATGTGAAGAAAACAAGCTTTGTTCTCAATGCTTTGGGAGAA